>NC_092520.1:90812500-91412500 GCF_037038585.1 Patagioenas fasciata
TTTATGTCGACATTTTATGAGACTGACCCATTTTGTATGTAATTATTACTAATACTGAAAAAAATGCAGTTATCTATAAAGCAGTTGACCCCAGAAAATCATCTTCTACTTACAGATGTGTTCACGTGTGTATGTGGCCCATATATTAACAGTCTGTGTAATATTGACCATGGATCATCTTTAAAAAGGGACAAACAACCTTGCATTTTGACTGCCCACAGTATTTTTCCACTACAAATGTGAACTTCAGAAGTGATCTTAGCCAAGTGGCTGCAAGAAGCCAAGATCTCACCCTGAGAAACATCCTGGAATAGAATGTCCTCACGTCCATGCCCTGCCTTTCTTCAGATCCTCCCATCAAAGGTATGAGTTTGGCCCTCACAGCAGTACAGCATCAGGTTGTTTCTCCATATGTCTTGGAGGAAAATCTCCCATCTTTTACATTAATATTGCTGAAGAATCCTCTATGGAGTTGCGCAAATGATGTATTTACCTACTACACTAATCCTTCCAAGTGTTGTGATTCTGCCTCACCATTTATCGCTGGAGGGCCATCAGTCAGTCTGACCATACTGAGCAGGCTGATGCCATCTTACCTTGAAGAAGGTCATTGTGGATCCATCTCTAACAGCCCCGTACTCTATCTTGGTTTGCTTTGCCAAGTCGTCTGCTGAATCGATGGGGGATTCCATCCTCTCCACGGTGAGGAAGGCAGCCAGGTTGGCAGTATAGGATGAGATTATGATTAGGGTGAAAAACCACCATATTCCTCCGACTATTCTGGTAGAAAGAGCTTTGGGCATCAGCTCTGATCCTGTTACAATATCATCAAAACAATAATATTAAAATGATGCTGAAAGATGCCTTTTCTGATACCGCAGACTGTTTTTAGGCACAGAATGCTTTTATGAGCTGTAGTATGATAAAATGATTTAAACAATAATCTCATAGATGCACAGCTAACATTTATAATGGTAACACACTGTGAAGGGGAGGTATGCCATGATACATGACAAATGGAATTATCCTTGGGTCTAAGCCCCATTACATATCTGAGCTAATGTTCATTGTTGTATTAACCTCTTATGTCCCCAGCAAGCTGTACTAGTATTTTTGTCCCTTTGCTGAATCCCTTTTTGTCAGTATACTGTAACCGATTTTTTAACCAGAGATCCTTAGCAGAATGCTATTCTGCTTACAAGCTACCTGGCAGATATACTTTAAAAGTTAAACCTGCCCTGTGCATCCTATAGACATACGTAAGCAGAATGAGGGCAATCAATACGCTTCCAGTGAACTCATTGGCCTGTGTGAACCTGAGCTCAAAACCCAGAACACATCTTATTATAAACATGTGATTTACATTTGAAAATTCTGAGAATAAATGGACATATCCTTTGGGTCTATAAGGCAATGCAAAGTTTTGGATGATGTCTTTAACACTCATTATTGCTGAAAAGGTTTTAGCAGATCTGCCTGCATGTCACAATAAATATCAAAGTGATCTGCTATTGTCATAAAACCCCATAGAACAGCACGTGTGGGTGTTAAGTGCACTGAAATGGCTTCCAAACAGCTCAGATAAACTGTATTTAAACCACACAGGTACTGGTATTTCTAATAATTCTGATGCAAGTTTTGTGCTGTTTTCCCTAGAGGTGTCCCCACTGAACTTAGCTCATTATGTGGGATTCAAGGATCTCATTCAGCAGAGCACTGAGACAGTCACTTAAGCACTTTTTACTTTGAAGTTAAGCCTTTGCATAATTATTTTGTCAATGAAGGATGGACTTAAGAAAGTACTTAAGTGCCTATGAATGAAGATCTCAGCACGTACAGCTTTTGATATGACAAACATATTTCTATCACTGGAAAAATGTGCTGCCATATTATCTCTCCCTAGCTATTTAACTATTTCTGTAAGAAATTTAAACATGTTACAGAGAATATTTTCAGACTTTACAAAACTCTGACTGGGACTTTCGGGGCAAAAATCGAAAGGGTAAACACTTTCCAAACAACCAGCAGATTTAACTTAGCTTTGTAAACATATAGACATGTCTCTTAAAGGTCAAAGCTAAGCACAGCCCAAGGGGTTGAGTAGCTTGACAGAATCGCCAAACTGCAAGAGCAGATGCTCTGCTTGTGCAGCCCTGGTGTTGCATGGATATTTCAAATTAAGCCAGAAGTCTAAAAGCAAAAACTCTCACTTGAAAATTTTGAGTTCAAATGCACCCATTTCAAGAGCCATAGCTCTATCTGGGTTTATGTTTGTGGTCTGATGTACTTTCTTGCTTTTCAGATTAGATTTTTTTTTTTCAATGCAATGAAATCTTGTTTGTATTGTTGCTCTCAGGAAAACGTATTTATTTCTAAGCTGGGGTTGACCTGCAAAAGCTGGATTCTAGGAGTGCTGATTCAGGTCATCCTGAAGATATCCTTTTTTTAAGTTTAGACAACTATACAAATACAATTTCTACACTTGGGCTTTGATGTAATACCTAGCTCTGACATACATATCCCAGTAATGCATAATAGCCAGCTACCTTGCAGTTATCTTAACAAGCAACTATGAAATCTGCCAGCACAGCCTTACGGCAGCACAAGACAGTAGGAAGAGAAGCCCTGTGTGCTGAACCTGTGGGCTGAGATGCCAAACCTCCTGTGATATCCTCTAGCAAAAAGCTGTTTGTGAAAAAGCAGCAGAATACATTCAGTTCAATTAAGCTCAAGATGCCAGAGTCTATTAATTATGCAGTGAGCTACAGTTTTGCTCTTGTGAGGTGCTGAGCAGACTCTGCTCCCAGCTGAACCGGGCAGGCCCAGCAACTCTTTTGATCGCTCCCAGGATTATTGCAATGTTTACCTTTTCAACAGCCTTGATTACAGCAAAAAGCATTAATTTATGCTCCATGCTCACTGACTTCACCCTAAATGCTCTCATTAACGGGGCAGTCCTGGTCTGAACCATTGCTTGCTTGAGCTGAGGCTCTGACGGATAGCTTGCCTTTCTGAAAGTGATAGTTTCTCTGAATGGATTGAATGAAATGTGCCCTGTCTGGATGCTTTCAGGGTATGCATAACACATCTGAGACTGTCAGGGGAAAAACAGGGGAAGTAAGCTCTAAATAAAAATGTTGCTAGCAAGACTTGGGGGCAGAGACAATACTTGCTGAAGTCTCTCTAGTGCCTTTTTATGGCAGACATGACAGCCAATCCTGATCCAGACTTTGCTCACGCTCTGTAGAAAAGAGAAAGTCTGATCATCACATTTTAAAATTTAATAACAAGTGGCTTCCAATCAAGCATAACAAGCAGCTGCTGCCAACAAGAAAGAGCGTAACAGTAGATGTGGAGTTTCACAAGCATTCACGTCATGTTCAAACTCTTCACATTAATGACGATGCACTTACAATCACACGCACCACAAGTTTGTACACGGAAACATTTGTGTTGCCTTACAAATGTTTTTTCTTTCTTTTGTTTTGCTTTTATTCTTCTTGAAAGACAAGCAGAGTCTGGTTGGGGCTGACTGTCATGTACCCAAGGTAGTGGTAACGAGCAGACACTGCATCCCACAGTTTGCTGTGGATGATGGTAAACTCCAAAAAAGGCAGTACATCGAAACACAAAATCCTGGGGCACTTTCACACACATGGCAATCACAGTTATATACACACGCCTGCCTGATACTGTAAAACCTCAGCCTGTGTTCTACTGAGAAATCGGAAAGAAAAGCAAAACAAAAAAGGCAAAAGAGAACAGCTCTTCCTTCACTCATCCTCCTTCGAAGTCATTTCTGTGAGGAAGCTCTGTATCCTGTCAATACATTAGTGCACCAGCAAAAGCAAGTGCATCTTAGGTTCAATACAAATTTTATTCTCTACCATATCTAGGGAAAGAATCCTCCTAGTGTTTTTTTTTACTGCTACTTATATCTGTTGAGGAGGGAAGGATAAACTGTACCTGGATGAATGCAGAGATGGTTATATATTCCTTACTTAAATGTTTAGAAATTTAATATCAAGGTACTCTTGGGCTTTCCCTTCACTTGCTTTTTTGGTTGTTGTCATGGAGTGGGTTTTTTTTTGTTCAGCTTTGACCGAACTTGAAATGTTTGTCAGAAAACACTTTCAGTCTTTTCAGTGGACTCCAGTTTCAGTGAATAGTGATTTAATTGGAAATCTTAGAATATACATGCCATAAACAAACTTGATTAGTACACATATGTTTGACTTCCCACATGGAGTAAGCTTCACTGCCCTTCCTTGTCAACTGAGTAAAATGTCAGCTGTTTCCAAAATCATCAGCAACAGGGACTTGTGACAGGGTTAAGTTAATGCTTCTAGGGATGGATGCATTTACAGAAGGATGGGACTCATGCCTGCAGAAAAGCCATAAAAAGAAAAGGTTTGGGTTTGTTTTTACACAAAGTGTTTGACAAATGCCAACAAACTTAACAACCCTTCTGAAGAAAGAGCACCTTTCTTCAGAGCTAAAGTTAAGAGCTTCAGAGCTAACAGCTAATGCTGTTACTGTTTCCATTGGGATGGCACCCAACATTTTCCTGTTGCCAAACCTCTTGTACCAATAAACTCAATTTCAGCATGAAGCACTTCGTATCCCTCTTGTGATTATTTTACATTTCAGCTCTAGAAGCTCCTGTGTTGCCGTGTCTGCTTTCCTTCCTCTCAGATGGTTCCCTTCTCTGCCTGCTCCCAGTTGCTCTGACACATCATTTTCTTCCTTTCTTGTATTGCTTGGTTTCTGAGATCAGGTTTTACAGTATATGTTGTATTTACAGAGGGTGGAGTTTACCAGCACAGAAGCCCTTGAGCAGACTGTGGGACGTGTGCGATAACGGAGTGTAACCGGTGTACCTTGCTGCATGAGAGCTCCAACTCCAAACCAGAAACTATTTAGTAAAGTAAAATTGTTTTCCACCACATCTGAGTCTGGATTGCACGGGTGGGGGTTATACCATTCATATGGTGTAAACCTGTGGCAGTTAACAGAAACAACCTGTAAACATCAAATAGAGCACACACAGCGGCAGCAAACCTGCTGAACAATGCACAAAGTGAGGCGGTTAATGAAGGAAACAAGAAAAAGAAAACCTCAGCTGAAAGGCTGTCCGCGGGATGTCTCGCAGCTGCCTCGTGCAAGCTGTGGAGCAGTGCTGCAGTGTCAGGAGCCCTTTTCACAGTCCCAGATCGAACACAGGGCAACCCTCGTATTCCTCCCACTCTTGGGTTAGAGCCCTCAAGGGTGAGGCTGCTGCAACACCACATGGCTTCCCTGCCCACACCACTGACAGACAGAGAGACATTTGCTGGGGTAGGGGCACAATGGAAGCCAGGTAGCTGCTCCCTGGTAAAATGTTTAGAAAATAATGAAGGAGTAGCAGCCCTCTAAAGGCAACCATCATCAGCTGTCTGTAGTGGAGATGCCGGATGCTGAACACGCTCTCCCTGTGTGAGGCTGCCGCAGCAGCAGAAAAAAAGGCTGCCAATGGTTTGAAGGCTTTTGGGAGCTATTGCAGCACCTGAAAGCCACAGGGCCACATTGTCAGCTTTGCTGGGAGAGAATTATGCAGAGGATTGCCTTTAATGGAAGAACTCTGCTCTCTTCCCGACTCACCGACCTGCAACTGCAAAGCGTGCCCCCCCTCCTCAGCACGGCACTCAGCAGGGCCACGGTAAAGACCGCTTCTCCCCAGGGTACCTTGCCTGCTGTTGCTTCCCATTGCTGCGTGGCTTGCTGCATACTTTCTCGTGAAGTTTATGAATATAGCTTTAGTTGACAATGTCACGCCAATACATTTTAATTACTGTTTCAACAATATAATTAAGCATTGAATTTATGCACCGTTGCAAGTAGAGTGCCTTGCTTAGCTGAAGTAATGAACTCTGATAGTAATGAACACACTAAGTGAAACAGCATGTAGCTTAGGATGCCTGTAGCTGCACAATATTATCATTACTAGTACGATAGCATTGAAAATCGTAACAAAAGACACAGTTTTCAGGTTCAAGATACAACAGTTCTGTGCACACCAGTTAAAAGAAAACCAATCATCAAGTTATATGTTTCAAATTTGTGCCATAATAATGGAAACAACTGTGTGTAGTAAAGAATTTGTTCCCAACTCAGTTCATGCACCCATGGAGAAACACATTCTTAACAAGAGACCCAGAATTAAGACCTGTAGGTTGCCTGAGCTGCCAACCATCACAGAAGTGAAGAGGTCCTGTGTTGAGCATTCACCCACAGGGTCCCAGAGTGTTAACACAGGGCAGTAAGAAGGTGTACAAGTAACTCTGACTGGGAAGACCAAGGCTGGGATCTTGTATCGTCTCTGACAAGAACCACGTTCAGTAAGCTGGACACAAATATCTCCATCACGGAAAGAGCAAAACAGCAGTTGCTAGAAACTGGCAATCAAATTCTGGCAGTAAAACTCTTTCTGACAGATGGGAAAAATTTTTATAGCTCTGGGTGTATATTTTAATGTGGTACTAGGGTATATAGTTCTTTTGCACCTTGAAACAAAGCTGATTTTCTTGTGTTTCCACTGATGTGTTGAGCTTTAATAAGAAGCTGCCTTACAATTCTCCTCTATTTCACTACTCGGGTCTTCTGCTTTTCTGTCCATTTTCTCCTGGTTTTCTCCCTCTTTGGACCTTCAGCAACAGTAATGCTGAGGTTTGTGATATAGACGAGATGCTCAATGTCACCTAAGCACCTTTTTATGTAGGCTTTGTGTGACATTGTTCACCACTGGTGGTTACTTTAGCTACATAGCTCTACAATTGACACCAGCAGCACAGCTGATATGGCATTATCAGTAAATTATAAATTACCAGGGAAATTCTAGCAGAAAAAGCCTTGTTCATTCACTGCCAGTGTACTTAGGAAAAGAGCCTTGTCGGTCTGTATTTCTTCACCATGATAAAACCTTCAGTGTTTGAGTTTAAAAATTGATATGACAATGACACGGCTGCATAAGGCTCAAAGACAAATGAGAAATCATTCAACTACTGAAAAGTCTGGAGAAATAACAAGAAGATTATCCCAGTCTATGAAAATTATTCCCAAGTATTTGTCTTCCATGAACTGATGGCAAAATACTGTTAACTATTTAATTTACGGTAGCAGTATTAAAAGTGGATGCTTCCCAAGGTTCTTAAAACCAATCTAAGCAATATTTGCTTAAACACTTGGCAAATCTTACAGAAATCTTGTTATATTTGGAGACATGAACAGATCTAGATACAGACTGTAAGAATGGCTTAGCTTCTTCTAGTAAATTAAAATTTATAAAGTCTGAAGTAAATTAAGATGACATGTGAACACAGTTTTGTGTACTCCAGCCTATAAACTCACAATCTAATTATGCACTGCTTTTAAGCATCAGTTAAAAAAAAAAAAAAGTCAGAAAAAAATTTAAATATTTATAAAATTATGCTATTTTTTTGGCTGAACTAGCGAGGTCTCTTCATCTCTTCCTAAAATCAGTGGATTATAAGAATGATATACAAACTTGATATATTTAAGCTGCAACAAGTCGTGTTTGGTACTGTGTATTAAGAATGTGTGGGGGTCTATACCTTCAATGACATGTAAGCCTTTTAGATCATTTTAGCCACATGTGACAAATAGGTAGAAGCCTTAGAGGTTATGATGTTTCTGCAAGTGTTGTGAAATATTGCAGTAGCAGCCCCACTAGCAGAGAAGCTGCAGGATGAGCTCACAACCTGTTATGTATCAGTTAATCTGCATGGGAAAGATTGCCCATAAATCCTTCAGCCGCCGGGAAAGCAAACAAACAGACAAACAAACTTCAATTGGCGATCACAATCCACCACAAGACGCAAATCTGTAGGGAAATCAGGCTTCATTAGTTATGCTGCTCCGGGAACTACTGCTTTATAGAGAGATTTAAGAAACAAAACATAACACAGTTACACAGGGCAAACCCATGGATTTACCCAAAGGCTACGCTGTGTTTTGGAGCAGTATTTAACAGCCAAGAAAGAAAAACAAACAGTTTTCACAGTGGATGATTTGTGAGGGCTGTGTGTTTCCCTTTGGTTTGCTCCTGGCAGCACGTCTCCATGTAGGTAGCTCTGCGAGCAGCCGGAGGACCCTGATGCTTATTTACTCTTGCAAACTTGGTGCTGTTATTTTAAAACCCAGAAATGCTGAAGAAGATAACTCAGTCTTAGTTTTTCCTTCTGCCTGTTCTGAGGTGGAAAGGGCTGTGGGATGTTTTTAGTCTTGGCACACAACTGCAGAAAAGTCAATCTGTCACAGTCGAGCAGTCTTAATATTAGTCATGAATGAGATCATGATTTGCGTACAGTAGGAGTTATTATTTACGGTACAGTGAGCCACTGCAAGAGCTTGTGGGAAGTCATGACTAATTGTATACAGTCCCATAGCTGCCAGGGATGGATGAACTCTTTCTTTTACCTAGGGCCAATACTAAGAAGTTAACCCATGACCTCTCCTCCTCTAATTCCCTCCTTCTTCTTCTTCACAGCCTCAGCAATTTAAAGGAAAAAGCAAATCCCACAAATTCCTGTACTTTGGTACCGGTAAAGAAACAAGCAAACATGCAAAGCATTCATACAGGTTGTTCATCTGGAACAAGGGTTGTTCAGTGAGCCATGGAGAAATGTATGTTTGGGGCCAGTTACGCTCAGTAGAATTGCTCTTGTGAATAAAGGTTTTGCAGGGCTGTGTATTTTGATCTAAAAAACCCAATGAATCGGAGAAAAAGCAGCAAGAGTTTAATTTGACCTGGCTCACACAGACGTGGAAGTCATGCACAATGTGCTATATTATCAGAATTAATTATTCAGACTACAATTATTTTATGACTTCTGAAAGAGGTATATATATATACACATTGGAATATATACGTTATTGGTGACTTCTTAAAGTTGAATGCCATGATTTGAAATAAAAACTGCAGCATTTCTGTTAATTTTTCTGTGATGTGAATGTCTGAACTTCCAATGATACATCACTTCAACTTTTATATTTCATTGTATAAATGTCTTCTTGCGCTTTTTTCCATGTACTTTATGAATGTGGAATATATTGTTGATGTATAAACAGAACAATACACAACAGAAGTAGGGAAAGGCTTGATTACGTATCCTCCGAAAAAGAACCAAAACATGCATCTCTGTGAAGCACTAGTAAAAATATTTGTTTTAAATTATGGAAAAGAAAAAAAATGAAGGCTAAGATGAGGTCAAATAAACAGAGTTGGAGCTGAAATTCGAAGGCCACTATCTGAAGAAAAGAACAATAACTATGCCGCTTCAGAGTCCAAGCTTATTGAGGAGTATATAAAAAAAACATGCCTCAAATGACCAGTTTCCCCTGTCAAGTTTCGAAGTTCGTTTTCTTTCGTGCTTGGTTTGCTCCTGTTCAAAGCCCTAGAGCAACAGACTCCCAGACTGTGGTCCATGGTCTCTGAGGCCACGATAAGTAGCTTGTAGCCAGTTTGTGAAACCACATCAGCTGCCTAGAATTTTTAAGGTAAAGTTCAGTGATAAGGTTACAGAGTGCTCTGCTGGCCCTCTGGGGATGTGACTGTGGTCCAGTGGTCCAGAAACTTTGTGGCACACTTGCCTTTGAGAATTTTATGAGCTTTGGCCTAATGTGGAAAAGTAGTTTGTACATGCTTATTTCCTGCTGTTTTTGAATAGGGACATCACTGTGAGTCTGCTACTGACAGGCAGGGTGCACCTCAGGACCATGCTGGGTGAGAGCCTTGGGTATACATCACCTTGCAAATTGTCCTCTCAGGTTCCAAGGCATGTCATCTTCTATTTTCAAAGGCAAATGAGCTGAGCTAATTAACATCCTTCAGCAAAAAATACGTTCACATCCTTTTTCTTACCTTTTAAGTGTGTGCACTGTTAGTGGGAGAAAGAAGTGCTTACATGCAAGTAATATAAACTGGTTTTCAACATGTAGTCCACTGAGGTGTTGTGTACTGCAAAGAAAGGCTGACACATTTCATCAGATATTTCTCTCTGTTCACCCCTTAAGGAAAGTAAAATCTCATCACATTGCAATATATAAAAGTGATATCAGTGTTGATGTGCAAATACCCAGAGACTTTCTAGAACGTTATGTTTTAGGACTGGATAAAACCCTTAGGATAGTATTATACTATATCTGCTTTGCAGAGCCCATGCAACACCTACGGCAGGAGAGGCTGTTAATGTGGATGCATCTAAAACTATGTATTCAACTTACCTTGCAATGACAAAGAGCACGCAACTGACTCCAAGGCAGGCTAGGAGAACATACATCCAAATATCAGGAGAAAGAGGATTTAAAAAGGAGAAAACACCAGGGTTTGTCCCATTGGGTTTCCGGTATAAGATACTTATTCCCAGCGTCATGAAGGGCTTGGAGAAATCGATTACTTTCTCTCTTACATAGGTAATAGTGAGAGGAGCAACAGCCAGATCAGCTTTCTGAAAGCACAAATGGGAAAATGCTCATTCTTTTTCATGTTCAGCAAACACACTACCATTACTTCCATTTTTTTCCCCAAGTATTAAAAACTAAACCAAATTCAACTATAAATCTGAAGTGTGTAACAGAATTCAACATTGCTAGGGTATTGTTTGGCACACTCTGTTTTTTCATTTTGCACCTAGAGGGATACCAGTGACTTGCGTGTTGGTAGGAGAGGTATGACCAGGGATGGGGGGCTCAATCCTGTGCAGTGGGGCAGCCCACAAGCATCCATAGACCACAGAGCAGAGGGGAGCTGGAGGCTCAGCCTTTGCTGCTGGAGTGTGCAGCCAAGGGCTGGGCAGGACATGTGCCTGCTCAGTACCCATTGGCCCTTCCGCAGACAGAGGTTCCCCCAAAAACCTTCAAACTGTTTGTTCAGACATACTGATGTGACTTCCTACTCTAACAAGTTGCAATAAAGACAGAGAAGTGGCTCTAAAAAAACCCCCAAACATTTAATTTGGGCTGGCTTCATATAAAATACCACAGGTGAAAGGAGAATAAAGAGAAGGATTCAGTCTTACATGATCTATGAGTTCTTTGACCATGCCATTCCACTCTCCTTTGTCATTCTGGGCTCCATATTTACCATCAGAAACAAGCTTGACCTCATAGATGAAGCCTAAAATATTCGACAGCTCCTTTAGTAAGTCCAGGCAATAACCTTCAAATCTGTCATTTCCATACAAGGGCTTGTCAGACTTCTTGTACATAACGTAGGGATCTTCCTGTACAAAAGAGACAGTAGACATGTAGTAATAGAAATGAGGTTTGTTTCAGATTATATCAGTTTCTTTAAACTATGTTAATATTTTATAAATGGATTGCAACTAGATGGAAACGAGTAATTTACCATGTCCATTAAAAGCTGGTTTAGGTGTGTTAACAAATTCTCCGAATCAATTAGTGATAAGCATAAGGGCCCTAATTTTCAGTGGAACAGACCATTCATAGCTCCCAGGAACTTTAATTAAAGTAGCACTCAGCAGCTCCAAAATCATACCCAAGATCTGTACTCTACATTGTCCTACCTAAGGGACAAGAAGGGATATTGAAGGAGAGAGAAGCCTAAATAACAGAAAAAGAATCATAAGGGGAACCTAAAATTTTGTGTTCTGTGAGAAATAAATCTTTATTGGAAAAAAATCTTCAAATGTACAAAATAGCCGTGAGTTGAGCAGGGTTTTATGTGAGAGAGAACAGCATAGGTACATTGCAAAGTACCTTGTTGCTTTTTTTTTTAAATGATTTTGGATAAAAGAAGATCTGGGAAAGCAGGTTTCTGAGTTTAATGAGGCAAAAGACCTCTGGTAATAGAAGGGTAGTGCAGAAGGTGCCTTCGAGGTCTTTCTCTCCTGAGGAATTAGGCAGAATAATTGAAAAAAGTAGTATTACTGGCTGGGGAGAATGCATGAGGCTGAAGAACTCATGAATATCCAGTTGCATATTTTCCATTTATCAGTAAGGACATACACCAAGCTATCAATCCACTGCTTTATTTCAGTTCTCTTCATCTCATTTTCAGTAAAAAGGAAGGATGTATAAGCACCGACTGCAAAGCTGAGGATTTGCGTGTGTAAATTCTTCTGGGAAGAAAAGTATGCAGGGTTCATCACTGAAATACTGAAGTAACCTAAATAATTTTGGAGGTGGTGTTTCCTCAGAGTCTTTCATTGACAATGGGGTATTTTATAATCCATCATTTGGATGGATGAAGGTGTATGCTGATTCTGAGTCTAAATAAAAAAATATGCTTGAAAACAGGGTACTTTACCAAAACATCCTTTAACATGGAGGAAAACAGCCGTGGAGGGCAGAATGGAGGTTGTAAAGGTGATGTGGGGAGCCCCACAACCCACCATCAGCAGTGCCTGCATCCTACAGCACAACTGGTGGTGCTAGCTCTGCCCAGCCAGACTTACCAAAATGGTGGTGACGATAAGAGTTCGGTTAGCCAAGGAATCCGTGATGTTGGTCGATCGGTCCTTGTTGCTGTCTGTCATGTTAAGGCCACTGTATGAGTTCCAAACCCCAATCTGCACAGAAGAGAGCAGGTGAGCAGCTGCCTGGCTACAGTGATCTGAAATCTATCCCTAAATGCTGGCTGCCTGGGAGGGGTACACTGGCTCTGGTCCTCACAGAAAGAGACACCAGCAGTAGGAAATGCTAGAGGAGGGAAATGGCTGTAGGTCTGAGTACAGCAGCAACATCAAATGTCTGATTTAGAAAACACAGGGAACACACCACCCTTTCAAAAGCAGGTGGAAATGAATAAGCTGTAAGACTACAAGACATCAATACGGTGGTGCTATTAGCCAATTTGCTACAAAAGTGGAACATGTTAACTTTATTTCCTGCTAAAAAATGCCACATCTATTTATTTATTTATTTATTTAAACATGTTTGTAAACGGTAGAGTTGAAACGTGTGGCAAGACCTCTCTCTTTCAGTACAACAGATTAGAAGCTTGAATATATATATATGCTGAAGCAGATTGATGGATGCTCTGGCCTTTTGCTTCTGCTGTGCCTTCAGCAGATTTAGCAAAGATTATTCTGTCATTTCTTGACTACTATATATAACAAAACTAGCAAGGTGATACCATTTCACTCGCTGATCAGTAAATACAAGTGGCCAAAGGCAAATTCCTTTCCAGGCCAAGAAACAGTGAAAAATTGCAGTATTTGATGCCCAATTCAAAGCCTCAAGAGAAAGATCTTCATGTTTTCAGTGGATTTGGACCTACACCTTGTGAGGGTAGGAATTATAACCATGTTCATTTATTCGGATACATATATACTTAACATAAATGCAGTCTGAAAGCATTTTCAGGGTTTTTTTGCCTTTAGATTTATATACACAGCATGGCTGAGGGCTGGTGTGCAAGGGGCTGGCTCAGGGAGTTGGGTTTATATCGGACATTTGTGGAGATCACCAGAGGGATGGCGTGGAGGTCTGACATCTGCCATCCACAGAGCCCTTCGCATCACCACGCTTCTCTGCCAGCATGTTTCAGCTTTACCCAGGAGGGATCTGCCTTCCAGTTCCTCCCTGCTGGGATTGCCAGCGAAGTTGCCGAGTAAGTCTAAGGCAAAACCCACTGACTTGTCCTGTGTGCTGAAGGCCTCTATTTGCTGTGTGATGCTGTGTCATTTCAGACTCAGGCTGGACATTTTTTATTTGATTGTTAACTGAGGCAGAGATGGTGTTGCCTTTGTACCAAACCCAGCACACTAGTTTGTGTCTGCTGAGTGTGGATTTGGGGTAATAACTGTGTAATTTCAAACAAATTTAGGGTTTGCATCCCTGGGTGCCATTGCTTTCGCCTTTCACATACTTTTTTCCAAAGTACGCTTAATGGGGTAAGTCATGCCATTTTTATTTTTTTTTAATTATTTTTTCAAGCATTTATCAGTCATTCCCTTTGTTTCCAAAACTAGATCAGGTTGCAAAACTGATCTGGAAAGTACACACAAAATAAAATGTTGGAGATTATGATAACCCATGCCAGAAGTATAGTAAATAACCAGTATCCTTGAATTTGCACCAGCGTGGCTGAGTTAACTAAAGAGCTGTTCTGCTCATTGTTGCTGACTTGATATGCTTTTGTCAGCTGGCAGCAGGGAAGAGGAGAATAACCACGAAGAGCATGGAGCGACACAGTCACAGTGCATACAAAATACACCAGGAGACCGTTCTATGTCTGGATAAAAGAATGACACCACAGGTCAGCCTTGATTAGAGTGATGGAGGAGGTCAGAGGGGCACTGGAAGAATGAGGCCAAGGTAGTACATCACTATGGTGAATCCAGAGGATTTATTGCAGTTTAGTGACAAGTTTGAGAGGTGTCATATGCCCTTCTCAGCAAGCCTGTGCTTTGAACCAATTGTAATTTGGTTTAAATCAATTCAGCGTAACACAAAATGCCTAGAGTCAAAAGTGAGATTGGTTCAACAGCGTTCTGCATGTCAGGTAGGATGATCTGTTCACCAGTAATGAGGGAAATTAGGGCCTTTGTGCCTTAGCCTGATTCACTGAAGATTAAAACAAGGTTATTAAGTGTATGCTTTATAAGAACACAAAAAGAGTGGTATAGGATGTTTTGCACTGGTCTACTCCATAGCATTAAAATCCCTCTCAAAACAATCCCAAACCAGAACCTTCTAACTGTGTGTGGGGGAGGGGTGGGAAATAATAACATCTGTGTGAAATACATACAAAATATAATTCTAAGTGTTACAAGAAATTTTTATATTGTGACTCCAGAACACTTTGAACATGGTAAATGAAACTGTTGTCTTCTCCTTACAGAATGGCAGCTGTGGGTTGTACCTCCAGTGGGGAGCAGTGTGTGGAGCTGATCTCTGACTCCCACTTTGGTGCCTTATCCACCAGGCAGAGGCACTTCACATTAAAAGAGGGCTGAGATTCCTGGGGTAATTTAGAGCTTTTATAAACAACCTTGATTCAAATTTCTGTGTGTTAGTGAGTGACAGCGTCAACTTAACCATCTATATTATTTTCTGTAAGGAGCTAATAACACACTTGTCAAAATTTTGAGTCAACAATGCCTGAACATTGTCTGCACAGTATGCATTTTGTGGGAGGTAAAAAACCCCACAATCCCGCATGTTAAACCAGTCCTTGCTGCTAATGCTAATACACATTCAAAATGGTGCAAATTTACAACTCATGGTGAATCAGGAATGATAACAGCTGAGAAAAGGACTGCTTTTGCTGCAGCCAGGAGCTTCTATAGGGGGAAAACATAGCTCCCAAGAAATAAAATAATACTTTAAAAAAATGGTGGAAAAGCTAAATCCTGCCACGATATTTTTACTATTTGGAACTACAGTGTCGCAACTTGGGAGAAAACTTATTCTACTAGAAAAATTAACACTCTTGGATAGACTTTTGTCTCTAAACTGCAATATGAGAGTCACTAGCAAAACCCAAAGGATAAGTCTAAAGACCCAGCCCAAAGGTTTTTCATGTCACCAATCTGTGTACAAACCTTCTTCCACACTTTATATAAATGATTAGAAACCTCGCCAGCAGCCTTGGTACAGAGAAAAATAAACAGAGTGCTTCATTAAAAATGAAAACAGAACCAGTCTGGAGAACTGTGTAGGAACAATTACGTTTAAAGTCTCAGTGAACCCATCAGCAATTATCATTCAGAGTTAAGCCTGTATGCAGACCAAGGGCAGTGCTGCCTCCAGCTGACATGAGCTGGTGATGCTACCTGTGTTGGGGATTTTTGGACGCCCATAGCAGCCCCCTCCTGCAGTGCCCATTGGGAGCCCATGTTTGCTGGCTGAGGCCAGGGCAAGGCCACCCCGCCTCTCTCTGGGGCCCCCCAAAGTCCCCCTCAATCTCCAGCATGGGCACTGGCTGGTGGCGACTGGGTTTGGATGCCACCAGCAGCCCTGTCCATCAGGCCAAAGCATCCATGGCTTTGGGCTCCTTCCTATGGTCTCTGCAAGCCAAGGAACTATTCCTGCCTTACACCTCTGCATCTTTAGGAGAATTCATAAGTGGTAAAGTAAGGAAAACAACATATTTTGAAACAGATTTATTTTTTTTTTTCCAGAGGCATGCTCCCCTGAGTGTCCTGAAGGAACGTGATTTTCATTTGTCATTTGTTTGAATGCAGAACCAGTTTCTGAAAATTGTATCAAGCAGAACTTTCTGTTTTCAAACAAAGACACTACAACTCACTTAGCTCCCTGTAGTCTCACAATTTCAGCACAATTTATGATAAGCAGTTAGAGACGTGAGGGAAAAGCAACTGATCTAATCTCAAAAACATGAAGAGCTTTTAACATCTCAACTCTTTTTGAGATTATTACTCAACTCCTCCTTTTCTCTCTCTCTCGTGTCACATTTATTAAAAGCAGTTCATGTAAGATAAGTCTAGGTTTTATCTGTAGATATGAATTTACCACACCAAGGTACAGTGGCCAGAACTGAAGATAATGTGCTCTTAAAATAATTATTTCCATTCAAGTAATTATTCCCAGTCCCAAATTCCTATCCCATACCTCAAAATTCAAGGTGCACATTGTAAAATAATCAAACAATCTTAGTAGCTCTGTTTTGACTTTGACTTAAATAATCTTGAGCATAGTGGTTTTTACTCCGAGCACAGTAGATTCAAGCTGAGGAGTACAGACTTTCCTACACCCCTGTCAAATTAGCTTTCTGTCATTGTTTTACAAAAGATCTGGTTACCTTTTCTGTTCCTTCCTCCTTGAGGCTAATAATGTCCAAATCAAAATCCTTCCGTAAGCCATCAGTTTTGTTGAAGGTTATGCGCCCTGTCAGGCCATCCCACCGTGCCTGTGTGAACACAAAAACACTCTTCCCTGTAACGATCAGTAGGATCTACTCTGAAGCCATAAGAAACATTACATTTTAAATTAACCTTAGCATTGAATCACTCCCAAATAATTTTTAATTATATGTGGCTTTGTTACTTCAATAAAAAACACTTTCTTCAACCTTTTTGTTATCATATTTCTCTTCAATATGTTTTGTATTTTACAATCAGTAACAAGTTTGTGACAGTTTATCTGTATTGATTTACATATGCCTAGTACTGTATACAAAAAGACACACAGAAGAGAGAGAAAGAGAGAATAAAATCAGTATTATATGTCTGAAGATAGGCCAGTTTTGCATCGCATAAGGATTCACTAAGAAATTCAAAAAGGGAAGCTGCCATTGTCCAAGCTTTGAGTCCAAACCTCAGAGTAGGATAGCCTAAATCCACCTGCCTCTCTGGAGTGATCCTCTCTATCCCAGCCCAGGATCTTTTAAGTTCCGCATGATGTATCGGTAACAAATGACAACTGGTGCTGGATCGAGTCCCCAGAAGGTCTTCAGTGAACCAAGGCAGCTAACAATCCCAAATCACCAAAGCTTTCTCAACACTCCCTAGTCTTACATGATAGATACCACCTCTGCTACTCAGGGCCCAGAAATACAGATTTTTCTAGGATGAGATAAACGACAGAAGGGCTTTTGTCATTCTTGCTCAGTTTCTTGGACAGGTAGTGTTTAAATCTCCCCCACCAGCACTGGACTCCTAATATCCTCGGACTTTTCTGCAAATCCCAGCTGAATTGTTTCACTAATCCCCATGTAGTTCACATCACCAAGGATGAAGACACAAGCTCCCAGGTAAGCAAATGAGGAGCATCATTCCTGCCACTGCCTGTGCTCACGGGTGTTGATGGCACAATGATGACAGCTCTAAAAGCAGACTTCCAGGAAAAAATAAGACCTAATAAAAACTTTCTAGCGTAAGGTACACACAAGTCTTACATAGGTGTTTGAAGTACAGCAGGCAGCATTTTACCGTTCTATCATAATTAAGTGAAATAATATTTTCCTTGTTTTAAACATTAGCATCAGCAATAAGTTAAAGCAGTGGACTTCATACATCACTCTGTATAGCCATAATAATACCCTGTGCTGGGCAACACTTCTTCAGTGCTGCAAGATTAATGTCCATAACTGACTTTCTCTGCAATTTAAGTTTTCTGTATCTTGTAGGCTTCTCAGCAAGCTCACTTTCTTTTAAATGAGGTCTATGTGTCTCTCATGTAGCCTTTATTTTGTCCTCAAAGCTGAAGCTTACCTGTAAAAGAAAGTATTTGATGGATTTCAAATTGCAGACGATTTTTATAATTTGTTTTTGGGAACTCCTACATTAGATTAAATTCTTGAAAGGTAAAAAAAAGGCTAATGATAAATGATAGCATTTTTTTTCATGTTTGTCAGTCATATAATTCTTAAACTACAAGCTTTTCTACCGCACATTGTTATTTGCTTTTAATTTGTCGTAGATGGATAAGGTAAGGAAAGCTGCATTAAAAGACAGCAGAGTTACAGAATGGTGTCTCCCCTTCTTGTTAAATCTAAATTTTAGTTCTGAATCTGCAGGATGTCATCTCAGATGCTGGAGTGTTATCACCATGTGTCTCAAACAAATCTGGTGCGTCTAGAATTTTGTGGAAACATAGCAGGATTTCAAACCATGCTGAAGTAACATAAGAATAGAAGAACACAAATGCAACAAACTTTCTATGAGACTTTCCATCTTAATTACACAGGAACATATGAAAATCTCAGCTGTAAGCAGTGAAAACTTGTGGTTTTGTATGCTGATATAATTAAGATAGCAGGAGGGGACACATATGAATGCATTTCATTGTATAATATATCTTTCCCTGTCTGTCTTTTTATTACAATGACAAGGCCCCCATTTCTTATTGATAAAGATAGAACGTTTTTTGAAATGTGATCTTTAGAGATCAATTCCTCCTCAGAGGGCAATTTGCTTCTGTGAAATGCTTACATTTATTGATTATATATCAGATGCTCAGCTTCTCTGCTAACGTGATATGATCTTGAATAAAGGAATCAAAAAAACAACACATTATTTTTGGAAATGGTATCAGGAGCCTAAATCTCCATTCTCGTCAAAAAGATTTATATGGTGAAATGCAAGCTCACTTTTTAAAATAGACATAGGTGTTTCTACCCCCACACTAAAAATATGGAAGTAAAATATATGAACTGCATAGATATATGCTTGAATTTCAAGGTAGCAGAGAAGTGCATATGACTTAGATTTTAAACAGGAATCATGGAGTCTTTCTCAGAAGAGTTAATCTTTAGTGTTGAAGGTGTTTTTCAGATCCTGATGGTGAAGGCACAAGCTTCAAAAAAATGTTTAAATTCTAAATTTCATTAGTGATTTATATTTTATAGATTTTATTTATTCTAAATAAAAATAAAACATTTGGGATTGAGTCCAGTGAGCATAATTCAATTTCTGACTTCAAGACAGTTGTGGTGCATGTATGTGCAGCATGTCTAGACAGACAGGTGATGAATCTTTCCTGATCAGAAGCAGAAGTTTTCCTTAAGAAACAGAGGAAGGGACAGGCTAGGAACCTACAGTCTATCCCAGGCCTTCTGATGTCTGTGCTAAAACTTTCAAGCTTTTAAAACTATTTGAGGCCTAAAGTAAAACAGCCTGCTGCATGCAAAAACAGTGAAAATTATCATTGCTCTGAAATCATAGCTGTATACCACCACTTCTAGACACCTGTCAGGTAAATCAAGGATGTGAGTGCCAATTAGGCACCGTGTTCAGGCAAACAGAATAGACAGCAGTTGCACAGTTCTCAAATGCAATTAACGAACAGAAATGAAGCAGAACTTTCTGAGCAGTCAGAAACCACATGACTGTTTAACACAGCAATGGGATTTCATGCTTTTATACACAAGATTTATAGCAATTTTAATGCTTCTGCTGACACTCCATGTTAAATGTTACAGGATATAATAAAAATTGAATCGGAACCTAATAATACAATTCATCAAAATAAATTGCTTTTTTTGCACTCTGTCCTTGCTTTAATATTAGAGGAACTAAGGACACAATTTGAAACTCTTAGAGAAAAAAATTGTTTGTTTATATAATTTTGAATATAACTTGCAGCTTGATTAAAAAAATGTGATTTGCAGTGGCTTCGGTTTGTAACATCCTTTTCTTTCCTTAGATCTCATTTATACAGGGTTACAGGCTGCCTCTGACAACAGAACCGTGGGGAAATGCCGTTCTTTTGGGAGCTTGGTTTGCAGTGCTAGGGCAATGCAGTATTTGTCTGGGGTTCAAAATAGGGTCTCACATTCTTCAATACTGTGTTTTTATCAGTCAATTATTATTCCTGTTTCTAAGTTGTAAATATTTGATGACTTTCTCCTATTTATCAAATGAAAAGGGGTATTAAACCAATATGTTGGTTTCAACTGGTAGTTGAGAAGCGAGCTGTGTAGGACCAGCAGCTACTCAGACTCTTACTAAGCATTGGAAAGGCAGTAGATAGATTATGGATACATATTCAGTCATTTCTGAAGGCTTTTGGTACCTGACACAGCACAAATATGTGAAGCAACCTAATTAAAAGTGTGAAACTTTATATTCTTAATACTTTAAAACATTAAGCTCGTGAATAAACTACAAACTGGCATCTGGAGTTAAATACTCAAATTACAACATTGGTTTATGTTTAAATATATTGATGGAAAATCATAACAACTGGAAAAGGAACCTGACTCAGCTTCTAGGAACAAACACTCCAGAGCTTGTTATCAATTCGCACCAGCATCATAGGGTCTTTGTATCAATTTCCACTTCATCATCTTGAATCAATTACTACAGTTTCAACCAAAGAAAAATCAACATTTCAGCCACAGAATCAATTAGTCCAGCTGCTACCAGACTTAGTAGGACAAAACAACAGGTACATTTCATATTCTGTTTCCTTTGTCGTTACCAGACCTCACTCATATTTCTAGATTTGTAGTAGCAAGATATAATTAGATCAAGAAATCATAATGCAATGTGCATATAATGCATTGAGCTTTATGAAAAACCTCAATAGGATATACCCAATTTTGTAGATGCTGTATTGTGCTGCTGCATACAAAAATGTCAGTCTTTCTCAGACAAATTGATTGCTTTTTTGTTATATATTTGCCTTTTTCTTATTAATATATGTTTATTCAAAAACTTTAGTTATCCACTTATCTGCCTGTGGCATATTTTCTCTTTCTGAGTCCAGTGTCGCAGTGACAGATACTGGATAGCTGTGTTTCAGATTAGAAAACTTTAAATTTTTCAGTGTCCTCTTTAAAGTATTCAAAGTGCCCTGGTAAAACAAATATATAAAGGCATAATCTTATTTTAATTTTCAAGCTATCATGCTTAATAATGTTTCATAATGTGCAGACATTTCCACTCTTCTATGAAAATTCCACTCATTACAAAAACCTATGAAATAAAAAAGTTTTTCTGAACTTGTTCTTTAGACCTTCACTTGTAATTCGTCAAGCAATCTCTTTAGACTTTCAAACACAAATTTTAACCTTTTGTTGTTTCTATTGTTCAAAAACTAAGACCCCGTATTTTGAACGTATGTCTGGAGTTAATTTGAGAAGAAAACACTCACGACACACATATGCACTACCAAATCCAAATGAAACTGTGAGTATATCACTTAGTAAATATGCATACATTTTGAATTCCCTTTAAATGGTATGAGGAAATAATGTCATAACTCTTAACAAAATTTTAAAATATGTAGAGAAAGCAGTTTATAAAACTTCCGAGTGAAAAGACAAGAAGAAAACTTATTTCAGCATAGTTTTGTGGCAGAAAATGACCTGTTCTGTTGTTCAGCTCCCAAATCCCACAGAACATCAGGTTCAAACCTGACTTTGTGGAAGGTATTTGGACACTTTGCATCTGCTACTGAAGCCTGAATTATTGTTGAATATGAAAATTTTGTAAATTCACTAAAAATAACATCTTATGTGAAGACTGTTCTTCTATATGTAATGCTAAACGACAGTCTTCTTCATTCAAAAGTCTTACAAACACAATTTGAAACCTTATCCTAAGGGCATGTAATCAGAAGTTTTTCTGCAGATTTAATGGGAGCTTGGAAGATAAATTGGTTGGCTCAACTCTTCGGTATGGGAGAACCACATTCAGAAGCTAGAGTGAAGTCTGATCGAAAATAAGGATGTCTTCTTCTCTGTTCAGTTTTGTCAATGGGGTTATCTTGATTTTCGGTAGGTTGCTTCCTCAAGCATGTTAAAGGCAACCTACAAAGGCAAGTAAATGGACTGTATTTTTTTTTAATGATGGATATTTGGGCCAAGAATATTTATATTTTTAATTCTTGGTGTCATAATTTGTATTTTTATTATCAGAAACTACTAGGCAAAACAGAACATTAGCTATTAATTTAATGTACATTTCTAATTAACCACAGTTGTGAAGTAAAAGGTATTAACTTACACTGTCATCATGCTGTTGTTTTTCTTTCTTTTTTTAATGATGAATGAAAAAACTTACTGCCAATCATCTGACCTGGAACTGAGGAAGCATTAGTCTTCAACTCCTCAAATTATGTTTGCTCATTTACCATTGCACAGTGGCAGAGACATTCTAACATCATTGTTTTTTTGGACCTACGTATCCTCTAAAATGAACGCACTGTGTTTGGACTAAGATTAGGAAATTCATTTTGTTTCTGTGCTGGTTTACCAAAATGAACAAGTTGAAAGGAAACCAGTCTTGCCCTGAAGACAGACTCTACATTGTAATTTCCTTTAGCCACCATCTCACTAGAACATTTTACTTCAGCTAAACATGAGCAACCTAGAGTGAAAGACAGCAAAGCAACCTCTGCAAGTGTCTCCATGTCACCTCGGGTACGGCATCCTTCAGCTTTTAAGAACAGGTGGCAGATGAGTACACAAGGGGATCTCAAACAGCATATCAGGTGTAACAGAGTGACAGAGCTGCTCTGTTTAGTCAGTGTTACGTACTTGTAAAGAAGGTGAACATCTGCTTTAGTTTTGAATGAGTAACCCCAAATTTCTGATGAGGCCTGTGGTGCTAACTGACATCCAAATGCAGAGGCGGGCAATGACATCTGCTACATTGGGTCTTAGACTTATTAACGGATCAGAACTCTCGGGGTTACAGAATTACCGACAAAGATTAATGCACACGCACAGAGAATATTGATTGTGTTGCTTGATGGCAAGAGACAAGACTATGACTGAGTTCTTTTTCTTCTTTTTTTTCCACTCCCAACTTTTTCTTCTTGACTACAAAATCAGATACCTGAAAAATTTATAAAACACAGGCATACCTAAACCTACTGTCACCACATACTCAGAATACCATAGATCAGTGTTGCAGAATCTTCCAAAACCATACATACTAACCAAAATAGAAATGACCAAGGAAAGGTTTACTTTAGTTTTCCTTTGGTTTTCTTTCTGTTTTGGAAGAGAACACTCCTGCTCTATTAGAATTGCAGAGACAGTTGATATATATAAGTGACAGTGATATTGCTTCTAGTTACAGTGGAACTCATAATGTGCTCTGAGCCACACATCAACTTATCAGCTCTTACAATTAATCCTCTTATTAAATGAGATCCTCAAGGATTAGGAATATAGTGAGTTAGTGTACGACTTTTCCATTATCCTGGTCCAAATCTAGTGTAACAGATGTAATAGAAAGAATTTCAGCATTCATCATTACAAGGTTTTATCTACCCCACTGAAAATCACAATGCTTTGTAGTCTCTTTACTCGGAAGATGTCCAGGACTGGAATAGTCCCAGGCTTTTACTAAGCAGCACTGGAATGGAAAAGAGGAGGTGTGCGGGAAGCTTGCTCTTAGGAAGGGGTTTAGCCAGCTGTTATAAGACTGAGCACACAGTTGCCTTGAAACAAGAGAGAAATGGTGGTTAAATAGGGAAAAGGGATTTCTTAGGAAAGTCACCGGCTGTTCTGCAAGCCATTCAAGAGCACTCATTTCCAGAGGAGTGGCTGAGCTTAATGACGTTCAGGGGTAGTCATATGAAAGGTTTATGGTGTGACAAATTTGACAAATGAACCCTGAATACTTGAGGATGAAGGCTTAGGTGGATTCATTTCAGAGCATATGTTTGAAAAACCTTAGAGTTCTTTTAAAGCTTACACCTCCCAGGTTGCTTGATATCAATACCAGAGATGAGGGAGTGCGTGTGAAGAATCAGAAGGGAAGGTCAAACCTCGTCTGTTCTTCTTCCTAGTAAGAGCAGAGTCTGTCCTATCATGCATGAACATGACTGTCACTGAAGCATCTGGGTGGGATTACTGTTGACTATGAAGCTGGAAACCATAATTTTACGTTACTGCATTAATGTGGATTGGGATCCCATTGTAAGGGCTACCACTTTTATAGGTGAGACAGTATATAGAGAAATCCTGTTCCACACAGCTAACAGACTAAATACACTAACTAGCCATAATCCATCATTTACAGAGGGGAATCACAGCATTTCCAGCTCCAGGACTTTTTTACCTAGACTCTATGTTCCGCTGCTTCTGTTTTAGAGTGATGTAGCAGCTACAAGGATGGATGGTGCACAGCCTGATCCTTGGAGCTGCCTGCCAAGCAATGACTGGTTTTACCCTCTTGGGTAACCACGGCAGTTTTTGGAGCTGCCCTGAAGTGATTTGCTCAGGGTTGCACAGTCCGTGGCAGAGGCAGGAGCTGAACCAAAGCTCTCACATTCACCCAGCATTTCCCACACAGCATCTTGAGTGGGAAATATTCTCTCCAGCTGAGCTGTTGTCTTCTTACAGTGACATCGACCCACTGAATGACAGGGATGACACGGAGCCTGTGCGGGCTTTATGTGGTGCAAAGCATCATATCATTTCCAACTGAGATAATGGGACCAAGTGCAGACAAATTTGTGAATAAGTGAGTAGGAGGCAGCGCGGTTGAGGAACAGGTTGTTTCAATGAGACTACACTGCTCTAAAACCTAAATCATCTACATCTAATAGTTATTTCGTATGCTATTTGGAGCAAAGACTGTGCACAGTGAATGACTTGATGGTGATGTGACTAGGGTTCCTGGGAGCTTTTCCAATACAAACAAGTATGATCTAGCTTAGGCCATGCACTTAAATAGAAATATCAGTGTGCAGTAAAGGGTGAGAACTTTAAGTAGGCAAGGACATATAAAATATGTTTTGAAAAAAGGTTTTGTGTAGCAAATATCAAAGTATCCTCCATATATTCAGATAAAAACACCTTATAGTAATTCTTGCTCATTTTTTATAAACAAATCTACTTTTCAGGTAATATTTAATAAAGTAAAAATGGAATGGAAGAAAATCTACATAATATTTTTGTCAGATTTCCTGTTTTGATTTTAGATATCACAGTATCAGAACCTTGCAGATAATTTTTTATCAGTCCAATACGTATTTATTCTTAGTATGCAAATTCTAGGACCATTATTTTGCAATGGGTACACAGATCATTGCGTAAATTAAGTGATTTTCCACTTGAAGTTTTGTTTCAGAATATGAATCCCTATTGGCATTAAACTCAGCCATACATTATCTTCATGGAAAGCTGACTTTTATTTTCTAATAAATCATCATGGGATGCAAGTCTAGCAGTTGTTTTGTTTGCTCTTTTAATTAGGAGTTTTCAGTTCAAAGTAAGAAACAGTAATAGGTTTATATGAGAAATGCATCTATCACTTCATGGACAAGTATGTTTGTAAAAAGTAAAACAAAGAAAAATATTTCTTTTAATAACAGTGGATCAAACGCTAGCATCAAATTTTCTAGGAGAGAAGTCCTACCAAGGTAAATAGCTGAATTAATGTTTGGATTAACTAAATATTGCTGCATCAGAGCCCAGAGAATAAACGCAGCCAGCATCTATAGATGCTATAAATGGCTCAACACTAAAGCAAAATGACAAAGATGCAGGTGAAGAAATTCTGTTTTATGCCATCTTTCCCCAGTCACATGCATAGAGACACCTGTGCAGCAGAAAGATCAGGTTCACTTATTTTTTTTCATTCCACTCTGTAGATTTTTATTCCCATGAAAACACTCTTACATGTTGACTTTGGCAGAAATAAAAGACCATAAAACAAAAGAAATGTTCTGTTTTCTTACAAGATGTTTTGTGCTCCTTTGTCTGAAGATGCTGCCAATTTTAACAACAACAACAAAAATGATTAATGTCTCCCCAGATGGCTTGCTTTCCCTTCTGTCTTGTTTTAAATTTCTGCTTTTCTTGTAATGAAAAATCTTTGGTTCCTTCTTCTTCCAATGATGTTCTATGTTTGTTTTAGATTTAGCTAGTTATTATCAAGAATCCCCTGAAAATTACATCCTGTGATTTGATACCAGTTAATCAAGGCTTTGTCTGTTCCTGTCCCTTTCTCAAAATGTTAGTCAGCTCATCAAATTTGGACAAAATCAATCTGGATGAGGTTTTTTGGAAACCCACCACTGGTTTTGGAGGCAAGTATGGGCTAGCAAGTGACTAACTTCACTCAGAAGAATTATTACAAATAAGCTGAGCCAGAAGCTTGAAAAATATACAGTCTTGGTAGCCTCTGTATGACCAAGTCCACCCATCGTGTTGCTTTCTATGGTCATTACTCTACATGAAGAAGTGGTCCAGCTCAGAGGAGTGTTGAGACTTTTTTCCTGTGGTGCAGATCTCCCCAGCTCTTTTTGTGGTGACTGGAAATTATAACACCTTCCTGCTTTCCAGTCTTCCTGATTATGCTGATGGAGAGGTCTCTTTTTCTACATGGCAAGGGTATCATTTGCTTAAATGTCTTGAGTTTGGGAGAAAAAAATCCAGGAATTACATTCTTCAGTACATAGGATAAGCTTGTTGGTGGTTTTTGTTTGTTTGTTTTTGTAAAGAAGAAACGTTGAATAAAACCATTTATGGCCAATGTAACCAGAATGCAGGGTACCACACTCTGAATTACCAATATGCTTTCCAAAAGTAGGCAAAATAACAACTTAAGATAATGAAGATGGCCCTGTCATGTAATTTCATTTGTTGATGCTCAATCCATTGCTGTCCTCTTGTAGAGGTAAGGACTGGATAACTCTTTATTTAAAAATTAATTTTACACTTGAAACAGAGTAAAAGCAGGTCTTTGACACAGACCAGAGTCACACAGTGCTAGATGCTTTAAAACTGTAGAATGTGTTCAACAAATATAAAAACAAGCTGAATTAAGGTCTCACTTTAAATCTTTAACAATGAAAAATGATGTGAGAATTTAAGCAGGTTTCTTCAGGAACGTAATTTACTAACCCTTGTCTTTGTTGTAGGCCAGAGACATTCTATAAGGCATACCACTTATTACTTGTAGAAACAAGAATCAGCTAGCAGAGGGCTAGGAAACCCTTTATAAATTCTAAGGAAAGACTTTCCTGAGCTTAAGGTATTTGAATGAGGTTGGCTTTCCAGTCTAACTGGGATATCTTCACTCAGAAGAATTATTACAAATAAGTTGAGACAGAGGCTTGAAAGTTTTACAGACATGGTAGTGCCTGAATGACCAACTACACTTATCTTGTTGTTTTCTGTGGTCATTACATTAGCCTACACAAGGAATCAGTTCAGCTCAGAGGATTCTTGCAAGCTTGTAATGTCACACCATGAAAAGAGGCTGTATTCAATCACTCAATGCAAAATCTAGACAAATCACTCTCACTCCTGGTCTCTACTAACTAGATGTGCTTGAAATGTATCCTGTCAAATACAACATAAACTGAAAGGTAGATGTAAATGCTTCAGTTTTCTTTTAATCCTTGATATTTGTGTGTGTGACTTTGAGGGGATTTAATAAATTCACTCAAGATAAAGTCTGCATCTCTGTCTTTTGAAATACTTCTCTATGTAGTCATTTTTTAATTGCTACTTGATTTGAGGGAGAGGAGCTCATATCTGTTTAGATGATAACTGAATAACAGATAATAATTATTTGGGGGCTTATCTCATGCTTTAAAGGGGACGCAACCAGGGAATTTGATCATTCAATCATAAATGCCTATTTCATGTTTACACACATATTTCTTTTAGGAAAGGTGAAATCATCCTTTGTCTCTCTATTCCCTTTATGAAGAAGGACAGCAGCCTCCTTTTTCTTTCTGGGCACAGGTAAGATGTACTTCCTGCAAATGCTTCCACAAAGGCTAAAAGATTAGAATATCATTTAGATATGAATGATAATAGGTCACTGAGAGACAAAAGCTTCTGACAAGGATTTACTTTTCATTAAAAATATCTTACTAAGCTATTGTAGAAAAGTCTTGATCCCAGGCAGTGTATTTTATGTAATATTTTCCTTTGTAGTAGCTAGCTGATGACCACTCTGACCCCAAAGCTGTGCTCAGGGCTAGGGGGCTTTGGTCGACTTGCTTTTCTCTATGATTTTCCAAATGCTTCTTACAGTCACCATTAGCTCATGAGTTCTTTAAAGCATAGAAAGTTACTCTTTTTGTTTCTATAACTGGTTGTTCTACAGTGTGAGACATTTTTGTTAGTGCTTTTCTCCTATAGTCTTGCTGGTAGCACTTCAAGTCTTGATCAGTAAACAAATATACAGTGGGTTCTGCTACTGCTCTTGCCTGGCACACTTACCTGAAGTCCTAAAGTTGAGAGAGGAGTATCTTCACATTAAACTAGCCATCTTTTCTTTTCCTGTACTCTGAAAATTCAGAAACCAAATCCAAAACATACGCATTTGGGTTGGCATGAATCAAAAGGCAATATTTTGCCCTAGGATGTCCACTTTCCAATTGCTTTCAAGAAGAAGCTAACTCATGTGTACCTGAGGACCAGACAAAACCTGAAACTTGACTTCCAAGCAGGATAATGACAGGGTGAAAAAATTAATTCTCCATCTGATGAGTGAAGAGAAATGCAGCCTACGAGCTTCTATACAAGTCAGAGGCTTTCCACCTTCTGCTCATGTCCAGGCAGGTTCTGAGGTCCTTTCTATTACCATCAACCTGGCATTTTATAGCATTGGCAAAGCAAATGAGATGGCTGCAGTTTACCATCACTAAAATAGAATGCAAAACCCACCACAGAGTCATTGAAGTATTTGCTAAGCAATAGCACCCGCAGGACTCATTGCAGGCAACCTCTTTGTCTGAAAGTTGTTTACCTAGACTGCAGTACAGACAGAGAAGATATTTTTATTCAGATCAGTCTGTAAAATTCCTTCACAGACTGTCAGTACCATATCACAGAATAATAAAATTAAACTGTATTTTTGTGGGCCCAAACTATACTTCTGATTGCTTGACTTTTTTTTCCGTACCTATTCACTTGATTCCAGATTTATAAAGTTCATCTATCCTTGTTGAGCAAACCAGATGAACTAGGGAGGTCCAAATACATTTGCTATTTAGTTTCCAACATCTGTTACGGTCTTTATGGGAAATGTAATTTTTTCTTACTAAACCTTATCCTCTACTTTTAACAACCATCTTTTTTGGCTACAATAGAAATAGGAAGATAAGACTCTCAGAGTATTTAAATCAGTGTTTTACTGACCATGAAAGACACTATCTACAAAACAATCAGTAATTAGCTCACATATCTCACTCCATGCAAGAGAAGCTATCTGTACATGATAAATGTGAACTCCATAACTGTTTAAGCTTTGAATTGGATCTGCTATGTCTGGTACTCTTGGTCAAAGTACTTCTTCTGTTTTACGACTCCGGACCCATATGATATATACTTCACATCATCCAAAATAAGTAGGTCACCACTGTACAATTATGCAGGTGTATTCACTAATACAAAGTATTTTCCTAACTTTCAATTTCAGTATAATTATTCTTAAAACACACCACAAATTGTATGAATAGAAATGCTACCTCATTTAGTTTAAGGTTGAGAAGTAGAAGAGCGAATGTTCCCACTTAGATCAAATCAGAAGGGATCACAGAATCACACAGAGGGCAGAACGGAGGGCAGAAGAAGTTCATCTTTCTTACAGACACTTCTGAGACAATTTTCTCCTGTCTCCTACTGTTCCTGCTACAGTCTTCCCACCTCCTCCCCAGTGAAGGAGATGGATGCAGCATGGCTGATGTCAGTGTGATTGAAATAATCTTTACCAGTGCTGCTCCCCTGACTCCTTGGGGTGTTCCCGTGGTTGTGTTGCAGTGAGAAAACTATCTCAAAAGTTCCTTGATTCTTAAGTCAGGTCCTCAAGTATTGGGGATCTTGTATTTTCTTTAAACCTTCAAAGAGAGAAACTTACAAGGAAACTTTAAAATTCGTAAAACATCCTGTGTGTATAGTACCGTCTCAGTAACTTTCAATGATTTCTGTGAAGGTGAATCACCATGTTGTAGATCACCAATGGTAATTCTAAAAAATTTACTTAGAAAAGTTCAGAGAAGGTGATGACAGCTCTTCTACATGTTCTGTAACCACCACATGTCATGTCTTTCAGTTTACTCCTACTGTATTTCTGGATTCAGGTGTATGCCCTGATCTGCTGATGCCACTTACCTTGTACCTCAGCCTATAGGTCCTATTTCACCTACACAAGTGCTAATGAATATGGCTTTGACAGGAATCACGCTGTCACAGACAAGAACCGAGAAAAAAGATTAAATATGTATGGGACACTCCACATAATTTCCAATTTTCATTTCCACACTCTTCCCTAAAGGAAAAGTTTCCATTTGAAATTCACATTAAAAAGTGAATTTCTGGAAGAGTGAAAGCATTTCAGCCAAAATGTGTACTTTTTAGAACATATGTGGATCAAGCTAGCTCAGTGACAGATCCTTATGGGATAGTGCATGACTTCAAGAAGAAATTCACTTCTTTAGAAATACCGGCTGCAATATTTTCTGGATATTGATTACTGACCAAATAATCTGCAAAACAATTTGGATTAAGTGGTGAAACAAGGACAGAGCTACAGCCTCACTTTCCTTTCAATTTCTAGAATGGCTGTTGTTAGTTATATCACAATATTAGAAATTATAAACATCCACAATAAACATTAACCAAGGTAAAAGCCTGGAAAGTCTTATGGTGTGATAGTCTGAAATTGTATCATACCTAGGGTTTAGTAGTTTCTGGTTTTGAAAGACCAGATAAAATTTCCACCAGAATGAAAGCCTCAGACTTGTGTCTGAAAAATCAACAATGCTAAGAAGGTGAGAGAAAATTGGCTATCCAAGTGGCAGGAACCAGAGCATAGCACATGACAAAGAGCAGGAAGCAACAACATAGGTCAGGGTGGTAAAGAAGACAGGAAGGATTATGCTGACCATAAGCAGATGGTTTACACTTGCCTCTTTTATCAGATTCATAAATCTGGGTCCAAAACGCCATGGCTTGTGTCTGTGACACTGCAGGGAGCTGACAGTCATTTGGGAGGCACGCTGGGAGGCCACTGCTACCATGTAAACAGCATCGTACATCAGAGCTGCTTCAGTCTGCATGAAAAAACAGAAAGACCTTTTAAAGTAGTAATACTTTAGTAGTAATACAGTTTAAGTACCTTTTAAAGGTACTTCTTTGTGCTTGGTCCCCCCCGTTTCTCTACCGAGAACCATTGCCCTGGGCTGCTATTATGGAAAAGGCCACTAGCGGGCTCTCCATGGAAATCTGAGGTGCAACAAACTTCAATTTTTTGTAGCTCATAATAATTTCAGAGTATTTTTCATGTGAGCATTGGGAAGAAAACTTCATTGGGCAGCAACAGGAGAGGTCAGTGGGTCTAGCATAGAAAGGAGCACACAGGTAGCTCTGTGGCATGGAGAGGAGTTTTAACAAGTCTCAGGTGATACAGCAGCCTAGGTCCCATCCTCCAGGTGTGTCTTATGGCTAAGCCCTTCTCAGTACTCAGTCTCCTATAATTTCCTCATGGGATTTGCCAAAAACTCTCAGCATCTTGAGGTGCATAATTTGAAAGCACCATGAAGGTGCTCAAGCCAGTGTCTGCCTAGCCTGCAGGTTCACATTTCATGGTGAGTCTGTGGCAGGGCTGTCCGCTTGGGCCTGTACTTGCTCCTTATCACCACTCTTTCCATGCCCGCTTGTGGTATTGCTTTCTTCCTCGAGGGGTGGGCAGGGCCACCTCTCCAGGGAAATCAATCCCACCAAGCAGCTAGTAGGTATCCCACCAGACAGGTTTCTGCTGTCTCTATGTGTTTACTGCTCTCTTTTGGCACAAAAACAGCCCCATTGAGACTGGGCTAGAGCTGTTCCACTGCCATATCTCCCATGCCATCTTAGAGAGAGGTGAACTGTCATTTCAAGGTACTTTTTTGTGTTTAAATTGGACTTACACATCTTACTGCTTGTTTTCTAAGACAGGACAGATGAATATATCCCTAAGATAACTAAATATTACTGAAATTACTGGATGCTGGTTGTTCATCTGTGTTTTTTTTAAGAATGGGTTTATTGGTTTGAAGGCATTGCCAATAAGCCTCAAACTGAGATCGCACACTCTGTAATCCTCTATTGCTGGGAAGTTTTAGAAAAATCGCACCTTTACCTGCACTGTGCTTCAGTGCTCTTGTGTGAGGTGGGAATGGCCATGTTTTGCTTAATGCACAGGGATGCTGTAAAAATAAAGTGCTTACTTTTCTTGTAAAGCTACTGAAAAATTAAGTAGGGCCTTAAAAAAAAAGTACTAACTCTGAAAATGAGAAGCTGGACTCATTTATATGAACTGCAAGGCTAATTCATTTTTTATTCCTTTCCCATGTGATTCCTTTGGGAAATTAATAGTTTTGATTCTTTGTCTATTTCATTTACCTAAGTAAATTACAACAGCATCAGTCTTATCAGCACTGGAGGTTTTTGCTGGCAATCAAAGGTGATCTGAATTTATCAACTAAACTTAATATACTACAGATGAAGAACCTCTTGACACGGTAGTCAGGGTCTGCCCAAAACAATGCTTCCACTATCAGAGCAAACTGAAACATTATAAATGGTGAGGCAAGCAGAACAAGACAATAACAGCTATTCTCAGTGTCAAGTGTCTTAAAACAGATAGTTGTTCCAAACAGTCCATGAGACTAAAGGCCTGATCAAAAATCCCTCAAAATCAATGGAAAGATTCCCATCAATGTCAATGGATTACAGATCAGTTTTTACATTAGACTGGAGAACATGTCCCTTCAGGATTGAATTTTACTTGTTCACTGGAGTGTCATCTGTCTGTCTTCCAGGCCTACAGACTATGGGGATACTCGGTGAAAATGCTTCAGCGCACCTCACTTTGCACTCCTATCTGGAAACACCAATACTTGTACTTGATAACATGGTGCATCTCATGATGTCCCATTAGGGACATGGTTTAGTGCCAGAGTTAGGTTATAGTTAGACTCGATGATCTTGAGGGTGTCTTCCAACTGAAATGATTCTATGATCCTGCAGTGTTCATACATTGGCAGCATCGCTAGACTTGGCTGTTTGCATCTCGTGCTTGTGTAACTTGCTATTCATTCATCCTGCCCTGCAGCAACTGGAAGGTTATATTTTCCCCTCACTGTTGTTCTGGTTTAGGGTTGCATGGAGGAAAGAAAGGTCACCTCATTTTCTGAAGCAAACTGCCTTACACTGATGTCCGTGCTTGTGTATAAGTAGAAAGGGACTAAGACTTTTTCTTGGAACTTATCTTTCTGACTTTTGTATTCTATTTAAATTATTGCAAAGAAACCCAAAGATCTCCTTAGAACAATTATGCCTCTGTCTGCAATTAGGGCATAAAGTGGCACATGAACTCAAAACAGTCTTGGTCATGCCCTGCTGACTTCCCACAAGCTGACATCAGGGCAAACGGTATAGTGTGAACCAGAAAGGAGAAATCCTAAGTTAACAATAGGATATGTAATCCTGATCTTCTTATGCTGTTCATCTTTTCTTATTGTCAATGAAACATAGCAGTGTTGCAGTTCTTCATCAAACTGAATACACAGAATTTGCTATGAATATTTAAATGATCACAGTGAACTAGAAAGATGCTTTCCTCCATGCTCATGTTGTTCCAGAGCATCAAGGACACTAGGAGATTATTGAAATGCAAAAGAGAGGATAAGAGAGATACAGATGACACCGTAAGAGTCTAGTAAGTACTTGTTTTTTCCTAGTTTTAAGTTGAGCGAATGCAGGTGAAAACCTATGTGTGTACAGCTACCCTTGCAGGTCTTGTGTATTCACATCAGAAGTTCCCAGAGAGAGATTTCTCCCCTGTTTTGTGTATGAGTGAGCACAACCACACTGCCCAAACAAGTTACAATTTTTTGAAATGCTAGAGATATCACACATAATAGTGTATTTCTCTTCAGGATGTTAGAATGTTTCAAAATTTTCCCTGCAATCATCTGCAATAAAGTCTATTTCATACAATTTCAAACTCCACTCAGTACATAAGACACATTCTCTTATATTGCAAAAAGATGGCAACCCTTCACCTCACAAAACTGGATGGAGTCACGCTGTCCATGTAATTGTTCCTATTCTTCCTTTTGCTTCTAGGGGGAGTGGTAGGGAGGAAATCCTAATTTCCTGGCTTGATGATACCTTTCATTTATCTTTAAATTATATCTTAAAAGCCAGAGTTGTTGTAGATGATGGAAATGAAGAGAAAGGCCACTTTTCCAATTTAAAAATGCTATTATCTGTCCACATGTACAGTATCTTTCCCTGCAGGCTATAAATTGTATACCGGCTCTAAAAGTTTTTTTTCCTGCTATGTTCTTCACTCCATACAGAACACTATTAGAGAAATGAGGCAGCAGTATATACATTTGACAACAAGATGAATGATGTTAGCTGGATGGCACCATGACAGAGAATTGTCACTCATTTCTAGAGCTGCCCAGCAATGGTTTGTCACACAGATGAGCACATTGGTTCACAGGGTAAATGCATTTCTGTAGAGAAGCAGGTGAAAAGAAGTCTGTTTTGGGGATGCTGCTTCAGCATTTCCATTGTGAAATAAAGCAGTAATGGGATCGGCTCAAATCCACTAAAACAGCATTGCAAAGTGTGCTGTAGGTACTCCTGTGTCATCGTAGTTGTTCACTTACTGTCATCATGCCATCGAGAAGGCCAGTCTCTGGCTTTGGTGGTGCCTGCAGACGCTCCATTGACCATTTCTCAATGATCGACGAAACTTGTGGGTTCTCTATGTTGAGCAGGCGAAAGCCTGTCATATTTACTCCGCTGTATCTGTAAGGTTCCAGGTCTAATGCAAATAGATCCTAAATCACCATTAAGAAAACAAACAAAACCAGATGTAGTATTTTAAAAGCAAAATTTTTGGAAGGTACAATTAAGCCAAAATCGTCTTTGATTTTCAGTCCAAAGCTCAAGTGTTTGGTTTTGCTTTTTTTTTTTTTTTCCCTTTTTTTCCCTGTGAATGCTCTTCTTGCCCCCAAAGTCCAGTCATGGCTGCTTCAGATATAAATCTGAATAAACCAAAGCTGTGTGGAATTTATGACAAACCACATATCTGCTTTGTTAGAACACAAATATCCGTTCCCCCACAACGGCACTATTTTGCAACCAACCTGCACAATAGTATCTAATTTTAATTTATAGCAGTCTTCAGTGTTACAGCTCTGACAAACCAACATGAGGAATTAGCTGGCCAATGTCAAGTTTATTTCTCAACTCAGGGAAGGAAAATTCCAAGAGATGTTGAGAGCAATGCACTTTTACTACTTATGGATCCTATTTTTCTCCTGCCTTGCCTCCTTCAGGTGACTTGCTGCCAGTATGTCTAATGGATGTGTCAGGCCAGTGTACAGAAGTCCATGCGCTTCAGTGCTCAGCATTTACAGGGCAGGAAAATAATGGGTATTCCAAGTGATATAATTGTGCGGCACACTCCACAGCTGTATTTATCAGGCAGTGGAAATATGATAACTGCTTTTCAAAGCCTGAAGGCTGTTTTTCAAGACAACTTTTTGTTGATCCCAGCAGGCCAGTAAAATGACAAATGCATTGGTTATGGTTGAATACCACAGTAACCATCAAAATGTCAACATTTACAATACCACAACGTCTAGATACCACCAGCACTGCTTACAGCTCTTTACTATCTCATGCATATTGTTGTTAATGGTTACCATTTTATGTTAGATTCACTGCTATTGTAAGTTCCACAGTAAATCCTAATTTTTCACATTTTCCTTCATGTTAAAATGGCTTCAAAGAGAATTAATTCAAGCTACTACTTCAAGTTCCAAACAGCTAGAGAGTCTTTTCTGACTAATGAATTGACTATTGGATTCAAAATGATTTTTCACTTCCTCATAAAATTTTATGTGGAGAGGAAATAAAGAATCAGCTGATGCACATGAACAGATATAATTCAATCCTCTAGCACTGTTCTAGCAATATTGGTTCTTTGCTGTCTTTCTAGTCTACAATGTAAATGGACCTTAAGCATGGATTGAGTTACATTTTTATATAGCATATCAGTTCAAATGTAGGAAAGATGTGCTGAAATAAGTATTTATAGATTTGTACCATAAAAAAATTTTAGGGTTTTTATTTTATTATAAAATTTCCCAAGTGATTTTACATATGTGGTTTTCTGCTTTTATAAGTAAATCAAACATTTTAGTGATGAACTGCATCAGCTGGAGTCCTTAACCTTGGCTCCACTGCAAAGCCATTCATTCATTATTTTGTTTTGCTCTGATCCACCTGTACCAATGGCTCCTCCTTAAACACAATGCTGCAATTAATTTTAATTGCATTAAAGTGACTCCTGATTTTACTAAGCAGTGTTAGTACTCCTTCTCCAGGGGTCACTTTGAATAATGGCAACAAAGATCTCTTAGAAAAAGTGGACATTTTTAGTTGTCTTTTCTGCAAGAGAGAAAATTCACTCCCAAATATTTAGTGTTCCTTACCAGTGTTGTAAAAAAGTAGTGGTAGTATTCGGTCATCATTCCCATAGAGAGAATCTGTTGAAAGAGATTGAAAGGTGAATGTACGTTGCACTGGATGTTTTCAGTGTACTGCTCTGTCTTTTGAGAAGCATGGGTTAATCTGGAACAATATGTTACAGGTTATGAAAACTTGATTACAACAAAACCTACATTTTTCTTCAGGAGCAAAAAAATACGTTTTTATCACCTCTGCTCAGGAAAGAGATTAAAGATTGCAAAACTTCTAGGACAAGAAAAATGACTAGTGATAACAAGGATCTTATGTTTTAAAAGTGAAATTCTTTAGTCTGCACTTTAGAAGTGTTACAAAATCATTTCCTGGTGGACAATGGAAATTGCAGGGAAAAGTGCTTAGATGTGGGTTTTTTTGTGTTCTGCATTACCATGTGAGGACAAGACACTGGGTGAGTGCTCACTGAGATAAACCAGGGGGAAAAAAAAAAAAAAAGAGAGAGAAAGAAGAAAGCTTCTATAAATATCTTTTGTTCCACCTGGGGATGCAGGTCTGCAGGAGGTTGTCAAAATAACCGGTACAAAAGGATTTCTGGTCTGGATTAATTTTCCAGAGTCGGATGTTTTGAAGGTCTATATGGTAAGAATGGCATTTAAATGCATACGAGCTGGACGACTCAGGCAGAAGAGGAAGCAGCTTTTCTTCCCAGCCCTCACATTGGAGAAAACTTCAAGAGGGAAGTGTTTTTTTCCCTCATCCTCTCTCAAAAAAATTATTGGGGATGCTTACATAAAACATCTCTGATGGTATATAACAGGATGCTCCACAGTTTCACACCAGCATCACCTACGCTTGTCACTGCATCCACACACACTGTTACCATGATGAAAGCATTTTGCCCTCTCTGGGATCTTGTGAAGAGGAGGAGAAATTATGAGCTAGAAAACTCCTGGAGAATTAATTATCATGACAGTAACACAGAAGGTTAAATGTTATTCAGTCTTGATCCCAGTAGAGGAAGCATCTGCTATTAATAGTATTTGAGGACACTTATAGCAGTGCCTGTATACCTGTTTGAAAGACAGGGGGAAACAGTGTGATTTGGCTTGCCAAAATTCATGTCAAAAGCCTCTGAAAATCAGTTGTGTGATTGTGTATGGCAATTCGTCACATAAGAAATGGGAAGAAGCTGAACTTTCTAAGCTGTGGTAGATAATAAGAACAGCTCAGTATTAATCACAAACAAGGAATCCATCTCCAGGAACAAAAAATCAAGCCAGAAGGCAAGTATTTTATTGAAATGCTCCACTGAATTTTCATGTCAAAATTGCCTTTTTCTTTCTTATTTTATTAATCCTATTCCATTTCTCTGAGTTTTTTATTAGCTGCAGAAATGAGCGATCTTGCAATCCTGGATACTGATGTTACTCCCCTATTTATGCACATTTATGCACAACTTTTGCATTCTGTGTTTCCCAGCTGACCTGACTGGACTCAGTTCTTCTCCCTGGAGCCACTGGATTTGTGTCTAAGGTCCCTGCTATGGGAAGGAGTTGCTGGTCAGGATTTTTCTGATGCAGGTCTCTTGAGCTAAAATTGTATTGAAATAACCCAATTATTTCATATGTGATGCCTGGATGTTTGGGAAGCACTACTTAGCCATCCTGCTGCAGCTATGCTGCTACCGAGTATCAAGCTAGTTAATCCAAGGTAGCCCTGTTATTGCTTTCCTCACAAACCCAAGGGCAGTAGCCTGAGAGGAGTGTTTGCCTCCTGAACACAGTTTTGATTAAAACTTCTTATGAGAGTATTGATTCCCAAGTAATGTGCTATAAACAGAGCTGTCAGGACACACACGTGCCTGTGAATAATAATGATCTCAAAGTCATGCTAGAGGATTGTCTTTGAAAACAAAATAGAATCAAAATCCCTGAAAACCAAAGGCAGTTGTATGTAAAAAGTGAGGTTCATGCATCAATGTTATCTGCCATTACCAAGACACAGGTTCACAATGGCGATTGCTGGAAGGGTGCCATGGATTTGCCAAGGATCCTGCACCCAAAGGCTCCATGAGATGCTCATTGAAATTCTTCCAAATAAAGTATTGCAACAGCCCAGGAAAGCTTAATCAACATGTCACTTTTGTATTTTCTCTATTAACGATGACTCAATTAAGATACGAAGCCACAGACAGCTGGAAGCAAGCTTGTAAGTGTCACACACACATTACTAATGTCCTTGTCTGGTTAAGGAATAGGAGTTGATGCTGCATCTGTCCCAGGCTGAGCCCTGATCTGCCGCTGAGCTCTGCCCTCTCACTCAGCACTGGTCACAAGACCAGGCTTAACTGGTTGTCCTCCCCCCTGACAATCATTAAGGCAATTAGTCAGCAGTTACATAGCACTTAGGCATTGCTGTGACATGTTTGATCCATTGAGTGACCTAAATAGGGTGCTTTTTATTTATGGATTGCAAATATTTTGTAATAATAACTTATGTTTTAGTGTAACATGGTCACTAAGTAAAATTCCCAGTGAAGGAAGATTTGATGACGGTACCAAATGCCCACTCTGGAGGATGGTATTAGGAAAACAGAAGATGAAGACAAGTTAAAGCAAAAGCAAGAGGAATGCTGAATATCATGCTGGAGACCCCAAAGCATTAATGACTTGGATGCTTCTATTAGTGTAAATAGGAAAGTTACACTTGTATGCTCTCAGCAAGGACTTCTCTTCTGCTCTATGTTTGCACCATGGCAGATACAGGGAAATAATCTTCTAGGGACTATCAGGAGAGACAATAATAAAAGCATGTTAGGAGCAAAGATTCCTTTCAGGTTGGGACACCTCTGAAGCACCTGACAAAGCAGCTGCACAGGCCCTTCCCACAGCGCAGGTGTCCTCCTCACTAGAGAAAATGAGCTGAGTAGCCCAGAGGAGAGAAGGCAAGGCAACAAGATTGGTTTATCTGTATAGAACTGCTCATAATAAACTAGAATGAGATTTCATTACACATTTCTATTTAAATAACTTTGCATGTAATTATTTAAATAATTATGCATCTGATATAAATGTCCTATTTAAATAATAACAGCTTTTACTTACTGTGGAGCTCAGATGAATATAAACTAGTGAAACCAGGCTAAAATATTCTGCACTCTCCTTGCAGATCTCCTACGCTTCCTGGCCTGTATAAAATCTGTTCTTCAGCCAAACTAAGATATGGATGGATTATGGATTATCCTGTCAAATAAGATAAAGAGACTTCCATCTCTAATTATTCATTTCAGATCAGCTATTTAGGCCTTGTCTTTTGCAGACCTGGGGGTCATGACCTGCAATGTGAATCTGAACAAGTATCAGTGGTCAAAATGTATATGGCAAGTGGATAGAGACTGGATAAAAATATTCTCTGTATGTCTGTAAATCTCTCTGGACACTCTGTTCCTGGCTTGCATCACATCCCAGCTCCAACCTACGTTTGTTCGTCTTGTAAAAATACCACCACCTCATTCAGAGCTAGTATCAGTCTTTCTTCAAGGCAGACTGAAACGAGAATGATGGTGAAGCCTATTAGCAGGAATTGCATCAAATACTTTGCTTTCTTTCACTTTGCTTTTTCTTCCGTCATGCTATTATTTAATTTCATGACCATTAAATGAATGCATCTCATGATCCAATTAATTAGTACCACCACTGTTTTCTAATATCAAGATGATATACCATCATGAATAAAAGTCACTCTGCCTCCTTGCTTTTCAAGTGTTCAACATAAAATGTTTATATTTTGCTTACAGTGTTTCTCTGGACTCTTTACTTGGACATGACTTAACTCACAGGAAATCTGCATCCCACTCAGTCACAGCAGTGGTCCAGCTGGAGTGGTATGGAGTTCTTCCAATGTGAACATGAGCCATTTCAAGAAACGAGATATATTCTGTAAATACTTCACTAGTACTGGAGTCCAGCTGGAAGCAATGGCCATAGCAATGGGGCAGCACAAATGTGTTGGCCCAGGGTCCCTGTCAGCCGTGGTTGGCTCCTTCTGCTTCCTGAAGGGATCCCAGGGAGCTAAGGCAGCAGCTTTACCTTTCAAACTTCAGCATAGACATCATCTCACAGTTTGAAAGACTGCTTGCATTTGTACCACCCAGTGAATCCTCGAGGGAAGCAAAGAACAACTACGTGTGCAAGATGGAGCATGGATGGCACAGCACTGAGCTTATGCAACTAGTTTAGCTTTCATTTAGACAGCACAGCTAACAAGAATAGAGAAGCAGAGGTCTCGACATAGTGTGGCTGTGATGTTACAAAGTAAAAATCCCAAAAGCCTGTGTTTATAGTCTGTACTGCTGTATCTTCAAATTTAAGAGTAAAGCTTCCAAGGCAATGGACACATTTACTTCCATAGAGACCCACATTTAGATTTGTGAAGTGAAGCACACTGCCATATTTCAGGATGAATTATCACTCCCACACCATTTCTGTGCCCATGACCTTTACGGATGTCTTAACCCATGTGTGTCCCAGTGACCAATTCTCTCACCATCTGATGCCATTCAGCAGTAAACAGGTGGTCAGAAGAAGATGTGTCCCCAACAACAATCCCTTTATAAAATCAATAAGAGAGAGGAGAACCAGTGAGGTGAGGATGTCTCTGCTTTTCACCTTGGGACTTGATGGCATCTTGGGGGATCTGCCACTGGTATTTCATCAGCAGCAGTGAGAACAGTGCTAACCCTGTCTTTTCTTAGCAGAGAGTGGGCTTCAGCCTACTTGTCAAGCTACTAGGAGGAGCATACGTAGAAACTGAAGTTTTATAGTCTCACATTCATTATTGTATCTGGAATGTACACTATGGTGACAGTTTTCATATTTCTGTAGGAACTGAATTAATTATTTTGCTCTTCGTCTGTCACATTGTGAAAGTGAACATAGAAGTCTTTGTAAGATTCTCTATGAGTGTCTTAAACCTGATTAAATATACAGTAAATTTCATAAAATTTGTTTTAGAGATGTGGAGGAAGGAGCAGATAATTTAAGGCTAATAGCAACAAAATTTATGAGAGACGAGTTTGCTTAGCAGTAAAATCTATGTCAACTATTGGTGTGTTAGAAGAATAAATGGAAGGTTAACTATAATAACTTAACCTGTTGAACTAAGTTCCTCATACTAAAAGGCAATATCAGATTAAATACAGTACATGTAGGACATATTGGAAGATTTGTCCATGAAAGAGATTGCAATTTGCAATAGCTAGATTTAACTGACTTGTGGGATTGCTTACCTAGTCTAGACAAAACATCAAATCTCTGTCCACAAAATATTTCAGGTGAATGTTTTAACCACCAGATTTTTCCTTAAGAAAGTGTTTTGAACTTCCTTGTGTAAGGGACTCAGTCCTGCTTGTCTTAGGCAAGTTTAGAGGGTGCCTTATTATCTCTCACTGTTTCAGGAATGTCGATTTTTAGGCTTGGAAAGGAGAGAGAAACTAGGCACCCTTGGAGCAGAGGAAGACAGGCACTGATGAAGTCAAACAGGGAGGCTCCTAGGGAGCTTAAGCAGATCCTGAGTAAGACTTTCAAGATCACAGTTTTACTCTAAAGAGCCATCGCTGCACTTAGCTCCTGCTTCTGGCATCTAATTCTCTACTAGATCTCACTCCTTGTCAGATGATTTTGTCAAGTCTTTATGAGCTTTAAAGCTCCAGCAGAAGAGGTTTTCAAGTAGGCTATGGGAGTGATGGACCAGCTGCAACTTTTTCCATCAGCTCTGCTGGTGCAGTACATCTGTTTTGAAAACCCTGCTGGCATCACCTCCTGATTCAAGTAATTTTGGAATACCCCGATCTCTGTGAAGCTGGTTACCTTGGGCAGCAGAGCTGCTGGTTTGGGTGGCTACCTGGTAGAGGCAATAGACCTGGAAAACTCCTTTAGCCATCGTGCACCCATCGCATAAGTTTACCCATCCTCGTAAGGGAATATGGAGAGAAAATTCAAAGTGATTATTGGAAAAGGCAGCAATTACGATTGCAATCACAATTTCCTCTTGTTCCTTTCAGACCCAGGTGATGAGAGGGCCAGGTATCATTAAGCTGGTCGGGGACTGCGAAAGCCTGGGCTCTCTGCAGCATGTCAGAGAGAAGGGGAAATGTGTGAATTTAGGGAACAGGTTATTCAGCTGTGTGCAGACATTGTATTTTGTCTAAATTAGGTTATTGATTTGCCTGTTTTTGTTGTGCACAAGAAAGAAGTGTGGCTCAATGGTATTTTAGTTGAAGCTATAAATAAGCAAAAGATACTCTCATTAGAGAGAAGAAATATGTCTTTTGTGCTGTTTTGTAAACAACAGGTTGAAGGAGGCAAGGAAGAGGTCACCTCCCCCAGTCCCACAGCCCAGTAATGCTGCTGCATCAGGTTAACTCCACACTCCCCAAACCAGCTCCATATGCTGACTCTTTCAGGACACAATTTTGGATGTGTGAAATCTTTCCCTTCCATGAAGAGCTTTGCATTCCTTGCCCTCTCTTCCTGGGAAACAAGTTGTGTTGCAGCTGGTGCCCCTGACCACTGGTGTGAGCAGCCCCTGCTTGCAGAGCTGTCGCTGCTCCTGCCAACCCTCCATGGCATGGGTGCCACGGAAGGAGGGCAGAAGCTTTCCTGCCCTGCCTGTGCCTTCAGGTCCGAGGCAGGCTGGCAGCAGAAGTGCTGCTGGCAGTGTGCCTCGCTTCCCTGCAGCAGGGAAATGCAGACAGAGCGGGTGAGAGGCGGCCTCTTGCCTCATGGGCCTCATAGGCTTCAACACTGTCTACAACTACCTGAAAAGAGGTGGTAGCATGTAGGGTGTTGGTCTCTCCTCCCAAGCAGCAAGTGACAGAACAAGAGGAAATGGCCTCAAGTTGTGCCAGGGAAGGTTCAGATTGGAAATTCGGAAAAAATTCTTCACAGAAAGGGTTGTCAAGCACTGGAACAGGCTACCCTGGGAAGTGGTGGAGTCACCATCCCTGGAAGTGTTTAAAAGACATGTAGATGAGGTTCTTAGGGACGTGATTTAGTGCTAGAGTTAGGTTATGGTTGGACTCGATGATCTTAAGGGTCTCTTCCAACCAAAATGATTCTATGATTCACAGACCCTTGTGCAAAGATTTTTTTGGGAGGGGAAACTTGAAAGGCTCAGAGGGTGAAGATGACACAGGAATCAAGCATAACCTATGGTGGGTACGTACCTCTGTGACCCTGCTGCAGTTTTAATCTGTAAAATATCTTCCCCACTCCAACCTGTTACAAATCTCTACTTCCTTTATTTATCTTCTCCTGTATGGGCTACTGAACAGCTACCATACTATTGTAAATACAGTAGGCAGACAAGAAATTGTTGCTTTGAGGACAGTTTTAGGTGACTGGGTTCTGATTCCTACCCCTATTAGAAATCTCATGTATTTTAACAATTATATGCATTTTTTCTGTAATATCTTTAGGATCATTTACAAAGTCAAAAATATTCTCCACTAACATTGCAGAGTTTTCTTAAAATAATTTCTATAATATTCTCTTCGATATCTTGTTTTCATTCAGTGTAAAATTATACAGGGGTTGCTGTGTGCAGTGATGAGACCGTGAACCACAGGACTTCATGTATCATAGCTAACCTACAATTAGATGAGTCCCACATGAATTCAGAGCCCTGCACACCTTCCCATTTCACAGCTGCCTTTGACAGTGAGGAACTTCCACACCTGAGTTACTGCTGCCAGCATCTAGATTCAGCCACAGAACTGTATCATAGAAAAGCCATTTTCCCTTTCTTTCTAGCCTATATTTATGTGGCTTCTCTTCCCACAGCTCTGACCCACAGGTATACCTCTCTTATTTTTCATGTTTTCTTCCACACTGCCTTTCACCATCCTTCTCTGACTTCTTAAGGCATTGGAAAGAATTATGTACATCTGCAGCCTGTCAGTTGTCTCCCTGATCCATTTCCCACACTGCCACTTTACCCTGTCTTAGTGCATCTTTTAGCACTTCCTCTTCTTTTGACACTAAGGTTATTTATTTTTTTTTTCCCCATAATCAGCCTGATATTTTTGAAGCTTTGTGCCTCCTGCAGTGTGCCAGACATCTGCACTTTCTTCTTGCAGATCCTTGAAAATTCGAGTTGTCAGTTTAACTCTTCCCCCACAAATCTAATTTTGGAGCAGCTTGTTCCTGCTGTCATGTTTTGATGTTTTTGAACAGCCCTACAGGGACCAGAGTGAGAGAACAGCAGCTCCCCTGTCCACCTCCCTTCCCAACCAGTGCCATTTTCTACAGTGCACTCCCCATCACATGAGAGAGCAGCACAATCCCCTTGTTCTTACCTCACATTCCCAACACCATGCCCGCATCTGGCCTTGCTGTATCTTAAATACATAACTTGAACTGAGAAAATCCTAACGTTTAGTACTAGCCAACTTTCATGACAGCAATAAATCTAACTTTACCAGCTCATGGGTTCTTGTGTGCTGTTCTCATCTGTGCTGCATCTGATTTAGAACACCACCCTGCACACCTGTACTCACAGGATCAAGATTTTCCAGTCTGGAGAGGATGGTTTCAGGTTCTGCAGACTAATGCAACTGGTAAGTTTTCTCACTTACTTTGATACAGAACGCAACTCTGCATAACTTAAATATTTCAGCAAAACATTCTGTGATGGAATCATAGATTTCAACCTTTATGGGACAGCCCATATCTGTACATTTTGATCAGTGGAACATCTTCAATGGTCTTCTGCGATCAGTGTTTCCCACTGACAGTAAAATCAAAACCCCCTCATACCCACAACTGCAGCAAAAAGGGAAATATCCTTCACAACATACTAGTTGCTTGGTATTATTGTCTATATGTCAATGAATTGCAGAGGACAGAGTTTTAGACTTTGACTAGCAATATATAGTAAGTTACAACAGTAAATTCTAGTTTACACTACTCTTTCTGTGACCCTGGCTTTCTGGCATTTGTCCTTGCCTTGCATGACTGTCCAGCTCTCACGCTTAGGTCAGGGTTATGTCAGCCCTTGTACAATAGCCTCTCTTCTTGTTTTAAAGTATACATTTTTCTTCTGATACTCTCTCCACCCTGTCTTCTTGCTGTACCAGAGTTTAAAATGTAATGAGGTAGTGCCAGCAGACCAAATCTTGCTTTGTTACAGGGATGTGAATGCAGACTTATGCTTTTCTGCAGAGGACCAAATTCCTGTAGTTACTGTAGCCAGTGTTGAACCCCTGTTGTGCAGCCTCTGTGAAGGCAATAGCTCAACATTGGCCACTCCCTAAGCACTCCAAAATGGGCCTTTTTTTATTTTTTTTTTCTTTTTTGTGGTGGGGAAGACATAAAAACTGTACTGATTAAACCAGGACAAGTTAAAATAAAGGCAACAATCTTCCAAGTCAAGCAGAACATGAAGTGTTAAAAAGGAATGCATGTTTCCTTCTGCAGGATACTTATGAGTTTCTCTTCAGACATTGGTACTGCTGCCGGTCCTTACAGCTCTGTGAACCCCTGAAATCCTGTTGAGTGCTCAGATGCTGCTGTAAATTTCGTAACAACTTCTGTCCCTGGTATTAACAAGCCTATCACATAACTGGTAAATGCATTCTGCTTCTCAGAAAATGAAAACCAGAGAGGCTGACAACTTTCAGGATATAAAATAAGTGTTTTTTCACCCTTTCCTCTTACCTGCTTAAGGATTTCTGCTGCCGTTTCATGTGAACAATCAAATATCACGTAGAATTCCTTGCCCTTCTTCATCTCCTTGAGTAAAGGCCTGGCGTCTTTATTCCCAGAGGGTAGCTGGCGGATTTTGATTTTAATGTTGTATCTAGAAGGGGCTTTGATGAGTTCTTGCAGGCGAATTAGACCTGAAAAATGATATGCAGTTGATATGCAGTTAATACAACTAACCATTCTGTGTAATGAATATTTATTGTCACTTAAGCAGGGTCTCTTGTCAGTCCAACATATTTCACACACCCAAAGGATAGTTGTCAGCTTCATATTTGCCAGCCTCCTAATATTGTTATAGCTTTTCCTTTTCATGGTTATACTTGGCTTCAGCTTCCAAATATTCTGAAATATATTTTTAATTGGTTGACTATAGGATATGTTTGCATTGATACTATATTGTTACAATTTATTGTAAAAAAAGATATAATGCTTCTTCCCTGGTAGATAATTATTATTTCAATATTAAACAACACGAACATAGAACTGAAGAAATCTCCTTACTAACTTTCATACCTAATGGCAAGCATGAGCAGATGAGGGGAGATAGAGGGAGAAAAATATTCAGTGTCCAGCACCCTCCATCATGGCTCACTTAGAAACCAGCAGTTAGCCTGAGTGGCACTTACCAATAATTACTCTTATTAGGCATTCAAATGGCTCTCATTGGCCCCATTTCAGCATACATTGTAATAGTCTGGAGGAGGAGCCTTGAATTTTTCTTATCATCGTTATAGAGACAAAAAGCCTGAAGGCATAGTGACTTGCCTGAGGTCACTCAACCAGTCTGAGATCTTATAAAAAACTGAAATATGTTGAGATCCACACCTGTCAACACAAGAACATGGTTTCTAAGACTATGTCTTTGGCTGGTACAAATCTACATGGCTTATTTGAAATCAGTGGAGCTAAACCAGTTGAAGAGTTGTCCAAGTATTTAAACACAGTGTAATTCTACTAGCTAATTCAGCACTCCTATGTAATTTGTACTGCCTCCAAAACCTAAGAAAGACAGTTAAGAGTTCTTTGAGGTGTGTGATTACAGCCTTTCTCATTATCCATGAATATAATTTACCCACAAAAAACTCATGATCTCCTGCTGAGTGAAAGTAAAAGGCTGCTTTAAAAAATGTGCATAGAGAGAGAGAGAATACAGGCAAGAAGCACTTCTTGAACAAAAATCAATCAAATTTCTAATATGAAAAACCTTATCGCTCTCCTGCTGGGAGTGGGTATATATTTGTCATGTGCCTGAATGTCCTTGGTTGAATGGTCCAATGGTATATACAAAGCAAGATGAAGCACCACTATTGCGCCTGAGGTTAGTGAGTGATTACTACTTTGAGGACTGTTGGCTTTCACTCAAGTACCAGTAATGTGTTTTGGAAAAAATAATCTTTTCCTCTGCCTGCAATTCTGAGTCTGTTCTTTGCAGTTTTTCAAGTATCAACAATTAATATAGAATATTAAGCATCATGAGTATTCAAATGTAAATTAGTGCATGTGCTGTGAGATTGGAGCCTGGCTGGAAGCCACCCTGTGTAAATATGAAACAATTTGAGCTCATTATTGTTAGAACAAGGCACATGCTTCCAACACTGCCTAATAAGTAGGGGAGTTTATGTAATCTGGCTGTAACGCTGTAGCTTGGTTGTCCCATGCACTTGTGTGTTCAGCCCTGGATCGCAGTGCCTTGGCCAGTATAATGAATAGAGACTCTAAGAGGGAAACCTGAGAGCTGGGAGGACGAGTTCAGCATGTAGGGAATCTTGTACCTTACCCGCAGCCTCAGACTGAGTATTGTTGTTCCTCTTCTAGCAACAAAAATTACTGAAGGGCAAGTGTGGTGAAGAGTAGAAGAAAAGGATTTGTCCAACCACCTCCATCTCCTTTTTGGGAGAAGAAAAGTGTTGTGTGCTTTAAAATGTCTACATCAGTTACAAGAAACTTGGACCTTACACTTCTCATCACTTTCTTCTGCCACATGAAGTGAAGGTAAAGCCTAGCTACAGTCTACTGAAGAAATCAAAGAAGCAGTGAAAAGAGCTCCAGTTATTTTTTTGGACAACCAGGAAAAAGCCTGGATCAGCTGTTTGTCAATACAATTAATAGCACAGGGAATAACCATCAGAGCTCTCCTTCCCTTCTCTGCAGGGGGTGGGGAAGGCCTGGGCAAGAACACTGCTCAGGGCAATCACTCTTCTCTGGCTTGGTGAGATCACCTCAAGATCCATCTACAAAAGGCAGGAGGCGTCACAGGCTGCCCACGAGGTTGGGAAGGGAGCAGCGGGCCAGACTGGGAAGGGCTCAGAAGTGACACATCCTGGACATTGACTCCCTCTCTGCCAAGCTGGTGATGCGACCTGCACAGAGACGCAGGACTGCGCTGGAGCAGGAACTCGGATAGGAAAGATGATGTAGAGTCTGGCCAGGTGGAAGCTGCAGTGGCTGAGCATGAACTGAGAGGTTTAGCCAGTCCTACTGAGAGGAATGGTTCAATTTATGGCTTAAAAAATCATACATATATAAGGACAGAAACCAGGCTTGTTTCACTAATTTTCTAGGCCTACTGTCTGTGTTCTGCTGCCTTTTACCTAGACATCTAAACACTTTCTTCTGTTCATTTGGAAGCAGGGTTGAGAATTTTCTGTATTGTTAAGAAAGTGTCTTGTGGTCTCTAATACTGATCGATTCAGTAAGTTTTGGGGTTGGATTTCCTACTGCAACTAGTGGTTTGATCAAGAGAAATAGTTTGCTCTCACACTTGAGTAAAATATTAAAATATGTGACTGTCTTTAAATACTTAATATAATTTAATGATGTCTAAAACTACTGCAAGTTGTGTGTGATGTTGAGTTCAAACATGCTTAACGTAAACACTGTGTTTCAAGAGGCAAATAATAATGCATTCTGGCAGTAAGCGTGGTAGTGTGTGTTGATAGAAAGTATTCACCTCTCCATTTCCCTTTTAAAAAAATTTTAAATTAAAAATATGTATAGGTAATAGAGCCAGACTTAAGTCTGAAGAAATGCTTTTACTGCTTTTGTAATTCTTTTCATTAGAAAACTGTGTTAGGGTTAGCAAAGTTAGATGTTTCTTGTAACTGCAGTTCAAAGAAAGCAAAATCAGTCAAAACTCAAATTCTGCCCTGTACAAACTTACCGAACAGATATGATGAAAATATTCTGATCTCCTGAGCCTTAAACCAATACCAGGAGAGCAGAATAACAAGTGGGAAAAGTCAGGGATTCTTACAGAAGATGAGGAATTTGATGTAGTTGCCCTTCTCAGCACCTGGTAGGTTAGAATTATTGAATTCAGGGAAGATAGATAAAAAGCAGAGTGAAACCTGTACTGAAGGCTGTGTTATTCATTTTGTTTGACTTGTTGATAACTGAGACAAAGTCATGTGTCTGGTACAGATCAATGTGCCAAATAACAAAGTGCAAAAGTGGGATATTGGAAGGGATCTATTACAAACCACTAAATTAAGCCAGAGAACAGTATGTCTACCCAGTTCTAGCATGTGGAAAGATAAACCATAATTTATGGTACCTAAGTTTGGGAAATGTATGCTTGATGTATTGTGCAGTCTATTGCAAGGCTTCATTAGATCATCTTTAAATTTCAGGATACAACTTTTTGTCTTACACAGAGGCATTCCATTTGATATAAACTAAGTCTTTTTTAAGACCTTGATGAAAAATAAAGAGTAATTGATAATCAGAATGAAGCACGATTATGGCCTTGGGACTCTGAATATAACATGGATTATGCTTAACATGGAATAAAGGAGCACAGTCTCAACCTGAAAAATAAATACAGTTGCTTAGCAGTCTTATTTTTACTTATCATTGGACAGCTATAGACATTAATGAGCAGGATGAGAATTTCAGAAAAACTGTGAGGTGTTTAAATAAATATTTACTCTATAGCCAGAAGTGATTAATTTACTTTCAAGGAAGATGACTTGGGCTGGAAATCATCTTTTGACAGCACATTAAGGACAGCAATTAGAAATCAAAATCAGCTTTACTATTTTTATATATATTGAAGTCTAAGAGACAAGAGGGTAAAAATCTGATAAGCTCAACTCAGGAAACATGAAGCAATTTTGCAAATGTATTTTGGGAACAAAAACCAAGTTGTATAACTGCTGTATGTCCCTCTGGACAAGACAGTAAAATTGTTTAACACTTTGGTTTTGGTAACATTTAACATGATATTTGATGAGAAGCAGAATGAGTAAATATGTCCTATTCCAAATATAATTTTAGCACTCTTGGTTGCAGGTTTTCCAGGTCTGCTTACGTGAAATTTGCTTATCATTTACGGTCCTATAGAGTGCACTCAGTAGATTACTAACATTCAATAACTAATATGATAAATATTGGAACACTGAACGAATTCTAGAAGACTGGAAAAAAGTGCTAATGTTTCATCAATATCAGAAAAGGTATGTGAGGTAACATAGAATGGCTTATCCTAGTGAACACACTGGCCAAGCTAAGAGTAAAGCTGTTACGGTGGTAAAATGCTGAAGAACGAACACTTGGGACTATATTTAAGAGAGATGTTAAGCTATCAAGGGAAGAGAGCTCTGCATCACACCAAGTGCCTTTGTTTGGTGTTACAAGTTCTGTTGACAAAAGTACCTTCCTAGATGTAAAGCACTTGCCCCTCGGAGGTGTCCATCTTCATACATCATAAAATCTGTTCATGAAAAATGTGGGACTATAAAATAATCATTTGCCAGATCTCAAAAAGCAGATGTTAGTGGGAAAGCCTTATTAAACAGTCGAGGTCTATGAAGGCTGGTGCTAAGCCATGCAGACATCTGTAGTGCTCTTGTCTCTGTACGTACTTCAAAATCATTGACTGGAAAAAAGTTATGGCTGAAAGACATTTGGATGGCAAAAAAACAGCAACATGGTAAAAGGTGTTTCAAATAAGGAGGTTAGGAGGGTAGGCACAAGCGATTTGGATGATTTGGTATGAGGTCACTCAAATGAGCTGGTTTTTTTTAACATGTCTCAGTCCAGACTTGTAACGGCCTTTCCATTGATGGATGTGTTCATGCAGCAATGAAAAGTGTAACTACAGGAGGTGGGTAAATACAGCTTGGCAAACTGGCACAGTATGTGTCCTCCATGCTGCAGCTGGCTATAATGGCACATGGGCTTGCAGCAGTGCTGTAGTGTGAAGGATGAAAGCAGAATTTTCCACACTTAATCTACAAAATAGACTGTTAACAAGGAGCAAGGCTAATTTCAACCTGAATAATCTGAGTATGGATCACTGGAAGTTCACTGTTACAGCTATGAGTTCATTGTTTCTTCAGGACTGAAGCTGTTCTTCACATACAATTAGTCTTTATAGAAAAAAAAAAGGTTAATATTTTTTCCTCTTTAGTGTAACAATGTCAAACATGAGAGACAAGAAATAAAAAGAGCTTGAGCTAAATGGTGTCACTCTAACTCAAAATCCAAAGACTATTTATATTGATCAAAGTTGACCTGTTTACTCTCCTGACTCCAAGTTAATAAGATGATTGATGATTAATTTACTTCGTAAATATCTCTGCAAATGAAGTCTCTTTAATATCAGTAATTTTCCAGCTGAACACGTACACAACACTTAGTGTTTGGGAATGCTAATTTGATAATGGAGTAGGCTAAAAAAGACGTCTACTTGTTTATTCATGAGTATATTTTGGCATACAGTGCTAGGAGCCCAGCAGAAATCCTGCTGAGCTAGATCATCTAATGGAAATGCAAGAAGACCACTGTAGTAAGCCCAGCCTGACTTGTCCCTCTGGTTTATGCTCTGAGTGAGCAAAATATGGGCACTGAGACCTTCATCTTGGATCTGGGAGGAAACATGCTTCTTTTGTGCTGCCAACAGTGCAGAAAGAAATACAAAATTCAGGTTTGGCTTTTTATTTTGTTTGTTTGTTTGTTTTGTTTGTTTGCTTGTTACACAGGATTCTGTCTTTCAGACGTACTTTTATAACGTAATTTTAATAAGCATGTTTTGGTTTTCTTTTGCATACTCCCTTTAAAGTTTTAGGCAGATGTCTGAGCTCATGGGTCATCCAGGTTTGTTTTATGTTTTTACGAAAGAATCAATTCAAACGTTACTTGCATATCTGTAGAGCTCCAGAATGTCTTATACCTCTGTGAGCAACGGGAAGAGAAAGGGGACTGCAAGTCTCTGGGGGAGGTTGACAGTGAAGTGCTTAATTAGCACTAATGACTGCTAATGCACAACAGGATTTTTCAGAAACACGTATGGTTCAGCTACACCTTTACTATAATGAGATCATGTTGAAGGATGATGATGACGAGAGTTTACAGTGGAATAACTGTCAGTGTGAGTCTTATTTAGTTGGCTATATTTTTTTCATCTCTATAGATATGATGTCCCCAAGAAAATACTTCCTCCTGCTTAGAATTTGTCCTTACCTGTAACTTTGTGTGCTGCAAAAGACAATTATTTGCCAGACCTTGCTTAGTACTTCCTGTGTTTTGACGGGAGAACTATAGACCTTTCTGAGCTTTTAATGGTTTGTTTATACGCAAACTTTTTATTGGGAAACCAGACGATGGACCCTTAACCCATGACAGCATCTATACTGTAGGAGAGATTATGTTCTCTGCAGTCATGCTTCAAATAAAATTTGGTGTGTAATTCTGCTGGACAGGACTCCTGAGAGCAGTTTAGGTACACAGTTCTCTCAATGACCAGAGCAGCTAATATTTTTCTCAGAAACAAATACAGTACAGTATATGGTGTCAGCTACAGGGATAGTAAAGCCTATATATATAAAGACATGCAACAGTGGCTCGGACTTCCTTATACCACTGACGCTCTTCTACCCTCCATGTATTTAAAAAAAAAAAAAAAAAAAGTCTTAACCTCAGTTCCCAGAAACAAGTGTATTATTTTTCTTTTTTTCCTTTTTTTATTCCCCCATGAATAAAAAGGGACATGTTACTGATAATGATTTCCCATGCTGGACATCTGTTACTACCATGTGCATCAAGGAGAGGTTCTTGTGACAAAGAATGAAAGATCTTCTCTGAGTTAAGAGTCCCAGGCTTGAAACATTCACATGAATTGCAACTTTCAGATTCCATCTTTGGTCCCCAGTTGACAAATGACTTGACTGTTCCTGGGACAGTTTCAAGGAACAAAGTAGAGGGAATCCCTAATCAGTCCTGCGCTAGAATATTTATCAGTTTGAAGCTGTGGTATTGGTTCCACAGATAGGAAGCAAAACATGATTTAATATTTAGGATCTGGGAACTACCTCCTGGTGACTTCTTGAGGTCTGATGAAACAAGCAGCTTTCCAAAAGCCATTGCACCAGAAGGACGCTCCAGGTAGACTACAGACTTCCCTAAGATGAGGGTCAACCCTGCATATTGGGCCCTCTGTTCCTTTCAGAAGGGAATTTCCTATTACAATCACCCTTCTATCTTTCTTATCAGAGGTAGTCTTCAGCTGTGTAGTCAACCGCCTCTTCCTATGTGATCTTGTAGGCAGGCTTGGCACCACCTCCTCACCTACCTCTTCTTCAAGATCCAGGGCCTCAAACCTATTACGGAGGGGCACCTGGGGAGGCAAATCAGCAATCCCAAACATACTGTGATACTGTGATACTGTGAGAGCTGCTCCTTAAGAGACCTTTTTCTTCTGTATTCTGGGCAAAACTGCTGTTAAATACACCAAACTGAACTATCACAGGCACTCTCTCATGTGTACATTAATATAAGTACATGACGTGCAGCGCACCGGTATTGCTTACCTGTGCTGTCTTCATATACTACTGTCACTATTTTCCAGTTGTAGTACAGCACAAGATCCAAAACTGCTCTGCTGATGGCTGCATAGTCTGGATAGAGGTTGATATAAAACGCGTCTTTGTTGTCCACCGTCGGGTGCTTCCATCGGGTCTGAATGTGTGGGACTTCCAGTGCATTGCAAATGGACTGCACGGCGCTGACAGAGGAGCTGTGGGAAGGTCCAAACAGAGCAGCTACACCAAGAGCGAGCTGGTCACATGCTGAAGGGGAGAGGACGGGAGAGGAAGAAGCAGTTAGCTGGCAGAAGCAAGTAACTCGTGTGATGTTTACTGAGATCATTTATTCTTCGTCTGCCCCCATCATTTCAAAGGGAGAACAGATAACCATGTTACTCCCAAACCCGCTGAGAGAGATGCAAATGGTTCCTGAAAATTGCTTTAATGATTAGCATTATATCCTAGAAGCTGCTTCATACAAATGAAAACCAAACCCGCTTTTCTGCTCATTACCTTCAGATCACATTAATTCCTAAATTACCTTTCTCTGAATGACATTATCCTGGAGAAATCAGGAGCTTTCTAGTGACAGACTTGCCAGAGGGACGTCAACATGAACTAAGTTTCATGGCAGCGTGTCAAGAAATATGTTCATGGAGACAACATAACACTATATGGATTCCCTTCATGACTGACAAGCTTCCACCAACGTGAGTTGCTTTAACTTCAGGCTACTGAAGGAATATAAACAGTAAAGGGCACTATGATTCATGTGGCTCCATAATCTGCATTTACGAAACAGGCCATAAAGCCTAAAGCCCTCAGTTACAACACAGGGAGATAAAGCACCAACACACACTGACATTTTAATACATTTCCAAATCAGTCAAACCCTACTATCAACAAAAGTTTCTTTCTCCTTGTGCCTGTATCTCATCCGTAGGAATCCCTCTGTGGGTGTCTTCTCATTTTTCTTCCCCTCCCACATCTTTTCAGGCTAACAGACAGAAGATGAAGTAATATTACTTCTGTCCATTAGCAAAATTTACTGCAAATGTTTCTACTAATGTCTTTATTGACTGGGATAAAGCCCCACACTGAGTTGCATTGCTGTACTCTTTGCAATGTAGTTCTTTGTGGAAAATTTAGAAATTACAGTGATTGGTTGAAATACTAAGTACACAAACATCCACAATGAGCTGAAATTCTTGAAATTAATATTTAGCTCTCTGGTAGTAAAAGAATATGACAGAAAATAAACTATTTTCTGTTTTCAGTCTACAAATGAGTGTTTTACAGACAGCATAACAAACACAGGCTCTCAAGGTTTAGTTCAGAAGCCTTCTTAAAAGATCATAGGTTTTAATGTGCAAATGGCATAAATAGTATCAGTATTTCCTGACGAGAAGAAATTACTACTCTCTGAATGGATTCCTTGCATGTATATTTACAAAAAAAAATTATAATTAACTCCTTCCTACAGGTTAAATGGAGAAAGTACTTTCACAATAGTCACAGAAGAGATCCTCACACTACAAGGAATCTAGAATCCTGTCTTAGTCTGAATTATATGGATTGTAAATCCAGCATGCCTGTTTGATAGCATATAGTTCCAGCATATATCTGATACTTGAAAAATAATGCAGTAAAGAGAATTCAAAGCTATTTTCAATGTTCTTTGAAAGCGTTCTCTTTTTTCACAGTCTCTAGTAAGAAACTAGAGTACCATGGGCAGAATTTAGTGATTTAGACATTTGGAAGGCGACAGGTCACTGGTATTCTAGCACAATTTGTGATGTGAAGCTTGTTTATTTTCCAGACCTCATTTGCCTTATAGCAGACACATCTTTTGCCTTATAGCAAGCATATCTGGTACCATTTACAGAGAGAGATGTTATAGTGAACTGCAGAGCACATCTGCAAATTCTTAGCAATCTATGGGACTTTCACCAGACTTGCTTGCATGAGACTATGTGCATACCACCCAAATCCAGGAACTAGATTGCTGTATATAAAATTTTAGAAAACTTCAAGGTTGCCTCCTAGAGGTGTAGAAATACACTGTGCTTAAGGAGAGCTATGACTTTTTTTTCCTCTTTCTGTTTAGGACTGAAGTAAATTAGATGCAAGTAAATTGGACCATAATCTTCCCTCTGAGAAAAATAAAATAATAGGCAATAAAATTCCAAACCTGTCCACTCCAAATCTTATAGTTGTTTAGAAAAGAGAAATTTACTTCTGTCTCTAACCCTCTGAAGCATTAATATTTCAGGACAGGGAGGGTATTGGCCTCTGTTCTTTAAAATACAATAGAAATAATTTGTTATGAATAATGGATATCTGTGTGTATATGCTATTTATGGGTTGTGACATGCCACTATGCTCCCTGTTAGTCCGTGATCATATTCTACAGAATTCCAGGTGGCAAATCTATTTTTTGAAAGAAAAATGGGTGGACTTGTCACCTTCCATCTGGAGCTCTTAGCATGTGGACAGTATGTAGGTGTTCTATCAGAAAATAGAAGATAAGTCCAAGTCCAGCTTCATTCTCAGTTTAAATGACTTCGAAAGATGAATTTTATGTTACTGTTCATATCTTACAATCAGAGCGAAAAAGGAGATCAAGTTGGGGAAAGGTAGTATAGAACATGTATGTTCTGACACAATAATTAAGATGATTACCTCTTCTTGAGGCTTCAAAACTATCAAAAAGGTTAATTCTCTGGATATCGTAGGTTAATGTGGTATTAGGCATCAGTGTTCTGTTTCTATTAATGTTGGTGACTGCAAACTTGAAAGCCAATTCTTCAATATTAACAGGTTCATTTTCCACGGTTTCGAATATCCCTCCTGTTGAAACAGAGATAAATGAGGAGTATTATTCATCTCTTCATCACTGTACATAAAAAGATAAAAATAAATAATGAGCAATAATAATCTGAGTGTTCATAAAGGAAAACAGTTAAAATTGCTGTTGAAAGCACTACAGCAAAAGTATATTGGATCATTAGTTTTTATCTACAATGTCACTGTAGGTTAACTCAATATTATGAATGTTGCTTAGACAAACATCTGTGAAAGATGATGCATGTTTATTATTCAGGCTTTTCAAAAGAAAATTTTTAAATGCTTGTGGAAACTTCTATCAAGTTTCCAACTAATGAAAGTAGTGATATTAATGAGTCTCGTTCCCCCGATTCCAATGTAATCTTATGTTTAGAGATGAAACTTGGATGTGTTGGAGATGTTTTCTGAAGCGTTTCTTGGCAGTACGAGATCCACATTCAGAAGCAACTTAGGAATTTGAGCAGAAATGGACTGATTCCACTCAAGATCAATGTCTTAGTAGAGCTTTGATTTTATAAATGTTAAGCAATGTTGTTGGCCATTTCTCAGTTTGCCCACAGAAAGGCAAGTACTTTTACTTTTTTGAAGTTCGTTACTGAATGAACTGAACTTGTTGATGCGGAACATAACTGAGCCACACGTTGCTCCCACAGAAGATTTCAGCTCTGTGCCAAAGTGTCAGGTGATCTCTCCAGTCGTGTAGTGTCTACCAGTACTATGATGGCCCTGGTTTAAAAGTCTCTTTCCAAGGACAGCACAGGATCTAGGACAATTGCTCTCAACTTCATGTCATATTCATATCATATTCATATCATATATAGACTCTTCTTCCAACACCTGCCTTGAACTATCTGAACAAAGACATGTCCCAACCCATTCTGTGCAATCCCAGCTGGGCGACTGCTCTATGAGTGCTGCTCAATATTTCAGAACTTAACTTCTACATTTCAGACTGAAATGATATATGCTTCTTTTTCCCTTTTTAAAAAATGAGGTGAATCTGAGCTTTTCTTTAACCTGAAAGCAAGTCTTCCAAAAGAGGACCTTTAAGTAACCAATCTGAATTTTGGAAGCGTTCGGAATGCTTTGGCACGTACTTTGAGACATGGAAGGTGGCTGTGTTTCAAGTCAACAGGCTGTCCCACTTACACTGGGATGTCTACTCCTACTAGCCTCTAGAGACTTTATTATGCCAACAACACATTCAGGCTGTCTAGGAGCACTGGGATTTGATGAATGCATAACAAACACAGCTAATTTGAAAAAAAATAGCTCCTTTAAACAGCAATCTCCAGCTTCAGTACTTGATTTTGCAAGTATAATTTACTCATTTAGTGCAAGTCACTAGAGAATACTTTGGATTTCTCAGTTACATATTTTCCCATTTCCCCATGTGAAATTTCAGTCCTAGATATCACTTTATATTTTCTGAGCATCAGAATGTATTCAGCTAATGCTCTGCAATCTCTTGCAATTTTGATGTCACCAGTGTAGGAACAGTGCAGTCATTAGCTGACAATCAGAAAATGGGAATACAGTAGAATTAAAACCTGTTTCGAATTTTAACTCAGCAATGAAAACACTGGAGGCTATCAAATCCAAGCTGGCAATGTAACCTCTAGCTACTCTTGAATACACAGCATTATATTACCTCTCAAACCCATGTATAACAATACCTTAACATGACTTAAGCAATTTTATCAACTAGGCAATTTTCTTGTTCACTATATATCATTCTCATTTACTATATGCACGTAGTAGAACCTTAAAGAATTTCTGATTTCTTTTTCCCCTCCATCATAAAACAACAAATGATTACAGGAGACTGTGACACACAGAAATAGCTGAAGAAAAGGTTTAATTGCTGTTTTTGAAACCAAATGTAAAACCTCATGTGGAATGCTAAGATTCAGCAGGATTTTATAGATTTATGAACTATAGGATTACCAGAAGGAAAAAAATCTAATGCATGTTCTTCCAGATCTTATAATTCTGCATCCCAATGACAATAAAAACAAGTTTAATACTTTTGTGGTCAAATAAAATTTTCTTTATCTCCTTTCACATGAGAAAGACAAGTATTTTCAGTTAGCTATAATGCCAGCTTGGCTTGCGCCAGCAAGATACAACTGCTGTATTTTGCTTGAACTCCTACTGGAATTAGCAGAACATTGTTTTGTAAGGCAAGGTGGAAGTCTAAGACTAAAATAGATAGCCTGAGATAACTTTAAAATAAGATAGAGTGACCACCATCTCTCCCCACTTTCAATAGGATAGGTTTCTTATCCTTTGATCTTGGCAAAAAATCTTCTCTATCTTGGAAATTACTATGGTACTGTGCTTGTATTACTTTTTCTTTTTTTTTTTTTTTTTTTTTTTTAAATTAAAACAACTTCTTTCAACCACCCTTGAGGTAACCTTCATACCTATACACACACGAGCACTTTCTCATTTTAGGGCTAGAAATTTTTCCACACCTCTAATCAGTTACCTATTAAATGGAGATTAATTTTAATTGATGCATAATATACCCATGAACTATTTATAGTACATTAGCAGAATTTTGCAAAATTTTTGCTTGGTCCCTTTTAAAAAAGAGTAGATCATTGCGCAGAAGGAAGGAGTGGAAGGAAAGAAGGAGTGATAGGAAGAGGGAAAATGTTGTATGGAAATGTTTCCTAAGCAAACTAATCAAAATTGAATATGTACTGTCATGTACATGTCAAATATATAGATAGGTCTCTCTGAAAGTCAGATGTGTAATCAGTACATTAGTAGCTGTTCGAGATATTCTCCAGTTTCCTTTTGTACATGTTAACATAGCAGTTAGCACTTATGGGCAACTTTGGTTACATACTTTAATTTGCTGGTGAAATACTCTGCATAGGTCTGGTGTCAGAAAGGGAAAGGTAGTCAAGAGGCTCATTATTTTACATGGGGGATTTAGTTCAGCTGAATAAGGTGCCATTTAGAGTCTCTGAAGGCTAGTGCTCCCCCTCCCCACTAGGATGAGGAAGATTTGAGACCACAAAAGTCATTCTTCAAAGTCAGAAAATGTTCACCTGACTGAATGTTGGCCTGATTAAACGCTGAAGTACACACACAGAGTGGTGCTCTGCTGCCCATGAACAAAGTCCATGAGGAAATGGTTGCTCACTGTGAGTGAAATTTGGGACAGTTACATTTTTAAAAGCTTGAACTGCTCCTTATTTGAGCTTGATTTTTCTGGTTAGACCTATATGTGTAAAAAATAGTTAAATCAGTTTATACATTTGCATCACAAAGAAGCCAGTAGATAAAATCTGGATGTTCTGTGTTGTTTTGTTTCCATCCATGCATCCTTAATGAAATCTAGCAATTGAGTAAACAGGTTCTCTTCTCCTGTTTTCTACTGATGACTTACTGTCAAGCTTAGAATTTATTGGAAGGTCCAGGTTAAAAGAGAAACAGCAAAGTGACAAATCTGATTAAGAACTGGTTTGTCAGATTATTCATTTAAATAAAGTAATTACTGTACAACATTTTAAAAACAAATTAACCACAGCATTCTACAAGGGAATGAAAAAAAAAATTACGTTCTCTCAAGATGTAAATGATGCTCCAGAAATTAGGCTATTATTGCTAAGCATGAAAACGAGTGCTGGCTTTCAAGGTAGGTTGCTGGTAGCACATACATGGGACAAAGCTTAATTTCTTGAGTCCTCTCTTCCACCTCCTTCCCCTCCTTCTCAATTACTTGGCCAGGTAGTAGAGACAACCTGCAACAGTTTCAGTCAGCCAAAGGCTTCTTAGCCTTGGTCAGCAGCAGACCTGAACCTTCTTCTGCACAGGTGCTACATCTGCCCCCATGATGGGTGGGATTGTACACCTGAGCAGGAAGCTGCCTACGCAAAACCTGGTGAGTGCCGGGGTTGCTCTGCTTCACCAACACCTCCCAGAGGCTGTCTTACCACACACAGCTGAGGAGCAATGCCAGATACAGGTTACCTGATCTTTTGTGCATACGGAGTAACTCTCCGCCAACCACGTGTGAACACATTGGTGGGAGAACCCAGCATTTACTTTACAAAGTGATGTCTGTGAGAATGAAGGAAAATGCTACCTCTGCCCCTACTTTGAATTTAGCTGTGCAAAGTAAGAGGAAAATGACTACTTGGCTAAAGTTGCTCTGACAGGAATGAGGGCTGAGCCACATGAGTGACTGCTCCACAAAGAGAAGTGAGGAATGTGAGTCAGACTGACGACAATGACAAAGCATCAGCCCCATTCATCCTCTGAAGATAAAAAAAAAAAAAAAATCTACAGCAAGTAAAATGTCAAAACACAAAAGCACACCTCAGTAGGCACACCTGAAAAAGCAGCTCCAGTCCTTCTGAGCAAGCAAATGTTTCCATTTAAAGGGATCATCACAGACTGAGAGAGTTTTAGAAAAGGTCATCGCTGAATCAATTTCCATACCTCTCAATGGGTCTCAACACTTCAAGACAAGGCAGAGTTCAAAAGCTTGTTATTGGAGAAATTCTCTGTCCTTGTTTTAAAACCTTTCATAAACAGCAACAGCTAAAAATTGTTGACCTTTTTGATGGCAGTTATCGACCTGTCTCCCTGGGCTTCTTTGGTCAAGTTTCCTCAATGCAAAATATCTCACTAGTATATTTCAGTCCCGATATAGCTGATGTAGCATATTTTTAGCCACCTATAGGTAGAATTGCCTGAGTAGCCTTGAAGGAATTACTGTGATTTCAGTCAGTAGTATCACTTTGATGCTTTCAAAGTAAAATGATAACTTTTCAAAATATTTTAAAAAGCTACATCCCACTTGCAGAGAGATTTTCCTTACCTACTCCATAGTAAACATAAGAACAGTGTCTTATTGCATTGGTTTGTGGGGGTTTTTTTTGTTTGTTTGTTTTTGTTATTTGCTATTTCCTATTAACATACTACAGAAGGCAAGATAAAATGGAAGTAGGCTTACAGAGAAAGACAGTATTGATAGCCTGTAAAACGGAGGTGTTACAATTCCATGCTTTCTGAGGATGGTCTTTATTTCCTTCTGACACCTAAAGGAGACTGAAAGAGAAAAACCATGCTCTGCTCTTAAACCAGAGTGAGACCCAGTGGTCACCATAGATAGGCCAAATAAAGTGTTGTTTTTGGTTTTTTTCAGATGTAGATCTTTCTCTGAGATATTTTGTGTTCATTATCTTTGTGGATAAATTTCAAATTTCCCAATTAAATTTGTTAAAAGTCTCTCCAACTCACTGGTGGCTGTGTGAGGCAGCGCCATGGCACGTCCATGTCCACACTTACACACCGCATCAGCGATTGACCTCCCTTTCCCACCAGAAACCACTGTGTATCAGCTATTGAACTGTCCTCCAGATATTTTTAATTATATTCTTTATCACTAACATATTTCTCTCTACTTTTTGACCAGTGGAAAGTGCCAGCAGCATAGGGAAATTGCTGAATACTGGATACGGTATTCAAGGACCATAAGTCAAACTACCAGAAACAATGAGATTTAAAAGATATATTGCTCAGATTTTTATTTGCTGCCAGGTTTTTATCCCCCAGCATACCATCCCTTTCCTATAGCCAGCAGTCCCAGCAACTTAAAGACAATAGCTCAGTTATTCATATATGCATATGACTCCAGGAATAGCCATATTAATATTAAGAAGAATTATTTTGATATTCTGACAGAAATTAAAGTGAGAAACAGAAGGCGTTAAAAATCCTGAAAGCTGTATTTGTTTATGTTCTTATTCAGGTTCTACACTTTAGGAGAATAATGTTTGAAAACAAACATGCTGACCTTGCAGTAAAAAACAATTGAAATATTAAAAGGTACAGACTAAGAAGAATGGCAGAGGAAAAATATAGCAAACAACTAAGATTTTCCTCATAAAGACACAGGTATTTTTCCCTTTACTAGAGAAAAATGGGACTTTCTATGGCTTACAGCTCCTTCCAGTTAAGGACAAAACTTTACTTCTACAAGGTTGATGTCCAGGTTTCCTTTTCTTGCTCCAAGAATGTCCTGGTTTCATAGTCTCCTCCACCTGGAGAGGTGTTTGTTGCACAGGATGACACTGAATAAGCATTGTGGAAACACAGGGCTCACTGGATGTCATTGCTCCATCCCTGAAGCTTCGAGCCACCAACAGCTTTCAAAGGCAATCCAGCACCACAATGTGCAGGTGATTTGCTAGCAGAATTTCCAGAAACATCTGAACATCTATCTCCTGGGGGGATTTATGCTTTGAGAAGCCTCTCCTCATTTCCACAGCACCATCTGAATACCAGGAGGTCCATGAGACCTCATTAAAACCCACCTGCCAGTCACTGAAGAGAAATGAGAGTTAAAATCCTAATGACTCTGCAGCTATGTGCCACTGGCTTCCCGAAAGAGAAGTTGTTGCTGGTGCCAAATTAATGGAGGAGATTTATAAAGCCGAATTAGCATGCAGTTTGCCCTTGCGCTCTGTTAATGTAGATACAGACTCACATCAGTGTGCTGCCAGGATGGCTATGGACTCACACATACTTCTGGAGCTCAACGAGGCTGGCAGAGTGGTGGGGGTAGACCTGTTGGCTCAAAAAGAAACAGGGCAGAGCAAAACAGTGCTTAGGAAGATTTTTTTTCTCCAGATGATGTCCTCTTACAGAGTTAAAAAGCGTGCCACTTGGAGCAAAAGCACTTGCTACTAGAAATCCCCTCCAAGCATTTTTTTCCATCCTTGCCTCTTACCAGACGACAGTTTCCTGTGCCATGAGGCATCTGCCTGAGAGCCAGAGCAAGTGCACTCATTACAGAGCTGTCTGGGCATTCATCTTACCAGAAAGGAATAATCAAATGAGTTATTACTTAGAGGCTTACCTTTAGCAGACCGTTTAACAGTGTCTGTCTTTTTAAAGTTAGTTTACTGACTGTGTAAGATTAGCCCAGAAATTGGCTATTACCTCTAATTTATACGTGACCTATAAACTACTTTGCTATGTGTGTGTATTAAACAACAACAAAAAAGTTTCTCAGGAAGAATCACTAATTATCACAATTCTATAACAAACAGTAATTGCATTTTACATTTATGAATCCAGACTGAAGTGGGTTTACTCCCCCAGGTTTTCATGGAATTAGATGCATGGGTTTTGCATTTGGCTCACAGGATGCAAACCGAACACATTAGCATTCTTTGCACGGGTGAATTTAGCCTTGCAACAGGGACTTCTGAGTTAAGCAGCTATTATCATCCTCATTTTACAGACAGTGAAACTGAGAGCTTGAGCAACTTTTCCTACCATCACTCCCTCTTAAATCTGTTCAAAAGCTGTTTTGGAAAGCTTCCACACATTATGCTCTGTTTCAGCTTATTCCCACCCTTTTTGAAGTCCCTGTCTTTACCTCGGCATTAACTATCTTAGCATTCACCCAGCCTGGTTCCTGTCCAGCATGCCTTCTATTAATTCCAGATTGTTATACCCTGTCAAATGTCACTGCCATTTCAAGGCCTATGCCAGATCCTGGGTCTGGATCATTCTCCCTCTGTAACTCATCATCTGTCTATGGGCTTCTCCTTTTAGGATGCACTTCAATCAAAATTGGAAGCCCATACCGTAGCCCATTCTACACTCTACCCTCATTATTTTCAGCCATTTGAACCTAAAATAAAAGAAGAGGCCGTGGGCACAGAAAGGCAAATATCTTGCTCTGGTGCTCACCAGGATTTCCTGCCTCCCTTAACCACATCTCTGCACTTCTTTGCTCTGCTTTCCCTGTAGATTGCAAGCCTTTCCAGACTGCAAGAAATTTGGAACCAAACTGAAAGTTTGGAGCAGGGCTGACCTTGGGGAGTTGGGATGATGATTATATTTTCCTTTCCACAACTGTGTGGTAGAACTGGAAATCTGAAACACGGGACAGGTTCATGACCTGAAACGTGACAAAGAATGACAGAAGTGTGTGCAACTCAGGTGTCAAATTCAGCAAACATGAGGGTTGTTTTTAAGAAGATTAGATTTGTTTTTGGAAAGGTCACTGAATATTTGCCAATTTCAGTATCTCCTACGTTTGAAACCACACATCTGAAAGCCACCTCTGGGCACGTGTTTAGGATCTGATTGTATCCCAGTCGCTTCTGTTAATATTTTGCTCTCAGCTTTAACAAGAGGTGAGATATGTTTTGTCAGGCTTTGCAGGCTTATTCAAAATTTGCTTGATTTAGACTGAACTCTCACAGGGACTTAGCCTTTCTGTTATTTTCATGCAACATCGTTAGTGCTTAATTACACAGCGATGAAACCGGTTGAAATTACATTTTGGTTTCAGCCGTTGTGCAGACAGGTGTGAGTTCTGTGGCTGCCAAAGAGCTGAAGCCCCTTTTATTATCATACATAACTCACAGCAAACAAGACCTAGTTAAAGATTGAGAAGAAGAGTACAAAAGAGGGAAAAGATCTTAAATAGAAAATGTTAAAGCATTTCTCTATCTGAAACATTCTCTGTGAGACCCAGGGCCAGGCTTATATAACTATCTGCACTTTAGCACGGTTCTGCATTCAGCAATGCCTTTATCCTGTGGAAAGCAGAGGGATGAAAATATGTATGTTTGTATGTACGTACATAAAAAGCTGAGCTTATTAAAATACAAAGATCTGTCTTTTCCAATGGGATTTATTTGAGGACAACTTGTGAGTTTGGAGATATTTCCCAAAGGCTCAGTTGGCATGATTCATGTTATAGAATTTCTAAGTAATGAACTTTTTTTAACAGGCAAAAAATGGTTGACCTGATTTAGGTATGTCTTGCAATACAGTGGCAGCACTAGCTGGAAACTAAGGCATCATTTTAGAGATAAAAACTCTGTATTTGATACAACTTTAGAAAAACTATTGTTTTGCTGCCTGTATTTTATTGTTTTGGCTTGATGCAGACACTAGTCAGGAGGTACTGAAAAATGCAGGATAATACATATGTTATTTATATTGTTTGCTGTTCTTCCTCCAACATAAGAATTCCTACTTGGGAAAACTAGCCATTCATGCCTCGCAGCATTAATTTCAAACAAGAAAAAAATGGAGAAGGAGAAAATTGGTTCTAATTACCTAGTCACACATGCAACACTGGGTCACATCTGATGCTATTTTGGCCATGCAGCAAGGGGAGGGGAATAAGAATTGTTTCCTTTCTCTTCTTGGAGCTAGAATTAGGCAGATGAGCCTTGCAGAGACCAGGCTTAGATTTTGTGTGAGGTGTTTTCCCCAGAAGCAGGGCACTGGCTAAAGCAGCACACACAGAGTTTTGGCACCCTACTTCCCCTCCGCCCATGCACACGATCTGGCCTGCTTTGCAGAGTGTGGCTTTGCAAAAGTACATGGCAGATCAAGCCTTCACTTTCAATAGAACCCCATTTTAATCAGGATGTGTGCTATGAATTGAGCTGCTCTCTTCAGAGCTGCTCACTAACCCCATGAAACAGGGCAGTGTTGTCATGAGGTGCACCCCCTAAAGCCCAGCAAGGAAACCCTTGTCCAGTGCATCTCCTGCTCTAAGTGCTTCAGGCAAACCTTTTGGCTTAGTATGAGTTCTGTCAAAATCCTCATAACAATAGTTAGGAGTAGGAAATAATAAAGCCATTCCTTTAGTTAAAGATCTTGGTCAATGTGTTTGTTAACCGTATACTGACTTCAGCTGAATCCATGCATAGCTCCATGCCTTTTGCCATAATCCTCTCAGAGGGATCTGAACAAACTGGAGAACTGGACAATCACCAACCACATGAAGCTCAACAAGCGCAAGTGCCAAATTTGCACCTGGGACATGGCAACCCTGGCTGTACATACAGTCTGGGCGACAAGATCGCAGAATCACAGATGCTGGAGAGCAGCTCCGCAGAGAGGGATCTGGGGATTCTGGTCGACGGCAAGTTGAACATGAGCCAACAGTGTCCCAGGCAGCCAAGAGGGCCACCTGTGTCCTGGGTGCATCCAGCACAGCACTGCCAGCCGGGCCAGGGAGGTGATTGTCCGGCTCTGCTCTGCACTGGTGCGGCCTCACCTGAAGCACTGCGTGCAGTTCTGGGCAACACAGGATAAAAAGGATATAAAGCTACTGGAGAGTGTCCAGAACAGGGCTACAGTATTCGTGAAGGGTTTGGAGGGGAAGTCGTATGACGAGAGACTAAAATCACTTGGTTTGTTCAGCCTGGAGAAGAGGAAACTGAGGGGAGACCTCATGGCAGCTACAGTTTCCTCACAAGGTGAGGAGAAAGGGCAGGCACTGATCTCTTCTCTCTGGTGACCAGTGACAGAACTGAGGGAATGGCAGGAAGATGTGCCAGGGGAGGTTTAGGCTGGACATGAGGAAAAGGTTCTTCCCCCAGAGGGTAGTGGAGCACTGGAACAGGCTCCCCAGGGAGGTGTCACGGCCCCAAGCCTGACAGTGTTCAAGAAGAGACTGGACAATGAATGCCTTCAGACACATGGTGTGAACTGTGGGGTTTTCATATGCAGGGTACAAGTGCTGGACTTGATGATCCTTGTGGGTCACTTCCAAGTCAGAATATTTTGATTCTATGATTCTGTGATGATTCTGCTGCATAACACGTGCGGCAAAAATGCTCCGGGACTCTGCAGAAATGGTAGATTTATTCCCTTTTTTTAAGGCTCCCAGCAACAAATAACAGGTTTTTAAACTTCCCCCATCATTTTGTTTAGGAGAAATAAGACCTTACTGAAAGAAGTAAATGTTTCTACTGATTTTAATAAGTTTTGATCAAGTAGTCTCATGCCTGAGCATCTCTCCCACCATGCTGTAACAACTTAAATGGTCCCACTGGAAGATAAACTTGCTTTCTGTTGTCTTTTTAAATCTTTCAGAGCACTACTTCATAGATATGTTTTTCCCACATATCTGAGTCAGAGGATTTCCCTCTGAGACAGTTGGACATCTTGACATATTAATTGCTGATCATGTGCTGGACTACAAGGCACTTCTGAAAATGGAAAGGGATAGAAAGGCAACATGAAAGTTAAGCAGAAGGAACCCCAATGTTTATATTAGGGAATAAAGGAATGCAAAATGAATTTCAGAGAAAGAAAAAGTAGATGAGGACAATGGAAAGAAAGCTGGTTGAATGAAGACTGAAAGATTGATGGCATTGAGCTGTGGAACTTGCTAGAATTTTTTTTTTTTTATTGATTGTTTCTGGTTTCATCTGAAATGTAATAGAATGCTCAAAAACTATAATAAGATTTATTGCAGATACAAAGCAATTGTACCTTACATTTGAGGAAACCTTGAGTCAAACAGAGCAATAGAGACCCTGTCTAGAAGAATAGTGAGGAAAACTGAATTCAGAGGGTTTCTGGCACCTGCTTTTGTACTAGGTTAGAACAGGAGGTATATCTGTGCAAAAAAAATACTTCAACACCTTCCTTTGCAGTGGTTTCAAGATCTCAGACTTTCCAGAAGGTAGCAATCAATACGGTATGTGCAGCCATTTTATTTTTTTCCTGCACTATGACAGCAAGATGACCCATAGGAAGATGTATAGATTCATTTGACTGAAGTCCTGAAAAGGTTGCTCTAGCTGGAGAGCAGTCCTGACATGTGAGAATATAGCCTTGCTACAAAGCAATTGTGAGTTTGCACACACAATGAAACTACTTCAGGATTAGCCATTTTTCTCAAGCTGTTAGACAGAAATAAAAAGACATTTCAAAATCCGAGACTGCACTTTGAAATGTGTGTTATTTAGTGAACAGCATTTTTACGCATAAACATCAGGGTTATATCTTTAAAATTATATACTCTTTCTTTTTCTGAGTGCCCATTAAGCACTATTATCTGTAAGATGCTTAGGAACATAAGGTCTTTATTAAAGCTGCAGAAATCTGAGCTTATCCTGAAAAAGCACGGATAAACTCAGATCAAAGATCTAAAAGTACATCCTTCCAGAAAGCAGGTGGTGGTAGAGGGAGGTTAAAATTGGTAGGGGGCATATTTTACACTCTAAATTTGGTCAATTACTCTTACTCCAGCTGTTACATTTTCCCTAAAGGCAGGGGTATCTATCGATCCAGAAATTATTGACACAGGAGATGCCAATAAGCTCCCCACTAGCAAGCCACTACAGCAGAGATCTCCTTTTGTAGATTACTCAGGACATTTTGTATTTTTGAGCATGCAAAAATGGTATCCTAATCAAGAGTTTAAACATTCAGAATACAGAGACTACATTAGCTTTTGCTGTCACACACTGTGCATGAAGTAATAGTGAACTTTGACTTTGCTTTCCTTTTAATATGCAACAACTGCTTATGGTAGACTCCTCTGAGTCTGAAGTTGGTCCTCTCACTCTGGAGGAAAGGTTTAAAATCACTCAGCTAAAACAGAGTGATTTTTTTTGTATGGGATTTTTACTTGTGACAGTCACCACCCTTTCCTTCTCCTATGGTGGCTGGAGCTCCCCAGGACTCTCCACTAACCCAGAGGAAGTCTTGGCTCACAGCTGTAGCTTATTGACTGCACTGCTATGGGTAGTAAATGCAGTCAGTGGGGTAAGGCTAGCCAGAAAACAAGAAACCTGCTTCAGTTCTGGTGTCCTTATCCTTCTCATTGGAGGGGAAAACGAGAATTTTCATGCTATTTTTTTTTTTTGTGATGGTGTCCTCTCTCCAGCCTCACTGGAAAATGACAGTCTATACCCAAAAAACTTTGTCAACACAATGGTGACAGTATGGACCTGTTTCTGTGAAAAGCATAATACAATTTTTTGTGACAAATTTGAGCACTGGATCTGTGTGGTCTTCCAGTGCCTCTCTCCTGCATGTGGCAGTAAGTGCCGTTCACTTTAACACTGAGCAACTGGATCAGAAATCCGATTCAGCTTCAAAAGAACACCAGAGGCAACACTTAGGAACTTCTTGGCACCTTCCTCTGCTGTCCACAGCTCCAGCCCTGGGAGAGGCAGGGAGGAAGGGATCAGTGTAGGGAAGCTGCTGTTCCCCACCCCTCCTTCCCCCGGCACCATCTCTCACTTGCACCTTCCCAATGTGCAGCCCCGGCCTCGCTGCCTTTTTATTCCTCAGGTCTGCTCAGTGTCATTGAGATACAAACTGGGTTTGGCCCAACAAACATTTAAATATGGCTGTTACTGAAATAGACCATTAAGCCAAGTGTGCTTCAGTCCTCATCAGACTGAAATGATGGCATTTCTTGAAACACCTCAGCAAAGGGGAGCATCAGCTGTGGTTTATACCTATTAGATATAAGTGGATGTTCAGACTCCAGAAGACATGCATTAATAAAACACAGCCAGGTTGACCTATTGCTTGCTGAGCTTGTCTTGGCTTACAGGGGAGCTATGTAACATGTCTATTAAGCAAAGATTATTCCGTGGAAGAACCTTTGAGCTCCTCTGACAAAAAGAAAGCTAAGGACTGGCACCCCACATAGCCCCTCTGTGAATAAAGTATGTTCATGCTGCAGCTAACCTGGTAGAAGATTTTCCTGAGCCTCTTCAGTGTTCGTCTGTGCAGCTGAGCCTGTTGCAACACGACAGAAAGACTTGCAGACTTATAGAAAGAATGACAAAATACAGGCAAGAGTGCCACAAGCCACTCAGACTGTGTCAGGTATTTGATTAAGAATGTATAAACCTGAAGTTTAAAACCAGAAACTTAAAGACATAAGTGATTGAATAGATTTTCATTAAAATAAATAAATACCCCCCTTTATCTTCTATTGGTATAGAGGAATGATATAAAACCAAACGTTTTCCATCAGTATCAATTGTTTCGTTTGTCCTAGAACTCCAACCATGCCATGGGGATGGGGTAATTCACTGAGAGTCCCCCACAGTTTGTGAGATGCAAGTAAGTTGAAATGGTTTTGCTCAAGATTTACCTATTATTCTTTAAACTTTATAGGAATATGTTTTCTTCCATCCTGTTCTATTATTGTCTTTCTCTTACTAGCATTAATGTAGTTTCATTCTTAAACCCTCAAGTATCAAAAAGGAACACACAGAAAATGAGCTGACATTCTTCTAAACAAGGTAGTATTTATATTGCAGCCTCAGCACAGCAGTTACTTGAAAGAAAACTACCAGTATACATTTTCAGTCTTGGAAAGTACAATGTCTAAGCAGGCTCATCTAGGATTATGTTTTTAAGGATGAAGTTTGCAGATTTTGCAACTGAACCACTCTTACAAGCAATGTTTAATCAGTACCTGCACTTTGAGTTGCTATATTTCTTCATAATAGTGATGGCTGGCTCCTGACAAGACACTTTTGAGGTGCCTGCAATTTAAAGCTTTCTTGGTAATTATCAGTCTGGAACATTTCTACTCCTCAATCTACTGAGGGCCATTTGTGTCTGAAAAATATCTTATTCATGTCTACGTTTTCAAATGTTAAAGTAACAAATGTAAACAGAATGCATCTATACTTAATCACAACTTTACATGAAGTGTTAAATTATGCAACTTCAATACAAAATTGGAATGGGAACCTAAACAACTACAGGAACACTATTTTCTTGTAATACTACCTCCTCCCCACCCCAAAAGAACATCTATTCTGTAAAAAACAACAACAACAACAACAAATATTCTAGCAAGACTGATTTGAATGTACTTAGAATGCACAGAGGAAATCAAGATTTGCCAGCAGTGTTAAACCATCTGATGGAGAAGCATATGGTGTAGAAATTCTGTGCATAATGGGGTCTAAATTATACAGGATATAAGACCCTTAACTCCAGAAATTGTTGCTTTAGGGGAACTTTCCAGGTTATATCATCACTTTTCTTAATGTTGAATATCCCTAGAGGTTCTTTGGAACCAAGCTTTTCATCTGTATTTGAATCAGAGGCTCCTATTCAAATCATTCATGAAATCCGTGAAAGCAGTATCTTTGAGGTAAGCCACCTTCATGCTGTGTAGGCAAATTTCAGGGTACCTGAGCCAGCAGTGTTGTAAGGCATAAAATCCAAACATGAAATGTTCAACATTCATACCTGATGCATACATATAAATGTATTTTTCACCAGCAATCATACTCAGACTGAGGCATTCCAGTGCTGGGACTTACTACCTCATCTCAGGGATTAATTCAGTATAAAACTGAGTAGAAAATATAATAACAGTTGTATCTTTTTTTTCTTTGTTTCTTCTCCAGAGTATTTTTGCAGGTAGCCTTTTATTTAATCTGTTCCAAGACCTACATGCAACAGATATGATTTTTCTAAATGGGTCTGTGAAAAACTAAAATTCTTAAAAACAGACAACTTCCCACAAACATGCATATATTGTGGTGTATTAGCAAGCATTAAGTGAAAATACAAACTCTATCCTAGTTTATACTTGGTTGAAAATCAAATTATGGTAGCATGACTGTACACAATGATCCTTGGATTTTTACCTCAAAGCCTAAGTGATCTGTTCTTGCATTAGACAAGATTTCAGTAACAGCGATTTGGCTGAAACAATATGAAGATGTGCAAAGCACACTGGCCATTATCTTTCCTCTCTACAAAGATGTCCTATGTATGCAAATTTTACATTATTGAAAAGAATTGCTTGTTTCGTGCAATGGCTATGTTAGCAGGTGGGCACACTCACACAATGCATGCTTAAAATTGTGCTGCACTGAAAATGTACTTCTAGATCTCTTGACCATTTCATCCAACATCTGGTCTCTGCAGGACTATTATCTTCCTGTGGTACAGCATTAGAGACTCCATCTCCTCATGGCTAAACCCTCAACTACTTTCAGTGGGAATAGCTTGATCAGGAATTATCAGCATTAGTCAGATATGTTAGTTATATAGATATTACAATTATGTATTATAATTATTCCTACTTGTAATGATCATAGTTATTGATAGGAAACATAGGTCTACCTTTTTTTTTCTTTTTTTTTTTTTAAAAAAAAAAAAAGGCAGGGGAAAAAAAAGGCAGGGAAATTTGGTAGTGGAAAAATTTACAAATTTTCGTTAAAACTGTGGCATTACATTAAATGAATGAGGAAAAAAAAAAAAAAAAAGAATAATTCTCTAAAGAAATGGATACAATATCTCTGGGTTCCAGAAGGTGATTGTCTGAGTTAGTAAATCATTTGCCAGATTTTTAAAATATAAAAGCTGACGCTATTAGTTATAGCTATTATGTGTGTGGGGGGTTTGCCTCTTATCATTATTGTCAGAAATTTAAAACAAAAGTCCATGAAATAACCTTGTCACAAAAAGTAATTACATAAAAATTGTAATTACTTATAATTAGTACAGTCCATCAAGTATGGCTTGGAATCCATTACACAGCCATAATAGGAGAGAAAAACTTAGGTTTCAAAATAAAATTAAAACTTCAGCTCAGGAGAAACTAGATCTGTTTTCCTTGCTCAGTGCCTCACTTCTCCTTTCCTATAAATTCTGTTACTTTACATTTTCTTGACATTTCCTACATTTGAACAGGCTTACATTTTTTCAGAAGCTGTATATTATGTCTGTGTCAAAGTGACACCAAGGCCAGTCTTCCCCTGAAAATCAAAGAGACCTTGAATTGAGCTCCTCATGTCTACACATTTGAAAACCTCGGGGTGGATTGCCACAGCGAGAGGATGGCGATTGTTTCGGGTTGCTGAAGCTACTGCATTTTGTGTCTATGGAAACTGGAGAAACAGGATTGCCTGCATGACCTCACCAGTTCTTGTTAAGCATGAGCTACAGCTCTAAAAGAAATATTGGACCAAGGTTTTCAGATGGCCAGGGTCAATTAAGGCCTTCTGAGGGGAATGTGGCAGAGCTTGAGGAAAACATGATATAAAAGAGTGGGCAACTAAGAGGGCTTCTGAAGTGGGGCATTCTTGTCATGCAAAGTATCATATAAACTCTTCAGATCCAAGCAGGCACTTGTAGGAGGAAACAGACTCTTTCTCTCAGAGTATGTGATTCTTGACCCTTTGGTGTGAATGCAACTTTTTTCCCTTTATGCAACAAAATTAGCATTTGATCCCATATGCACATTGTTTAGTATTATCATATTGGTTTCAGTATCTCAAAAAATCAGCTATTACTGTGAAACCCTGCTATTTAAACACATGCTGAGTGGTGCAGATGTGGCAATGTGGCTGCTAAGGTTTACTGTGTCCTTTCTTTGCTTTATGTTTTGCTTAGTTAGTTTCTGCCTACAAAATGCTGGTGCCTAGTGGGCATGACTCTGATCTCAGTATCACTGAAGTTTCTCAGGCTACCTCTAGTCACTGTCCCAGACGAGTTACTTCCAACATGCACTAAGGATAACAAGTGATCCAGGCTTGTTGATTCTTGTATTAAAAGATGCACTCAATGCAGAAAGTTTAGCAATCATAGAGATGTCTCTAGTTATATTTTTCACTGACATGCAAAGCTGGAATATCGCCAATGCATGTACCACCTGCTGATGGACAAGCCTCCAAAGATCTGGCTGTCCATAGATTGGCAAAAGTTTCATATGACAAGAGCCACATAGACAGAGGGAGGTTGTTGTTTTGTTTTGTTTTGTTTTGTTTTTTTTATTTTCCCCAATAACGTGACACTTGACAGGGTGCTGTATGATTTTAAAAAACAGGGACAGTTTTAAAGACCATAAGCCTGAGCACTACTCCTTGACAGGCCGTCATTTATTCGAATCAATCCTGAGTGCCTTCCTGAAAGATGTGCCACAGTCATACAGAAGTTATTGGTCTCACTTTTGAAGCAAGGGGACAAAATTCTGCTGCTTGCTTATAATGGAAGATAGGTGTGGATCCTCTAATGATCCTGTGTGGCACAAAACTTTATGAAATTCTAAAGGCAGGGCTAAATCACACCAGATACCTTGAATAAGAGGGACAATGTTCCTACATGGCAGGAAAGCTTTCTTTCACAGTTATAGATGTCATAACAAACTGGGTAACAGAATTATGTGCCCATGTGTTTTTTGCTTGGTGACAAAACAAGAATCGCTTCTAACTGTATGTTTTCTGTGAGATATTGAACATTGAAAAATGGACAAATTAACAACTGCAATACATTTTCTATGTAAATGAAATGCTGTGTAGACAACACTTCTAGTGATTATATCTCTCTACCTGACATATGTTTAATGATTTAGATTGGCTCCTGTTGAGAGGGATTTAATATAACGCACTTATCGCATTGGGCTCAAATTATTTGTGAGAGTTGATTGAAGCTTATGTTTTACCCTGCAGCTTGTGTTCAGCTAAGGATCATCCTCTGAGTACATTTCATTTATCTCTTGCAGGATCTAAACTGTGGGCTTTTGCCACAGTTTTCTCTTTTCATATATACTGCTTAACTAGTTTCCAGCACAACCAGTCATTGTTGTAAAATCAGATATTAGAGCAAAACTGATCAATTCCTGTATTTTATTTTGCATTTATTTAAGTGTTAGGTCTTCGAGTTTCAAAGCCTCCTCATCTATTTCCCTTGGCAACAGGTTTTGGATGTCTAATTCCAATTAAAATTAGCAAGAACTGGTCATCCAGTCCCTTAAGAAGCTTTTAAAGTCTCTGGTTTTCTGTCTATCTGTATCATTGATCATGAATTAACTGCTGATTTTAGGAACTTGTGTATTCAGAAGTGTCACCATCAAATTTGGTAGTAAATTAAACTTAATCTGAGATATGCAGCTACCACTAACCTTCCCTGTGCATTGTGATGTTATCTCCCCACGTTGATAAACTCCACTAAGTAGTGTTTTGCAGCCATACGGTCCCCATAAAACATCTGCAGATGCATGTGAACATCTGCTGGAATGACATGGGAGCTGTATGCATAGCTTTCACTGAAGTTGTTTGAGTGTGAAAGTGTGATTTTGATCCAAAATCTAAAGGTCTTCCATTAACTTTTTTGGCCTTTGTATCAGGCCCTCAGCACTCGCTGGTCTGGCCCTTATTAACAATAATGATTGTTAAATCTAGGAGGAGGATGAGGAATACAGAGTTCAGATGAGAGTAAATAATCAAAATGAATGTGTAATTTCCCTGTAGCACAATGCCAGCTGGCTTGGAAAAGACTGAGGGCAACTGAAGCAATGGTTATTTCATTATTGTTTGACAACTGGATGGCTGATGATGCTCTTCAGTTTTGCCAGGTAGTTGGCTACTCTGTTCTGCTTTCCAGGAGTTCTGTGAAGGAATGAGTTGGTCTTCCAAGAGTCTATTAGTACAGGCTCTCCAAAAGACCACAGAGGAGCGTGGGTGCTTGCACATGTTAATTAGTCCCTTAATTCCTTGGTGGGGAAACCAACTGTTGGCTTCTTGTATTCAAAGACAAAGTGATGGCATCAGGGGACAGTGCAACACAGAAAATCAAGCTGCTGTACTGTGTAGTCCTCACCAAATAATGAGCATGAATCTTGGAGAGTTCTGCATTTAAATAACATTGTGTGTGCCAATGACTTTTTTTAAAGAAAATCCAGCCGGTATAGAGAAGACTTGCACCCTTACTAGCTTAGAAACATTACGCAAACACTGTTTCCTCAGGGGGAAGCAAGCTAGCTTAAGCCCTGTGCACCACAGAAACCCTCTACAGGTAGCATGCAGGGCGGGCGCTGGCCCATTGCGGAGAACTGCAGTTCCCGTCACTAGAACCATCACTGCAATGTGAGGCCATGCACTAATTAATGCCTGAGATTACGTAGACTCAGAGCTAGGATGTCCCCTTCGCTTACTTGGAGTTAATTATACACGTCTTCTGGGTATATTACATTTCTTGCAGGCATTGCAGGTATGTCTGGATAAAGCAGGTGTAAAATATAGGTTGAATGCCCAGTGAAACCCTAACAGAAAGCCTATGATTCAAGAAAAAAAAAAAAAAAAAAGGTATTAAACAGAAATTAGCTAAATGAGTTTGAGTGGAGAACAAACAGTAAGCATTTTTAAGGAAAATTATTAGAATAGTTTGCACACATTGCATGTGAAATTTCATGCTTTTCTGTGGGTGGTATCTTGTAAATGCTCATTTTGTGTTTTTTTTTTTCTTTGCTCCTTAATGATTATTACATCTCCTTTTCACAAAATATGAAGTTTTTTCTGGCACACAACTTTGACTTCATATTCACCATAGCAAATACAATTTTTGAAATATTGAATTGTTTCAGGCAGTTCAAGTACAGCCTATATTTTTATGATATTAACTATCAATTAAAAGAAACGCAAGTTATTATATTATAGCATCTCCTGGACAGCTGCTACCAGATGTGCTCCTGCTGGGCAGTTTGGAAGCACCTCTTTAGGTAACCGCTCTGCTCAGTCTTGGTCCTGTAAAAGTAACTTGCAATTCTGCGGATAGCCACTGACTTCCAAGGTGCGTCATGAAAACAGGAGTCTCAAAAAATAATACCAAGAATTGGTAAAACTGAAGTGTCAATTGCATATAAATAGTGAGTCAATAATAAGTTATTCCATTTAAAAAGATATCTTTCTCAGATCATTTTGCGGAATACATGAACCATAAACATACTAACATCTGGAATATTATTTTAAAAATATGTAAATCAGAAATGTTTGATCCAAAATCCAGCTCCCTAAAATCAACTAAGCCCCAGCTATAGACAAGAGGATTAGGATGGGATGTGGGTATGAAAATCTGAATGTTACTGGAGTTTTGACTGTTGACTTGCCTAGAGGTAAAGTTCAGCTACAAACTGGGATCTGAGCATAGATGTGGACTGAAATGAAGATATAAAGCCACGATTATAACTGTTATTTTGCAAAAAATAAATAAATATTTGTTTGCTATATGAAGGACACAATGCATAAAATTGCCATGTCAGGAATTCAGCTGCATTGCTTGTTTCTTCAGATAGTACATGCATTGTCCATAATCATGGGATATTCTACTTTTTAATCTGCCTTCATATGGTTAATCCTGCCAAAAATAATACCAGTTGATCTTGACAGGATTTCAACCTGCAGTTTTAGCGTGCCAAGAAATTATTTCTTAAATTTGTCCTCTGTGAACTCTGACAGATGTTTTTTCCCTATTGTGGCTAAATTTTTATCATAGACACTATTTTGTGAGTGGAGCTAGTCTGAAGGTTTGATTTCTAGAACAGGCAGTAAAAATGTATTATTGGGCATTTAGAATCTATTTTCTTCAATAAAGCTTTAGCAGTAAGCTGAATAAGCTTATTAATATAAGAAATTGCTGTTGGTCCTTGCTATGTTTCATCCAATGTGTTAAAACTTGCAAAAATGAAAAGCAGGAGAAAAACAGAAGATAATTAAAAAGAGAAAGAACATCAGAATTTTTCTGACTAAGAAATTCCTGTTTCCTTAATATTTGGTTATTTTTTTCAAGTTCTATGTGGTTAGCTTATTAGAGAATAATTTGTATCTTTTCAAAGGTGTGTATATCTTTAAAATCTTCTGTGGTAACTAGACAGTTTTTAAATAGCAAATGAGCCCAGATGGCATGTATTCAAGAAGTCTGGAGGGAAAAGAAACAGCAGAAAAGCAAAGTAGCTGAGCTGCTGACCAAATACACAGTTTCTCATTAGTGCAGGAATCATTACCAGAGCACGTAGAGGTAGCAAACATTGTTGTACTAGTTTTTAAAAGGTTCCTGGGACTTGTGTTGAGAATTACTGGCAAATTCACTACCTCAAAGATCGACTGAAAGAATAAATTACACTATCGAATTTATGAAATGCCTTCTGAAAATGAACTGAGTTTACATGTATAATGATTAATTTAAAACCTAAACTAATTGCATTAACTCTTGCTATTCAGAAAGGGCACCACAAAGCTATTGTGAATGCTTCCTTGAAAATAGTGGTGTAGCACAGAGCAACAGTCAAAAAGGCAAATAACAAATATGAGATTTAGAGAAGCAATACAGACCAGAGCAGACAATACCTTCAAGCACAGCACACATGACCCCTGACTTTTTAGATCAAGAAAAACAATGACAGATCTCTTTAAAGGTATCTAAAGCCCAGTTTTGTGTGTCATGACCAGAAAGTGACACTGTTTTTGAGACAGAGCAGCTGCTGGGGCAGTCCCAGAAGGAGAGCAAGGGCAATTCTGCTCCTTAACATGGAGTTTTGCAGTCTCATGTTTCAGAACACCAGCCCCAATCTCTCAGCTTTCCCATCATTCCTATGTAGAAGACTCATAAAATGCCTGATGCCGCTGTGCTCACCAGTGCACGCACCTTGCTATTGCAAGAGGTGTACGGTGTGCTCAGCCTGCATGCAGTGAGCCCTGCTTTTGGCAGCATGAAACCACAGAATAGTAGAATCATAGAGTCACAGAATGGTTTGGGTTGGAAAGGACTTTCAAGATCATCTGGTTCCAACCCCACTCTTGCCATGGCCAGGGACACCTTCCCTTCTGCCAGACCAGGTTGCTCAAAGCCTCATCCACCTGGCCATGAACACTTCCAGGAACAGGGCATGCACGTCCCTGGACAGCCTGTTCCCATGTCTCACCATCCTTGTAGTGAAGAGTTACTTCCTAATATGTAATCTAAATCTGTCATCTTCCAGTTTAAAACTGTTACGTCTCCTTCTGTCACCAGACTCTCTGATAGAGTCCCTCCCCATCTTTCCATTAGGCCCCCTTAATGTACCAGAAGGTTGCTCTAAGGTCTCCCTGGAGCCTTCTCCAGGCTGAACAACCCCAGCGCTCTCAGGCTGTCCTCATAGCAGAGCTGTTCCAACCCTCTGATCATCTTGATGGCCTCCTCTGGACCCTCTCCAATAGATCCATGTCTTTCCTGTACTGAGGGTTCCAGAGCTGAACAAAGTACTCCGGGTGGGGTCTCATGAGAGAGGAGCAGAGGGGCAGAATCACCTCCCTTGACTTGCTGGTCACTCTCCTTTTGATGTAACCCAGAACACAGTTGGCACATTTTTCAGCCACAAATACCTCCAAATGAAAGTTTCTCCTTATTTGAAATGGAGTCCCTCCACACACTTGTCAAACAGACCTGGAAATTACTAGCAAATCCTTGTCTGGTTTTGAAAACTGGAGTCTTACTATGTTGGAGGTTGTTTTTATTCTGCCCCATATCCCTACCACTGGAAGAAGATGCAGGCAGGGTGAAGTAGGGAAGCTCACGTGGTTGTGCCTGGTGTGACACCAGCTTCAGCTCTGTGTACTGTGCCAGCCTCAGGGAGCTGTGGGGACTTCTGCCAGGTGGTGACAGCCAGGAGCAGGTTGTCTGCCAGCTGTGGAGGTGCTGCAGCCACACCTCCTACTGCCATACCTCCTGCCAAAGGCAGTGAGAAAGGTAAAAAAGCAAAAAAGCGGGGGAAAGGAAGATGAGGGGAAAAGAAAATGAAAAGGGGAAAAGAGTGGTGAAAGGCTTTACAATGAGGGAGGTGAAACACTGGCACAGGTTGCCCAGAGAGGTGGTAGATGCCCCATCCCTGGAGACATTTAAGGCCAGGTTGGACAGGGCTCTGAGCAACCTGATCTAGTTGAAGATGTCCCTGCTCACTGCAGGGGGGGTGGACTAGATGGGCTTTGAAGGTCCCTTCCAACTCAAATCATTTTATGATTCTATGAAAAGGAGAAAAAAGAGAAAAAAGAGAAAAAAGAGAAAAAAGAGAAGAAAGAAAGAGAAGAAAGAGAAGAAAGAGAAGAAATTGAAGAAATTGAAGAGAGAAAGAGAGAAAGAGAGAAAGAGAGAGAGAAAAAGAGAAAGAGAGGAAGGAAGGAAGGAAGGAAGGAAGGAAGGAAGGAAGGAAGGAAGGAAGGAAGGAAGGAAGGAAGGAAGGAAGGAAGGAAGGAAGAAAGAAAGAAAGAAAGAAAGAAAGAAAGAAAGAAAGAAAGAAAGAAAGAAAGAAAGAAAGAAAGAAAGAAAGAAAGAAAGAAAGAAAGAAAGAAAGAAAGAAAGAAAGAAAGAAAGAAAGAAAGAAAGAAAGAAAGAGAAAAGGAGAAAAGCAAAGGGAAAAGGAGCAGCATTGCAACTCACTGCATTAGCTACAGGCCAGCTGGGCTCCCAGCTGAGACACTTGGATGTTTCTCCTGTACAGCAATGAGCAAGGAGGAGGCAGTATGTCAGGAGAAATGGTGTCCTCAGGAGCCTTCTCCTGTGGAGGACAAAGCTGCACGTTCCCACTTTCCCATTTTTGAGTGTAAATGGATCACACTTGTGCTGCCTAAGAGTTCTTCTTACTATTGCAAATGCTTCCTCTTGAAAACTGTGTTTGGAGTCCACACGTTTAATCATGTCCATCTCATCAGGATGTGAGAAAACCTATTTCTTCTTGCCTAATGTGGCAAATGTTTTATTCAAGCAGTGATGTCTTTTAACTCTTCCATGTGTACCCTATGAATGAACAGCTTCCTTGTTTAAGGCATTTTCTGGCAACTAAAAAAAAATGCAAAAAAGATATCACAGTATCACAGTATGTTTTGGGATTGGAAGGGACCTCGAAAGATTATCTAGTCCAATCCCCCTGCTGGAGCAGGAACACCTAGGTGAGGTCGCACAGGAATGTGTCCAGGCGGGCTTTGAATGTCTCCAGGGAAGGAGACTCCACAACCTCCCTGGGTAGCCTGTTCCAGTGCTCTGTCACCCTCACTGAGAAGTTTTTTCTCAAATTTAAGTGGAGCCTCTTGTGTTCCAGCTTGATCCCATTACTCCTTGTCCTATCATTGTTTGCCACTGAGAAGAGCCTGGCTCCATTCTCATGGCACTCACCCTTTATATATTTATAAACATTAATGAGGTCACCCCTCAGTCTCCTCCAAACTAAAGAGCCCCAGTTCCCTCAGCCTTTCTTCATAAGGGAGGTGCTCCACTCCCTTAATCATCTTTGTCGCCCTACACTGTTTCTCTGAATCCTGTGTAATGTTTGTCCATGTTTTAGTGTAGACTTTGTGCATTTTTTACAGAAACATGTAAAAATTAATTTCATTATATTTTTGTCTTGGAAAGAAGCTTGCCATTTGCCCTACATAAAGCCAAATGAGTTTAGGAAATTGTGACATAAATTTTACCTAAATTTCTCTCAAGATATTCATCAAATTCAAAATTAGAAATCAAGTTTTGGCACAGAAGTAGTGCAAACACAAGTTAATTGTGTTTTTTCTCTTTTTTTCACTAAAAATGTAGAGATGTGAGATCTGTCTGAAAAATGGTAGGATACGCTTTTCATGTTATCACGTTTAATTCTTAGTAAGACAAGATAGATGACATATTTATAAATAAATTACAGAAAAAGCCTGAATCACATGTCATACAGCAGTCATGGTTGAAGTCCTGGCTCATGGAGGTTTTATTACTGAGATTCAAATGAGTAAAAATTTCATAGTTGTTTCTGAAGAAATGTTTTCTTTGTCTCTCATTCTACTAAGACTCACATGTCTAAATGCACATTACTGCTCCTACTCTACTCAATGGGACTAAAGTTAAAACTAAACCAGTGAACACTTCTTTGCATGGTAGGTGTTATAGAGCTGAAATATTCTGATCTTGGTAGAAGAGAATTCATGCAGATGGATGCACAGCGTGGGTCTCCAAACCTCAGAAGTTATACATGAGTGTAAAATCAGCTACTTTTTTTCTCTGTAGCAGAAAGACAGTTTTCTCACTTTTTCCAGGTCCATGCCTGAGACAAACTTTATAAACGGCTATTACAAGAGCCTGACAGGGCTCCCAGTTCAATGGAAGTAACAATCTATGTTAAAAACTGAGCATTCAGAAAGCTAGACCTAACTACAGTCCCAATGCAGGAGAAGATAACTTTGCAGACTACTGACGGTAGACTTGAGATTAGAAAAGAGATTGATAAAGAAAACAATTACTTCATTCTAAATAGCAAAGAACCAAAATGAGACAAGATGTCTGGAGTTACTGTGCTATATGTACCTCAAATAAAGATGATAAATGAGCAAGAAGGGTTGAAAATACATCTGAAAACAGGGTGAGAGGTTTGACTGGAGACAGTCCTCTTGGATGCACATGTGAAATTCAGTTTACTCCCTATACTTTGCCCAGTCTCGGTTTTGGGTCACTGCTGTCTGGAAGAAAATGCACAAAGGCTGGGCATTCGCTTGGTTGTTTTTTCCATATTTAAATTATAGCAAAGCTCTTAGTATTACAACTGACTTTTTTTTTTTTTTTTACTGTGCATGTTCTCTTGATACCTCAGTGATCAAAGGCCCCTTCTACGAAATAGGAACTCATTTCAATAAAGACGGCGGCTGCTTTGACAGAAATTTAGTCACCATTAGGATATTTAAAAAAAAATAAAACAAGCAGAGCACTAAGGAAGAAGATTTACACTGAGGTGAACCATAGGGAGCTTTTAAGGGGTATGGGACCTTTCCATGGATTCTCTGTATTTCTTGCTGTGACTGCAGGGTAGCACTGCTGGGGATGCAGGCAGGTGCTAAATCTCCTTGAGGGTCTCATATTTTCCATATGGATAATTTAACATTACAGCAGCATTATGGTTATTTGCCAAAAAAGGGTTTTCCAGGTTTCCCAGTTTTTGAATATTGATGATGCAGATTCACAGCAAAGAGGAAAATGACATGGAGAAATTACTGTATTGTCTTTTTATTTAAAACACAGCATGGCCTGGTTTTGCTTTGATATCCTATTAGTGAGACTGTTTTCTCCCCTTAGCACATGAAATTATATTATCAGCACTAGGGAAAAAAAAAAAAAAAAAGAAAAAAATGCAACAACAACACATACAACAACAAAACAAAGACAGAAAGTGCAGATAGGTCTGGATGAACTCAATTTTATGGATTTTATGGAGATATGAAACTGAGAAGCACGGTAAAGGTCTGCTTCCTTACGTCTGTTAGGTTTTTTACTCTGTTTCTTCTCTGCAGAGGAGAGTAGGTGCTGGGCAGCACACCACCTCTGGCTTTCTGGCTCCCGGCACAGGCGTACCAGCATGCACAAAGAGCTCAGCAGCTCCCCACCAACCCAGCTGTGCCACACCTGGTCCCAGAGCCCAGCTTTGTGGCATTAGCGCAGGCTTTGTGTGATGCACTGTACTGCAGAGTGAGGCACAAATATGTCCTTGTGAGACGATCTAAAGTCATGCAGGTGCTTTGCCTTGACCCCTTGTTTTGAGTTTTTAATTAAAATGCCTTTCCCACCCTCCTTTTCTGCTTCCTTCTCCCAGTGCACATACATCTGCTCAGCTCAGAGGGCGGCTGGTGCATCCTGCAGAGCATGCTCTTCCTAAGCAGAGTGTGCTCGTCTCCAGGCTTCCTACCCAAATAGCAAAGGAAGATCACTCAACAGCCTGGAAAAGTAACTTAATGGCATTTCTGGCAGCAGTCTTCCTCTGTGCCTGATTTCCCACTCCTCAGTCTTAAGAGCTAAAGAGGTCATTGCACTTCAAAATGCCCCTGGGAGCTTCCTCTGCAGCTACTGCACAGCGGGAGTGAGCAAAATGCAGGAAGGCTCTGCCAGTTCACCACAGGGGCAATGGACCCTAGCCACTCCAACAACTCTTCAGCCTCCATGAACCTTTAAAGCCAGAGCCTCCTTTGCAGGACAGAAGCCTGCAGTTGAACAGTAGCCAACAGCATGCCCTGTCAGCCACGAGGGCCACCTGTGTCCTGGGTGCATCCAGCACAGCACTGCCAGCCGGGCCAGGGAGGTGATTGTCCCGCTCTGCTCTGCACTGGTGCGGCCTCACCTGGAGCACTGCGTGCAGTTCTGGGCAACACAGGATAAAAAGGATATAAAGCTACCGGAGAGTGTCCAGAAGAGGACTACAGAGTTTGTGAAGGGTTTGGAGGGGAAGCTGTATGACGAGAGACTAAAATCACTTGGTTTGTTCAGCCTGGAGAAGAGGAGACTGAGGGGAGACCTCATGGCAGCTACAGCTTCCTCACAAGGGGAGGAGGAGGGGCAGGCGCTGATCTCTCTGGTGACCAGTGACAGAACTGAGGGAATGGCAGGAAGATGTGCCAGGGGAGGTTTAGGCTGGACGTGAGGAAAAGGTTCTTCCCCCAGAGGGTGGTGGAGCATTGGAACAGGCTCCCCAGGGTGGCAGTCATGGCCTCAAGCCTGACAGTGTTCAAGAAGAGACCGGACAACATCCTCAGACACATGGTGTGAACTGTGAGGTTGTCATATGCAGGGACAGGAGTTGGACTCAATGATGCTTGTGAGTCCCTTCCAACTCAGGACATTGTATAATTCTATGATTCTATAATCAGGCAGCAGGGCACTGCCTGCTCCTGTTGCACCCAGGGACTCTCTTGTTTCCAGAGAGACATGTAAAGCTTCCCCTCTGCTGGCAGCATAAGGGTCAGCCGGTGTGATGTACATGGGCTGTGCCCTGATGGGCAGGGGAGTGCGTAGCACAGCTTGAGTTTTAAAAAGTACACAAAAACCTCTACAATTATAGATAGAACTCCATGAAATTTGCCACAATTTAAAATTAACAAACAAAAAAACCTAATCCCTTGGTCATGGGGCAACTGTGTACTGTGCACAGATGTAAAAAAGGAAGGAATCAGTCTGTGGGGCTGACCACCAAACCGTGACCAACTTACTTATGGATCACACTGCATCCGTTTTTCCTGCCCCTTCATCTGGTTTTGCTTCCGCTAGTGTCACGTGAAAGCTTTAAGAAATGTGCAGGGCACAGAATACTGTAAGTTTTAGCACCATTTGAGGGATGAAGAAGCAGTCTTCCTCTGCCCTTACCTGGGGAGAGCTCTGCTGGTGCTTCTTTAACCCTGTCTACCCAGCACCTAATGCAATACATGCTGCAACAAGGCACAGTAAATAGGTGTGTGCACTATGCTCTGTCAGTATAAATTCACACAGCTGCACCGATCCCACCAGCGTCCCATTTGTCATTATATCCTTTGCACATGCCACATGAAACCAAGACTTCTCGGTTTCCTCTCTGAGGGCGAGAACAAGCCCTCTGCCCATCTGCCAGTCATTTCCTTGCAAATAAACAACAGCTTTCGCAAAGATAATTCCTCTCCTGTGAATTTTGTCAGGAGCAGCTGGTGGGGAGAGAAGAGCAGCAGCCCCAGAGTGGGCAGGGCAGGCACGGTGGGTAGGACAGGCAGGGCAGGCAGAGCTGGTAGGCCAGGTGCTGTCTGCCCTGGCTGAGGACAGCTGTCCATCTCCTGGCCTGGCCCAGCTCCGCCCAGCCGGCTGGGGAGCCCTGCTGGATCTGAGGATGTTGAAGCGGGGAGTGAGGGAAAGGAGGGCTTTGAGAGAAATCTGCTACCTGTCTGCAGATAACTGGGTTTCGTTAGATAACCAGGTTTCAGAAACCTACAGGAACCTGCAAATAGCCAGGTTTCCACTTACAGGACAACGCCTGGGAGGACATCTACAAAAAGTACTTAGTGGTTTACCGCTGTGTCTGCGCAATGCTTTTTGCTCCTGTGGACAAAGCTTAGCTAGAGGCTGTGTGGCTCCATCCAAACTGATGAACACATTTTTGGTGTTTTCTTCTCCTCTTTTAAGGGCCATTTTCTGCTGGTTTTCTTAATAACTCTTTGACATCACTGTTTTAATGAAATTATCTCACGTTCTGAAACATTTGGATAGTGAACAGAGTAATAGAGCTGTCAGTTCTCTGCTCCTCAGCTGACCAGCTGTCATGCCAAGAACTGTCTTTTGCAATTGGTAGACATTGGTTTTGATGTTTAATTCTCTTATTTCATCAAAAGACTTTCTTTGAAAATAGTATTTGAACCATGCATGTGTTGGAGATGGTTTCTTGTATCTAGATCATCTGCTAGAAGCAACTGGGGTTTCTTGATTAAAGATTTTTTTTTAAAGAAAGAAAGTTTGCTTCTTGTGGGGATTTTTGTTATGAAAGCAATTCTTTTGCATTATTCAGACCTGGTGACAATTCACTGCAAAATTTGCACATCCAGGATAGTGCACCTTATGCAAAATTTTCCATGTACTGAAATGGCTTTGAGATGCAGAGCACCATATGCCAAGGTCCCCTTGCCCCTTCCTGCGAGAATCTGTAGGCAGTATAAGGGCACCAGGAAGATTTTCATGTTTAACAGATTTTAACAGGTGGTAGTGGCTGATTGCCACTCTGTCCTATGATAACTATCTTAGAGTATTTATTCCATAAAAGGGCTAAAATAATTCAAAGTTTATAGACGAGAGGTGGTGAAAAAACTTCTCAAAAAGTCACAGAAAAAGGCCTTAGACAATACTGTGTTAAGTATGGTGGCAGAAGTTAACAACTTGTGGGAATCTGGCAAGTCTCTGACAGATTTTGCTAAAGTAGACATGAAGTTTAATACTTCTATTTTCTTCCTATTTTTAAACATTAAAAGTCATTCTCGAGCTCCAGTAAGTACAGGGACACGCAGAAGGATAAGCTCTGCTCTATGGGAGGACATCTACAGCACTGAATATAACGGTTTCATGAAAATAGAACAATTTTCCTGAAAACCTGTAGGTATTATTATGAGGATTATATTGAAGTTAAAACTTGCTGCAAAGCAGCATTCAGAAATCCTCCTAAGCAGATTGTTTCTGCATTCTTGTCCATGAAACTGGGCAGAAAAGGAGAGAAATATCAGTCTTGCTTATGAGGAGCAGACCTACATTTCAGACTCTGCTATAAATATAAACCCATGTATTCTTAAGTGTTCCAGGATTTGCTAGTTGCTTATTCAACATCCAGCAGCATGTTTGAGAGAAGCATTTGAAACAAATTGGAAATCAGTCAGTCAAGGCTTTGCATTCTTTCTACCTGGGATGATGGGATCCAATCCGAATAATCCTCATGCAAAAAGATGGTGAGTCCTGCCACAGTCCTGCTGGGACCCTGCGACAGTTCCTCAACCACATGGTAGAGGGATGTTCCACAAGGTTCGGGGCAGGTGGATGAAGACCCAGCTTGTATCTGGTGGGCATAAATGCCCCAGAGCTGCCCAGTGGTGGCTGTGGGGATGCAATGACCACAGCTATCACACTTGCCTGTGTGCTAGTACTGTGTACCTGTGAAAGAGGCATCCAGCCTCTGTCCTTGGAGGTTTTCAAGACCTGCCTGGGGAAAGTCCTGAACAGCCCTGTCTGATTGCAGAGCTGGCCCTGTTTTGGACAGGGCCTTGGACTGGAGACCGTAGTGAGGGGCCTTCCCACCTGCATCATCCTGTTGTCCTCAGAACAGCTGCATAGCTTTCTGGGACAAAAGTCAACCGGCACAGTTTGGGAAAGTGGCCTTTAGCTGAAATAATGCAGATGATGTTTCCTTCCAGTGTATTGTATAAGCTCTTCTCCTGATTTTTGCATGCATACACATCCTTCTGCACTGCTTTGGTGGTGCAAAACAAATACAGTACTGGTTTGACTGACCACTTAATATGAGAACATTTATACCAAACTTTGGTTGGTCTATGCTCTGAATCTAGTTCTGCAATTCCCTGCAGTATCCAACACCTCATCCCCATGACCAGTAGCAAGGAGTAAACAGAAAGAGCAGAATAGTTTTTGTAGACTAGTTACTTGCAAATGTATTCTTTCAGGATCTATATCAATGCACAGTTCAGTTCTGAAAAGGGAATATGTATTTTACATATTTTATTTATTCCATCTTTCATTTTTGCATTGTGGCTAGCTTTTGATCTTCACAAAAGCTGGTATTCCCATTTATAATATCAGGAAGGAAGTAGGAAAGTGGCCTGAACTGTAGTGACGCATTTCCATTTACAGATTCAAATATTGACCTCCATATTTGTCTATTCCAGCCATTTGCATTGCATTTTTGGAGAAAAGTTGTGAGCTTTGCATTTAAGTGGATGTTACCACCTACATAACTTAATGAAGAAAAAAACTTTTGGATTTCCTAGCTCCTCCCCACAGGAGTTAACTATAGAGTGTAGAAGTACCTGGCAGTTAATTCACTATAACACCTCCTGGAAAAGTAGCCGGAATTTGCCTCTAGCATCTTTTATTTTCTCAGGAGACCCTTTTTTTGTTGTTCTGCACCGTCATGCAGGTTACAGAATATTGTATCAAACAGCAAAACATATAAGATTTAACAGTCGCTTCTGTTTCAGGATAGATAAGAACAAAAATGTAGTAAACCGAGGTGGACAGCGCTGCCTTGTAGTGCCAGGCCCTTTAAACACTACCCTGTAAAGCACTAAACTGAAAGTAATTAATGGTCTAGGTGTGTATGTTCTCACTGTTTGACCAAATGCTTCTTTTCAGCTTGTGATGGGTGGTCACAAACCAGACAAGCCCTTGCCCTGGGCATGCTGAGGTCACCTGTGCTTTGATGCTGGTTTGAGCATTAGCACACTGATGCCCCCATGTCCTCCTCCCTGAGCATGGGGGAAGTAATCTGCAAATGAAAAGTCTATGAATATTTGGAGTGACTTGTAAGCACTGCTCTGACTTGGAGGAGGGAAAGCCAACAGCCCTGTGTGTGGAATTACGCTTGCTGAGTTTTGTTTGGTAAGGATGAGGGTCACGGCTGCTGAGATACAAATCAACTGTGTATGCAAGTGCATGCATAAGGCAGGCTTGTCTTGCTACGCCATGCAATGGCGAGACAAAAATCATGCTGTTGCTAAACTAAGCTTTTACAGCAACAAACTGTCCCAGATCAGCTCCAATGGTGCATCTGGTATGCTGCAAACAGCATGCCCTTGATCATATTCATTGTACATGTTCAAGAAACCTTCCGAAGTCTTATCCTCCTATCCTACATAAGACTATTCAAAGCTAGTTCATGTCTGATCATGGCTAATTCCCCATCATGCATTTAAAGCATTGCCAATACACACCAGTTTGTGTTCCACTGGAGAGCCTACAGTCACATGTAAATATTGTTGACTGAAACTAATTATAAATAATGTCCTTACAATTTCTGGGTAGCTGTCTGTCCTGGCACTGCATGCATATATACAGATTTTTCTCTGCCATTAAAAAGCCACTGTATCTGAAATCCCACCATACATGACTGACTGACAAGAAACTGAAGCTGTGTGTGCTCAAAAGGGAATTGTTTTAGGCGCAAAGCAGGATCTAACCTTCAATAATGTTTATACATGTCATCCATTATTACAATAGTTAAATGCTATGGATATCCAGTGCCAGAGAAGAGCAGGCTTATGGGGCTTGGTGTAGCTTTGATACAAACAGGAAAAAGCCCCTTTGCTTCCTTAGTATTGAAATTGCTTTTACACTCTGAGTAAGTTGGCCCATATTAACCAATATGCCAGATGGATATAGGAAATGTCTTAGATTTTATGATGCTTTCCGATTTGCAAATTACCTAAACCCATAAATTATTGAAGATTCTAAGGGCTCAGTTTTCAGAATTAGCCTCCATTCTGTGCCTGCAAACAATTACAGGTACAATTTATAGCAAATAGATGTAAGGGCATTTTTTTGATACGTAGACCTCTGCCTACCTGATCATCCCACAAAAAGATAGCTATGTGCTATAAAATGTTCCCTGAGTAATCTGTCTAGTAAATTGTTTCCATGAAATTGAAGCCTGAGTTGAAGTTTTCTCAAACAACCCAAAGTTAAAAAGTAATTATATGATTACTGTCTATCTTTGTGGAACAAAGTTTTAAAAGTCTTTCCTTAAATATGTGCTTTATTGTTATCATCATCATTTCACTCGGGCTTGGTGCACTGACAAACTTATGGTCCATCACCTAAAAATGTCAGTGTGGTGCCTTTGGTACACATAAGAAAGATGAGTCTTCCTTAATGTTGTTATACAAACTATTTTCATGTTTCAGCATTTGGATTTACAAAGCATAGTGTATCTGTATTACATATTTTTTAAGTAGCAGACTTACAAAAATTAAATAAGGTTTCCATTAAGCAAAAAATAAGAAAATTTAAAAACAAAAAAAAAGTTAAAGGCAGCAAAGCATCAGGGATTTTATAAGGCTTAATTTCCACTCTTCTCCATGGGCTTGAGACAGCTTACATCTAAATATTGTGAGTATTAGGGTGAAGAGGTTATTTAGATTAATTCCAAATTTCTGCTTATACTGAGCCATTGCTAAAGCAATGTGCCCTCTGGAAGCAGTGGGCATGTGGGTCTGAGCAGCTGAACTGAGATGTTGCAGTCAGACTTTGGTATGTTGTGGAACAGTTGATGAACTAATGAAGCTGAGCATTTTATATATTAAAAACTGCAAACAATTTTTACTATCTATTACTTTCTAAGTGTGCAAAGTCTCCCTTCAGTTGCTTAGAAAAAGTGTGTGATTTTTTGATATTTGTTCCAGAAGCCCATGGCTGCAATTGGGAGCTCTGGTCAGTTTTCTAATGATTTTGGTGAGGAAATTTTTCCATCTAGAAGTGGAAGTTAAATATCTGCTGCAAGAAAGAGTGCCTAATTCTACCCTAGCAGCCACACACACCCCTAGGTAGCACAAAGTCTGTGAACCTGGTGTATTCCTCTGAAATGACACGTAAAGCCAGTCTTACTGGCAAATGTTTCCCTGTGCCAGTGAAAAACCATCTGTTTGACAGAGTTTTAATGAATGAGAGGAAGTGAGGAAAGTCAAGGGTAGAAAAACACTTAGTGTGTCCAATAGCCCAGAGAGTGTCATTTACTGGGAGAGTTCGGTTCCAGCGTCTGAGGCAGATGGAGCAGGGGCTCCAGCCTGAGTCTTCCTCCCACCTCAGTAGATGCTCCTACTGATGCCAGTTTTGTCATCACGTTTCACAAGGGGCAATGGATCCACTCAACACCCTGCGCTTAACCAAACCAGCAGCAGTTTGGATCAGGCTCCAATGGAGGTAAAGGCCTGATCTGCAGCTGGGCCAAGAACTCCTGTTCAGAAACGCAAAAAGGAGTAGAATGACACACTGAACACTGATAAATTGTGGGTGCAAGGAGTCTCCTGCTTACCTTTTTGATTGTATGAAATTTGACTACGAGCCACCCACTTTATTCCATAAATATGACAGCCTGGGTGAGCCTACTTTGAGCTCTCCCTGCTAGACAAGCATGGCTGTATGGCAATGATCGTTTACTAATTGCAGATCATTGAATGAGCCCAATTAAAGTTTTTCATTAATCGTTTAGCTTATATAAGTACATTTTAAATAGAATTAATCACTTAGAATTATAAAGTTGTGTGATTTTTCGTATACTGTCTGTTTAGCGTTACTTGGTGGATAAATTTGCTGAAATCTTAAACTGTATGTTGTAGAGTTCCACTCATATTTACCAAACATACACTTAATGTCTCTTAGACATAAGCTGCTGACCAAGTCTGGGACTAAGTTTGGATCCAACCGCACCTAGACTCCTCTCTGAGAAGGAGTTCAGAAAGCTAGGGGGTCCATTCTGAACCTCATGAGTGACCAGGTGGGCCTCACTCTATGCTTTTGCATCTCCTGTCTGCATATAAATCACTATAAAATGACTCTAACCTGATTCTCCTTGGCATATTTCCCCCATACACTAAGTAATAGAGTGAACCTTGCCATTAAACTCTGTTAAGTCACACTTTTCTTTAAGTGATCTAAGGACCCTAAATCACATCTGCAATCCAACAAAATGTTTTGTCAAGAACATCTGACACAGAACATTCATCACTAACTCCAAAGTTATGAGCAGCTGGTGATTCAAGAAATGACAAGGTTCAGATTTCTTGGTCATGACTCATTGGACCAGGTCTATTTCCAGTTTCTCTGCTCATTGATATGTCCCTTGTGTTTGGTTGGTTTCAGCAGTAGGTAAAGAATAATACACAGCAGGCTGCATTTGTAACTTTAGATGGTCACAGATAAGAGGTTAGATCAACCAGACCTCTCACACTATTTAATGCAAATATCATGGTAGTGATAAAGAGATTCTAATATACATATACACAAGCTTGCATACACAAGCATGGTACATACCATAAATATACCATGCATTTTCTAAGACAAGTTATCATAGGGCAGGATTTAGTGGAGCAAATGTAACTGTAATCTCTGTTTGAAATATTTGGAGTGGGACTTTGCTAACATTTTTCACCATGTCTTCTATTTGGTACTTCTAGAGAATGCCAGACAGGAGAAACTCCTGGGAAACAGTTCTGAAATCAATAAAAAATGTGTGAAATAAGTAGGAATTCCATCTAGAAAGAAGAGGGAATTAATGTTTTATTCAAACTTGAAAAAAAAAAAAAAAAGGCATTATAAACCACAGGCTAAACTTTCTTCAAAGTTCATGTTCCAGAAAGTTCGTACTGACTGAGAACATAAATGGAAAGGATGCATGGAAATATGCAAGTATGGTGAAGGTTACATTTCCTTCTGCAATGTTGCCTACTCTTGTGAGCAAGATAATAATGTGCCACTGTGGTCAAGCAGCACTGTTGCCATCCCTTGAAAAGATAAAGAAAATCTGATTTCAGTAGGAGATGACTGACAGATTATGTCTTTAGGCTTTTTCATGGCTATGAACTCCGTCTCTCTGTCACTAATGAAGGTAAAAACTGACAGCCTCAAAGAGGCAATATGGTCATACAAGCTTCTGTTATGGAGGGAAGCAGCTCTCATCCCCATGTCCCAAAGTCAGCATGTTAAATAGAAATTTATTATCTTCTCTCAGCTCTTTTGAATTCAGGCTGGACAGAAAATGAGAAAAAGAAGAGAGATCTGCTAGGCATATGTGAACCCTTGCTTTGAAATTAAATTTTTCACAAATTCATGTTGCATCTAATTTTGTACACTTTCACCCAAAGCTCCCCCAATGGTACGCTGAGTTCAGAGTGTCCAAAGAAAACAGCATCCGCCTCTTGGTACTGTGTTGAAATGAAGCACCATAACAAGCTGCGTGTCTTGAAACCTGACAGTTATTGACAACAAAAGCTATAAAGCACTTACAAAGAGCAATACTGAAATAATCCAGCAAGCAGCGTGTGGTCGTCCCCCAGAGGCAACTCATGAGCTCTTGTACTTAGTCACATCCCACTGGTCAGTGTAGTGTCAGGATGCTCCTCCATCCTATTTCCAAAACTGATAAGAGTAAACCTGCGTAAGATTGCCTTTGGAGGTGGTGGGACAAAGGGAATAGGACATACTCCCTAATTCCCCCAGAAGCAGGTGTGATTATGTCTTCAGAAGACAAGGTGAGGCTGAGGAAGTAGTCTGCCATGTTTCCCTTGAAAAAACTGTAGCCAATCTCTTCTTGTCTAGTCTCTCTGACATGTCCTTCTGACTGCAGCTCTCATCCTTTGAGCTCCTTTCAAGCCTAACTGCCCATCAGGGTGGCCTCAGCAGCCTGGCTTCTGCACAAGACCTTTCAGGCAAAGGGCAATGCAAGACTTGGAGAAATGGGAAGAGGGAAGATGCAACCAGGCAAAAGAAATTTTGCTTCTTTGACATTGTTTAGCTTTGCTGACATTTCGGGGCGTGAGCATGCCTTGCTGGAAGCAGGGAACTTGCAGAGGTATACAGCTGGTATCCTGGTGGATGAACAGTGTGACAATGTGTAAGAAGGTGGCTGACTCTTTTTTTTGCCTTGGTTTTGAATGGTAAGACCTGCATCTCATCTCGCAGTTTCCTGAGCCTATGAAGAGTATGCAGGAGTGTAGCATTACCCTTTGCAAGGGAAGAAGGAGTTAGGCATCGCTTAGGCCAATGGGGCATGCATAAGCCCATGAGCCCAGACAGGCTGAGGGTGCTAGGCAAGCCAGATTACACTATTTCAAGGTCTCTTTCTGTCATCCTTAAGGATGTCATGGTGATTGGGAAGGTTTTTGGTGGATGAGAAGGCAGTAAATGCCATACCTCTCTCCAAGAACGTCAAGAAAGAGGATCTGAGTAACTACAAGGTGGTCAGCCTGACCTTAACCCCCGGGAAAGTGATAGACCAAATATTTCTGGAAGCCATTCCCAACCATGTGAGAGACATGAAGGTGGTGGGAACAGACAAAAATAAACTCCCTCTTCTCTCCCCCCAGCACTGTCCCTGATAGAGTCAATACAAGGCAAGACACACAGTTGGAAGTATCTGGGGAATGAAATCCTTCAGGTTTCCAGATGGAGGCTTCCATGTATTTACTCAATCAGATTGTGTCTATGGCCATAATATCCTTGTAGCAGTCATATGTCTTTCTGCAACGAAGCTGCTGCTCTATTTTCTGCATAGCATGCTGAGTGGAAGTGCTAGCTTTCTCCTTTAAAGTAGGGAAGGGGTAAGGCTTTTAACAGCGGTTTTTATTCCTGTGACTTTCCCTGCAAAGGTCATAAAAGCATCTATAAAATATTTTATTTTTGCAAATACTCTAAAGCTGTCACATAATCATTGCCTACTTTTCACTCCCTGACAGTGCAGCTGTTGTAGTTACGGGAAAAGCACACAAAGAAAATTGTACAATATTAACAAATAGTAAAATTCTAGTAAGAAAAATGGAAGTTCGTTCTTTTTTTTTTTGTTCTAGCCATAGTGCAGGCTCTGTGTTATATAATTACAGTGAAACTGAGTAATACTGTTTTACATCAATGTCTACATGCACAATAGTAATGATATTCTACTAAGCACTTTCCATTGTAACTGGTTATTTTTTTTTTCTCATAAACATTGTTGTCAGTCCCCTTTATCAGAGAGAGGTTCCTATGCTAAAACCAAGCAAAGTAAGAATTTCCTGTTTAGTTTTCTTTAGTCTGATACCCTCTTCCATTTTCCAGACATTCTTCAAACACGCAGACATCCCTGTCCCAAGGAAGCAATCCAGTAAACAACATTTACACCACCAGACTGTCAGTAGAGTACCAGTAAAAATGACAAAATGATAAATAAAATCTCTTCTTTAAATCAGCTTAACACTTGATTAATATTTACTGAATCATATCAGCAGTGACAAGCGTAATGTACAACAGAGAGCAAGATTTGCATGGAGGGGTCTCCAAACGTGAGCATGGGCAAGTCCTAAAATTGTGGAAAGATCATTTCAGCAGAGCTGGAGGACAGCTGAAATACGGGGGTAAAGTGTCATCTGCCCTTACAGTATATAAGGCCAATGCCAAGTTTGTGTAAGCCACCTGAACAGAAGGAAACTCCATGTCCATGCCACACAGTACAACTGGTCACACTAACGTCTTCTCATCCTGAGCATGAGTAGTAGAGGGTCATGTTTTTACAAAGAGAGGGATCAAATTAGTGCTAGTATGTTTGACTGTGTATTCTGCTGTTATTGGTCCATGTCCTGTTTTCAAAGAGAGAAGAAGAAAGTAAGAAAGAGGTTGTCCTGTAGTCTATGGACAAATGTTGGAATAAACGTGGTCCATCTATCTTTACTGGGTAGTGCTCATACTGGATCAGAGCACACTTCCTTCAGTTTACCCATGTAATGTAACCGGGAAGAAAGTTTGCCTCATGAGTCTAAGATAGATTCACACATTAAAGTTTCACACAAGATTTACAGTGTTATGAAGAGAAAGAAAAGACAAAAGGTCAGTGCTGGAATCTTGGAAGAGTTTGTGAATGTCACATCTAGAAAAAAAAACAGGTGAACTTGTGCATAGACCAAAATGTGCTGTTTAAGATGACTGTGCTAGTTGTATTTAATGGGAGTTGTCTCTTCTACAAGATGTGGCAGATTGGGATATTCTATGTGTGCCTGCTTCCAGTCAGTAGATAATCTAGTCTGTGCAAGCCTCAAGGAGGTCAGAAGCTGATTTAATGGCCTTATCTTTCTGGAAAAGAAACCTTATTCCCATAGGTGTATTATAAGTGTTCATGTAGGTAATGAGCTATTGAACCTTTCCTGAGAAATCATGAGTGCAATTCTGTCTTGTCTTGCAAGAGTGGAAAGTAGTTTCCAGCTTCTAGGAGTCTGGCTGCCATAAAATGAGTTTGAGTCCTGGCTGCAGCTGCTAGATGACATATCACAAGACACTACTTTTCATCAGGTAGTGAGGTCTCAGCAGTGGCAGTGTTCCTCTTCCATGCTGTGTGTTCCCTAATGTAGCGCTTTTCCCTCTCCAGGTCTCCTTGCATTGCCCTCCTGTCCCAGTTAAGCATCTTGGGAAGTCCTCCTCCAGAAGGTGGCAGGAGCAAGGAGGAAACCAAGTCCTTGTTGGTCTTTAGTAGCTGTCTTTAAGCAATGTCACAGGCACCTCTCCCTTGCCCTTAACATCACAAGGATTAGTGAAGCTGAATGTAGGTTCCTCTTAGATTTCTCCTCCTCTGATCTGTTTCTTGCTCTTCTTTGGTCTTCCTTCCATTCCATCACTTCTTTTTCAGTATCTACCAAATTAATATCTGAATCTGTGGTCATCAGTTTTGTTTCCTGTCCCTTGGTGCACCCATTCTTTTCTGCCAGTATTGTGCCTGTTTTCAAGATAAGCCATTTTGTTTCTTTCTGCGCTAAAGTTTGTTTCTCATCCCTACTTTTACTCACTCTCCATGAGGAGTACTCTCACTTCTTTAATACTGCGCCAGCATTTACTTTCCTTGCCAATATTTTCCTTTCTAAATCACTTCATTCCCTTTTTCAGCCCATCCCAACCAATATTAATCAGCACTTTGAGCCCTACATTTTATTTTTTATTCTTGCATAAAACTGGATTTTCTCTACTCAAAAGCCCATTTTCCCCAAAGGTGGTAATAACATTCATGATCTTTCCTCTCAAACCCTTATTCAGCTACTTTGTTCTTCATCTTGGTTTCTAACTCATGTCATCCTTCTGCTGTCAATCTTTCCCTTTTGCTTTTTATTTCACTTTCACGCCCCCCTTCACTTTTCCTCATGAACTATTTTTTTGGTTAAGTTTCTAGTACTCAGTCACCTGACAATTCTTATACTTTCTAACTAAATTAGTCCCTGTTGCAGTCCCACCTCTCTCCCCTTCCTTTTTTGTGAGAGCTCATTAATTTATTCTCCTGTGCTGCCTCTTTCTTTCCTGGTACAGTTAGGTTTTGACATGGGTAAAGAGGTCCTTATCACAGTATCCAAAAGCAGTAGATGTTTAAGACTGGATGATAGTATAGAGATGAGAGGCTTATCTTTATTAGCATTTATCTCATTTTTCAGACCTTTCCTCCTCTGTCTTTTATGATCTCCCCTTTAGATGCCCTCTGCACAGACAGCTCTAAATTGACTGTTTCAAATTAAGATAAAGAATTATTTCTGAAAATTCGGAATTTTCTAGGAGATGCTGATTCAAAATATGGAACTTATTTGTCCAAGATGCAGTGCCCACCCCTGTCACAATGCAATTTCCAGTGCCTAAGCAAGCCCTGCCCCTTGCTGCTCATTTCCATCTGCAGGCTGCCCCGTGCCCAGTGCAGCTGGGAATGCAGCCACAGGCTGAGTCAGACAAGGGAAGAGATCCAGCTGAAAAAACCTATTTCTTCAAACTGACATCCTTTTGCACAAATCAGTTCCTCACCTTCTTCGGCATGGAGCCACACCAACTGTGCTAGAGCAACAAGGGACTCACCTGGGGGCAGCACTGGAGCCTGTGGGTGGGGGAAGAAGGTACTCTGTGGTTCAGGCTGGCTTCAGCAATACCTGCCAGCACATGTGAAAACACAGTAAACATGGAAAAAACCTCAGCAGTAATCACTTATTTTGTTCCCTACATCCATCAGTAATTGTCTTTGACTTACCAAGAAGCTTGTTTGATTTTGCTAGGTGACAAGAAAGAAAATGCATTGATTTGGTCTCAGATTAAAACTAAATGGCTGCTGCCCAGGAAAAAATCTCTTAGGTCAGCTAGAAGGCACCTGGGATGGGAACGTGCAGCATGGAGAACATTGCAGCTAAATATCTGCTCCCATCACAGTATTCCTTCGGATGCTGGACTAACATAATTTGGTACATACTGGTCATCAGAAGCTAAAGAACTACATCTCTATAAATGCTGCCCTCAGCCACTGTTTTTCATGCTTAATTGCCTCAGAATTTCACACGAAGGTGTAAAGATTATGTAAAAGGAGTACTGTGTCAAAACTGATAGCACTAAGAGATTTCAAAGATAATAGATGTTTCTTTGCTATCACAAATACACTGGTTTTTTAAAAATATTTACTAATAATAACTTTTAACTTACTGCAGCAGCACTATTCCCATGCTACACTTGAAGATATTTCAGTAGTTCTAGATCTTGTTTTTAGGGGCTTGTGTCAGATCTCAAGAATATAACCACAACCAGAACCAGATGGCATTCTCATTTGATATTATTTTAAAAATCAACTACAGGTATATATTTTATCCTAAAAACAGATTTATAACCTTTAAGGAGAGCAAAGACAGTGTATGACAATCTAGTCTGGAATCCTGAATTAAAAAAACTGTCATCTTTCAAGGGGGCATAATTTCAGCTGTTGATGTAGATTGCTAGCTTCTAATTTAGCCTTAACTTAGTCAATATCAGACATAATTCCCTTGCTTAAAAAGTTATTAAGATTTTAATAAAACCAAGGAGATGCTAAGACAAAAGTATATTAGACGGCATAAAAGCTGTGCATACATATCATTAATTTAAAAACAGACTAGATGTTAATTAGAATGACTTAATTGAACATTTCCAAATATGGACATTTTTAGATTCATTTGGAATGCATTTTCAGTTCTGAACACAGTAGGTTTCAAATGCTTAGCAACAATTGAAGTCTGAACTCCCGTAAAGTTGTTCTTATATGTTACTGTCATATAAATGTTAGGGGTATATACGTACGAGTTTTTCCTATATGTTATATGTTTGTGTGTTACCGGTACTGGATACATGAGATCTGATACATCAGATCTCAGCTCTGTAGCTTTGTTGAGTGTGTGCAATGTAATCTGTATACTTTCATTAAGTGATGCAGAGTACGCTCAAGGAGACAAGCTTATTTAGAAGTCAAGTGTTTAAGTTACTTATCAAAATTAAGCTCGGAGGAAATTTTTCATACCCGCTGAGTTTGGGTTTAGGGGTTTGGGATTTGCTTTGGAGGCAGGGTTGGGATTTGTCTTTTTTTTTCTTTCTTTTCTTTCTTTTCATTCTCCATGTATCAAAGCAGACAACTATTCTGAGTTATAGTTCTGATTCCTATCTAAATACATGTAGTTCTGATTCCTATCTAAATATGAGCTACCACTTTGTAGGGTCTGCAAGCAGTCATTTATAGACATGAGGTACATGTGAGTAACCGGAACCTGCTTTCTTTCATTTCCAAGTGGATTTAGCCTTCAACAAAATAGCCTATAATGTATTCAGCTCATTTTCTAAAAAAACTGTTAGAGAATGCACTCTTCTTCTATGAACAATCCAGCTAAGATTTTCCCTTAAGCCCTTGAGTACCTATGTGTATATTGCTACTTTATTAGTTAATTTGCCAGTATAGTAGTCAATATGCTCTGGGATTGCTTTGAGAGAGTGCAGAGTAGTTGCACACTGTGACTAATGTATAGATACAATGACTCTTTTCTAGACTATCAGCACTGGGGTGTCCCATAAGCAGATACTATTCAGGCTAACTGTATTTCAATAAGGGGTTTTGTTTAAACATTACTTCACATATATGTTTTCATAAATGTCTTTGGGGTTTTTTTGCTTGTTGATTCTTGTATAGCTCAAAAATAACATCAAGTTTTTTTCAAGCAAACTAGCAACCATAAAACATAAGCATATTCACAACGTGTATAGTTAAATATTTCTTATTCACCCAAACCTATAGAGGAAATGAAATATATTGGGAAAGGTACAGTAAAGTCATTCCATTTTTGGATCAATAAACTATTGAAATTCAGATCATATTGTTAGAGGCTTTGCCATCAGCAGCTTTTCACAGGTTTACGTAAAGTGTGCTGGTGGGTCACAGATAGGCTATTTACTACAGAACTACCTGCAACTGACACCTTCCTTTGCCAACATGAGCACCGAAGTCAAGGGCTACGCAGGTAGAGATGCTCAACTGAACTGTTCTACTGCTACAGTCAGTCTTTGCAAAGGAAAATCCATGTATTTAAAGTTTTCTTTTATAAAATCAGTGGTAACCTAAATGATTTCTATCTGAGTGTGCACATTTTGTGTAGAATAGATACCCATGTCATTATAAACTGTTTTGGAGAGAGAGAGAGACTGATTTTATAGTAATAATGTGTTGCTTTAGGCCTCATTCACCTGATGTCCAGTGCATCATCTAATGAGGAAGGTGTAGGCATCCCTACCACCACTGAGCTTACCCTCTGCTTCAGCAAAAGAAGCAGTTTTATTTCCAATAACAACACCATTGCTCCACTCCAAGGAAAGATGCTTCTGCCTTGTCTTTTTCCATTTGTAACCTACCTCTCCTTTCTCCAGTCCATGGCAGTTGTCTCTGGATGCCTCCACAGAGGCTGACAGCAGCTCAACCAAGGGCCCTCTGGCTCTCCTGTGACTGGAGTGCATGAAAGGGATCCGTCCACCTCAGGGGAGAGATCTGGTTTCATTGCAGTTATGCTGATATCCTACAGATACTCTCGTGGTGGTTAGTCGATCGCTAACGAGAACAATTTAGAGAAGAAACACACAGGGCACTTGTGCTGCCTCAGACTAAAGGGCAGGCTCTCCTGATCTTGTGTCTCTAACAGTAGCAAACTGTGGCTGTTTAGGAAACAGCATGAGGATCAGGGAAGCTTATAAGAGTTTTCTCCCTGAGTACTCAGTGTCTGGGTGTCTGTAGCTCACTTGGCTCCAGAGCCAGAGGTGATGTCTGAGCATTTAGTAGGCCTCACTGGGTTATTTTACTAGGATTTCCCCAATGCCTTTTTGAACCTATGAAAGGCTGTTAGCTTCCTCGGTGCCCTCTGGCAAGGAGTTTCACAATTTCACTGCAAATTGTATGAGGAACTACCTTATGTTGCTGTTGAAAATTTGTCCTTTGCTAGTGTCATTTCATGGCCCTTAGTCTCTGTATTCAGAAAGGCAAGGAAAGCTTGTTCTGGATTCACCTCCTCCACCACCTTGGTGATTTCACAGACCTCTGTCTCAACGTTACCATCTTTGCATGCCAGCTCTATACACTTTCCTGTCATGCTTCAAGCTATTTTTATTGCCCTCATCTGAACCTCCTCTATTCCTGAAAACACAAGCAATGCTCTCACAAATAACCGGCTGTCAGATTTTCAGATATGCCTCTCAATTAGTATGTGCATACGTTCTGCAGACGCTGGGATCAAATGACCTTTGTAAATGCAGCTTGCCAAAACAGTTGCTTGCGCATTTCCAACATCGCTCTCTGAATGTTATTTGGCTTTTTAATCCCACTCTCAAGGGTTACCCATTTGGTGAGTTCCTGTCAAATAAATACTCAGTTGAATGTGATCTCAGTATGGCAAACACACAGAATACAAACAAACTGAAAACAAATCCCAGCAGTGATACAAACTTTTAAACTCATACTTTTATCAGTCCTATATACATATATGTTTATAGTCTGAGCTTTGTTTTGCCTTGAACCTATTTTCCTTCAATGAAGAACATGGCTACTGTCAAAAAATAGAAGAAATATTCTCAGTAAATTGCTCCTGCAGTTATCAAATGTCTTTGGATGCATTTCAGCATTTAATCACCCTCAAAAGCGTTTTTTTGCCTCATATGTTTCTGCGTCTTTTAATCATGGAGGCATTAATTGCCAAATCCTGTTTTGTTTGGGGTTTTTTGTTTTTCTTTTTTTGTGTGTGTGTGGTTTTTTTTTTTATTTTAAAGTATATTCATTTCATGTACTGAAATGAGGGAAAATAGAGGGTGTTTGGTGTTTTTTTTTTTTTTGATGAAGCTATGCACACACCCTAACTGAAACTTAATTCCCATTCAGATTGGATAAAGAGGATTGCTGCTTTCATCCCTTCATTCCCATGCATCCTGTCTTCCCACATTCTGTGCCTCTTTTCAAAGGACTGCCACCAAAGAAAACTCTTGCCTCCTTCCAGCCCTCTCCATACTCACTTTTTAAAGAAGTAAGATTGCTGCTAACTCTCTCTATACAGATAGATTAGATAGAGAGACAGACAGATAGACACAAAAAAACTTGCAGATTTTTCAGGGACAGATTCAGCAGCGCTTTCCTCTGAAATGATCTTCTGCTATGGATTACCAGATAAGGCACCTGGAACTACATTAGTTTGTTGAGGCTTGTGGTTTATCTGAAAATCATTTTCCAGTAATCTTATGTACACCATCTGGCTAAACATCCTGCTAGGAACCAGCCGCTGAAAGGAGGAGGAAGTACTCTCTTCCCCCAAACTGTTGCTAAGCAGCTGAAGTAGTAACAACCACACCATTTATTCAGTCTGTGTGAACCTGGGTCCAGCAAGATCCCCTGGCCCCATTGGGGACATGGACGTGCAGCCAGGGCTGTCAAACAAGCAACAAGAAATGTTTATTCCCCTCCCCACCATTTGTCAAGCCAACTTATTTTTTAATTTTTTTTTCCCTATAGCAATCATTATTCTTTAGTGTGCATGAGCCGAGTTATCACAAAAGGAACCTTGTGCCTGTGACAGCACCAGTTTCTCCCCAAGTGCAATGATTTGTAAGCTGTGCAGATTAATAGATCCAGTCATCAGACAGATGCAGCGGTGAGCGAGAAGGCCATCTGGGATCCTAAAATCTGCTGCTCACCTCACCTCATCCAAACTCTGAGCTCACACAGACCCCAGCTGCCACCTCCTGTGCTGCATGGCTGGTGGCAGAGTGGGTCAGTGAGGAAACCCAGCCTGCCCTCAGTGCTGTGATGGGTAACGCAGGCAAAACTGGGGGCAGGAAAATGCACCCCTCCTTTTCTTCTACAGGGGAGAAGAAATCCTTCAAAACAGAAGGAATGATTCCAAGCATCCTTTAAAATGTACTCATAATATAATGAGGAAAATGAGTCCTCCTTTAAGATCATAGAATCATAGAAGAGTTTGGGTTGGAAGAGACCTTCAACGGTCATTCAGTCCAAGCCCCTTGCGATGAGCAGGGACATCTTCAACTAGATCAGGTTGCTCAGAGCCCCGTCCAGCCTGGCCTTGAACGTCTCCAGGGATGGGGCATCTACCACCTCTTTGGGCAACCTGTGCCAGTGTCTCAACACCCTCATTGGAAAAAAATTCTTCCTCATGCCTAGCCTGAATCTCCTCTCTTTTAGTTTAAAACCATTACCCCTTGTCCTGTTGTAACAGGTCCTGTTAGAAAGTCTGTCTTCATCTTTCTTATTGGTCTCTTTTAAGTATTGAACGGCTGCAATAAGGTCTCCCTGGAGCCTTCTCTTCTCCAGGCTGAACAACCCCAGATCTCTCAGCCTGTGCTCATAGCAGAGGTGTTCCAGCCCTCTGATTATTTTTGTGGCCTCCTCTGGACCCTCTCTAACAGTCTTTCTTGTACTGAGGGTTCCAGAGCTGGTCACAGGACTCCAGGTGGGGTCTCACCGCAGCAGAGGGGCAGAATCGCCTCCCTTGACCCTCTGGTTGCACTTATTTTGATGCAGCCCAGGATACGGTTGATCTCTGGGCTGCAAGTGCACATTGTCAGCTCATGTCCAATCTTTCATCCACCAGTAACCCCAAGTCCTTCTCTGGAGGGCTGCTTTCAATCCCTTCATCCCCCAGCCTGTATTGATACCAGGGTTGGCGCAGCCCAGGTGTAGAATCTTGCACTTAGAATCACAGAATGTTGGGACACAGAATCATAGAATGGCCTTGTTGAACCTCATGAGGTTTGTATGGGCTCACTTCTTGAGTTTAAAGATGTATCAGCTAACTCAGCTTGGCTGCTTGGGCTTCAGAAAGGACCTTTCTGCTGATGGGGCAGGGTGTGTTGTCTCTAAAACCAGGAAGTCTTGGGTTCCTCCTAAAATTAGGCGTGGCCCCTGGGGCCAAATATGAGGCTTCTTCCTTAGAGGAGGGGTGTCTGCCTCTGATGAGGTCATTTCCACACATTCACTGGACTTCACTGCCTGCTTCAGGGCAGGCAAGTGTACTGGTGAACACGTGTAGGCAGCGTTCTACTTAAATTAATTCTTCCGAGACCTTATTCATTAATCTCTGGGATGCTGCAGGTGCATTTATTAACATAAGGGCCCCATGTTAAAATGCTGTGATCCTTTCTGACATATTAAGCCATTTTTAATTCGCTCTCATCATCTCCGGCTTCTCTAGTAGACATTAGATAACTCTGAGGTCCTAAATAAGCTAGTGACTTAGGCAGAAAAGAGTGACTTATTAATCTTATGTAAATGCCTGATTAATTTTCAGAGATCTTGGCACCATTGTAAGTGCTGGAAGTCGTGGACTATAAAGAAAAAAGGTAATTTCCTGTTTGTTTAATTGATCTTCTGTAACTTTTCTCCTGGTCAGTAAAGCTAGGTAATGGAATTTGCAATGTAAAAACATTATTAGAAGTGCCAGTACGACATTTGATTAATCCAGTCTATTTAAGCTTAATAATACACACTTCACTTATGTTCTAGAAGCAAAATTGCCTGCTATTTCCCCTCTTGCTTTTTAAATATATTTATAAATATCCTTAGCATTATGATACGTGAACCTATTTCTTCATGAATTATTAGGAAGTGATACTTCCCACAAATGTATGCTTCACCAGCAATAGTATGTTTCCTGTAAGATTTCTACCCATAGGAAGCTTTTGATCTATGCAATGTCCCAAAAATTCCTTTAAAGGGCCGATGCCTTTCTCTCTTCCCTACAGGTTGAGACAGGTCAGTTCTTGCCACCTCTTGATTGGCAGATTTCCTGGGTAAACCCAGAAGGTGGTGATGACTCAGGAAAGGACATTGTTCTCCCTCAGCACTGAATCAATTTTCTGTCATGCTAGTTCTTGGACAAAACAGAAAATAACAGTACTTCTGACTGTTCAAGGGAAATAAAGGCCATTTGTCACTTCTCTTCAGTAAAAGAGCCTAACACCCAAAGCCATGGCAAGCTCCAATTCATGAAAGAGGTTTTGTCTCCACCCATATCTTCCTGTGTCATCTCTACTAGTTATAGCATCTTTTCTCTCTCCTCAGCTCAAGCCTCTGTTAAAAATTCTTGTATATTATGACAGGTATTGCTTTAACTCAGCAATGAACAAAGACATTTATTTTTACAAAGTGCTTTGGAGTGAAAACAACATTTTTAAAGTAAGGCACAACCATTGCAAGTGATGCACAAGTACTGTATAAGACCTGGGTTACTTTATGGAAATATTTTTTGTATTTGTGCTAAAGAAATTATTCTATTCCTGGTTTCATTTCATTTTACAATAATTGCTCTAAGTTCTATTTCCATCACAGTAATATTTAGTGCAATCATACCCATTTAATTTGATCACTTATGTTCCACTGCAGTGATCAAAACAGGCAGTCTTCATGTTACCATTCGTTACACTTTAGTAAATCAGGCATCCAAATAAAAGCAATTATTGTAAACACACGTGAAATGCTACAATTTATGCTGCAAAGTGTTGAGGAAATGTTTTTAAACCACACTATTTTCCAGTTAAAAAATATTCCTTATGTTTTGTTCATACTACTTCTGTGCTTCATAGCCTGACTTCGGTTTGCAAGTCAAAATTGTAAGGAATACATAATATTAGTAAGCTTTAAAATAAAATAAATAAAATAATAATAACAAACCCCTAAAGCATTATTCTATAATAGGTTTCAAAAAGCAGTTTATTTATATATGTTGTATTTAAATGTTTCTCACTGTATGTCTTTTGGGGCTATGTCTGCCTGTAAAGAACACTAAAACAAAACAAATACTGGCAGGGCAGATTTGAAATGAAACACCTTTTAAGCAAACAAACAAACAATAGTCTGGAGCCTTTTCAAGCACTTCTTAAATAAAAGCCAAGTATCTTCGGAAACCTGGAATCTGTCTGGTAGACCAGAAGTGTTCATTTATTTGCTTTTTAATGGGCAGTTTACAAGAATCAAGTGCAACTGTTAGGGATGCTCCTGGGGGAGAGGTGAGCTGAGACCCTGACATCAGGGGCAGAGTTGGGACCTGGCCCCACATCCTGCCCTACCTGCAAACCATGGAGAGCCTAGAGAGAGCATTCACCTTTCTCTTCCGTCAGCCAGGTCATAATTTATGAATCGACCCCAATTTTGAAAATACTAAAATGAACACTCTGCAAAACCATAGACCTGAATGCACTAACACTTTCGGCTTTTCTAAAATCTTCTTTTTCAATGAATAATTGAGTCATCCTCCTTTCTGTTCCTCCCGACAAGCTTGTCTTTTGTTTGTAGCTCTTAAAAAATGAACCTCCAATTCTGTTTTATGCAATCAGTAGCCAGATGGTGACTGGACAAGAAGCAGCCTGATATACCTCGGAGTGATACTGAACTTCCACAGCTGCTACTGAAAGGGAGTGTTCCCTTTTGAATGAAGAACAGTTTTTTGGGCTCAAAATGAAGTGGCAAAATTGCAGTAGACTGGTGTTTATGTAGAAATGTATTTTCTTAAATGACTGTGCTCCTATGAACAAGTAAAACAAAACCTTTAGATGCATCTGTTGAGTTCTGTTCCCTAGACAGAGTAAACCACTGGTGTGATTGCACCAGGTATTGGTGATAGCTCACTAGGAGAAGAGTACACAATTCTCGTCACTTATATTCCGAAACGGTGTGCAGAGATGGTCTGACAGCATGCTCAGGAGGTGGAAAATCCATCTTTTGGGTGAGGAATAGATGAGAAAGGCTTGATCAGAGAGTATGACAAAGGCTGCAAGCGAACAAGTTTTCTCTTTCTAAAACCAATTTTTGGTGGCATGGAAGAGTCTGATATATAGGGAGGGAAAGGCTGAAGAACACAAGCAGAACATGGAGACGTGACTATGAAGTAGGCATGAATAAATCAAAGACAGTAATGAAAATGAGGTTCTGGAGCAGCCTCCTATCCCAACAGGCTCTCTCTTGCTCATAAATTAGAAGTTCTTATCGGGGGATGCAAAAAGGACTCCTCTCTTCCCCTCTGCCTCCTCCACTTCCTAAAAAAAAATATGCTCGTTAAGATAGGGGTGAGGGAGAGAGGGAGCAGAAAGCAGCAACTGCTCAGGATTCCTGGCCACTCTTCAGGGAAAGAGAAGCTGCATTTATATGGTCTCATCATTCAGCTGGAAATGACAGGCAATGATTTCCAGGCTCTTGCATCTCCTTTTGGTGACTGTTTAAAAACTATTTGTGTTGGTTTCAGGATATTTTATTATACAGAGAATAGGTATATTTGACAAGCCTTAAATATGAATTGCTGCTGTGCTGCATGAAAAACCTGATAGCAGACACGTTTTTAAACAGTGCTTTGCTGTGATGCCTCTGCTTGTTTCTGCTAAGTGTTCTGCTTTGTAGTTTGTTTATCATTATTATATCTTGTCTTGCCTGATGCATTCTGTGGTTCCTAAATGCAACTTTCGTTCTACAGTTAACAGTGTTGAGGATTTTAATAAATTGCCCTCCAGTCATGCTGCGTTTTCTTTCTGCAGTGTCTCCTCTTTTGCACACAGAAATAGTTATTACCCATTCTGGTTTGTGGCAAAACCCTACAGAAGGTGAACCTTAAAGTACCTTTCCTAACCAGCTTAGACCTGCCTTACATTGTGTGCTGCACAAACAGGCAAGAATAAAGTCATTTTCTTCTTCTGCATCCTAAATCCTGGAGAACAATGCTGCCAAAGTATCGCACCTATAACATGCCAGTAATTCCACTCTATTAAACTCATTTTACCAGTTTAATAGTCCTCCTTATGTAAATGCTATACTCTATCATTGAAAGTATTTTGATTCTCTAAAGTGGCTCTGTACTGCATTGCTTCAACTGAAATTGGGACGCTAGACTTTTTAAAGATTTTTCTTGGAAACTGAGGTATTTAATTTTATTCTAAGAACGTAAATATTAGTTAATTAAAGCTTAAGCTTGCAAAAAGATTAGAGACATTTAATTAATCAAAATTATCTATCATGCTGTAATATAATAAATTAGATTAGACAGGCTTTACACTTCAAAATTACATTAATGACTGCATACATTTTGTTAATACTATCATCTTTAATCTTAGATCCCTGAAGATACTAATAATTCTCTAACCCATCACTGACTTTAACATCATTATTTAAAACTATAATCACTTCTAAAACTTTAAACTTAGCTTTAAGTTACAGGAAGTAGCTGTACACCATGTAAAGACAAAATACATATAGTTCAGAATGTGAGATTTCACTTCAACTTTCGTACTAATAAAGTGCGTATTTTGCATTAATGGTTAACTGGGACCAGCTGCAGTAGTTTCTTTCTTTGATTTAGCTTAAAAGAGGCTGCTTTGTTCAAATTTTGTTTATCCTCCTCTGGAGATGGGCTTGGCAGACTGAGGTAGCAGTTAGTGCCGCGTCATCGTTTCACATTTGGAGAAAATGCTGCCTTGAAAGAAGCTTGCAGTGGTAACAAACAGAGTAGGTGGAACAATGCTTCAGTCAGAAACTTCACTGGAGTGGTGGCAGAGCTTGTGATCAGCATGTGGCCATCATTTTGCAGGTTCTTTGTTCATCCTCAGAATGGGTAGGGCTGAAGTAGCACGAAGGGTACAGGATGGTGTATACGGGAATACCAATTAGTTGTTTCGCATAGACTGAGACTAGCAAGGCCTGACTAAATCAGAGATCTTCATCTTTGGCTTTCACTTCACAGTCAGGTTTTGGAGAGAGGTGTCCAGATTCCCACTCCCCTCAACCACTTGCTTTCATAGGGACACATCTGAGCTTCTTCCACCTTTGACAAATAAGTGCCTTTTGGAAGATCTTATTTTCAGAGTTTCATTCCAGCTCTCGCTATACCTTAGCAGAGGAGCGCTGCAGTTATGAGGACCTGTGGCTTGTTCCGGCTCATCTGCACCCATGGGCTCAGATTTATATATTTAATAGATTAATCTATTGTACCCAACACTTGTGCAAGTCTCCAGAAGGCTACTTCTGCAGAGCATCTAAATAGCCTGGGGTATTTGATTTGGATCAAGACTCCTTGGTTTGGTGGTTAAAGCCCAGAGCACCTTGAACACACTTAAAAGCTATTCCTAACAAGCGATGCTGACCAGCCTCACCTGCCTTTGAAAGCCAGATTCAAAGCTGTATACACTGCCTGCCCTAATCTTCTTAATCCTAAAGTGCAAGGGAGCCCAGGAGTGTGCTCAGGAGCATGCAATGTTACGGGGGGCTGGGACTGCTCTGAAGAGTTGTGTCTCCGAGGCTAAAATCTGGTATCTTTCACTGGCACTATGTCCCTCCTGAAAGCAATACCTTTAGCTTTGCCTTAAAATATGATCTCCCTTTAGAGATTCAATTTGGAAGGATTTCTTTCTTCTTCTGCTTTCCCTAAGTGCATGACCTGATGTTCTACTTCACTCCATTTTGTCTAGGTATGATGCATAAGAAGAGAGCCCCTGACACACACAGCTCAGTCAAGGGACTGGAAAGGAAGGTGTGATACTGCGAAAATTCGGGAGAGGTAAGGGACACTGTGTGAATGAGGGGTGTTTTAGTTCAAGAGGAATGAGAAGAAAGGGAGAAATATATTTTTCAAATATACTTTTCAAAGAGCAAAATCAAAGCATGAGATGATTTAAAAATGCAAAGCAAAACAGAGATGTACATGTTTCAGCCATTCTGATTTGTACAATTTCGTCCCTTGCATGCAATTTTGTCACTCTGCTGTGCAAGTAGAACCACAGGAAAGTTTTAATTCTTGCAATTATCTGCTGAAAAAGAGAAAAAAAAAGAGACTGGACAAGGTCCAGCAAAGCAGCTCTGTAACGTTCCTCCTAAGAGAAGATGAGTAGCTTCAAAAAGATATCACACAGCAATGGACAACATAAAACATTCTCTTCACAGCACATTATATAATAGACCTCCTTGATGCTGTTGAACACAAAAAACATGTAGCGCTCAGTTGGTTTATGATATCTCCTCAAGTTACTCAAGGGAATTATGTCTTTATACTGTCTATTGCTGTCTTTACATGTCATTTTAATGCTAAACTTCTCAGTCAAAATCAGAATTAGCCCTGTCCTTTAATGACTTCATTCAGGATGTTGATCGCCCAATATGCCTGACTGCATTCTAAAATTAAACAGAAAATTGAACGCCTCCATAGGAGAAAAAAATCAGAATTTCTTCTGTCTCATGGAATACATAGAGGACGGTCAATAAGTAACTTGGAAGTAAAAATGTTCATACTTAGCAATTTTGTCCTCTTTCAGGTACATTTTCTTAATTATACTAGTTTGTCAAAGGTATCTTCATTTTTACAACAAGTTTCCTTTTCATACATTTGTTAAAAGAAAAATAATTGCAACTGGAAAGCAGCAAAATGAAAAGAACTTTAATTATGCATTATAATAACAAATGTGTTCTAGTTCAGGTGAGCCAGACCAATTATATGTGATTAGTGAATGGAAACAATTGATGTTTCTGCAATTTCATTTGGGTCTGCTGACCTTTTATGGTGAATGTTTTACAATCTGTCTTCCCTTGGTACTCAACACAGAGAAAGTATTTTAATTTATCGAGCCATTTGGAGAAATTATTTCAATCTGATTAGAGACAAGTTTTACTGAACTTGATCAGTATTTACTCCGTTCTCACAGAAGACAAGAATGATCCTTTGTAGCTCTTTTAAAATTGCACATGGCCTGAATCTGAGACATAGCTATCAGGCTATTATTGTCTTTTCTTCATACTGTATTTTGCACCTCTCCATTAAGAAATTGACAAAATAAATTGATATGGATATTCAAATTATACTTAGAAATTAGATGAAGTTAAATAAACCTGAGCATTTGCTAAAATTTCATAGAATCATAGAATGCTTCGGGTTGGAAAGGACCTTAAAGATCATCTAGTTCCAACCTCGCTCCTGCCACACTCCTTCCACTAGATCAGGTGGCTCAAAGCCCCATCCAACCTGCCGTTGGACAGTTCCAGGGATGGGGCATCCACAGCTTCTCTGGGCAGCCTGTTCCAGGGCCCCACCTCCTTCATGGTGAAGAATTTCTTTCTTATATCTAATCTAAATTTAGCCTCCAGAGCCTTCTTTCTCCAGGCTGAACAGCCCCAACTTTCTCAGTCTGTCTTCGTAAGAGAGGTGCTTCAGCCCTCTGATCATCTTCATGGCCCTTTTCTGGACTCACTCCAACAGGTCCATGTCCTTCTTATGTTGGGGGCCCCAGGGCTGGATACAGTACTTCAGGTGGGGCCTCACCAGAGCAGCGTAGAGGGGCAGAATCACCTCCTTCAACCTGCTGGTCATGCTTCTTTTGATGCAGCCCAGGATGCAGTTGGCTTTCTGGGCTGCAAGCATATATGGCCAGATCAGGTTGAGCTTCTCATCAAACAACACCTCCAAGTCCATCTCCTCAGGGCTGCTCTCAGTTCATTCTCCACTGTTTGTGCTTGCCTTGTTGAACTCCATGAGGTTTGCATGGGCCAACCTCTTAAGCCTGTCAAGATCCCTCTGGATGGCACCCCTTCTCTCCAGTGTGTTGACTGCACCACACAGCTCAGTGTTGCTGGCAAACTTGCAGAGGGTATGCTCAGTCACATGATCCTTGTCACCAACAAAGATGTTAAACAACACCGGTTCCAATACTGATCCCTGAGGAATGCCACCTCATCCCTGGACTCTACTTGGACATCAAGCCATTGACTGGAACTCTTTGAGTGCAACCATCCAGCCGGTTCCTTATCCAACAAATCCATGTTTCTCCAATTTAGAGACAAGGGTGTTGTGTGGGACAGTGTCCAATGCTTTCCACAATTTAGAGCTGTTCAAGTGTTTACTAAAATTTTAAATTTGCAAAACCATGGTTAAGTCCAAACCTTGCCAGTGTTTGTCTCTGAAGTTAAAATGACCATTACCTTACTACTCCAGCTAATTAATACAGGAAACTACCACTAACAATAATTTCCTTTGCTAAGCATAAAAGTAGAAGGTATGGTACAGAAAAAGACATTACTGAAATCAAATGGTGTTTCAGTCAACTTGGCATGGATCTTATTCTTCTGAGACACTGACCAGTGCCCAGTTCCACTGGAGCTCATGGCCACAAAATTATAACTGGAGCCCCTCATAACAGATACTCAAAATGATGTCATGTAATGTGATGGCAGCATTGCCAGCATGGAGAACAACTGGCATGGCAATACTGCTAGCTTGAAGAACTTACTGAGTATTTACCTTCCAGAAAATGTTCGAAAAGACAAAGCAAAAAGTGCACTTTTTAAAAGGACATGTAAGGTGATGAGGCATTTGATTTCCTATGGTAATGTTGACATAATGTAAGAAAAAGTAATTAGAACTCTTATTAAAAACTAAGCTGCCTTTAATATATTCTTCATTTTCTTCTGACCGCGACATGTGATTTCTGATGTTTACTTTTGCTTAGTGCTTCTGAATAGCTCTTTAATCTGAGTCCTGAATCATTTGGAATGCTATGCTTCAAAATGCCTTCTTTAGTAGAGACATATAAAAGATGCACCATGCAAATGTAAATCATCAGAAGCTCTATTAACTCAAATCCTTATTTTACATAAAACTTAGCTTAAAAGAAATGTTGGTAAGAAAATGTGAATCAGCTTCAAATGTGTTGTAAAAATGGACAAGAACCATGTAATTACTCTATCCCACTTACTTAATATTATATTTTTCTTCTAAATATTTTCTTCCTCCTTTTAAGTCAACCAAGGCATTGCCAGTATAGCTGGGTCCTTACCAACATTAGCAGAAAGATATTCTGCAACTAATGTAATATTCTATAACCCCATTACTTTCAGACTGTGCCTTTGGAGAAAGCTATGCAAACTCCCTCAAATCTAATGAGGCTATATATCACTGGATTCACTTTGAAGGTAATAGGGTTGCACAAAGTGACCCGAGGGCATAATTTGGCTACTTACAATGATGATGTGTGAGAGAAAAGAAACCCCCTTGAGTTTCCAAATTCACAGAGAACCTAGAGGTTAGGACAGGGAAATCTTGTTTTATTCTTGGTAAATCTAATACAGAATCAGGGGGTTCAAGAAGTACCGATTTCCTACAATCACTCTTCATCACATCTTCTTTAGGCAAAGCTTCGTTTTGAATCTGCTTACACTATCAGAGAATTAATGACATTTTAATTGATAATCTTTATCTTTAATTCATAATTAGCTGCAATAATCTTTCTAAGGAAGTAAACCCATTGGCAGGGTACCGTATTGTTCAAACTTAGAAGAAGGATGTGAGTGGAGGCACAGCTGAGATGTTCATGCTATGAAATCATGTGGAAGGGACTATGCATCTAAGAGCTTGACCATTACTTTCCAGGAGTACCAGGTAATCAAAGATACTACCTCTCCACAGTCTTCTCTGACACCAAATGAGCTGAAAAGAGAAGGGGACGAACGGAAGAAAAAATCTGCAGGTTTTCCTGGCCTTTTTTCTCTTACATTCCTTAAGGGTGTTTGCACAGAAAAGTACTTTTTCATTCTAGACATCCTCAGTATAATAATATTAAGCATTACTTTCCCAACTGCAACTGATAAAAAGATTTTTCCCATAATCAGTGAGTGCTGCATTTTATCATATACAACTGGGAAGATAATGATTAATATTTTTGTACTAGGAACTTTAGGATTTAACAGAGATTAAAGGGTGACTCTCCCTCATGCATGTTTCGCATTCACTTGAAACTAGAATTAATCAAAGCTAAATTGTCTTCACAATTTTGCCTTACAAAGTGAGGATTCATGTTAATTCTGCACACAGGAAAACATGAAAAGAATCCAGTGAGAATACAGAGCATATGGCAGACAAATAGGAAGGAAAAGCAAACAGATTTGCATAAGTTATTTATTTATGGGTAGGGCTGTGAGGCGCTGGTTCTTTAAACGTCCCTTAATGACCTCTGCAGTCATTTTCCTTTCCTATTTAATGTTCCTCTTTCTTCCTTTACTCTGCCTGATGCAAACTAGTGGCAGCCACCTCCCTAGGCAGTGATGGACCCAGAAAGGCTAGTGGAGCTGAGTTGTTCGCAATCTGCAAGCATGTACTCCTCAGAAAGCATGCTAGGTGAGGACAATGTACAACAGTGTACATTTTAACTCCATTGAAAACTGTATTTGTCATTTTGTGGACGCCTTATCAATACTGCTTGCCATCTAGACACTGACTCCCATTGAGGTGTCTAGAGGTTTTCTTACAGGGTTTCCTCCTGCAAAACCTGCTCTCACAAGTATTTAACACTGCTACCCCCACACCTTTTTAAGTTTGCAGTGTACATAGGTGGCACAATCTGGCAATCTGTGTCATTCTTTAGGAGACAGTTTGAGAAGCTACAAAGACCCTTAGTCGCAATTTAGTGCCAGCTTCTCAAAAACTATTTCTCTAGCTTTAGATGTCTTGCGCCACAGTCTGACATCTGAAGAATACTTACACTCATTCAGTCTCTTTTTTACTAGTTTCCCATAAGAAGATTTTTTTCACTTAAACCAATCAAGTAGTTTGAGCAGTTCTGAAGGTCAGTCAGGGGCACAGGAAAAATCAGTATTTCCTTTGTGTTGTTTAAGTGCATGTAGAGAAATGGTTTCTGCCCCCAAAACTTGCAGCCTGACTAGACAAAGGTAAGTAACAAAAGTCAATTACCAGCCTTTAAAAACACCTCAAATCTTAAGAAGTGCAACACTTCCTCTGAAAAAAACAGAACAATCCTTCAATTTCTTTTTCACTTACAATGTACTTAATGCTATTCTCTGTATATTTGCTTGCTGAAATGGAAATCTGAGCCTAGTATTAAAAGCCCACTCTGTTGGCACACTGAGAGGTAGGTAGCCACCCAGCCCAGGTTTTGCTTGCAGCTCACCTCCACAGAGAGCGTCAGGAAGGGCATACATGCACCTAAAATCCCATCAGGGTCCTATTTTGAGGCTTCGTGTTCTGTTGTGAGCATGAATTCATATAGTGTAGTATGCCCGAATGTGCCAAGTGCCTTCAAATCTGGTGCAGATAAGGCATCATATCTTTAACGTGCCCTAGAACTGGTGAAATTCAAAGGTTGTGTGGAGTTCGGTACAAAGTAGTTAAGTGAGCTGAACAGATGTTAAATAGCATGCCCTATCTCCGATACTAAATACAACTTTTGTAAGACATAATTGTTTGCTACAGTGACAGAAAATTAATACCTTTACCCAGGAATATCTTCAAATAGCTGTTACTTATGTTCATGGGAATTTTATTTCAGAGGTGGAAGGTGGATGATGCACTATAGCATGGGAGCTGAGATGGAGACTCAAATTTAAATCCTCTCACCAGCAGGAAGGGTATCAATGGTATGAGGCTAGTCATTCCTCAAAACTGCATAGCTGACATTTTCTGCTTACAAAAATCCCAGAACAGCTGGGGTTCCTACTCAAGAAGTATTGGCATCCCAGGTGGGGAATTTCCCTCAACAGAGGCCACAGTAGACTAGATGTGGCAGCATCCATATCTACGAAAACTAGAGCAAGTCCAGGCTTAGATCACTGTGCCCCTCTCTACCTCACCACTATCCCTGTTCCTCCTTCCTACGATCTCAGGACGAGACAAGCTTTAACTTAGGTGAAAAACAGACACTACTGTACATTTCTTGCTATGCCTTCAGATGATCCAGCTACCCACTGATGTAAATCGAAACAAATTGTAGCTACCCCAACTCCCATGGCTGAAGCTGTAAACCTCACAAGAACATTGTACTGAAAAATGTTGACTGCACGTAGTCAGTGGTAGCAATTTCGTTCCAAATTATTCTACCTGATATATTATACCAGAAGTTAGCTATTATCTAGCTGTGCACCAATAGTGATTACTTATTCGTTTGGAAATATATCTCTTACCAGACTGAGAAGTATTGCTTTTCTCTAAGCCTGCACCTGCACAAAGAATGCAATTTATGCATTCCAGAAAAAGCCTGTGCTCAATATCCCTACAATCTGCTTAAAAATCATCACCTGAGCAGCATGAGTCTTGTCTGCTTGCGAAGACAAAACTAAAAATCAGATGAGGAATACTGCAGCAAAAGTTTACTGTCTGTTAGTGTTTCACTTGTAAATTAAGATATTTTTCAGTTCTACTCTCTCAGTTATTTCAGATTCCACTGTGCTGCAGTCTGATCTGGTAGATAATTCATCAGCCTATATGTATTTTGTTATTATTACTGTTACAAAAAATCTTGAGTTTAGGAGAAACAAAACAATAATTTCGCAACATTGTCACAACACACTGGCTTAGAACATAGTAAACCTTGTTATTATGATCCTGGAATAGTAAGGCATCAGTAAACATTGTACACAAAAGCATTCATTCAGGAAAGTGAAGTTTAAAAAAAAAAGCCCATAGATAAAACGAAACCTCAAACTCGAAGAGACTCTCAAAGTGCACTCAGCTGCAACTGAGTCTTTTGGATCAAAATCAGTATCTGTTCCCACTGCCTCCCAGTGTGACCCCGAGCCCTGGGTCTTTATCTCATGCCAATACATAATGGCTGTTTGGGAGATCACCACTGAAGTGTAAATCGGCACAGCTCCACTAGCTTTCAGTGCATGGTGTTGATTTAAATGTGCTGACATTTAATGGTCCTAAGTTTTATAATATATAAACACACTCAGGTGAAATGAAAAAATAACTTTAGCTCATGAGTTCTCTGCTTTGCTGTGGGTCACAGACAGCCACTGCATACAGAGCCAACTGCATGCCCTCATTGTGGTAGCCCTTGGACTGCAGAAGGTCAGGGTGCTAGCACTTGCAGGATGGAGCTGCAAGGGTGTTTATTAGTTTAAAATAAGTTTTCAGACCTGACATTAGGAAGCATTGGTGAGTGATCAAATACTGGAACATTTTTGAGTAATCAAACACTGGAACATTTTTGAGTGATCAAACACTGGAACAGGCTTCCTAGAGTGGTGGTTGATACACCAAGCCTGTCGGCACTTAAGTTGCATTTGGACAATGCCCACAATAACATGCTTTAACTTTCGGTCAGCTCTGACCTGGTCAAGCCACGGGACAACGCGGTCATTGTAGGTCCCTTCCAAGAGAAATATTCTGTTCTGTAATTTGGTAACACTAAATTACTGTGTCAAAGGGATTTGAATCTTTGCTGGAGGTGGGGTTTATTGAGCTAGAGGAGAAACGCTCCACCAGGTGAGTTTTTTGGGCTAAAAGGTCTCAACAGGGTAGCTCAGAACTACATTGCCCTTATTCTCCACTACAGCAGTTCTTTTGAATGGCGTTTCACTAATCCTAAATGACGAGCTTGCCACCCAAGCAGAAACACAATGAGCTGATGCAGATGAATTTCCCGAGCGCATGAGGACCTCTCCGCCATGGAAGGCTGCCGGATAGCACTCCACAGAGCGCTGTCAGATATGAATTATGCATCGACACTTCACTCCCACATCATTATACCTTTCATTCTGCTGTGTCTGCACAGATAGGATTGATTCGCATATCATACACTGTAACATTCATAATGGGCGAAGGCTGGAAACATTTGCACAGTGAGAGAAAAGAACATGAATAAGTACACATTTGGCATAACCTTATTAGTGATTGGTCCTCAAGTTTCTAATGGGGCATGAAAAGCCATCAGAAAGCTTTTTGCTTTTATCAAAATATTCCCTATTTAGGCAGTAATTCAGAAGTAGGCACCAGGGACCTGATGCAAACTGTCTACTTGCATATGGTCTAGCAAGAATGAAGAAAAAAACATGTTGTGAATTTTGAACATACTTCTTTCCAGAACAATGTTTTAAACAGCTCTGCCAAACATTCAGAACCATCATTTAAGACATCTTGCAATACTGAATGATCTCATGCATGCAGTAAATTAATCAGAACAGAAATGTTGCATATCAGCAGTGTCATTATGTGCCTGTAACACAGTGCATTGTTTTTCAGAAAAGAATCAACACTGAAAAATAATCTGCCCTGTTGTTTGCTGTTGGTTTTTTTTTTTTTGCCTCAGGATGTTACATCTCTCAGTCTATCTTCACCTCCACACTCAAGAGAGGATCTAAAATACATACCAGGCATGTTGGCGCAAACACCTGAATGAGATGTTAAGCCAGGATTAATGACCAATTTTCTTCTATCAATACACTTGTCTGACAACGTGGATAAAGAAAAACAAAGGTTTAAAAGAGGTTTCCTCCACAGAGGGGGGAAAAAAGCAGCTGCTGTATTAGGATATTAATCCATCATTGTTTAAGGATATCATTAATTAGTTTGGCCTGGACTCTGACTTTTACCTCTCCTATTCATTTCAGGATTGTGAGAAAAAACAGACTGATTCTGGCAACAGAATTTGTATTCTGGATATACTCTGTCCACAGAGACTTTTGCAGGCACCAGGAAAAGATGAGAAGAGTGATTACCAAATTCTATCCCTCCCAGAATTGTCTATGGAAACACAATGATGATTCCACAGCAAGAGCACAAATCCTTCTGAAGTACACCACCTAACAAAGTCACACTTACTTTCAGAACAAAAATTGTTTTCATTTTAAAGTGTTTGAAAACGATACTGGAGTTATGAGGTATAAAGATTTCTGTGGCCTTTTGGTTAGACCTCTAACACTATGGGAAACATTTTGTCATTTCAGTGTTTGCACCTGCTGAAAATTCTGCAAGTATTCAGCTTCCTAGAGGTCTGACTTTTACATTTCAATTCCATTTAGGTTGAAAGTGGCACATGATTAGCTCAGCTCATCAGGAACATCAGGGTAGTTTGCACATAGTTGCATTTTAATTAATTCTGCTAATATGGAAACTGGTTTTTATTTTGTCTTATTACGTATGATGTAAAATCATGAATTTATCAACACAAAAAAATTTCCTTATCTTACCGTGAAAGTAAACAATTTATTTTTTAGGTTAAATTTGCATTTTTGGATCAACAGAATTTTTGAGTACAGGCAGATCTGATACTTGTACTTTTCAATTTTCCACTTTTTATGGTAAACACGGGGTGAGAAAAAAAAACACCACATCAAGATATCTGTGATAAGAACATGGGAAGAGATTGAATTTGCAGCTGATTATTTTTTTCGTGTTCCTTAGAGAAAGGAATGAAATCAGATAAGAAGAAAAATAATCTTTTGGTCACTATTTTAATCTTCCTTCAAAAATTTACAGAGCAGGTTCCCCATGATTTTATATTTTTGCCTGTAGACTCCACTAAGCCACATCAGAACAGCAAAGTGTCAGCTGAAGATGCAGAAATAGGAATACATCAAGCAAGCGAAGAATTCATACCACTGCATTTTAGACATCTAAATGACGTGTCTAAATTAGCAATCTAATAAAGCCTGGGAAAAGAGGTAGGTACCTAAGTCGGTAACATGGAAGGGCCTTCTGGAGAAATGTCTCCACAGGCAGTGTGTCTCTTAGGTACCTAATCTAAGCACCACAGTTGTGTGCCCAAAGTTAACTAGTGTGAATATTCCAGCCCTCTGAGGCAGTTATCATGGCAAAATACTACAGGATAATATGTTAAGGAATAGTTACAATAATTTTTCATTTTATCAATGTTTTCTGCAGCAGTCATCATTTAAAACAGAGGCAGCGATGCTGTTGAATAGAGGAATGATGCCTACCAAAATGATTTAATTTTCAGTACTGTCTTGCAGGCAGAGCTGGTAAAAACCATTCTATATCCAAAATAATATTTTTTCCAGAGAGATGCAGGGGTATAATCAAATCCCAACTTGTCACAGGAAGATGGTGAGATTGGTCCAAAAAAAAGGTTGGTATGCTGTGAGCCTCCCATTTCCCAGAGAGATGTTGCAGGTGTTTTTGCTTTGTTGAGTCTGAGCCTGCAAGCACCATGCGGTCCATCCACATTTCGGAGGGTGTCTCCCATAGGGGCACAGCCAGACAGTCCCTTCAAATGCATTTGGTGGACAGAGGTACGCACCCTTCCTAGCCAAAAGCAGCGTAACTATGGCCCATTCGAGGGGAAGCCCTGAACACTATTTATTATATTTCCTGCACCTTAGCTCCTGTCAGGGCACAAGGCTCAAAGCGACCCAGTGGCACAAGGGCATGGGGTCACCTTACGTGAGGGAGACTCTTTATAGGGTTAAGCACACTTCCCTGAATTTGGACCCAGGAGAAATTAAGGACCAGGCAAAAGAGTCCATTTCTAAATAAATTTGTACCATGTAGAAAGACAGAACGAGCAGGGATCTTAGCTCTGCATAATTATTTCTTATTCCAGTTTCCCTTGAATTAATACAATTACATCTCTGGGAAGAAAATTAAGAGATGTTCTATGTGTCTTCAGGTATTCTAATACACTAATTTTCACATTTTTACAAGCATGCACACCAGCATCGAGAAAAGTCTGATCTCAGAGGGGCTCTTTTTTAATGTTAAATATTCATCTATACAATTATATTCTGGATTCAAGTTTTTTCCTAGCTGTTCACCAGCTCCATACTGATAACTAGTAAATCACAGAAAATGTCTTTGGAAAAATACTTAACTCCATAATGAGAGGGTCTTCAGCTCTCTAAGTCTTGTCTTTATGTGCCAGCAAAGGATGGGTTAAAAAAAAATAAAAAAAATGCTCCCCCTCTCGCAGCTCTGTTCTCCTCCATGTTGTACCTAAGGGGTCATTTGCACACAGGGTGCTCCAGATGTGAGCTCTGAAAGGTGGTGGGGCAGGGTAGGAGTCCTGCAGCTGTAAGGCTTAGTGCGACTTTTTCATCTCTACCTCTCTGCTCTGCATGGACTCTTTTAGTAGGTAAAGGAAATTTATTGTCTCAAGCACTTAGTGCAGTGGTCAAAACTTTATTAAACAGCACTTGGGAGCCAACAGATTGAATGGGTAGAAATGGACCTGTAGCAGGGAGAAGGGAAGAGCAGTACAATTGTACTGGAGGAAGTAAAATTCAGCAAAAAATCAGAAAACAATCAAACAGACACAATAGCAAAGAAGAGACGGTATAATGAAAGTGTCATGATAGGCAAGATAGAAGAAACAAAAGCAAGGAAGAGGAAAATACAGAAGTGAAATTGGGAAAAGGATATTAAATTCTTTCTCTAAGTAGCACATCTAATTCTTACACAAAGGATGATGCTACAGTTATCAGAGAGCACCATGTAAAAGGCAAGTGAGTGTAATTAAATAACACTAAAAATCTACTGACTAATTCAAAGGAAAAAGAATTCCTTAAAATAGATTGCACCTTTGGAAAGAACTGGACACACATCACAGGATATGTCAACGATGCCATTACCCTCACTGCTAGTTAAGTAACCTGTCAGTTTTACAAAGACCTTGTGCCCGAGGAAAAGATTAGGAAAATATGGCCAAACTTATTATACAGTTCTCTGAGAAAAAGCCAAAATGGTATATAAATTGAGGATAAGAACATATTAAATAACATTGCAGATATAAAATACCGTAGTATCTAGGAGTGCTGAGACAAGGAAAAAGAGAAGTACAGTGCTGAGGTGGCTCTGATGTAGCTAGGAAGTTATCCAACTTGCTGCTACCAAATTTCCTTACCAGTGTGGGCTCCTTGCATAGTCACAGAATTACAGAATTACAGAATGTTAGGGATTGGAAGGGACCTTGAAAGATCATCTAGTCCAATAGTCCTGCAGAGCAGCTCTTATACTGAAGACGACGAGTGTTTTCATGCAGTGTTGATAAATTCTCTCACGTCCTATTTACACATGGATGCAATTTTGCAGAACATTTTACTTGGGTTTGTTGTCTACTAAGGGAAGCTTGAAGCTTTCATAACATGAGATATAAGACTAATACAAAGGAAATCAAACAATTCGGGACAATCTATTAGCATCTATGGATGAGCTGGAGAGCTGCAAGCAGAAGCAGGATGCAACCCTGTAACCCCAAGCAAACCACGCATCCCCTAGAAATCACACCATGATGTCAAGTTCATTAGATCATAGACAGAAAATTTCATCTTCCACAGCAGTGCATGTTTGGCAGCTTCAAATGTAGCCACAAAATGTATTATTCCTGATTAATAAATAACTAAATCTATTTCTTCATCCTACTTTGCCATGTATGTGAGTACACCACAAACACTCAACAGCTATTATACATATGATGTGTCTCAAGTGTTGTGGTGGTAATCCATAAGACTTCTTCATTGTCTTTGTTTAGACAACACTTCCACAGGATTCGCTCTTCCAGCATGTCAGACACATCCCCTCCAGAAATGCTGCAAGTGTGGCTGGCAAAGGAGACTCCAGGAACAACCAACATCCCTGTAGGGCTCAAGATACTGGATGGCCCCTTACAGCCAACTCAGTTTATTTTGGTTGAGATTTGGCTCTTCCAAATGTGAACAACACTGTAAGCCAACAGTGTTATCTACCTTTCCCAATGCATTCAGCTCATCCAACAAGAGAAGTAAAAAGATTCTTGTACCCGAGGCTGTTTTTTCCACCCTGCTGAATCTACTCTGAGGTTTGCTTGGAGTGAAGTGTCTAACTTGCTGTGCATCTGAAAAGAAGTTGCATCCATTAAATGGATGCAGTTCCATGTAACAGTGTTTGTATCCAGAAGGCAACAACAAAAAGTAAACAAACATAGCAAAGAGTAAACCACTTAATTTTTGCTTGAATAACACATTTGTTTAGAAAAATCCAGACTGGAATATAGGCATGAAACACAATCTGAAGTAATTTTCCAATGTTTGAGCTATTAAGTCAAATACATACTTATAACAAAAACCTCTTCAGAGAATTGACTTTTATTTGCCACTTAAAATAACTCTTAGCCTGGACAGGTACCAGTGGCACTCTTCATACTTCTTGTGAGAGCAGTAGAAAAAATTACTACAATTCCAGATGGACAATATGCAGTTATTATTTTTTTATAAGAGTTGCACACCATTGATCTTGACAAACGAATCCTGTCAAATTGGCTTTTTTCCCCATAAACTTCCTTTGTGACCAGTTTAGCTCTTGAGGCTGATCCAGAGGAAAATGCCTCATTGGATCAGGGTTATCTCCATCAGATAAAACTATAGTTTATCTTTCAATTTCCTTTGATTCAGGAATCAAAAGTATGAGGTATAGGGTCAAATGGAAATCAAACACACTACTTATTCCCGCGTAAGTAAAACACGTAGCAAACTCTGCTTTTAGCAGATGAACACCTCAATGGCAGAATATTTGTATTTATGAAAAAAACTGTTTTAATGTGAGAATGGTAGACTTATCTTCATTCCTAAGTGCACACACAAAAAGGAAAATAAATCCACCTAGTAGGGTGAATTGTAACCACACAGATTTCAGCATTGAGGCAGCTGGCAACGTCTCAGTTATTGACCCACCTTGGTTGCCATTTTTCAGGAAAATCACTATGTCCCACTGTTCCCCCTTATAAACTAGGCACAGTCATTCATGGCTCCTAGAGGAACTTTTTAAAAATAGACAGCTAAGAGTGGAACAGAGGCAGAGTTTGCTTTGGGATCCACTTCTTCCTTATCCCAGTCCCATTAACAGGGACCATAGTCACCATATCACCTGACTTCACACATAGTACTCATGTGAGCTAATTCATCTGTCTGCTCCATGGATCTTTTCTCTGAAAAAATATTATACTTAAAAAAAAAAAAAAAAGGGGCATTTCAGTACTCAAAAATATGGCAGGCCAGATGGTGCTGAGCTATAGAGTGCGGGGTTCACAAGAAGGGTATTCTCTATAGGCTTACTAAATATTTTATTTGCCTCTTTGGTTTTTTTAATTCATTTATTTACTTATTATTTTGTTGCTCTGTTTATACACAGGCTTTTTCTGAGAAATGTTTGCACCTTGCAAAAGCACTGGTAGTGTGCTTCTCTCTGAAGTTTCTCACTTCATAGTTGCCCCATGATGGTCCCTTTGTACACAAAACAGCTCCTCCACACCTTTCCCAAAAAACAGTGTGCCTACCATCACAAAATAGACTAAAACAAAGCTGAAAAAAAAAAAAAAAATTAAAAAAGCCCAAAAGACTTTTATAGCTCACAGGGTTGAAGTAAATAAATAGGGGTTTAATCTTTTAGGCATGAATTAAACTTATGACTTGATCATTTCTTCAGCTTCTGTATGGCTAAACCAAGGCAAACAGACAGGGAGCAGCAAATGGCACGGCAGCAAATGGCAATTAAAGTAGGCTTCCTGGAGCAATTATCATCACAACCTCTGGGGAAAATCTGCCCCAGTATTGATATTTCACTAGATTTCCAATATGTGACAGTTCCCAGCTGTTTCTGAACTTATTTTAGGAAATACATAAAGCAGGATGCACAAAGAATCTGAAACAGCATCTCATGTTGTGACAAGGGGAAAAAAAAAAAAAAAGACAAAGAAAGATTTTTTTATAATACCCCAAGTTTGAAAACCTATGGAAAGCCCCTTGAGCCAGTGACATGAATGAAGGCAAACAGACTGGTTCATATTTTCCCTTCTGAATGTTCCCTGTAGGAACATGTTGGGGGATAAATTAAATTGAAGTCACCTGGTGGCATGGATGCTCTAATACATTGCAATTGCCCTGACCTATGGTTAACTTCTGAGCAGCAGCTGAACCACAGGGCACGGCAGGCACCCATGTTCCTGCTGTTTGGCTTCGAATTCCCAAGAAATTTCCCATTTGAGAGGGGCTGAGTGTGACAACTCCGCATACCCTGCAGCAGTCTGATGTTGCACTTGCTTTAATAAGCAAGCTCAGAGTGCAAATCTAGTGTTTCCAGTGCCATCTCTAGGGATGTGTACTCTGCCCAGAAATTTCTTTCTTCTTTGTGTTTCCTGTCCACAGCAAACATATCATTGTGACTGATAGAGCTTATATTTAAAGTCTGATGATTAAGTAACCACTGTAGGAATCAGATTGGCTCTCAAGATAAGTTACACATTTCTGTCTCTTTTGACCAATTTATGATAAATCTCTAATATTTATTTTAAAGAAAGGAGAGCTATATTGGATTCAGAGTCTGGTCCCTGACTCACTATTGTTCTGCTATACAGTATTATAATTAACTCAAGGAATCTAAAATAAAAATTAAAAATGTGTCTTCTTTCTCTTTTGGTCTTCATTCACCTGCTCCCAAACTGGACAGAAACTTTTTTCGCTTATTGTTCCTCATTTCCATTATACCAGACAAAGCTGAATTACATTTAAATCCTGTTTACTAAATTAGCCTGCGGTCCCCTAGGGATCCTTTTCCTGGGGTTCCGGCCGGTCCCTGCTTTACGGCAGCTATACTTTCTCACTGTGTAAAACATGACTCGCCTGACAGGATATTTGCTTTTTCATTTGCTAGTTTCCTTATCTAACTTTATCACAACAAGTGTGCAATGTTTCACACCTCCTTTGAGTGCTCTTACCATCACTTCTGTCAATGTCCCCAATTTACAGTCACACATCCTCCTCAGCAAGACCAGCTGCTAGGATGATGCTGCTGATGTTTGCACTCCTATAAAGATTAGTCCATGCTTTCATTAAAAGCTGCAGTTTGAAATGTCACAATTGGCAGTGGATTTGTTCTGTTATTAGCACAACCAGGGTTTGTTGAACTACCAGGGAAGGACAGTTGCCAAATAAAATGTTTGGCACACAAGCTTGCGAGTGACAGATCCAGTACAGAGTGAAAATTTGGAGCACGCAAACAGACAGCATATCCTTTTTAACATATACGGCACATAGTGTGTATATATAGTTTGTTCAGTAGTTGATGACACTGCTATCACTGTTAGATGTTGAGTGAAAAGCTCCTTATGGAGCAGGTACTTGTAGCAGTTTAGCTCAGCAAAAGCTCAGAGTGTGTTTTTGAAGTCAGTCTCTTGATTGCTCCTGGTTATCAGATTTTTGCTTGCATCCTGGAGCAGTCCTGAGGCACACAAGTTACTTCACATCTGGATGAAGCTAAATGGAAAGGCGTGCTCCAGAAGCATAACCTAATGCAAGCCTACCACTGGCGGGCATCTCGTGAGGGCACAGCAGAGCTCGGCCACCATAAATCCCCACAGCCACTCAAGTGGGCCTGTCACTTGTTGGTGGATGAGTCTACAAGCACCTGCTGCTAATGCAGGAGAGCCTTATGCCCAGACGTGTCTTAAGGAACCATAACTGAAGAAACTTCTCAGCACTAAAATGTGTATGTTCTCAGGACTGTATTATTTTCACCTGATCATGAGAGCACGACACATATCACAGAAACATATGAGGATGTGTTTATTTCCTATAAAATGAGCTGTTTGACCTGGGCAGTAAAGGGTTATTTCTATTTACCATAGGTATAAATTAAGCAACCTCATAATGTTCCCTCTATAAAAAATTACTCTGTGATAGTATGTGTCGAGGTCACTTAATGATAGTGAGCATCTCTATTTCTATTGACTTGTAATTACGTTTTAGACTATTAAGCAGAGATAAACGTGATGATGTAGGATTTCACTCCTATTCTGAATCACATTTTACATTTGCATCTTTGGGAAATGTGTGCCTGTATATAGCACCTTGTACAACAGACAGCCTAACATGTCTACACAGTTATTAAGCATCTCTATCAGCATCCCAAGGTGGGTGAATAAAAGCAAGGACTGGAGTTGAAACTATGGAGCCAGGTTAGTGCTCTCTTGACACAGCACACTAGCCTGTGTTCTGCTCCTTCGATACCTCCTTTGGACTGAGTTGGTTGTGTCTGCCTCTTACACATCTGAGCAATCATGTCTTTACAAACGCCTAGGGACTTACCTAGTTAAATACTGTATACTTCATATCTCTCAGAGTTTCGGAAAACTGGATTTTTACAAAAGTGAAAAGCAGGAAAAGTGAAGGTGTTTTTTATTCAAGCAATTACACATGGTTTAGTGGTGGACTTGGCAGCATTAGATTTATGGTTGGACTCAATTATCTTAAAGGTGTTTTCCAACTTAAATGATTCTATGATTATATTATTCTATGATATAAAATAGTTAATTTCTCCAGTATGTTTGCATTCCTCAGGGTTGCTCCTGGGTGAAATGTGTAACTCTCAGCCTGGATAAAAAAAGAAATACCACTTACTCAGCTCCTGATGCCTAACTATGACTAGTTCTTTCTTTTTCCTTTTCATTTTAAGAAAAGAAAGGAGGAGTACTGGCAGGCTCACTGTAGCTGTAAAGTGCATTTTAATGCTGCAGGGGTGGTTCTCCTTCAGGGGTGGGCACATAGTCTTTTGCCATGATCTCAGGAGTCCTTCAGTGTAAGTTCTTCCTGTTATTACCCTTTCCACCCCCAAAAAAACAAACAAACAAACCAAACCAAACAAATTCAAGTAGCTCTTAGTGATACAGTATTCAGTAGATTGATGTATTTAAATATTTTTTCTTAATCAAAAAAGGATTCTTGGCAATTCTGAGGTTGCCAGAATTCCTGCATGGGAAGTAAAAGAAATGGGATTAGTAAGTATTACTAATTACTAAATATTAATATTGCTGCACTGTTAGGCCTGGATAACCATGAAAAACTTCTGGCACATTTCCAAGCACCTAGTTGGATACACATCATTATAGCTGGATACAGATCCTTACAAATATATTTATGCTTTTGCAGCAACACATACCTGGAAAAACTTATTTTACCAGTAGAATCTTGTTTTGCATCTATCAATATACTAAGGACAGAAAACTAGCAGGGAGCAATGTCTGAAAGCGCTTGACATTGGCCTACCCCTAGTCCAATGAAGTCTGAGGTTTTACCATGTAGAATATTCAGTGTAAGCCAAATTACAGTATTGTTTTGTAAATCCCATACTGAAAATACAATAATTTGGTTACAGCATTGCCTGCTAGAGTAGCTCCCTGGTTTATAATAAAACAAAGAATAACATCTGTTTTAAAGAAAAAGCTGAATACCATTGCTGCTGCAAGCAGGAGCCCACTTCTTAGGGATGAGATACATTGCACAAGTGGGAACAGAAGAGGGTGACAGTGATGAGGACACACATAACTAGACCCCTGGCTTTTGGAGTACTAAAATTAGATGGCAAGCATACAATGTCAAGGGTACACCCTTTGCTTTCTCAGTTTCATAGATGATAGCTTTTGTCTTTTTGACTAAACGGATTCAGCCCTTTGTGGTTGCTCATGCCTGCCTCTGACTTGTACACTCATACAACTGCTGAACTTAAAGAAAAATGACATTTCTATTCTTTGTGTGGTAAGCATGTCGCTACTGAAACCACACAGAGCCATTTAGATCACTGTGTGTTTTCCAGATCTGAACTCATCCCCAGGGAAGCACCCCAGCCTTTCCAGACATGATCAGAGTGAATGCCCCTGTGTATTTTTTTATATGGGTGTTTATCTTGCTGTTGCCTAAAATACATATTGGAGCATTACCTGTGGACAAATACAGCTAGCACGATTCTAAATTTTCTTTCTCATACAGTGATCAAAAACCTACAGAACAGGACAATTAAGATAGCTCCAGAAAATAAGTTGTCACATAAAAGGTGGGAAGTCATTTTCAAAGGAAACCTTTTCTAGTGAGTGAGACAACCCACTTTCAGAAAAGTTAACTTCATGCTGGATGGAAGGCCTGATGTTATACCTGATGTTATCATTTACATAGGGAAAATTACCACTTCCTCTACATCGGTGCCCACACAGGAATCGATACCTATAGATAGCTCTAGCTCTAGAAGCTAGCATCATAGGCTGCCTATAGGTGGGCAGTTAAGCTTTGCTCTGTACAAGAAAGTTTCCTCCAGAGAAAGAGGGAGGAGTGCTATATAGAGCACATTTGGGTGACCTCAGAGTGCCATGTCAAATAAACTACAATGCCACAGCAGGGTATTATACGAGAGAGCTCACCTCTGCAGGGCAGTTAGAGAAATGGGATGGCTTTTTTGGGAGATCAGAAGATGCTGTGCCTCTCACGGCATCTTCTGACAACGTGAAGAGAACAGAAGCAAAAGCACAGATGCAGGCTCCAAGCTGTGAAATTTCTGCTACTGTTGTTTAACCTTGGAATTTTCCTCTCAGGACCAAAATTTTCCATTAAGATGCCTCCAGAGGGAAAAGCAATCGCCCTCCATTCTCTTAGCTGTTTCTTTCCTTCTCCCTCAACACAATAGCACCTTGTTTAACTGCAACTAAAATTTGGATTTGACTGTTAATACTAAGGGGAATGAAGGCCAGCTCACAGCTCAGGCTCTGCCTTTGGGGATGGAGCGGCCAACAGATGGAACCAAGCAGGGAAAATATTATGCAGATACAGAACATAGCAAGAGGGACACAGGCACTAGATTATCCTCTCCAATTCATCTTTTTCATTTGTATGGATATACACAGATAGTGAAGCAGGAAAGCACCAAACATGAAACAGATAAAAGAAAATGCTGCTTGATACAAAGAATAATTAACTTGGGGAACACATCACTACAAGGTGATACTGAGAAGTGAGAGTTCAGTGGGATTCAAAAGAGATGAGACACTTAGAGGGAGAACGAGAACAGTTACAATTACATCAGGTAAGATTAAATGCAGAATTCATGCGTGTTAGTAATAGGCAAAACGTCAGAGGATAAGAAGCTGGGAAAGAGTTTCCTTGAGGAATGTCTTTCCATAATACTCCATTACAGGGTTTCTAATTTCTTCCTTTCAAACCTCTAACACTGGACACTGTCTGACATTGAAAACTGGAATGAAAAAGCTCCAGAGGATGCTCTATATTGTAATTCCTCTGATTTATGCAACACTTCCCGGGAAGCGCCTGTTCTATAAAAACAAACTGTCTGAGTATTGAGCTAAAACTGCATATCAGTATTTAACTATGTAAAATTAACCTTCTAGGCTACTGAGAACATCAAGTTTCATATGTGAACTGGGGACAGCGTGCAAACCCGTGTCCATAATATCTTACCTCACTCTCCCACCAAAGATCTCAGAAGAGGAAGAGAACCCATTTAAACCTTATATTCATCTACACTAACAGATTACAGAACACATCTAGCTCACAGAGAACAGGGACAACTCTCTAATAAATACACAAACTACTTTCAGTTTAACATCTGTGTCTCCAAGTGGCATTCTAATACCAGGTTTGTGATCTGTGAACAGTAATACAGTAATCTCTGACTGCTCACTGGGCTAGGCATGAGTGTGTCTGACAATTTCACCATTCAGTGGCTAAATATTTGTGGCTGGGCAAAAATAACACAACAGATTCCAGCTTCAAGGGGAAGCCCATTTGCTGTGATTTATACACTTACTGCAGTAGATAAACACTAATGCCATCATGATTGCCCGTTGTAAAGATCCTGTCATCTGTAGCAACCTGTCTTTTCCATGAGGACCAACTGTTCTATCTGATGATAACCAATAAAGCTCTGCAAGGTGACTGTAAAAGTAACAGACTGTCAGCAGCATCCAGAGTTCTTGTTGTTTTGTCACTGCCAGTTATTTGAATTTTTAAGACTTACAAAGCCAGGAAACTTGCTGTCTTTCTTACAATTTGGTCATTTTTTTCCTTATCCTGGCAGAAATACTGAACATCTTTGAGTCTTAATACAAAGGCATCCCGACTGAAAGGAAAATGAATAAATCCTTTATTCCCCATTAGCCGCAAATACATTCTTATACTGTCTTGGTAGTTTTATAAGCACGTTCATGTGACTTGATAGATGTCTGAGTTCACACTGCAGTTCTTTCAAGTTTCCAGCACAACACAATATGCCAGGATAAGAGAAGTGTATTTGAGCATTTCATGACAGTTTTTGCAATAAATCCTGCACTCTGTAATCTCTTAAGCATGTTGTATGCTGGAAAGCACTTGAGTTTAACTAGAAAACGTGCATAAACACAGTTCCACATACTTAAGATTATCATCAAACTGTCAATCCGCTCTTATCTAAGATTTTTTTCATTCCATTTCCTTTTCTTTATCCTCCTTGTGTACTGCTGCTTGAGCTCATGATGACAGGAGATAGCAAGACTGCAGTAAAGACCTATTGTAGCAGAACTCCAATCACTGAATCTCATAAAAATGATCACCTTTATAAGTCAAGCCTGCAGGCTTCAGAAGCGGCCTCCAGCTCAAATTTTTAGGGCTGTGAGGGCAGAGGAAAAGAGCACAGATTTGAAAATGGTGAAAGGCAGCAATTTGGAGGACTATAACCTACCTTAATATGTCAACAAAAGACTACAGCCAAACAGTACAGTACTGCTTCAGAAGAACTGTTACCATATGTGGTCCATACATATAACCTGCATCACCATATACAGGTATCACTGTACAAATGTATCAACTGCTTTCCCAATGTCTCTGTGTCCTTTCCTCATGTTGCAGCAGCCTGAGTCACTGAAAAAACAACACCTGAGTTCCAGCCCCTTTTCCACCACTTTAGGTTGCAGACATCATTTGCCTCAATTGCTTTTTGCTGTCTTTGCAGGGTTGTTGTTTTTTTTTCTTCCTTCCAATACAAACATGGATGATTATGATTAATATTCTGCATTGTAAAGGGCTTTTACCATAAGATGAAAAATTCTCTCTTTGATTTTGTACTTTACTTATCATCCTCAACATAACAGACAAGTGTAAATTTTGAGATGCATGAAGGATGTAAATCACACTTTTTGAATAACAAACATCAGCATACTTCTGAACTTCCTATGCTCCTTGATTTCTTGAAACATGTTTCCCTGTAATGGAGAGAAAGTTGAGCTACATTGATGGGCCTGAAATTCCAGAAATTGCTATCTAAGGTTTACCTTTGATGTCTGTCTACGTCCTGATTGCACTGTCTCCCAGGTTGGAGGGGAAGGAAAGATATTGTTGGCATAATGTTGTGTGGTTTTAATGAAAGTAGCACCACATCTTAATCCGCTCTTGCCCCACGAGGAAAGAACATCTCCCCAGATCTGATCTTCCACATAAGCATAAACTTCATAGCAAGAACAGCAATACTTCAATCATATATCTCCACAGAGTGTAGAACGGAGGAAAAGCATTTTGGCTCTCCCAGATATAATCTAGTTTGTGGGTAATAGACACATCTGATTTCTTAAGTCAAAAATTTTAATTCCCTTTTTCAGCCAGATTTTCTAAGGAGACAAGGACTGCAAAATCATTCTGCCTTCTCATCTCAGTTTTCTCAGCACCAATTCAATCACTGTTCACATTTAACCAAGTTTGACAAACAGTAGAGGTCTCAAAGTCATGCAGTTCCTACCAATTTTCTGAAAAACAGTTTGAGGAATGTAGTAAATGGCCTCACCAAAGGAAAAGCTCAAGTTACTTGCAGGTTTGGTCTGCTGGCTGTGTGTCTCCTGGAAACAACACTGCTGCCTCTTGCTGCTTGTCATTTGGGGATAGCCAAGAGGACTTTGGGGAAGAGGAGAATCACAGGTGCTGCTGACAGGAGGAGGTCAAGAGGAAACAAGAGAAGCAGCTGAGGTTACAGTAACTCTAGGATGGATAGAAGCAGAAGACAAGTCTGGACTTCGTTAGGTCAGCTATTGCTATTAAGCAAATAGTTGGTTTCTTGGACCCTTCTCTTGCTTGCTTGCTTGCTTGCTTGCTTCTCTCTCTCTCTCTTGCAATATAAGCATTAGTGTGTCCCAGAAAAAATGCAACATCATTATCCAGAAAAAGTTATCTAGCAGCAATGTTTTATTTTTTAGGATAAAATACAAACTGAACAGACCCTGATCCTTGAGTGATAAAAGTCCATGTGGGTCTTCGGAGGTCAGGGACTTCTTCAGATTATATCAGACCTCCCTCAAAGTATTCCTCTGTATGTAGAGATCAATAACATGGGGAAAAAATAAAACGAATAAAATCAAAATTAACTAGGTCATAAGACTCAGTTTTATATGTTCACAGATGTCTTTCATTAAGTAACACACTCCAGAGTCCATCAAGTATGTCATGAAGAATGGCAGAAGCTAATCTATCCTAAAATACAGAATACATTATTTTTAGTAGCTATAGGACAGAAAGAACAATCTCAAAATATTCAGGCAGAATCACAGGACCCAGAGACCCTTGTATCATCCTACTTGTGACTACGAAGGAGATGTTTAACTTTGCAGCATAGCATTCGGGGACTTTTCATTTCATTTTGGCTCCCATCAGCTAGAAACACATCAGGCTCCCTGCAGGTCTCCAGTTAGGAGCAGGTTTCACAAACGGTGCAGGCTGCCTGCTGCCCCCTTCACACAGGAAGCTCGCTGCTGGTGACAGGGGCTGCGTGTTCTGCAGGGACTGATGTATTACCACTTGGCTTACCTGCAAAATTCACCAGTCTGGGTACCTTCTCTCTCACTCTCATTTTTATAAGCAGTTTTGCCAGATTACATTTAAACCTGACCCTTTCAATCAGTTTACTCAGTTTAATATGACCAAAATTATGATGAGATTGATGCTGTTATTGCATTACCTATTTTTATCTCCATTGATTCTTCTGTATCTTTCATGAACCATCCTATTGAAAACGTGACAGGTTTATGTCAGTCACAACAGGACTGTAACAATATTAGCTCTACCATGAATTCAGCGTGACACCAAAATTGTATCATACTTGACCTTATTTGATATATCCATGTGCTGAATCAGAAGCTCCATGCTAAGCTGCACAAAGCAAGAGAAGATTCTTTTCTAACAGGACATTCTTCTATATAGAGGTTTGTGCTTTCAGTGTTTGCTGTGCTAACTCCAACCATGTGATCATATACAGATAATAATGCTATTTCTAGGAAGCTGTGTCTATAAGACATTCCCGCTCTCTTATTCGAGCCTGTTTACAGCACCATCAGTAGCTGGAATAACTTACACCTGACAGCATCTGTTCTTAGCATAAACTAGTGCATTTCAGCATTCTTTCTATGCTGCTTCCTTGGTAAGAACAAGCAGGGCAGAGAAGGAAACCACAGAATCATAGAATATCTCAACTTGGAAAGGATCTATAAGGATCATCAAATCGAACTTCCTGCTCCTCGAAGGACTACCTAAAACTAAACTATATGACTAGGATCATTGTCCAGATGTTCCTTGAACTCTGACAGGCTTGGTGCCATGACCACTTCTCTGGGGAGCCTGTTTCAGTGATCAACCACCCTCCCAGTGAAGAACCTTTTCCTAATGTCTCATCTGAACTTCCCCTGACACAGCTTTATATCATTGCCCTGTGTCCTGTCACTGGTCACCAGAGTGAGATCAGCACATCCTCCTCCACTGCCCTCCTTGAGGAAGCTGTAGACTGTGATGAGGTCCCCCCTCAGCCTTCTCCATGCTGAACAAGCCAAGTGACCTCAGCTTCTCCTTCTAAGTCTTGTCCTCGAGGCCCTTTACCATCTTGGTCACCCTCCTCTGGACACACTGTAATACTTTGATGTCCTTTTTATCCTGTGTTGCCCAGAACTGCACACAGTGCTCCAGGTGAGGCCGCACCAGTGCAGAGCAGAGCAGGACAATCACCTCCCTGGCCCGGCTGGCAGTGCTGTGCTGGATGCACCCAGGACACGGGTAGCCCTCGTGGCTGACAGGGACACTGTTGGTTCATGTTCAACTTGCCATCAACCCAAACCCCCAGATGTCTTTCCGTGGGGCTGCTCTCCAGTCTCTCATCCCCCAATTTGTACACATAACTGGAATTACCCTGTCTCAGGTGGAGAATCCAGCATTTGTCCTTGTTACATTTCATGCAGTTGGTGATTGTCCAGCTCTCTAGTCTATCCAGATCTCTCTGTAAGGCCTCTCTATCCTAGAGGGAGCCCACAGTTCCTTCTCATTTAGTATCATTAGAAACCTTCACAAAAGCAGTTGGAGAAAAAGGAAGCAGTTGATAAAAGCAGTTGGAGAAAAAGGAAGGAGGAGGCCTTTTACCATTGATTTCCTCAAACTAATGGAACCCAGAACTTTCATTCGCAGTTTGGATGAACCTCAGTAAGTTGCCAACTGTTCTTTTCTGTCAGAATAATACACTTACCAGAACCTCATCACTAGAAATTACCACAGCTTCACTGAATCTGCGAGAGGCAGAGCTAAAATAGCCTTTGGGTCATTTTTTTTTTTTTTCTGGGAAAAGTGGTCTGTCACTTAAAACAAAAGGACAGAGAATCAGAAGAGATGATTTTGTACCCCATTTTCTCATAGATTTTCTCTAAGAACTCATAGATAAGAGTGAGGGCTTGGTTTTCAAAGAAGTTTTGCAGTCAAATCTAATAAACATAGGCAGTTTAAAGCTCACATCAATCAAACTTCCTGGACAAGATGTACGTGCAATCACTGGGCTTTACCTGTTCTCAATGAAGTTTATGACAAATTGCTATGGAAGAAGGACCGAGTTTTGAATCTTTGAAAAAGTCTGTGCCCAGTTCCTTCAGAGCCTGTCAAAAGCAGGAAGGGGTTTTAAATACAATGTATACTGAAGGAGCTTGTCAGCACTACTTATTATGAATTAATATTTTAACACCTTTTAAGGGGTTAAATCAGAATTATGGTTGACCATCACCGCTTTGCATCCCACCTGTCTGTTTTAACTTAGAAGGAACAGAGTTGTGTGTATTAAAATTCTTCAATCTGCAACTAAATAGGTTGAATATTCCTTTTAAAATGTTTCTTTGATTCTTCTTAATTCTTCAATATGGATTAATTCAGCTATAATAAAAAGATACAAAACCTGACAATTTGGCATGAGCGGTAACTACATTTCATTCAGGTTTTTTGTGTGGATTTGGAACAATGGGTCAAATAATCAATGAAGAGACTTTACTAATATAATGTACATTCATATTACTTCATTATAAAATACCACAAATCATTGCATGATTTTAAGAATGATAATAAAAAATACTGTTGCTATTGCAAACAACTGAGTTGCAAATACAAAAGCCAGAAATTCTAGTATTAATTAAAGCTCCCAAGGAAAGTTTATTCTGAATCTTCTAAACTAACTTAGTTATGGAAATTATTTTAAAATCCCTTTTCTTACTGTGCAAATGCATAGTCAGCTGGTATCACTGAGCAGCTCAGTCTCCCACCTAAGAAACTCCAGTCCTTCAAACAGCAGTTAAAAGTCACTGGACAGAAGTACCTTCACACTATTCTTATTAGAAGTTGCTAAAAAGAAGCAATTTCATTATAAATGTCATAGAAAGAGTGCGTCTCAATTTTTCCACATCATAGATGTGGGGAGTTGACTTTGGCCGGCTGCCAGATGCCCACCTAGACACTTCCTCACTCCTCGTCCTCACCAGGACAGAGGGAGAAAACTAAGATTAAAAAGCTGATGGGTCAAGGTAAAAACAGGGAAATCGCTAAACAGTTACTGTCACGGGCAAAACAGACTCTACTTGGGGGAAGTTAATTTAATTTATTGCCAATGAAAATAGATTTGGATAGTGAGAAACAAAGACAAATTAAAACACCACCTTTCACCAGGCTCAACTTCACTTCTTCATTCCCAACTCCTCCACATTCTCCACCCAGAGTAGTGCAGGAGGATGGAGAATGGCGGTTGTGGTCAGTCCGTAGCAGCTCCTCTCTGCTGCTCCTTCCTCCTCACACTTTGGCCCTGCTCCGAAGAGGGTCCTCTCCATGGGTTGCAGTCTTCCAGGATAAACCTGCTCCAATGTAGGCTCTCCATGGGCCACAGTTCCTTCAGGATATATCCACCTGCTGCAGCATGGGCTTCTCCATGGCTGCGGTGTGGATACCTGCTCCAGCCTGGTCTCTGCAAGGGGATCCCTGCTCAGACACTTGGAGCTCCTTCTCCCCTCCTCCTTCTCTCCCCCTGGGGCTCACAGAGCTGTTTCTCACACTTTCCTCCGTCACTCCCCACTCCCAGGTAGCATTTTGTGTTTGTTTACGGGAGGAATTTCAATAAGTCATAAGCATTATTTGTAAAGTTTTTCTTTTTTTTTGCACGTGACACTTGCAGAACACTATGTAACCCAGAAAACATATCAGGACTGACTCCAATGAAGTTTCCCTCAGGAAAGAGGGAAGTGCTAGGGATAACTACAGCTGCCCAGAAGCAAAATTCACCTGTTTACTGACAATGCATAATAACAAATTAGGACTCAAAGAAATACTCAGGACAAAGATTCATGAAATGGCTTCCTGAAATTACCTTTGTGAGAAGGAAGAAAAGGTGGGATCGCATCACCCTTTCACTTATGGACTTGTAGAAATAAATTAGTACATAAGTCATCTTAAAACAGTAGTTGTAATTTTAATAATTCTGGATTTATAAAGAACAATTAGCTTTTCTCTCATCACCCTTTCTCATTATCTTGCTGTACAAAGTATTTCAATACATTACCGAAAACTGGACTAACTTTTGCCTATATAAAATAGGCTATGAAACAGAAGTAATCTGCTTACACACAGAAACATTTAAAGCAAAGAACCAGAGGGCATAAAGTATATAGCCATCTAATTAGTAGGAAACATTTTCTTTCTCTTCCTGTGATTTTGTGCTAGCCCCAGCACTCCTGAAAAGGTTGAGACATATGCTGCACGCCTCGAGTGCCTCTGCTGATGGAGAACTTGGCAGGGTGGAGGTGGCTTTGACCTACTCACCCAGAGGAATGCTGCCTGCAGCAGCCCCAGGCGAGCATGCCTTGCCTTCTCTTCTCATGCTGTTGCTCCTCCACATGCTGCTCCTGGAAGAAGGGGAGGGCAACTGCTACAGGGGAAGGAAACAAGGTGTCATGATACCATGTCTCCCCTCAGCTCCTCTCATGGAGGTGAGGATGACACAGAGAAGAAGCCAAGGGGAACCCCAGCGCTGTGCTCTTCTCACATTGGTTAATGTCCTCCAGCCCCATAAATCATCTGCACCAGATAGTTGTGTTACAATTTTGAGTAAGCAGCGTTTGGGTCAGCTGTAGTGTCTGGCTTTTGTATGCATACTTGGGAGACAATTTGTAGGAGGAAATTGGACTAAATTCATCCTTTGATGGAGATGCAACAGAACTGTTTGCAACACTCGGTTTTATTGGTACTATGTTGCTTTAAAGGAGGCACCCACCCAGCTTCCTCCCAGGCGCGGGTGTTAGGCACAGAAGGAAACAAACACAGATGAGATCTCCCCACATTGGTAGCGCTAAGAGAAGAGGGCTGGAAGCCAGGGATTCAGCCTGACAGAGACAGGCATCTGAGTAAAACAGTAGTGCATAAGTATTCCACTTGGATGCTCCAAGCAACTGGTTTTTTAAAACACACCCGTGTATCACACATACATCAGGCTTCTACAGGAGAAGGTTTATGCAGATGAGAAGATAAATGTTTCTTGCCAACTTCCCTTAATGACAGTTCTGATTTCAAGATGACAGCATAAGAATTAGTTTCCCAGACCACTTGCTGTTCAGGGCACATCCCACACCCACTCCATTTGCAGATGCTTTTTAATGTCAGTACATGGATCAACAACAGGACATGGTCCCCAGGGAACAGCCTGGCACCCTAATAGAAAAAAGAAAGGCTTGGGCAGCAAAGTATGCAATGAGCCACACTGATGCAGGACAGATTCTTCATTTCAAAGAGAAAACCTGCATTCTTCAGAAAACAGTGTTCAAAACTTTAATCTTCATTCAGTTCAATGGAGCAGCTTTATAATTTACAGTACCAGATAAAGCTAGAAGATGTAATGTGAAACATCTGAAGCAGTTCTTCCCCTGTATTAAAATGCACCTTGGGCAACAGAGCCTTAACTTCTCTTAACATATGTTTCTAGTAGATAAGTAAACAATTTGGACATGAAATGAAAATTTTCAAGATAGTTACAGTTGGAAAAGCATCAGCTCATATTAGATTTCAGCTGTGGTGCCCCACAGATAAGTTTTTGGGGCAGTTTGGCATAGTTGAAAGGGAGTAGCTTCAGAAGAATAAAAAGCTGTTTTGTGTACAAATTGTTGGATTAGAGATAGCAAGAAGAAAGACATCATTTCTACATAGAAATTCTGAAACTGGCCTTCGTGGCAGTATCAAATCAGATGACAGAGCATGTGGCTGGATGAGCTGAGCATCTCCAAGCTCAGAGAGAGGGGAAGAAGAAACAGAACAGGCGAGGCTGGGAAGCTTAAAGATTCCTGTGCAGAGAAGCAATCCCCTTAATGCACTGAGCTGCATCGACATTCCGCTTCCTTATGACCACAGACTTCTTCGGCTTTGAGGACAAAAATCTTTAGTCACATGCACATTGAACTTTGCATTTGATGGTGTCTGCTTGGCTCCATGAGGCTTTGCTTGCAGCAGTGAGCCGCAGGTGAGGGCTGAAGTCATCCTGACACCACCACAGCAGCGGCTTAACACTAGATCACAGACCAGAAAATGACCCCAGTGAAGCTCAGCACAGCCACACGCTGAGCAGTTTCTTTTTAAAGTGTCCCTGCCATGCAGGCTTATACAGACTAAGCCATTCTCTGCAGTGAGCTCCCTCTCTGCTCAGATCCCTATCACTGGGCTTAGGGAATGTGTGCTATGCACAAGAGTGTAGTATGTCCTCAGAGGGACCTTCACTCAACCATTTCACAATGGAGAAGCAGGGAATCTTATACATCTTTCTGCTGTACTTGGACATTAACAGGCAAACAAACAGAAACTCACTCAAGAAAGAACAAATGCCCATTCTAAAGTGTCTATTTAAGTAGACAGAGCTGCAGTGAAGGAAACAGCATGTCGCTATAAAGATCGCAGTATTTCACGGTGTAACACGTCAGGAGAACAGCTCGTGTTGGTTTGTCCCAGCAGGACTGGTTTAAACAAGCCAGACTGCCCTGCCACCGCTGTCAGCATGGCCACAGGCCACCAACTTGTCACTGTACCTCAAGTTTCCAAGGTTCTTCGCCAAACAACACATGCAAAACTTGGACCATCCAGATCAGACCTATGAGGCTGGCGAGGCTCATGCTGGCTGATAACTTAGGTGCTTCACGCCAGCAAAGGCAAAAGAGCTTTCCCACAAAGAAGCTCCACCTCATCTTTTGTAAGTGTTGTCAGTAACACCTTCCAGCAGTTGTCAATAAGAAAGGACTCCAGACATTGTCCACCACACAACCTTATCTTCAGCTGCTTATAACTCTGTCAAATGTTAGCCATCTAAAGCAACATTTCCCCCGTTCAGAAGCTGCCTCATCCTTCTTCAGGACCAGGTCCAGAGGGAGAACAGCCACACCTACTGGTGATGGCTGGCACAGGTCTCCATCATGCACTGCGTTGCTCCGATACCACTGGGCATCCCAGCCATGCCCACAGGGCATGAGGGGAACGTTCCTGGCATTTCTGATTGTTTCTTACACAGCGACAGAGAATTATACCAAAAGCTTTTTATATAAACATGTAAGATTAAAAAGTGAAACCCCAGAAGATGGGAAATATTGAACTAACATTGACTGAAAAATTTCAAAATTCCATCTTTTGTTACCTATGGACATTATTCTTGAGGATTTCTGTCTCATTTACTGCACTCTTTTACTATAGTCTTTTGCATTTGCATTTAATATTTTTAAGTATGGTTGAATAATTTTGGGATATAGGATTCTACTAACAAAGCAATTTTGTTCAGCATGAGCATTGTTTATAATATAAAATACACTTGTATAATCATAAGGGAAAATAGTACAGAGGTGACTTCATGTCCTTGTTGCACCCTGTACAAAACACTTACTTATCTCTCATTCCAACAGACAATCAAAGATAATCTGTTTGATTTTTAAGTCATTTCCCATGCTGTTTCTGAACCCTAAGAGGAATAAAAGCATTCAAAACCAAAACATTAAAATATTTTAATCAGAAACTGTAATTTTATTTGTCTTCAAATTGCAGGGAAGAATTCTTAAGTGGCTTATTACAGTTTCTTTAATAGTTCTCCAATGACTTATTACTATATTATTATACCTGGAAAGCTAACTTACTATCCACATAAGATTGCTGAAGTTCTTCATCATGTATTTTGACTCATTGGCCAACCTGACAGTGACTGACAGTCTCTAGCAAAATTTAGTACAGCTAAAAAACCTGACCTAACTTTTAAACAGCTTTGTCTGTAATACTGACATGATCAAACAGAGTTTTACATATGTCACACTCTTGCTGCAGCAACCTGGTCTCCTCCCCTCTGACTACTGACACGGAGCCTCTAAGCTTGATATGGGCTCAGACATCTTGAGATTAATCTCTTGGGACCATTCCAGAGAAATCAAGATTAATTTGCAATTCCTCAAAAATGGAGTAACTATTTCACATAAGCTACTTTTCACATTCCATCAGGCCTGAACTTCCTATTCATAACCTTTATGGAAATGACTGGGTTGGCACAGGGCCCCCAAGACATTTAGGAGAAAATCATTTGCACAATGGAAAGGAGGATTAAGATGGCTTTGGCTTCTCTCATATTTTTCTTGATTGTAAGAAGAAAAAAGGTTATTTTTGTGAAAGCAAAAGTTGCATTTTGTTTCGTTTTTCCCTCTCTATATTTACATCTCAGTGCATCTAATTTTCAGTTCTCCTTATCTTTGTCAAGGCTGAGAGCAAGACAGTGAAGGCAAAGGACTGTAAGCACTGACAGGTGTAGTTCCTGAAGTCAGACTTAATTCCTAGCTAGCACAGCTGTAGGATTTTATAAGGACACCTGAATATTTGAAAAAGACTTCAACAGTTTTGATGGTACAGTCTACATCACTGCGCATGGCTCAAATGCTCTGAAAGCCTCCTTCCTACTGCTTAGACCCCTTTTTTGGGGAAGAAGAAGAAAACACGATGCTGGAACAAACATGATGCAAGAGAACGAGGCAGGCCAATTCACACCAGTTGCTACATTTGCCTGTAAGTTACAACCTAGTAAAACACTTAAAAACCTTGCCAATATACATAATATCCTTCTATAAAGGAGATCAATAACAAATTGTTTCTGTATTCTAAATATATATAACTGCAGAGGGCATGTACACCATAGTGGAGCAGTCCATGAGAGTGCCAAAATGGAGAAAAAAAATTGAAATTCTTCTGTACCTTAAAGGTGTCTATCCTTTGCTAAGACTTACCACGTCTGATCTTCAGCAGGACACCACTCTGCTGAGTGGATGTGAAGCCAGAGGCTGGAGAGGATGTGGCAAACCATGCTGAAAAGATGCTCAGAAGAAATCTGAGCAGTGAAAAAGCACTTTCAAAGGCTGTGGCCTCTGACAAGCTTCTAGCTAAGATCAGATACAACACTTCACATTTGGCCATTACCCAGATCAGGAGAGGAAGGCACATGCTCTGCTTCTTCAGAGAATCCTCCAGCATGAAGGAAAATCTCAGCATTGTCTGCTTTGCACTGCACACCCCGGGCTGAGCTCCAAGGGTGTGCAAACAGTTCAGGCCACAAAACACCTACCTATAAATTGTTCAGTTAAACACACTTGGGTCTCTGTAGAAGCAACACTTAGCACTTCATACTACTAATTTCCAAGTAATCTATGGAAAACTTCACCTAATATACAAACTGTAAGGAAATGCCAAAGTTGTGAGGCAGTGGGCAGAGGTCTGGGGTGATGGCACTTGAGACACCTGGATTCACTCCCAGCATTGCCACAAGTTTGCCAGCAAAGCACTTCAGTTATCTGGCCTTGGCTTCCCCAATCATAAAATAAAACTAATTGTATGTGCTTTCTGAAGTACTCTGAGGTCTGCCGCTTCAGAAGAACTTGGTGTTGTTATTATTCATTACAATTCTTGCTGAAATATGACACAGTTCATCCTACATGCGACCAAGCAGTAAGGAATCTGGTTCGACACAACCTTTCATTGCACGGTAGACCCCGAAAGGATGAGGTTCCATGGATTTGCCTTCTAATTACATGGTCCAAGAATATGGATCTCAGTACTGTCTGGCAGAATCATGCTAAACCAAATTTATATAATCCAGCTTCCCTTGAAGATAGCACAATTCATAGTAGTCGTTCATTGTTTAATTGTTCTACTGCATTACAATACGCAATAGTACTGTTACTATAGCTAGCAAAGCAATAGTAAGGCAAGACTCATAAAGAGAAGTAGCATCCTTTGATTTACCTGTTCAGAAACATGGCTGTAAGCCCTGACATGTGAGCTGCTCTTGCTATTTGCTGCAGGAAAGCAGAGTTAGAAACCTCCTGGCTGCTGTCTGCATTCTCCTGGACCACAAAGGCCAAAGCTTTCAGGTAGGAGAAGACATCTAGCATTAAAGAAATAAACGACTAAAGTAATACTTAGGATCTGTTGGGCTGAGGTACAGACTGCCATTAAATGCAGAAACAGCAGTGGAAGATTAGGCAAGTCTAATTACCCACCAGGGGACCTGGCTCGCATGCCGAGGACATTAATGACACATCTCTCCCTGGGAGGGGAAGGGAAGGTGATCTTTAGTAGAAGCGAGTGGCAGCAAGTGCCATAGAAACATCCTGGCAGGACTCTTCGCCATTGCTCATACCAGGTGAAGAAGAGAATAAACTTGTATCTTCAAGCATTTTTTTCTTCTTTTCTTGTAGTTACCTAATGTTTTTCTTTTAAAATATTTTTTTTCCTCAAACCCTTTGATCTATAGCATACACTAGCATCTTTTCCTGCTTATTCTGTTCAAAACATTTAGAACCGAAAAGCCTGTATTACTTATGGTGTACTGAATGGCTCTTACTATATTTTAGCACGCTTGATTTTTCTTACAAAAAAGTGTTGGGGTTTTGTTGGTTTTAGTTTGTTGGAGGTTTTTGTTCTGTTTTGTGTTTTGTTTTTGTTTTTTCTCTCTGTAGGACAGCATGCAAAATCACAGTGATTTTAAGGTCTCAGTGGTATACCACTGAATTCAGGGAGGGCTCTGCTCCTCCTCCATCTCAGAACCAAAGCAAAGCCTCAGCATCTCTGGTAACACTTCTAGCAGAAGTGTCACTTGGACATAACGGGTGTGGGAAGTTTCTCCACTCCGTATGTAGGTAGAACAATGCGTTTCACACACTTGCTCACTCAAAACAAGTCCTGCTCCATATTTCTGGAGGCACTTCTGCACTCTGACTGTCACTTCCACCTACTCAGCATTGCACCAGGACCTTCATGCCATTTAGCAATATGGAAAGATGGCTGGTCTTGAACCCCAGCCAGAATCAATGTGCTGTAAACATAATTTTCCTTGAAATAGACCAAGTTTGCATGTGCAGATCCCATGGCAGAATGTGGGAACAAATTCAACGCTAACAGAATTTATAACGCTCCTCTTTTAAACTTGTGGTGGTGCAGCCTGAAAGCCTAAAGGAAAAAACACTTAGCAGATGTAACTGTAAAGAACCTCATGGACCCAAGAAAAGAAGCTCAAAATTGAGCTTCTGAGACCACTTCTAACTATTTGTCCATACTGGTGTGCTGTATAACTGATTCACATTTCCCAGTGTTTTTGCCACACTAATTTAGTGTCTTGATACAGGTGAAGCTGTAAAGATAGTATAAGGAACCTTGTGCACTGTCAGAGAGAGGGGAAAAAAACAAAACAGCTTAGCAGCTGTATATGGTACTCACTCCCCTGGCTGAAATGAAAAAGATGACTATTTGGAATGACACAGTTTTAATTTTGAATTTTGATTTTGCTCACTGAAAGAAAATTCATCATTTGAAAGCTAATCATTTTCTAGATAATACTGTATCACCTTCAGCAGAAAGAGGAAAGAAAGAGAGAGGGAAGGATAATAACATTTGGGCTGCAAAGCTTTCCCAAAATCATAAACTCATTACTGCAAACTAAAATCTAAAGTCAACCAAAAACTAGGACATACTGGGCTTGCGGGTTACAGATCCAAAGCCGTGGAGTAAAACTAATCAGTTCTTGGATAGGATTTTTTTTTTTCCTGCAGTACTATCTAGTTGGTCAAATCAAGCTTTTCTAAGAAAAGAAGATTAGAGGCAGTTGTTTAAAGTATTTGGGGGCGAGGGGAGAGAGATGGATTTAAGCTTTATTACTGACCAGGATATACAAAACAGACTGTAATGAAAAAGCAGTATTGAGTATTTGCAGTCTGAATGGAAAATGTGAAGTGAAGGCAAGGGCCATATGGAGGAGCTTATAGTTACAGCAAAACTGATGCTGAGGCAAATGTCCTCTGAATACGTGAAATTAAGCATTATTTGGAACTTGCAAAAATTAAATATATATATTTATTACACCTGAACACTACAAATAGGCTATTAAGCAAGAAAGGAAATTGGAAAAAAAAAAAAAATTAATTTTATTTATAAGGATTGTTACTCCTGCAATGATCACTGTACTCTGCATGGACTGTTAATTGAAAAAGTACTAGGTTAAGTATCAGTCATTTTGCATGAACAAAATATGTGATGAAAAATTCTTATCTTTTAGCAAGATTTCATCAATTTCATTGTTTTGAAGATTTCACCCTGTATGTTACCAAAGCCTGAAGTGATGCACATGTGCTACATTGATGCATTTGAAGCCTTGGTGAACCATAGCAGGATGTCCTATTTATTTGCCCACCTGGAGCTCACTGTAGCACTATGGACCTATTTTGCACAGAGGCACATTAGGATACACCTTGCATAAGTTAAGAGAAAATAATAAAATACTACAGCACAGATATCAATGCTGTGGCTTCCTTTCCATTTGATTTTCCTATAATCCGCTTGACTTTTCACCAAGATAGCTATGTGAAATTTGCCATAGTTAACCACATATCTCCCAAGATGTGAAATGCAGGACTAAGATATCTTTATGATGTATTTTTTAAATTATTTTATCTCCCTCAGTAGTGTCTAAACCATCCTAGCTCTGGTCCAAGCCAGCTAAATCCAGCCTTGCTTCCTTAGCTTTCATTTTCTGATCTCAGAACCTCTGTTGTTCTCCATTAACCTTTACTGACAAGTGGTCCAGAATAGAAGCAACTCAAGCTCAGTGTTTTTGTGAATGCAACCCTGAGCGGCTGGCCACCTGCTGTATAATCATCAAGCCACGGAATTACAGACAACTTGAAGACTATAATGCACCTTTACAGCTCATCTATTTCATGCTAAGGCAGATCTTTAAGACATAAGTATGTTTCAGCAACAGAGACACAAATCACTGATTTTCTGAAAAGTGACGGTCTCCTCTATAGTTTCTTCAAATCCTGAGCAGCACTCTACACAGTCCCAGCAATAATGACATTCTGGCCACAGCACAGCAACCCAGCAGACACCCTTATTGAGGCATCAAAAGCTGACATTGTAACAGGTCATCATAATGCTGGCGAGCTCCATGCACCCAATGAGCACCACTTAGTCTCGGGAGCGAGCTCAAGAAGTGCTCTGGACAGTGCACTGGTGTAAAACAAGAGATAAGGATGCACAGGACCTGGCTTTGTCAGATCCTGCCTGTCATTAGGAAGGGTAGTAAGTAGGTAGGTCAGTTAGGGGAAGTACAAAGGTTTCATCATTCTCAATATATTATGTCCAGACAGTTCTTCAGGCTATTTAAACCAGTAAAGCTCCCTTGAGTTCAACAAAAGGATGCCCATTTACATGAGCTGAGCATCGGCTTCATGATTTTTTAATATTCACCGACAGGGCAGCCCAGTAGGGCAAATGAATTCCACAGTATAAAAGCCTGGAAATACCATGGTATGGGACCCAAAGTAATCCATCCCTCTGCATCATCAAGCCTAGATGGCAGAACACAAAGAAATCACCAATGAGATTTTGGTTTTAATAATTTACGGTGAAACCATGCAAACCATTATGCAGTCAAGTGTTTTCCCTGAGCTTCCTGTATGCATTGAGACCACTCGGTTCCACCGACCTTTCATTGCACAAGTGTAGATTTGCTAGGGTGTCCTTCTCAGGTTCTGTCAATACATTTTTCCTGGGCCTTTTATAGGATAATTTTAACCCAATTAACCAGTTAAAGCATGCAAACCAAACTTTGCACTGTCTCACACTTGTATAGTACTGTCAAATTCAATGAGGAGGGAGACACACAAAAATTGATGTTAAGACATTTTGGTAGCAATCCTTTAGAAATATTTGTAGCAAAATAGTTTTCTGTTAAGTGTATAATGAGGAAATTTAGGCAAATTATATTACAGTAAAATGATAAACCACTGAGCATTCAAGATCTGGTGAACAAAATATAGTAACGCCTGGTCATCTAATGACAGAAAATGCAGTCCTACTTTCTACATTATGGAGTAGCATAGCTTGTAGACACCCAGTAAGAAATACTTTTGAAAATAACATTCTAAATGATGTTCAAATATAATAGAGACTTTCCAAATACAATTTTTGCCATGTCACACTGACAAAGCTCAAATGTGTATTTATATCACTCTCTTCACAAACAAAATCTTGAAAACTGTTGACAAAAAGTAGCAGATTTGCAGTGAAATTAATTAGGTTTTTGTCTTTATAATTCCCATAGTGTGGGAATGGTAATATCACAGAAAAAAAGCCTCACCGCTCTAGCCCTGCTTAGGGAAATACAGACATACATTTAGAAATCTATATTGAAAATTTCAACTTATTAGAAAATAATAATTTGCAGGTTAGGTTGACTAAATCTATAACACTAATCACTAAACTATTGGGTATTTTGCTTAAGGAATACATCAGTAGAGGACATGAACCTGTACTTATATATCCCATTTAACTACAGAAACACACAAATTACTGGAAGTTACTTCTGGTAAGAACTGAAGTGTATCTATTTCATCACCTAAAGCAATTTCTATGAAACCTAAAAATTACTCACTTGTTCATTTTCAGGATTCGTTAATTTTAGAGATTAATACCAAAATTCATCCAAGTATAACTTCCTACAAGTATTTGTTGAAAACTGCCACATTCTCTTTTTAATTAACTCCAGTGATATGTTAATAACTTATGCAGTTTATCAACTATTGGTTAGTTCTAATCCAGAGCACAGCTTGAATGACTACCATTTATCATTTTTTATGTCATATTGCTGAAATATGTTCCTGTAACCTAGTTAGAAGTGGCCTTAAGGATGTACAGTAAGAAACGAGAAAGCTCTGTGTCCACTATTAACAAATACATGCTGTTGCTGCTGAAATTTCCACGCTTTGGAGGCTGTCTCTGCAACTTAGTGCTTGCTTGTCTTTAATTTATATTATTCCTTCTGTTATTTGAGTTCAATACAAGCGGTAAAAGTAGAAAAGATAAGAAGGTTGGCTCAGTGTAACAATTAGAAATTACTTGGTATTAAATAAAAATATTAGGGTCATAAACTTTAAATATACCTTTATATAATATATTCTGATGGGTTATGTGTAGATAAACATGGCATTTCCTTGGACAGCTCTATCAGTTCATATATCAAGGGAAAAGCTTTCTAACAGAAACATGAAAGAAATACTCAGTAAGACACTAAAATTTAATTATTGTGTTACCTGAGATTGAAAATGATCTCTCTACAACCATTATTTTTATCCTAATTAATTAATTTTTACTCATCATCCCTCATTTTCTTGTTTAGAAGGCTAGAAAAGCAGTCATTAGCTAGCTACTGAGAAACAGTGAGAATTCCTATTGCTTGCATGTCCTTTCTCAACTAATTAAATATCAACAAGAGAATCCATTCATTTTTATTATAAGCCAGATAAATAATGAAAAAAAAAAAAAAATCCAAAAGCTCCCTAACAGTGGAAAATGCAATTAAACTACCAGTGTATTAATCCAGGTTCAATCTGCTATGCCACTGTACATCAGTGCTTGCTTTTCCTTAATTAATTAATACATGAAGAAAATCTGATGGCTTACGACCACTTTCTTCACTGTTAGAAATGCTTTGGGATGATTTTATTTTATTATCACAAAGAATGTCAGAGGAGTTCTTCCCATTACTTCTGTTCGTCACCTCTAAGAGTGACAGATTCCATGGAGAAACTTCCTGCTGTTAACAGATGTGAAGGATTAATATTTTATAACATCATTACTTTATGGGCAGGATAACTATAGTAATAGGAATACATTTAATATTTTATGCATTCGTAACCACGTAACACACGAGGAGCATTTACTCTCTGGCAGCATCTCTTTGGATGTGTGTGTGGTTGTTGTGATTGAAAGCTGAACAGTTTGTCATACTTACTGTCTATATTGTGGTGGAAGTAACAGCATCTAACCAGTGTTAGGGTACCATTGCTGCAGGCACTGAAAGAGTGAATCTGAACTAGGGCTATGCACAGAGCTGGCAGCAGAGAGTCTACCAACCACGCAGAGCAATTTTAAGGAAAAACAATGTGGGCAATTGCTTGGGAGCCTTACTAGACCAAACAGAAACCGCAAAGCAAATTATACAGTGGGGAGGTTGACAGAGGGAGGAGTGCACACCCTAAATCTCTGCCTGGGTCTCTGCAATGCTGATGCCAGCTGCGAAGCCGAGGTTTCATGATGCACAGAGATAAGCATTGAGACTATATTCAAGCAAATATGTTTCCCTTTAAACTCTGGTGTGTTCCTTTTTCCTTCAGAGGTTACTCCCATTAGAGCCAAGTTAAGGCTGTCTAGTAGCAGCAATAATGCTCATGTATTTCCAAAGCATCCTGTTGTAGCATGTGGCTAAGTTTACATGGTTTACTTTCTTCTACAAGTTTCGTTGGCCCTGAATTTACTGGTCTGTGAAAGTACAAAGCTTTGTGTTTCATGTGCTCTGTGCATGCTCTGTGCTTGGTGCCCCTCGGCACCAAACTGGGCACAGTGACACTGTAGTGGTGAGCAGAGAAACAGCAAAGTTGAGCTGCATCTCATGATAAAAAAGTGAGCATACACCAAGTACGGACAGTCATAAAATAATTCTAGAGTTCCAACTGCAAGGTCCTAAATGCCTTCAGCATTTCTTTCCTCCCCTCCCCTGCCTTTGCTCAGTATTTTGATGGACTGTTACCCTTAATTTATTTAAATGTTTCAGTCTTCAAGTCCCTTGCTCTCCGAGCATATGAGGAGCCTTCCACTTGATGTTTAAAGGAGCACTCAAGAGAGAAAAGCTGAGTGGAGTTAATGCTTGCCAGATCAAAAGGCATCAATCTTTTACTTCGCACAGGAACATGCCTTTAGGAATGTATCTCCCTGGGTGGCATAAACAGCTTTTCTTTTGGGTTGTTTTTTTTTTTTTTTTCAGCTTCATGTTCAGTGTTTGTTAAGCAAAAGAGGGATAGGCAGGGAAACAGAAACGTGGCAGATTCTGCCTGCATCGTTTCCACAGTTTTTCCTAGCCCCTAACTCTTTTGATACTTTGTATTCACTGTCTCACTTGACTGACACAAGAAACCCACTGTAGGAAGAGAGGCTTCCTGTGAACTGAGCCCCGTTTCCATGGTGCGGAGTTTTCTTCTTAAAAATAAATTCCTGTTTTCCGGGGCTACACCTTACGCACAGCTTTTGCGGAGCTCCCCCACCTCAGGGTTAGGGGCCAAGGGCAAAGGAGGGCAACCACGTCCCCCATCCCAAAAGGTTACCGACTGCTGGCTACAGCTCCTCGCTCTCCGATCCAGTAAACCTCATCACTTCTCGGCATGCACTTTAAGATCAGCGAACCACCGCTGTGCCTCCCCACCGCCGCGGCGTGGCGGGGAGAGAGGTGTTTGACTGGATTTGGGCGCACTTTCCACCCGCTGAGCGCAGCGCTTCAGCAATGACACCTCCTCGCCCGCGGTCAGCCCCGAGCGGCACCCGGGCTGCTCGCCCCGGTCTCGTCCCCATAGCCGTCCCCGCTTCGCTGGGATTTCCGCGACCAACTTCCCCGCGTCCCGCCGCCGCGCACCGGGGCAAACTTTCGGGAGCGGCACCCGCGGAGCCCCGCAGAGCACAGCAGCGGTGCAAATCGGGCGAGTTGCGCTCCGCTCCCCGGGCAAACGCCCCGCTGAGGAAAGCCGCGGGCTGGAGGGCAGCAGCCCGGCGGGGGCGCACGCAGCCCCAGCCCCTTCGCGGCGGCTCCCTGCGGGCTGCGCCGCCGCGCCTGGCGGGAGGTACGCGGGTCCCGCTGCTCCGGCACAAGCAAGTCCCCGCACAGCGCCCGGGGCAGAAAGGAGGGGAAGAGCCCAGGAGCGAGAAGTCGCCTTCGCCGCTCCCGGCGGAGGGAGGCGGTGGTGCCCGCAGCACGGGGCGCGGAGGGTCCGCGGACAGCACTCACCGATACGCAGCACTTGCTGGCCGCTCCGTGGCAGGCCGGCCGAGGCGCAGAGCAGCACGAAGAGAAGCCCCTCGCCGCCGCCCGGAGCCGAGCGCCGGGGCCACCGCGGGCCGAGGACGCTCGCCATCCTCCGTGCCCGTCTCAGTTCATACCGGGCTCCGCGGGTGCGGGGCGCGGGCGGCTACCCCCGGCGAGGCCGGCTGCGCGCCGCCGCTCCGCGCCGCCCGCCCATGGCGCGGGGGCTCCGCGCCCGCCGCCCGCGCTCCCGCCGCCGCTGCCGCGCCGCGCTGGGCTGCGCTGCGCTGCGCCGCCGCCCGCGGCTCCCGCCGCCCCGCTGCCCTCGCCCCCCGCTGCCGCCGGGAGGGGAGGGAGGGGGCGGCTCCTCCCGCGGGGCGGCCCCAGGCGGGGCGAGGCGGGTTCGGGGCCTGAGCGGGACGGGTAGAGTGGCAGGGCACCACGCACACGGACACACGCACACGCACAAAAAACTGTCCTGGTGCTCCCCAGCCCGCGTTGAGCAGGGGAGAGGCAGGGTAGGTACAGGTGCAGGGGCAGACATAGGGACTAAGGTAGGACAGTAGTAGGAACAAGGGCAAGGAGAAGGACAGGGGCAGAGATGCTCCCTGTCCCCGGTCCAGCCAGCACACTTGTCCCGTGTTGTGCCATGTGCTATTCCGGTCCCTCACGGATCTCTCCCCGCAAGGCTGGAAACACCTCCTTGGCCTGGGGGATTTCCTACCCACCCCACCGGCCCCCCGCCCCGTGCCTGTCAGCCCCACAATTCCTGCTTTTTTTACCTCCTGGTTGTATGGGAAGCATGGGAATTCGAAACATGGGCAAGAGAAGAAGACGGGACAGGAGGCATGTGTGTGCACAGTTCCCTTTTGGGGGGGCAGGCATGGGATGAGGCAATGGTGAACAATATATGGAGGCTGAGGGACACCCGTGGGGACAAGGTGGAGGGAAGTTTGCACTTTCTGCAGTGTGTTTACTACTCTGGACTTCTGCAACCAAGTGAGGGACAGAAGACACATCCCCACAGGAGCCTCAGCATGGGGACTGCAGGGCTACTCACCTGTGATCAGAAGTTCACAAAGTTCAAGTCATGAAAACTCAAGGACAGTTTTGAATAGTTGGACACAGTGATCATAACATTCCCTGTCTTTGACTTGGCCAGTGGATTGCTTTTCCCCCATGACTCGAATTATTTTTAAAATCTCGGTTTTAAAGGTTCAGCAAAACTCAGAATGCTTCACTATAAAGTAAACATATGGGTCCTGAGCAGATCTGATAAAAGAAATAAAACATAATAGGAGAATGACTCCCACCTAGCAACAGAACTAAAATTGCATAGCTGGGATCCAAAATTGAAATGATTTAAATTTGTTTATTTTGTATTCCTCTCCAGTCTAACTATTGTTCCAGAAATTAACTCATTGGAGCAGTCGCAGCACATGCTGAAGTGCAATGGAAATGCAAGCGTCTACATTATATCCCCCAGTCAGTCTCAAATGTTTCCTGAAAAGCCTGCCTCTACTGTTTACAGAGCAATTTAAGCTATTCAGGAGTTCTCACTACCAAGATTCCCAGCCAGGATGCTAGGTAGTGCCCCATTTCACATTTCTTACAGCACATTTTACATGGAACTTGTAGAATTTTTGCCAGTGATGTTTATTTTTCATTTGTTTACCTGAGAGCCATCCTTTCCATAGGAACAGACCTAAATCCACCTTGCAGGCACAAGGTGGGGAAGTGAAATTTCCCGTTTTCTTTCATGCCTCATCTCCTGCTGCCCTGCCAGCTTGTAGCTCGGCCTGCGCCTCCTCTGGGGCCACCAACATCCCACAGCTCCGAGCGATGGCCGCAGATGTTGGCATTGCTGCTCCAGCCCCGTAGCCGCTTCCACAGCTCAGCACAAGTAGCCGCCCTCAGCTCTTGCCCTAACAGAGGGTGAGAGGCAGGCTCAGCCTGCACCCTCACCTGTCTCACGCATGTCACACCAGGTAAAGGTGACAATTATATTAAATTACTTGTGTGGTTAATAACTACAGCCTCCACTCCCATGCAGGAGGCAGAAAATGAATCTATCAGGCCACCCTGGACTGGTCTGAATGGCTCGGTAATTTTGATGCAATTTTATAATCTGCCATTGCCTTTTGAATTGTTGTACAAGAGAGAAGACATGCATCTCCTAATCTGGGAAAATCTCAGCCACTGAACAATGGCTAGTAACAGCTACCCTTCAGGAACACGTTCACCCACTGTACAAAACCCTGTTTCTGACTGAACTGGCAAGTTTTATTTTCACAGTCATACTGACATGGCAAATAACAGTGATATAACAGCAAGTACCGGTTTCCAAAGGGAAGTCATATTAGTTCCACTTGACTGAGAAATGGTACTATTTTGAAGGAAAAAAATGAAAATATTTCATCAGGAAAATACAGCTGCTGATATTTTCTGAACCACTTGTCCTCAGCCTAAATGGGTTCCCACAAAAGCCAAAGACACCTCAGTGTTCATTCCAGTGAGACAAGAAGTTGACTTGTACTGTATGCTTTTAAAAATACCACTGTTTTTGGCCTTCTCTTTCTCTGAGGTATGTGGACTGAACAGAATGGGAAAACTAAGAGTTTAATAAAGACTGTAAGAGGGTGGCAGGGGTCTGTGGGCACTTGCTACTGGTAGTAAAAACCTGGACATCTCAAACTCTGCTAACCCCTTGTGGCAGGAGTGGCTCAAAGGAAACTTGGAAGAGGTACTATTTCCTGCTTCAGGATGTAGTTAAGTGTTACCTAGGTCACATTTCACAGCCTCATACATAAAGAGTGATGTCTTTTAAAAAAAACTACAAATGGATATGGAAAAATTCAAATCGGCTCTAATGCCAAGAGATTGGCCAAACTTTAAAATGACAAAAAATCTGTTTGGTATTGTGGGTGATCTTTTTTCTCAGTTTTTCTAGTTTTATTCACGTATATGATCTCTGTGTATTGGTTGGAATGGACATGTAGTGGAAGGTGTGTTTTTACAATTTTTCACAGGAAAACTGAGGGAGAGGGTCTTAAACCACCCACTTCGAGATTTAAAACATTGCATTTTCTCAAAACAGTTCTGAAAAATTATTTTAGAATTAGAAAGGGGCCATTTTCAAACACAAAAGAACAGCAAAATATTTTAAAGTGACTGAAATTTCCCTGGAAGTGTTCTCCGTGTTTCTAATTTTACAGTAAGCTCTAATCCATACAGGTCTTTCGTTGTGTGCAGTGTAGTAAATCACCCAGTAAGCTCTATTCTGCAAAATCATGGCATGTTTTAGAGGGAATGTTGTTTTATTTCTGACTGATATTTTAAAATGGTAAGTGTCAATACAGTTAATCTTGCTGGTCTCCAGTTATCTATATTCTCACATTTTCAATCTCCTTTTGGACATTGTTCAGAAAGAGTAGGGGAAAAGTTCAGGTTTCTTTCCAGTCTTTTTTACTTCCAGTTAAGCAGGTTTGAATGCCTACAGCCTTAACATGTGAGCTGTTGCTCAGCTCATAAAGGCTGCTGCATCTGCTTACTCATTCATTATGTTGCCAATATTTAGATGAATGTATTAGTAAGGTATGTTGAAATACCTTGAGAATGAAAGGTACTGTGGGCAATCAAAGTCTGTTCTCACCATATTAATATTAAAAAGGGTAACAGACTCCTTTACACATGAATTTGAAGTCTTTATTCTTGTTTTACAACAACAAATTCCAGTTAGATATACTGTGTAATTGTTATGCAATTTGCATAATAATTAGGCTAATAGCTAAAACCTTGTCTGCTACCAGGGCCTAATGACTGAGTCTGGGTATGTAAACTACCTCCCTCACATTTTACATCCATTTCAGAATTCTGAGTTTGGATGTGGTCAAAATATCAGAAGACCTAGTGTATACAAACAAGTAGAAAGATCTGGAAATTTTCTCAATTTCTTGGTCAAGTTCTGAGAAACTTTACTGGTGTTAAATTGTCCTCAGGACTTTAAGCAGACCTTGTCCGGTCTCAGTTACTTTCTTACTGAGTTGAGACAACAGGTTGCAGTTAGCCTTCATTTGGGAAGGCTGTGTTTTCCACCTTTGTCTCCCAATAGCCTTTTACCATCATGCAGTACAAGATTCAACAATAGATTGTAGAATATTGCAGTTGTAAAAGCTCAAAATGGAAACATAATAAATCAGACTCCCGCAGGTCTTTGATAACCTACATACAACACCTGATAACACAGAAATTGATAGCATAATCTAAAAATAAGCATGCCAAACCGGTCTTCTGCTCTTCTAACAAATAGTTGAGATCTTCAAAAAAATCTTTCACTCTGAATGTACCTTCGAAATAAGCTGAAAGAAACTGAAAAGTAAAAGAAGAGATTAAAACATCCCTTTCTTGTCCTTTTCTCTTTTCACTTGCTCAAACATTTTCTTTCAAGACCATTTGCAAAATAAATATTGCTCCAAAGGAGATAAAAACTGAAAGCCCAAGTGATTCGTCACTCTCTTCATCTCCTCAGCCCCAGCATCCATTGTGGCTCCTTTGGTTGCAGGCTTGGGTTTGGCTGCTCCATCAGCATTCAGTTTTCCCCTGCACATCCTTCCTCCTCACACCATCTGTGTCTGGCTGTCATGTTGCCCCTCGACAGAGACCTTGTATCTGTCATTGCAGTGAATCTGTCCCATGTGCCCAAAAATTTCTGCTACTGCTGAGATGGGCTCTGTTCATCTGTTGAACTTTTTAAAGATGGTGCAGTAGCTCAGATCCCCCTTCTCAATCATTCTCTTCCTCTCAGAACAACTGAATGCCTGGATATCTCCCAGCTTCCACTCCTATCATTTGTCCACTGACCTCTTCCACTATTACACACCCACCTCCTTGCTTTTAACTCTCCCCATGTAGCCGCTGCAAAATTAATCTCTGGGTCTCCACATGCCTCACCTCTGGTCAGGAGAGGAGAGGAGAGGAGAGGAGGCGAGGGGAGGCGAGGGGAGGCGAGGGGAGGCGAGGGGAGGGGAGGGGAGGCGAGGGGAGGGGAGGGGAGGCGAGGGGAGGGGAGGGGAGGGGAGAGGAGGGGAGGGGAGAGGAGAGGAGAGGAGAGGAGAGGAGAGGAGAGGAGAGGAGAGGAGAGGAGAGGAGAGGAGAGGAGAGGAGAGGAGAGGAGAGGAGAGGAGAGGAGAGGAGAGGAGAGGAGAGGAGAGGAGAGGAGAGGAGAGGAGAGGAGAGGAGAGGAGAGGAGAGGAGAGGAGAGGAGAGGAGAGGAGAGGAGAGGAGAGGAGAGGAGAGGAGAGGAGAGGAGAGGAGAGGAGAGGAGAGGAGAGGAGAGGAGAGGGGAGGAGAGGAGAGGAGAGGGGAGGAGAGGAGAGGAGAGGGGAGGAGAGGAGAGGAGAGGGGAGGAGAGGAGAGGAGAGGGGAGGGGAAGAGAGGAGAGGGGAGGGGAGGAGAGGAGAGGAGAGGGGAGGAGAGGGGAGGAGAGGGGAGGAGAGGAGAGGAGAGGGGAGGAGAGGAGAGGAGAGGAGAGGAGAGGAGAGGAGAGGAGAGGAGAGGAGAGGAGAGGAGAGGAGAGGAGAGGAGAGGAGAGGAGAGGAGAGGAGAGGAGAGGAGAGGAGAGGAGAGGAGAGGAGAGGAGAGGAGAGGAGAGGAGAGGAGATCTGACCTCCACTTAGCTGACTGGGAAGCCACAAGGAGTAAGCCCCAAGCATATCCCACAGCGTGCAGGAACACAAATAATCTTTATGACTCTGAGGGTACCGTTGCCCATGGAGAGCAGCTGTCATGGGAGAGATGCTCTGGAGATCTATGAAACGCAACACGATGAGACAAGAAATCTGGTCTGTTGAGTAGAGCTGATGGATGTGAGTGATTGGAGCACCATGCTGGCACTGGCAGGGGAAAGGAGAGAGCTGTTTGAGTGAAATTATTCCAGAGTCCTCTGACATGCCTTAAATTTTATTTCAGTTGAAATCTAAGATTATTTTTATAATTTCTCTCTCTCTCTTTAACAGCACATTACCAAAACGTAACTGAATTTCACTTAAATGAGGAAGCTGAGTTATTTTTTTAAACTTAAAAATGTTAATACATGAATATTTTTTTACTGAAGCATTATAATACATAGGAAACTAAATAAAAAGTATTTCCCCAATGAAAACAACACCATGATTACAGCAAGCCAAAAGTCACATTTTGAAAAGCTCTTTTTGGTTCAAGTGCTCTCCTTATTTATGTTCCCAAACCTATAAATGCAGTTCTTCTCTTTCCAAACTGTTTTCACTAAAAATGCTACAGCATATCTCTTAACAAACTAACATTGATCCACTCCATTGAACTGGTCTAACATTAATCTGCAAAACGGCTTTTCCCTGAGCAGTAGGTACTTTTATCCACCATACTATTTAGCTAAAAGACATAAATAACCTGCAACTCAAATGTAACCCACTGAAAATCTTTTTTCAGCCAAAGACCTATTACATTTTTTCCTCCAATATATGATGCACTAGAGATTTTGTGAAAAAGAAAACTTCTACTGTATATACATAGAACATCCTGGCACATCTTCTACTGAAGAAGGGACTTCTATCAAATTCTGCTTAGTCACACCAGTAGAAATCTAGAAAGTTTCACTAAAATGAGTGGAGTCAATGTGAGCTTCCAACATTTGACCGAAAGCCTGCCTGCCCTGAGAAGCTCTTGTCATATTTCCTTTTTACAGAAGAAAAATCCTTTTAGCAGATAATGCGGACAAAAGAATTAATACTATTCTTTATTAAATTGCACTGTTTCCCCAGTGTATATTTCTCTTTTTTCCATTGAATTAATATTAATTATGAGTAAGCTGGTGGGGTAAATTAATGACAGTTCCAGATCTCTAAGAGGTATCATTTAAATGTGTCCTAACTCATGTTTCTCCTTCCACACTTATTTCAAAAGAGTAACTTCAATTTCAAAAATATAGTATTTCACTTTATTATCATAGTACTCCAGCACTGACAAAATCAAATGGGATCTGAAGGAGAAAGGAATCACAGAATGTTCAGGATTGGAAGGGACCTCGACAGATCATCTAGTCCAATCCCCCTGCTGGAGCAGGAACACCTAGATGAGGTTACACAGGAATGTATCCAGGCGGGTTTTGAATGTCTCTAGAGGAGGAGACTCCACAACCTCCCTGGGCAGCCTGTTCCAGCGCTCTGTCACCCTCACTGTGAAGAAGTTTCTTCTCTTATTTAAGTGGAACCTCCTATGTTCCAGATTGCACCCATTACCCCTTGTCTTATCATTGTTTGCCACTGAGAAGAGCCTGGCTCCATCCTTGTGACACTCACCCTTTATACATTTATAAACATTAATAAGGTCACCCCTCAGCCTCCTTTTCTCCAAGCTAAAGAGATCCAGCTCCCTCAGCCTTTCCTCATAAGGCAGATGCTCCACTCCCTTAATCATCTTTGTTGCCCTGCGCCAGACTCTCTCCAGCAGTTCCCTGTCCTTCTTGAACTGAGGGGTCCAGAACTGGACACAATATTCCAGGCATGGTTTCACCAGGACAGAGTAGAGGGGAAGGAGAACCTCTCTTGACCTACTAGCCACCCCCCTTCTAATACACCCCAGGATGCCACTGGCCTTCCTGGCCACAAGGGCACAGTGCTGGCTCATGATCATCCTGCTGTCCACCAGGACCCTCAGGTCCCTTTCCCCTACACTGCTCTCTAATAGGTCATTCGCCAATTTATCCTGGAACCTGGGGTTGTTCCTGCCCAGATGCAAGACTCTACACTTGCCCTTGTTATATTGCATTAAATTTTTCCCCACTCAACTCTCCAGCCTGTCCAGGTCTCGCTGGATGGCAGCACAGCCTTCTGGCGTGTCAGCCACTCCTCCCAGTTTGGTGTCATCAGCAAACTTGGTGACAATGCACTCTATTCCCTCATCCAGGTCGTTGATGAATATACTGAATAGTACTGGTCCCTTGAGGCACTCCACTAGATACTGGCCTCCAACTTAGACTCTGACCACAACTCTCTGGCTTCTTTCCTTCAGCCAGTTCACAGTCCACCTCACTATATGAGCATGCTATTTTCTGTCCTTTTCTTCTTGGATTGATAAGAACAGGGGAATTAGTTCCCTTGATTCTCCAGAAATATGTGGTTTTTTTCCTTTGTGGTGCAGTCAGCAACACAGGAAACAATGGGAGATCTTGTGCTTGTCATCTCCAGGAGTCCCAACTGGAGCAGCTCTGGGGTGGTAGGTACCTCCCTGCTTCAGCAGACCTCAAGGCTTAGGGCAAACTTTGGAGGCCCTTCAGAAGTACTCTGCTCCTTTCTGCAAATCATCCCTTGTGTTGAGCAGCTCAGTCCATCCCAGACCAAAATGGTGCTGCTCGCAGGGCAGCTGGACTATCAGCAAGGAGTGTCAAGAGTAGTTCCAGCATTTGTAGGCCATTTTCCACTCATCCACTGACATGAATCAGGATTTTGGAAAAAATCCTCCACCGCCTAAGAAAGATTATAAGTTTTTTCCATAACAATGTGTGTTTCATTCTAAACATGTATGATTTATTGATAGTTTACATCATCATTCATATGGCACCTGGCAAAATTAAATTCACAAAGAGCGGTAGATTTTGGTTTTAAAGCTCTGCATTCTAAGGATCATAGAAATTGTGTTTGTTTTATGAATGTTTTGTCTTTCACTTCACATTTGCATGATCTATTTTACATATCCACAGATAATAAAATATGACATACTGTCTGTGATGAAAAACAATACATGGAATTTTCACTAGGTGTATAGATAAATGGGTTTAAATATATATACCTATCAGCACATGATGTAAAAAGCTACTTATAAGATTTTTATGTCTGTATATTACATATTTGCATATGTATATAATATGTCTGTATATATTGTCTATATGCTTATTTTTAATCATCTGAGTTACTAGGTCTTATTTATTTATATTTATTGCTTCCTTTGTGGCAATGCACAGCACTTCCAGCCCAGGTAGGGGTTCCATTGTTGCAGGCACACAAGCAAGCAGTGCTAGAAAGGAAGCAGTATGCATCACTGTGTTGTACCAGCCGTGCTCAGAACTCCACAGTCATCTATTAGCAGACTTTCATCTCCTCTCTCTATGTGTGAGAGGAATTGGTTGAATGCAGGATTGCTTGTGCTTCTTCCCCTCTTCAATCATGATCCACAAGGAGTTCTTCCCTTTATGAAAAGCTTTTATTAGAAAAAGTAGATGAATAAGCAGCAAACCAGGTAACATACTTCACCTGCACAGTCAAGGAGAACATGGAAAAGGAGCTTGTGCTTTGTTTTTTTTTTTAATGTCAATCATGCTTAATTTTTGTTCTGATCATAAGAGTTAGTACAAATACTAAAGAAGTAATTTAGGATACAAGTGTCAAGGAAAGGAAAGAATCAGAAGAAAGCCTATTAAGAATGAAGGATGAAGGGGAGAAACACGAGTCCTAGAAGGAAAGATGAAGAAAGAAGACAGGCAAGTGGAACTGGAGTGCAGTCACTAAGCAGCAGACAGAAATTATTTGGAGTTCATATATCTTGGAAACAGTATATTCTTGTGGCTGCAACCCAAGGATCAAGTAGGCCCTGAATGAGGCACAGAGAGGCTGGCATGCAGCAGACAGAAAGGGGAAGGATTTTATTCCTTGGGGATGAAGAGGCAGCTTTCATTAGCAATCCCATTTGCACTTGCCATAGTGCTAGTTGTGGTAAAACGTGAGGACCTTACCCAGGCCTCTCCCTATGCTACAACTCTTCACAGCTTTATCAGTGTCGATACATAACCCATTTTCATTCCTGAATTTTAAGCAAGGCCAGATCTCAACATTGAGAGGAGTGCTCATAGACAAACAGCAGTGCTGCAAGCATCATTGAGTCTTGGGTGGACTTGGAGAAACTTTCTTTTTTTGGGCTCCTCCATATTCAGACAAGGGTCATCAGTATGTACTTGTGTATGTATACTTTTATATATGTAAATATAAAAGCACAAGACCAACGTCACCCAGCCACCTCAGACTGCCCTTGATGCATACAGGCCAGCCCTGCACACAGGTCCCACCTCTCAACCCTCAGCATTTACACAGATCTGCCCCGGAGGGTAATGGAGGTACCGAGCCCACTGGGTAGTGCACATTCTCCAGGCAAGATGAATGGGAGCAACAGGAAAACATGCCACTGTGGCCCTTTTGTTGCCAAAGCCATGCCATGTAAAGACACCTCTGTGTTACTTTAATGTCTAGCATCACTAACACAGCGCTCTGCTCAGGCTAATTTACTGTGTTTCTTAGTAGTGCATAAGAGCTGGGGCAATGCAGTATGTCCAGCACCTTCTATTCATTTGTCTGATAATGAGGTGTATGAGCTTCTGTTTTTGCCATGTGTCTAAATATCAATATATTTTGCAGTGCAGATATTTATCCTAATTCTAATGACAAGTTGAACAGAGAGTGTCTGGGGTTTGCTCTTAGCTGGTCCTCCCCTTGCAGCTACTATCATGCTGGTCTTGCTGGGATTGAGATTGAACATTTCATTTCCAGCTGTGTTTGGCTCCTTGGGGGGCTGCCCATTCCATTGGCTTTGGTGGTTGTATCAAGTTCTTTTATATTCTGATGTTCAAAGTAAGCTTCTCATCTAATATACTTCCTATAATTACAAAAGGAATTATACATGAAAACAATTCCAATATTAAATGCAATCAAGTTAAGGAGAAATGTTCTTTCAGAGTTAGCCTGAAGTTCCTATACACAAATTGTTATCCTAAAGCCTACGCCTTAATATGATGTGTTTTACAGTTGTTTTAATAACCCAAAGCCTACACAAACTGCTTTTCTGAAAGCAATTTATATATGTTTTTTTTAAATGACTGTCCTCTGCAGTGTTCAAATAAAACTTGCAATAGCTGCTCTATTGCATTGGGAAATCAATTTCTTGCATGTTTTGCTTTTTGCTTCTCACATAGTTAATGATGCTGAAGACCTTGGAACCAGCATAATGTTGTGAGTTGAAAACTGCCACATTCTCCATATTCTCCATTCCTGTCTGGGTTTTTGTTTTTTCCTCACTCCTGACTAATTCACATTCTGCCCACTCTATTGTGTTGCTGCATGAGCGCTCTTCGCAACTAGCTGATGACTATCCCATTATTTGACCCAGTAGAAACACTTTTCTGCCATTTCTGTAGGAGACAGAAGAGGATAATACATCTTAGCCAAAATCCCTCATTTTTCAGTGTTGTGTCAAAAAAAAAGGGACCAATATCACCGGTTGCTAAAATGCCCCTTTCGAGAAAGCACTATATGTAACAAGACTCAAATTGGCTATAAGCATATCTTTTTCCTCTCTAGCCATGACACTGATAGCCTATGATGCAAATCAAAGCCAGGGTCAGGAGAAGACAATCATATCTGAAACAGTGATGTTGTAATTGAGAAATCCACTGTCAGCTTTCCTAAATCTCTTCTGACTTGTTGTGGCTCTTAATTAGCTTAAAGTACAGGTTAATTGAAACAATCTGGTTGATATAGGGCAACTTCTATAGCTGTGACTATCATACTGGTGCAATGTCTTTTAGGAATGAATAAAATGCTTTCACAAGCTGAGAAATTAATCAGCACAGTTATTTTTACTGTTTTAGATTACTTGTCTTCCTGCACAACACTAATTCCTGATTCTTTCCTACTTATATGATATATAAACAGCTGTGAATATGCTGATTTTCTCAGCATGATAAATAGATTTTTTTTTCAGTTAATTCTGCCTTTATGTATTTGACCAAGGCAGAAAGAAGCATGGAAAGGTATTTCACCACTATAAACAGAATGAATACTGAAAAGAAACACCACAGAAAGCTTAATTTTCCTGTGCCAGTAAGTGGAAGTCTCTTGCAAGTCTCCCTGATCATCCACATTGACAGTATTAAATTGTACATAGAAGCTAGGACAAAATAGTTCAGTAAAGGTCCATTTGCCTTTGATGGACCTATGCCAGTTTATGCCACCAATGGTGCAGCCGATTTTGGGTAACAACCCTACACCATTTTAAAATGTCATATACCTAGAGCTGTATTAGTGACAATGAAGGAATATTAAATCTTTCCAATTGATGTAGTTTTCCCATTTGATTTAAGACTTTAGTACTGCAAGCTAAAACAACTTGAAATACAGATATATTGACTTGAAATTCATCAGATTCTCATTCTGAACTGCAGTGCAATATAGGCACCCAAAATTCCAACCTCTCTCACTGGAGGAGTGTTATCAAAAATACTGAGCTGATGTTGTACTTTGTTGCAGTGAAAGGTATTTTCAGGCTTCTTAGTATAATAATAAAGTTTAGTTGAAGTATCCATGGAGCAATAAACCAGTCTGAGTAAATACATCTTACACCAATATCAACAAATCATTTGCCTTTGTGGATTTGGGATTAAATTGCTGACACCGGACACCAAAAATCTCATTTTCTTCTCGGATTAGACATAGGACAGAAAGCATGCAGAGGCCAAAAATCTTCACTTATTCTTCTGATATTTTTTGATCAGGATCCTCAGCTGTTGTTCACTAAAGTAGATTTCAACTTCAGTGGAGCTGGTTTTGTTCTAAGAGTTGCTGATTAACATGCACATGTACTCTGATACTGCTTATGGTTGCATTAGTTGCAGCATGAAGCTTTTTATTACCTTTGCTAATCTTCTGATAGCCTTGCTGGACCATCTTCATATGTAAATATTTTATGGAAAATTACTGATTGAAAACATCAGCAAAAAGGAATGAAAGGAATAGCATTGTTAAGATGTTCTAGCCAGCATGTCCTCCAAGCATCCACTTCTGAAGAGTACCTGGAACTTCTTGGAGAAGCAGCTTCTTTGGGAAGGCTGGGTCACGCTGATAGATCAAGGCTAATGCTGTGGCTTGTGGCCATCCTAGGAACCAAAGTGCAGGATGTGCTTGATTTCTGAAACTGTCGGACGCCCTTCAGTCCATGAGGCATTTCCTCATCGAGACAGTACGTGCAAGTTCTTCGGTGTTTCTAGTACATAAGTAAATCTGTAAAGATGTCAGATCTTTGTCATTAAGACTGCCTGTGTCCTAGATACCCTTTCACCACACTAAAGCAGATCAGTATTTTCTTTTCCACGTGTGGAATTTTTGAAGTTTTTAATTGAAAACTTTCTGTCAGAGAAACGTTAGTGCATATAATCAATTGAAAATAAAATACTTAAAGAACCTATCATCTTACTTGTATGTTTCCATGGTTGTGTTTCCATCTGACTTTTAAAAACATTTCTTTTTAACTATGTGATTAATAAAAGTTTGAAGTAAATTCTAGGTTGTGGGTTCCACATTCGAAACTGAGCAACATCTCTGTCTATATGACAAAATGGCTGAGGCTGGAAAGTACCTCTTGAAATCTCCTGGTCCAACCTGGTCTTTATGCTCCAGAGACACCCAAACTAAGTTTCTCAGGGTCATATCCAGTCTGATTTTGAGTATCTGCCAGAACAGAGACTTCTTTGGGCAACCTGTGCCAGTATTTGATGACCCTTACTGTAAACAGTCTTTTCTTATGTTCAGAAGTCAGACCCCAAGTGGGAAGCCACCTAAAGTCAGATTAATAACGATGCAAAGGCTTTGGGTTACAAAATTTTCTAGATATTTTTAAAATTTCCTCTATGCAACAGCAAAATCAAATTAAAAAAATGTTCAGTTCCTTACTTCATTTATCAGGAAAAGTGTGAGTCAGACAAGAATTGACCTATATATGCACTTGCTTGTTTGTTGACCTCAAGACCTTTCCTTGCATCTCACAAATGGTTAATTCTCTGTGATGTTCTTAAGTATTAACTGATATTGAGTGGTTATTGGTCTTGATTTTACAGGGCAAAAAACCAGATGTTGTGGAAAATATTTATATTCAAAGATAAAAGCTAGAATGATGGCTACTCGTGTCTTTACAGAACAAGTGTCATGCATCAAATTAGACCTACAGGAATCTCCATTTTTCTAGCTGTTAACTACACAGAAGTACAAGGAACAGTAATTCCCTGCCCCAAAGGTATTCTGAGACAAATTCTGAGAATATGAATGCAAACATAAGAGAGCTCTCATGCTTTTGAAGTCACACTAAGGAAACAATTATGGGAACAGCAGTCAGGGACTGGATTAAAGGTTCATGATCCCTGTAACCTTTGTTCAGTAAGAGCAGCAGGAGATCCACAGGGGAGGAATGTCAGTAGAGGTGTAAGAGAGGAAGATGTTGGTCAATACTTTCCCCCACCACCTCTCTCATCTCTTCCCATCTGTGGCTCAGGGACTTCTCAGAGCATCAGCACCAAGATCAGTGGAGTTGGGATGAATTAATCCAATGTGAAGCCCCCTCTCCAACATAGTCCCTATGTATTTATGCTACACATAGATATGTTACGTGTTCTACAGTGCAGCTACAGGAACAGGTCAAGGAGGGCTTGAAGTATTGTGACATTTTATAGAAAAAAAAGTGTGTGTGAAAAACATCTTTCTGCCTTGGGGAAGTAGACTGCCAGAATGTTGCACATGGCTTTAAACATTATTTTAATACTTTAGTTTCAGAAAAAACATCAGAGATACTTCTTTAATACCACCCATGGCCCAAGCACATCAGAGGTCTATCTAAATTAACAGGGTTTTATTTTATTAGACCTGTAATAAAGAAATATATTTACAGTCCAAAGACCACCAGTCTCCTGGGTTTTTTTGTTTTTTTTTTTTTACACTAATAAATACAGTGTACTTTAAGCAAATCTCAGAATCTCTGCATTTGTTGTAAGTGGTAGACACAATTGATGTCAGTGGAACAATCTGAAAGTGGAGACTACTTCTCATGGTGTGTAAGGCTCGTCTCTCCTCCTTGCAAACACATGCAAAGGAAAAAGACTAATTGGCAAAGAATCGGATTAAAAAAAAAAATCTGTTAACACACATAATGAAGAAATTCACTGTGTGCAATAGTGCAGAACACACAACATGTGAAAAACCTTTGTGTCTTTTAATCTTTTCTAATTATATTAACTATAGTTTGAAAACTGTTACAGGCAGAGACGTAATGGATATAACTCATTGTAGTGTGGTGATTTCCTATCTTAAATTACTGAAAAGATAAAAATTATTGCTTAGATTCCTATCTTTGCATATCCCTTTTCAAACAGATAATTTATTATGCAGCACCTATGCACATTTTGGCCATTTTTCAAACAGATTTGCATAACTTTAACAGAAATTCAGCAAACAATGAAGATATATTTTGTCACTAATGATGGCCTGGTAGTGATATTGACAAAACTCTAAATGTAATTTGTTAGGATTTGACTAAATTTCAAGAGGTATCATGCCTCACTTTTAACTTTTTTAACCTTTCTTGAAAAGTTAGCAAGAAGTAGCCTGGTCATTCCTCAAGTGTATAAACAGGAAAGAAACACAACAAATATTTCTTTGAAGAGCTCATTCATGTTTCAGAGCGTGAATTTTGCAGCACTGAGAACAAAACTCAGTCTCGTCTATCTACCACTGCTAGCTTTCTGGAGAAAGAGAGGGAAGGTACTAATTCTGCATGCAGACCTCTAATGTCCATGACCTCATGGTGAAATACCTTTGGCCAAGCCTCAAGAATATGAATGGCCACTGTTTCACCAACAAGTTGAAGATAACAGGAAGAATAACTCAAGTTTTAGGTGGGGGGAAAAAAACAACCAACCAAAGGTATTTGAATATTCAACTTCAAAATAAAATACTGGCCATTCGAAAGTGTATAGCAACAGAAATGGACTTCCAAAATTGCTAGACAGTTGGAACCTCTTTTTCATATTAAAAAGTGCTATGTTTGTCTACATATACGGGCCACTAATTTAAATGTGCAATTTTTTTCCCTCTGATAGGATAAAAGACAAAATTTTAAAATAGATATTGTTGTAATCTGCTATATTTTAGTTATCACATATCAGACCTCCCTCCAATGGTTGAAGATGTCATGGGCTCCTCTGACTCCTGTAGCAATCTAAGGATCAGGGCTCTTGTCAGGGCTGTTCAGGAGGCTCTTTCCTATGTCATATAGAGGATAAAACACATACAAACAAAAAATAAATTAAATTTGCTTCTACTCTATTTTAAATCCTGCTCCCACTTTCCCAGGTCAACCAGTGCTGTACAACCACAGTCCATGAGGAAAGCATGAAGTTCTTCTCCTCTTCTGCCTCACTTGCTGTGCACATGATGTCTGACACAGAAGCATGTAAGAGACCAATGCATCTGCTGTTTACTTCACTAATAAGCCAGTTTTATAAATTCAACAGTTTCCCTGATTTTCCCACTCATTTCTCACAGACAGCAACCATTCAATACTACACTGTTAGGCATTTACTGTTGTAAAGTTACACAGCTATGCATCAATGACTACATACACAGCAGCCTGACTGAACGCACAGTTCAAGTAAACGTATTAATAGATCATGCCATTCCCTGTCCATCATGTTGTGGGACAACCACAATTCCTATTCTTAGCTGTGCTGTTGCAGTATATGTGATTATTCTGCCTTTTCTAGAGCTGGTTGCTAGGAATATTTACATCTGGCTACTAAGATGTTATTTCCTTAACAGAAAGTATTACAGTTTAATCTCCTTTTTTAAATTCTGACTGTTCTGATATCCTAATCTACTCCTTGTTTTACATTATAGTGACAATTTATCAGAACTGTGCAGTAGAACGTGTGCCCAGAATTCCTATTTTTTTGCTATCAGGTTTTTGAAGCATCACCCACGCAATGTTTTCATATTTGCCTCCAAGGGAGATACTGGTTTTGACGTGGCCTTATGACTAGTCAAACATTATTTGCAGTCTGACTTTTTAATGCAAGTAAGCTAACCATGCCGGGAGTTTTAGTTTAGCTTATGTCAGTCTCATTACATTAACACATAGCAGCCTGAGAGCTACTTTTATTGGCACCTGAGACAGAAGCTCCTCCTTCAATTCATTTGTAAACCCCATTCTTCACTCTCTTTGTCCATCTTTAGGGAAATTTGGAGTGGCAACTTCATTATCTCAAAAACTTGCCCTTTCCACTTTCTAGTCATCTGAATAATTTATCAACAAAAATAACTGGTGACTTTTAAAATAAATATGTCTCTTTTAATCCAAAGCTATGCAGGAAAGCAAAGCTTTCCGCAGATATGAAAATAAACTAAGTCTTGTTTATGGCAGAAAGACTGTTCTCTTTGGATCTGGATCCTATTCCAATAGAGTAGTTGTCTTCACAGATATAAAAGTTACTTGTAAATCCTCATTGAACATTTTGTGAATATAACAGTACTTTGCTTTTATGCAAAATACCTGTAGAACAAAACAGAACACAATACTTCAATCTAAAGAGTTAAAAGAAATATTTTCTTTCTCAAAAGTGGCCACTAGCTATGTGCCACAGAAGTTCTAGATATAAGGCTTTATTCATGCTTTGTCAGCCAAGTGAAATTCCCCTTGTGTAGGAAAAGGGTTCAAAATACTATGTTCAAGTATTTAGAGTACTTAGATATCAGTGGCAGCTGGCATTGCAAGAAATCAAGACAATGAAGAAAGTTTGCCATTTACCATATAACCTCAGTAAAATGTTCTATTCTGAACTCCAATCTGCACTGCCTTTGTTGGAAGACCATGGCCATTTATCATAATGAATTATATTCAAATAGCATTATGTTCTTCTAACAATGCTTCCAAAAGGGAAATGAATCTATGTTGACATTAGTGAAATTAATAACAATCTTTAAAAACGTACAATGCAGGAAAACTGTTGGATGAAGAATGCCACATGTCAAAAGTCATGCTTGTACCACAGAGCATGCTGTTCACAGAAACAACCTTGCTGAAAGCCAGAAAACTATCTCAGTTGAAGGTAGTACCCTGCAGGAATAATGGTATCAGATGGTCCCACTACAAGGTTCAAGTAGTGAGGGAGCAGCAGCCACAGTAATAACTATGTATTTATGGTAACTCAGCAACTCAAGTCTCATAAATAGCACCAGTCAATCTTGACTAAGGAGGACACAGCAGAAGAGAGAAAAAGGATGGCTTCAGGTCACAGACGTGCCCCTCAAGATGCCACCTGTGTTTTGTGCTGCTTTCCTGCCACCACCAGCATAGAGAATACTTGCCATTAAACATCTTGTATTTGGCACAAAATGGCTATAGTACACAGGAAAGGTTGATGCCCCATTTTAATCGCCAAAATAAAATTTGTCCTAATTAAGCCTGTTGGTATTTGAGTCTTTTAATAAACATTGCCATATTTCCTAGTCAGATTAATGAGAATTTAATTTATCATTGTAAATATTTTTGACTGAGAATTAATCTTTGCCTGATAAAGAACAAAACAAACAAACAGACAAAAAACAACCATGGATTTGAGTCAGGATTGTGGCTTTCGCACTGAGTAATTTGTGGCATGACCTTAAAATGCCTACACTATGAAGCAGGTTTGCTCTGTAGTTATTCAACAGAAACATCATCTTCCAGGTCACAGTTCAAAACCAGAGCCTGTTCCAAGTATTTTGAGATGCCCCTTTCTCACCACAGAAGGAGCCTAGGAGATGAGCACCTAAAGCTCGTCATCATGCAGCCATGAAGCATGCCCACTGATTTAAGTTAAGCTATTAATTTTACTTCAGCCCAGCATCAACACGACCTTCAGAAGAAGCAACAGCTGCACAAGGCACAGCCATGCACTCTTGTTTCAGTGAATCTTAACATTAAGCTCTGTATTACATGAAAGAGCCAGAGTTGCAAATTAAACTTACATATTCCACTTCAGCATGCATACATGATGTTCATCTGTCCCTGTGGGAGTCAATGTTCAAGATAATATACATGCATTGTAACACCTCTGAACATGTTCATTTAAAGTCACCCACTGTAAGATGTTATGCTAATACCTCAGACAATTACGTAAATTAGGAAGAATTGGCTAAATCCTCAGATCTAATTACCAGGAGCACCTTCTACAGAGAAGCATTGATAGGAAGTGTTATTTTATTGTTACTAAGATGTATCAGTCACATTCAGAGTCCCATGTTTAAATACCACACAGATATACAGTTATCATGGTTTAACCAGAGCTAGCAATACAACCATGATAGCCACTCACTCACCCCCTCCTTTACCCCTCCCCAAAAAGGGGAGAGAATCAAAAGGGAAGGCAAAAACCTGAACTGAGATAAACACAGTTTAATAAAATAACAAAATACCAGTACACTACTAGTAAATATAGATATATAAAAAATAGAAATAAAAGATACTCAAGGCAATTCCTCACAAACTCCATCCACAACCAAGCAGCCAGTCACAGCAAGCAGCACCCTGGTCCCCAACAGCATGAAAAAAGAGGAAAAAGACAGAAAAGCCCGGAGGCCTCTACAAAATGGCAAAAGGCCAAGCTAAACATCCTGACCAAATTTCCTGGCTACCCCTAGAGAGAGAGAAAAGAACCAGAGAGACTGGTAGAGCCAAAACCAGGAGTTCCTAACTCTCCTTAAATAATTAGCATGGTGCTAATGAGATGGAATACTCTTATTGACCAATCTGGATGTCAGTCAAGCTCTGCCCCATCTCTGCCTCACTATCTGACACCTGTGAGCAGAGCACTCAGAATGTCCTTGGCTCTCAGACCAGTGCAATTAAAAACATCAGCTTTGTGCTGGGGTGTTATCTGCTTGTTTTCAAACTAAGTCCAGATAATGACTGTGCTAGCTATGAAAAAAATAAAAAAGGTTTCTAACTGCATGAAGAAAATTAACCCATTTTCAGTCAAACCAGCACAACAGTAAGACACAGTACCTGTCCAAAAGAGCTTACAGAGCAGGACAAGAAGGACATATCATGGCAGAAAGTACTATTGTTTTAGTTTTATGTAGTAGAATATAAAGCATACAGGGATTAAGTATATATTCCCAACATCAAATTGGAAAGAACCCAACAGAAAAGCCAAAATCCAAACCAAAATTGCCTGAATTCACTTTGGTGATTGAATTCTTTCTCTTGTGCTTGACTAGCTGACATCATGTCAATGACACTTCTTAAACACTGCATTGTCTTTTCTAATTTGAGGAGGCAAATACCTCTGGCCTCAGCACTCTTCATTGCCATATCACGTCTCTATTCTCAAATGTTTTGCAGCAGTTACCTTTTCAAAATACATCCTCAAAACAAATTTCAAAAATGTGTAAAGTTTTTCAGGTATAATGTGATGAAGAGCATTTCATTGGTGGAAAACAAACAAACAAACAAGCCCACACTGCTAGTAGCATCACTGTTATAACTTTGACAGCTTTGCTGTTAAGAAAGAAACCAGGCAGTTTTAGAATGGCTGAAAAATGTTAAATGCTGGGATGAGAAATAAAAGCGGAGTAAGAGTGGTCATTTAATTTTATTGGGAGGATGCAAATGCACTAAGTGACTGAAATACACAAAATACTCATTTTATGTCCTTCAGTTTTCTGTTCCTCTTAATACTTGAGCACAGTGGTCCTTACAGTGTAAACAGAAAAAAACAACGAAATATCCTATTCCTGCTGAACCATGTTATCATAATGATTTGGTGTATTTTACTCATTATAGTTATCTCAATCTGAAGTGTACAAGGGGAGGAAAGAGTGGTAGATAGGAGGAAAGGGCAGAAGGGAATAGTGTTACAGATAGACATTACCAGAACTTGTTACAGTCAATGGCATACATTAAAATTGAACTTCAGTAGATTTGCATGCATTTAAATACATTTTATCTGCATGTCATAATTACTTGCTTTCATTTCAGTCATGTCCTTTTGATGTATTAAAATGGCAGTTGCACCCTGTGCAGTATTAGGCCTGTGACTTTGACTGAAATTCAAACAAGCTTGTAATGAAACTGGTTTTGTTGACTTCTTGTAGATCTGCATGTTACTCAGCTAGAGATGTCTTCCGGGATACATGACTGGATAACGTCTAACCAAATAATTTTGGGTTATGTAATTAAGTTGTGTTAACTGTTTGCTAATGCAGTCAGTCTTCCAAATGAAGGAGATATCATCAATATACCTAGATAGTATCTATATATAATTTTTAAACAGCTAGCTGGAAGAAATGAAAACCTTCTGCTTAATAGGCCAGTCAGGCTTTGAATTATGCAGGAGTCTACAGCGAACAAAGTCAGTTCAGTTTAATAGATAAATATTTTTCAGAGAAGGATCACAAGCCAACGTATGCAGCAGCTTAAGCACATAAGAGAGAAAAGGTCCTTATCCATATGTGTGGCTGCCAGCGTACATGGGCACTTACAACCCGCTGTTTCACTCATTCACTCCAAAGCAATTTGAGAAGAGGGTATATAGGCCAAGATAACATGTTGCTAGCTGCAGGCAAGTGGTTTGGAAATGTACATTGCAGAGAGAGAGGGATCACCATCTGATCAGCATGGTACCACTGCTGTTGGAAGAGAGATCCTGCACAAACTGGACCTGTGCCATCCAACCTTCTCTCCTGCAGCGTTCCTAGATGGCAAAAACAGTGCCGTGGGGCTGAGAACTGAAGTCACAAGGAGAACGTGACAATGGTTCTCCCTGTTTTTTCCTGAGATTGGACATAAAGTGCATGTCAGCAGCAAGAAACCACAAGGCAGCCCTTGTGGGAGAGCTCTCTTCAAAGCATTTGACAAGTGTTAATTTGTTAAAACACATTGCAGAGAACAGCAATACTCTCCAAATAGTGATAATGCATCTGCTTGAACAAAGTCCTGATTTCAAACTATTGTAAACTAAGAATACAGTTCTTGAGCTGTTCTTACCTTCCTATGAATCTTCCAGGCTCAAAAGGCCTTGTCTACTACTACAAGTGTGAGCTTGGCAGTAAACTACGGGAACCTGGGAGGCTTACTTCCCTGGCTGTGTGTATTCAGAAAACAAACAATATTTGTTTTGTTGTATATAGTTTCTTCATATGCTGAGAGAGCATATATGAGAAGAAGACTTGGCATGTGCTCAATAGCTTCCAAAATGGAGAATGACTGGCTGTTCGGGATTGCCTTCTCTTGGGAGAATACCTTTGTTGGAGAGCTTGATTTTGATTTGTTTTCTTCAGAATTAAGTATTTCCTAGATAGTTTATCCATTTAGTAGTTTACAGGTCTAAAGTCTACTTTCATAAACCACTTCAGGGCTAATATAAAACTTCTTTTATGTCCCTAAAAGACTTTTCATGCTTAAGACTTTTTATGGTTATTTATTCTACTTGTTGTCAGAAGACTTAGTTATGTAGCTTGTGATCATCTCTTGGCCACACAGTGACAAAACTTTGCTCCCTTCTGTTTAGTTCTCTCAGAGTTTCTCTCAGAGACCAGCATAAGTGGAAGGAATAGGATTTTTACAAAATATGCAATTGCTCAGTGTCACCTGTGGCCTAGAAAGTCATAACAAGGCTGGCAGCATCTCTGTTAGATTTGTCTCAGGAAGGTGAACTTCTCTCAATTTTGTGCAAAATGTAGAGACAGAATACCCTTCTGAAATTTCCAAATAACAGCTTCAGTAACTTCATACCAATCACTTGGCCTTTCATGAGTAGAGACTGGTTCATTTTCTATTAGCAAAGTTTTAGTGGATTGTTACATTTAGATAATCTTTCTCCTAGAAAGAAAGGACATGCTCCTAATGAATACAGTTCATTCTGTGAAACTGTAAAGTTTAATTACTGGGCTATACATCCTGTATGTTAAAACACTTAGTTTCACCACTATTGATTTTAGTTTCTGCAGGCCAAGCAGTTTTTTTTTTTTCTCCCTTCATCAAACTCATCTTTCACATAAAATATGCATTGTCTCATGCCAAAGACAGAATCAGTGAAAGGACTATGGAGATCCTATCCATCAGCTCACAGGAGATAGTTCAGTCCAAGCATCAATCTTCACACTTTCTGACTGGAGAAGGATGCTGCCTGCTCTGAGAAATGACTCCAAGAAGAGTATTTACTGTTTGATTCTCATTCCTCAAGAACAAGTACTGCATTGGAAGAGCGGACAAGAGCTGTGGGTGAATTCATAGGAAATAAATGTTACTGACAACACCTGACCGAACTAAATGGAGTTTTAAAGTGGGTGTGCTTCCCGACTGCACATAACCTTTTTTTCTTTCTGAATTTCCACACTGTACTGTGCTGCTATTTATTCAGAGAGTGCTGTGGTTCTCATAGGAGCGTCCTAAGGTGACAAAGGAAGGTAAGAGGTACTCTAAGTTAGAGGTGAAATATAAAGAAAAAAAAAAGGCTTTTCTTGTATATGTAACTCCTACCTGATAAACAAAGAAGACTGTTTAGCCAGAATTATAATTAGCTGAGGCTGGGGTTTATTTATACTTCAGAAAGAAGGAAGAGAAGCTTCCTGCTCAAGGTGATGCTAGAGGAACCCAGCAGGTCCTGGGAGATTGAGAACAAGACTGTTTTTTGGGAGTTTCTTTCTCCTTCTGTTGGAGAAGGGCAAAGAGGCTGATCCACCACCTCTCTGTGGCACACGTCCATGCAGAACAATCCTGTCTGACATTGCTTTCCATTGAGGGAAGTCATTGCCACACAATTTTTCATGATTTTTCAGCATGTTCTCAAGTAAAGTGAACAAGATTAGAAGATACTGTTGGGGAAAAAAATAACTTTCAATTAAAAAAAATAACTTTCAATTAAAAAAAATATGCTTTTAAATCTTCAACTTAACTTCAAATATGCTATCCAGCAATAAAGGGCAAAAATCAGCTTTGTACTTGGAGGTCCTCTCCCCTTCTTCACTAGTTTTCATCTTTTCTGTCTGGATTGTAGTCAATGCAGCAGCTATTAGAGTTTAGTTAATACTTGGTTTTGGCCTGTATCTCCTTTTTTAAAAAAAAAATTACTTTTATTCTGGTTCCTGCAGCTCTGCAGGTGAGCATGGCCCTTTGTAGCTGAATAAAAAGACCATCTCCTTCTCTGCAGAGCTTAACATTCAAGTTTAAAGCACCAATTCTGTATTTTCAGACCAGTACTATACCATGCAGAGCAAAGAGGCAACTGTGGACTCTCTCTACTGCAGAGATAGATGTTTCAGTGTCATCCCTGCATTTCCATGGACAGCTTGAGAGAAAAGTGACTTGTTCAAACTGTACTTGTAAATGTTTCACAATTTAAAGTTAATCCTAGGCTTTCATGAGGAATACTCATTACTTCATTCATCTGGCCTACAAGATAACTTATGCTTTAATGAGAGGCTTGTTTTTAAGGGGTGGCATGGCCATGGAGTGATGCAAAGGAATGAATGGAAGGAGAATGGGTGCTCTGAATAATGGAATAGATGAAAACTGAAACATACATTCACAATTAGGGGGATTACACTAAGGATGAATATTGCTTTGTTTTTCCACTCTCATGTAAATTCATTATGTGTTCTATCCATATAAAGCTAGCAATTAATTGGATACTCTATCATCAGGTTTTGTTTGCAATACAAAGGTTGTATTCTAAAGAAAATAAATCTGAACTTGTTATTAGATGCTACAAAAATACTCTCATGTAATGCCTTCTCATTTCAAAAACAAAAGGAGGAAAGTACACCACTGCACTTCTTAGGCAGATGTTAGTGCAGGCAGCCTGCATGGATTTTTTCAAAGGCCCCCAAAATATCCTATACATGAACTGTACCACTACCCTGCCATTTCCATCAGGGACTGTGATTTGGATTGCTTATTCTTGATGTCTTAACTCTACTCTTTGCTAACTAATATCATTAACCGTGTATCTCGGTTTTTAATGGGCTCTAATGATCCTTGCGGGAAAATTCCAGTTTTGATCTCTTCAGCAACTACAAATGCAAATATAAGTCCCTCTCAGTTAACAGCTTGTTATGCTTAAGGAGTAAAGAGCACCGGAAATTATTATGGCCCATATGTTACTAAAAAGATTTTGACATGGATTAATGGCTTATGTAATGCGTAGGCCTAACCCACATTGGGCTTAATTTAGGGGGTTTTCTCCTTTTTTAAAAAAGAAGGCTTGTTTCCTAATGATAAGCTTGAGTACTAATTTAATTTACATTTTCCTGCTCTTAGGCACAATCAGCATACATTGGAATAAACATTTAAAGCCCCTTACAAAACAATTTGTTGCCTTTGCCATTATTCATTTTACTTTTTGAGTAACATTCTTATTTTCCCTTGATTAAAAAGTCTAGTAAGGTTTGATTCGGAATTACAGAAACTGCAAATTAAAACAATGAGTAACCATCTGTAGTCTTCTTAAGGAAAAAAAAAACAACACCACTTCAGGAAAGTTCTGCAACCATAGGAATTTTTCAAAGTCCTGGTCTCCTGGTCTAAACAAAGGTCAGAAGATAGCTTCAGACATACAAAGAAAATAAAAACGAAATCTAGAGTATAAACTGATAAAAGTGAACAATTACATAGTGCAGCTGGTAAAAAAAAAAAAAAAAAAGTTTAAATTGATGATGTGTTCTAAGTTTATTACTAAAAATCTTATCACTACAAAACTGAAATTACTGAAGTGTATATTTTATTCTTTGTGCTTCCCAATAGACATTAACATCAGTTCAGTGCTGCATTTTAGAAGATGTAGGCTGTATCTAGATACTCAAATGCAGTTTTTCAGAGAAGACTTATATTCACTTGTGATGTGTCAGGTTTTTGTTGCCAATTTTATGTACTCAGGGGCAGTTCTAAAATGCTGAGCTGTTTTAGAAACAGTTCCAAATTAAAACAGAGATACACATATATTCAGCTTCTCTGAAAGCCAATTAAAAGAAAAAAGTCATCTGTCTTTTATTATTAGTGAGTATTAGTCTCACTGCTAATTTGAAAATAATCTAATAGATTCACAAGGCATTTCTTCCTTCCACAAAAGTTATGTGGATACACACTGTTTATGCACGTACTAATTTGGGTTTTATTGTTGTTCTGACTAATCTATCAAAGCAAAAATTGGAGTTATTTGCTTTAAATCCCTGGATTTCTCCTGGACAGGAATTCTTCTCAAAAAAAAAAAAAAAATTGTCTTTACAGGTATCACTGTCTCTTCCACTGGCATCAAGGCTACTTTGGGGTACGGGTTACCAGCCACAGTTAGTGGGCTAGCAAAGGCATATCTGAATCCCTTTAGCATCTTTTTCTCATAGCTGATGCCCTTTAATGCCTCAGACTACTCACACAGTGGCCCTCATGGGAAGGCTGCAAAACTCTGAGGGCTTCTCTACAATGTGTAATTTTGGATGCCAGGAAAAAATTGGTCTACTTCCCAAAAAATCATATAACTGCCACTTCTGAAAACATTTTTTTTTTACTCTTTCACTGAACTGTTTATTATTCTCACTTGAAATTTTTTTTTTCCCCTTCTGAAAACTATTCTAAAGTTTTATTCTCAGCCTGGAATGTGGTGAAGTCCTGAAGCGGTCTTTAGGTTGCCTGCAAACATTTTACATTTTTAGTAGCTCCTTTTAATTTTTTCTCTATTCAATTATTTACTTGATTGTAGTTCTATTTCTTAAGTGCAATGCTATTATTGTGGATTTGTGTTTTGACTTTTCAGTCTTAAAAGAAGGTCAAATTTGAATACTTTATGGCCTTGTTTACTGAGAAGAATTTCAGTGGCTGCATCTTGAAACAGGTCACATGCTCTGCTCAAAACTAAATCAAGAATGGATTTTCCTTCGTGGATTTTCTGATTGATCAGTTGAAAGAGCATTCATTTACAGTGTCTAATATTGTCTACAGCATACCCTATCATGACAGGTATCAAGTCTACCTGGAATATATGAAGTTTCCTACTATTATTGTGATTTCTAATCTTGTGGCCTCTTGGTCTTCCTTACCATGTTATGGTCATTGTCCCACACTGATGTGATGCTCAGTAGTATACACCTATGACTGTGCTCCTTCTGAATTGGCAAAGAATTAAAGCCCAGAGGGATTCTGCAGTAATCATTCACACAGTGTCATGGGTTAACCCTGGTAAGCAACTAAGCAGCCCACAGCTGCTCACTCACTTCCCACCAGTGGAATGGTGGGGAGAGAATTGGAAGGGTTGAAGTATGGAAACTTGTGGATTGCGACAAAGATAGTTCAATAGGTAAAGCAAAAGCCACGTACATGCAAGCGAAGCGAAACAAGGAATTAATTCATCACTTCCCATTGGCAGGCAGGTGTTCAGCCATCTCCAGGACAGCAGGACTCCATCATGCATAATAGTGACTTGGGAAGACAAACGCCATCATTCCAAATGTCCTCCACTTCCTTCTTCATCCCCCAACTCTATACGCTGAGCTTCACATCATATGACATGGGATATCCCTTTGGTCAGTTGGGGTCAGCTGTCCCAGCTATGTCCCCTCCCAACTTCTTGTGCACCCTCAGCCCACTCGCTGGTGGGGTGGTGTGAGAAGCAGAACAGACCTTGACTCTGTGTGAGCACTGCTCAGTGATAACTAAAACATCCCTGTGCTATCAACACTGTTTCCAGCACAAATACAAAATGCAGCAGCATACAAGCTACTATGAAGAAAATTGTCTCCATTCCAGCCAAGACCAGTCCACACAGTTAGGATATTTACCTTGTTTGATTTTAACCACTCCTTAAATGGTCATTTTACTCACTGAAATCAGACCTCTTCTGGTTCTGTTCCTTCTATCAAGTTTCTGAGATATTAATTTATTTGCTATCTCACCAGACATTCCAGTTTCTCTGTCCTTAGTGTGATTCAGAGCTCTAGCAGTAGTACAAACAGACACATATATTCAGTTTCGGTCTGCTTGCCAATTTTATGTATGTGCTGAAATAGGGATTTACTTGTTAAGCTGCACTTTGCTATTGCTTTTCTGTGTTTGACCTGTTTCCACTCTATTCTTTATTGGAGGATATTGTGGTTTTGTACTTTACCTGTGTGAAATGTACCATCCTGAAGTGTCTCTTACTTGTGTCTTGACTTTCTCCCGGTCTTAGCTTTAAAATTCCCCCTTACCATTTTAATTTTAATTCTCAGTTGCCATGTTCAATTTTGGATTATATAGACCCTGTTCTACCTAGACAGCAATAAATCTTAACTGTCCTTCCATGCACCATGTTTTCAATGAAGCACTGAGCCTCTGCCTCTCCATCTGCTGCTGTGTGCAGGGTCTGGTAAGCCTGAGCTTCTCTTCCTCCCTGTGCTTAGATTTCATCTCCACAACATACATCACAACATTGCTGACACTTATCCCTATCATTTTTGAAGAGATCATTTATGTGCTTCATGATGTCTGCCACTTTTATGCTTGATAGGCCAGAGCAGGCCTTCTCTTCATCTAAGTGCCACTGTAGTGATCACAAGACTAGATATTTATCTGTCAGGTAATTGCAAACTTTCATGTTATTGACCAAATGCTGAAAAAATATATGACAGTAACAACAAGGAAAATTGAAAGTAAAAGCAGCTTTAACAGACGTGCTCTCTCTTTCCATGCATTTTGCTATGGCTACACACACAGAAATACAGAGTTATCACTTCCGAATGCACCAGGAAATCATCTTGGAATCACTGTGTGAAATGTACTGAAAAAGTCAATTTAATGCTTAGCTGTGTTCTTTAGGAACTGTTTAAGAAATGGGAAAGAAGAAAATAGATGACATCATTGTACCACTGTGAAAATAAGCCTCTCACCCAATGTCTTGAATATTTTGTGCTGATCCTGTCACCTCAGGAGTGTGCAACAGGACTAGACAAGTTCGGATGAAGCAAAATAAGGTGGAACAGGGAAGGGCTTCTGAAGAAAGAGGGACTGAATGGAGTAGGACATTTCAGTTTGGAAAAGAGGCAACAGCAAAGGTCTTGGAAATCGTAAATGACAGGGAGAAGGCAAATAAGGGATAATTATTGTTGACTTCTGTCAACACAAAAACTAGCACTCCCCAAAGGAAATCATCAGATGGCACATTAAGACAAGCAAAAAAGCAGCACTTTTTCACAAAACATACAAACTCTGAAGCTCATTCACAGGACTGGGCAAATACAGAGAGGAAGCAGTAGGAATGTTAAACTTGAGGGTCCAGTTACAGCCTCTGGCTAAATAAATCCCTAAAATGCAGATTGCTGAAAATGGGGAGAGTTAACTGCAGGAAATGCTGCTCCACACTTGCTATGATATTCTTTCCTTAAGTGTGTACTTCAGAAACAGAAGAAGGGACAGGAAGATTTTTAGTCTGATGCTATACAGTTACCTTATAAAAGTCTTTTAAAACTGCAGCTATTCAGAACAATGAACACTGAAAATGAGGATTCAGCTCTTGGCATCCCTCTATTACACTGTTGGCCAAATGCACTTACTAGCGTTTTATTGTTTTTCTATAAACTACAGTATTATTAAAGGAAGACACAAGAAATAAACAAGCTTCTATCTGCTTGTATGGATTATAGCTCTTATCACAAAAATGTTTTCCACCTGGAAGTGAGTTTTAATATTCTAGGTAGAAGAAATATCTTGTGCATAAGTCTTTCACTTGTAGATATCACTGCTATAGACGTCATTTTATATGATTGAAACAAGTGATTTAAGAATATACCATACTTGCAATCACCTATCAAATGTATTTGTCAGACCTGTGCTTTAGACAAAGAGGAATATGATGTGTTCTACTCACTACTAACCATAAATAACAGAAAAAGTCATAATATGGGACATGAAAGATTGTATTTCCTGGGCTTTTTTGCAGTAACTAAAGGAGAAGTGTGTTCCTGGAATGGTTCAGCACTGACTTGAAAACGAGTTTTATACACACATTATTAGTTTTTTATTGCAGGCACACAAACAATGTCTCTATTTCTATTGCACATGCAAATGTGGAGGGAATTCTGAGAAGCCACATGCTAAGTACCAGTTATTCGTCACACTGAAATTACTTTACAGAATACTGTATATTTCAAGAGTAGAGCAGGAAGGGATTCCTAGATTTAATAGGGAGGAATTATGATGTATTGTAGTTTAACACAGAGGGGATATTGAAGTTAAACAGTTCAGAAGCATTTCAGCTCTGCAGAAAAGGACCTGGGACTCCTGATGGACACCAAGTTAAACATGAGGCAGCAACATGCCCTTGCAGCAAAGATGGCAAATGGTGCTGTGGGCTGCATTAGGCAAAGCATTGCCAGCAGGTGAGGGAGGTGATCCTGCCCCTCTGCTCAGCACTGGTGAGGCCACAGCAGGAGTGCTGTGTCAGTTCTGGGCTCCCCAGTACAAAAGAGACATGGACCCACTGGAGAGAGTCCAAAAAAGGCCATGGCGATGATGAAAGGACTGGAGCACCTCTCCTATGAGGGAAGGCTGGGAGAGCTGGGACTGTTCAGCCTGGAGAACAGAAGGCTCACGTGGCTCTTATAATGTGTTTAAATACATGAAGAAAGGGTGCAAAGAGGACAGAGCCAGGCTCCTTTCGTTGGTGCCCAGTGACAGGACCAGAGGCAATGGGCACAAACTGAAACACAGAAGGCTACACCTGAACATCAGGAAACACTTCTTTACTGTGAGGGTGGCTAAACACTGGCACAGGTTGCCCAGGGAGGCTGTGGAGTCTCCATCATTGGAGATATTCAAAAGCCATCTGGACACAGTCCTGGGCAACCAAGTGTAGGTGGCCCTGCTTGAGCAGCAGGGTTGGACAAGATGACCTCCAGAGGTCCCTCAGCCATTCTGTGGTTCTGTGATTCGTGGCATCCTCAAGGCTGAAGTACAATACCCTACTTGAATGACTAGACTGGACTAGAATGACTTGTGTTCCCAGATGAGAGGGGCAGCATGGAACATCATGTGTCTTCATGAAGTTTGGGATTAAAAACAAAACCATGGGCTGTGAACAGAAAAGCAGAGACGTAAGGACACCTCTTGAGGCTTTCAGATCAATGAGTTACAAAATGAAGTTATTATTAGCTAAGAAATGGAGGTAAAAGTATAATGTAAGATGGTAAAATACAGTTGGGAATAGTCATGGAGCAGGAAGCAGCAGACATATGAAAGACATTTTAGAAAGTGTCACTACATGTCCTTTTAGTGACTGTCCTCATAACTAGGAGCAAGAAAGTACTTTGGTATTTGTGACCGTTTGTTTGTTGGTATCTTTTCACTTTCCATCTCCCTTTCTGCTCTGCTTAGGAAGTCCAAAATCACAGTGGCAGAAACTCTTCTCATTATTTTGGAGGCTTTGATCATGGGTTATTTACGCGAACAGTTGCTTGTATCACCTATGGTTGTTAGGTTTGCATGTTATGTGATCATATATGATAGCAAAATTCTTGGACATTGATTGAAGGAATGAATGCTCCTACCAGAAAAATGTCTATACTTTGCTGGTAAATTATCACAACTCCATCAGCCTTAAAGAAGTGCACCGGTTTTTCTCAGCTGCAGGTCTCTCACTACCTATTCTTGGGCATAATGTGAGAGTGACAATTTCCAGTCATCAGCAGTTTGGAGGAGCTATTTGGAGCTGCAGCAGGATACCAGGTCTCCCTAGCAATGCAAATGTCATCAGGCAATAGTAGATGCTACTTAACTCTCTATACTAGCAGCACACCTCAACACCTGTTGCTTATGCCTCAGAGACCATTGGTAATTCTGGCGTTCTGTCATTCATGAGCATTTAGAAAACAAGCACACCTGAATATTTCAGGGATGAAGAGCTATCCTACCATCCATTTAAAAGCTTTTTTTTTTCTATTTATCTGTACCCAGTCAAAAATATACTTCAAAATTTAGTGAAATAGAGCAAATATGATATACCCAAAGGAAATACTTTTTAAAAAAATGTAGCTTTAAAAGAAAGACTAGTTTCACAGCCATCTTTAGAGAAATGTGAGATTAAGATATTTCAACATAATACTTTTGAAAAAGGGAAAAATATTAAATATTTATTTATTTTTGTCTTTTTTGCAACCAAATTTTTGAGAAATTACAGCTGTACTCCAGCTAGCAAAAGCACACTGAGCAGTACCTTTCCCTGATAGGAGTCAATATTCCTTTTTAATTCAACACAGCTGGCACTTTAGCCATGTTGCTGACATTAATTTTCTAGAGATACTAAAAACAGCCTCACTAACACACTTAGGTGAGTTTATCCAGCCTCATAAATACTTCCCTAATGCAAGACCCCAAGCTGCTAAACAAGTTTGTAGTCTCCTTAGTTCTTCTCATAAATCTAGTTAGTAAAACATTTTTAGCCACCTGTGAGCTGAGAAGGATTTGCAAGTTGTTTAGATTCGCAGCTACAGGAGGCTTTCTGGCTCTAATGCTGCTCTTCAGGCTGTCATTCATCTCCTCTTTTAAGCATTTTATAGTTTATAAAACATTCTGTCTAAACATTTTGTAGATGGAAAAGGAAAGACTAGGAGCCTTAATCTTACAATATGTTTAAATTATATGTACAGTTCTGTGTTTTCAGCTGTTACCTGTATCACAGTAGGAAAACGAGAAAATTGGGCTGTAAAACATTCATTGAGCAGCTTTTCCATTATACTAGGTCCCAACTGGAACTCTAAATTTTGCCTTGGAAGGTACTGCTGTAGTCAAACTGGGAAACAAAATTAGTAACAGTTAAAAATGAAAGAGCTACACAAGCAGACGACATAATGCCTCTGCACAGCTGGAGAGGCGGAAACTTCACCTGGGATGTTGGGAACCTGAAGGATGAGGCCAAGACAATCTGTTGAAATCGTCATAATATGCTGGAGGGATGATGTTCATTGGGATCAACACACCTGATCGCAAACATACTTCGGAGAAACCTCGGAAGTACTCCACTGCAACAGCTCTGCCCTTCAGGCCACATCTCCAGTGAGTGGTTCCATCTCCATGCACACCCATAGGGCTCACTTTGCCTGAGGGGAACGCAGTGACTCCAATAAGCTGTTACTGAAAAGCACATTAATTAATAAATCCACCATAGTACGAGCAGTGAAGGTCTGCAAACATGACAGTGCCTTGTTTTAAGGAGACAGTGTGGAGGGGTCGTGTGTGCTAGTTCCCTCCCTTCCTGCCCAGATAGGGGTCTCTAAGGGGCAGGGTGTCCGTTTGCAAGCCAAAGTCTGCACTGCGGCTGCCAGCACTATTTGTTTCTTGTCAACAAAGCAGCAGAGCCACTAGGGCTCTGCATCGCTCACTAGTAACGAAGCTCAAATTAATTCTAATGTTAGTTTCTAGTTCAACAAAGCCAACCTGAAAACAATAACCCTGGGAAGAAAAAACAAACCACGTGCAAGATCACAGATGGCAATAGGCAGATCTTTGTTCCTGCTGATTTTTTTTATGAACTCAATTACCTTCTATTTGGGGTTTCATTAACTATGAGCCCCTAAAGCTTGTTTCTTCATAGTCTGGAGTTTTAAATCAAGATTAGAATCCCTAGTTGACGAAGTAGCAGACAAATTTCTTGACAGCCTTTTATGAGAACACATTTTGTGCTTTTTCCATTCAGATGGCATTGGGTACCTTCCTTGACTTGTTTGAATGTCTCATGACAAATGTAATTATTCCTTTCACATGTGCGCAGCTAGGTCTGGGTCTCATGTGTACAGTATAAGGATACTTCTATTAGCATGAAAATCTCAGTACCATGAGTCTTGACTCAGGTAAAACTATTTATTGTTTTGAGTAGAAGTTCTCCCCAGAACTAAAAGGCACTTTCAAGAGTTAGACCCATCAGACAGTACTCTCACCCTGTTGAAGTCAGTAAGAAACATATTGTTTAGTGGTTATAGGCAGAATTTATTGATGAAGTTTTGTGCCGTTAGCTACCTTGTGGCAAGCTCTCAACTTGACTGCACTGATTTCTACCAGCTGAGAGCCTGGCTGCTCCATTTCATACTCAAAAGGCAGCTTGTGCCTGCTCTGTAATGCATGCAAGTATGTACTTAAAGTTAAGCGTGTGGTTAAGTGTTTGCTGAAGTGGGTCTTAAAACAGAAGAGGTAGGTATAGTTTGCTCCTCTAACTACTGTTTTTAAAATAATTTCATCCATTATTTTGCATGCTTTTAGTGAAAAGATTCTATGAAAATCTCTGATTACTTGTTGTCAGTGAACTGCATTATGTTTTCTAGCACAAAAAGCAAAAGTGAAAAGTATGTTAAATGATGCTTCACTGAAAGTTAATGCATTGTCTAAGTGCTCATATAAAAGCTACAATTAATAAAAATGCGTTGACTAAAGTATCCTTAAGCACAATGTGGAAATTCCTTAAGGCTAGCAGGTAGCAAAGCCTCTGTTCTGAAACAGATTTCAACTTTCTTATTAATAACCTGACTACTTCTAGCAGTTACAGCCCTTTACTTGCAATTAGTGCTACAAATGATACTAATATTTCTGTCACAGAGTGCTGAATGACATGTTTTCCCCAGAGTGCCATCCTGTGACATAGCTCAAGTACAATTATGTGCTTTCTTAGTCTCGCCCTAAACAATCTAATGATGGGGTTCAGTCAGTTTTATAGTGGAAGTTGTGGGCAAATGCAAAAACAGTGTATTCAACACTGTGAGTTTACAGTCTTTGAAAGACTGTTAGTTGTTTTTTACTAACATGCCTGAAAGAAATCTTCTGCTTTTGCTGTGGCTTCTTTTGTTTGTAGCTAGTTCTGAAGTGATGGAATGATTTTACACCTTTCAGCCTCCTGAAAGCCACAGCCTAACTCTTTGAATAGTTTTTTTCAGAGATTGCGTATTTAGATGCCTGAATACTTGAATTTGGGTTTATGGAGGGTTGTTTGGTTGTTTGTTTGTTTCAGGAGGAGAAATTCAGACATATCAAATCTCTAGCTCAGGGTTCACGCACAGACTCCACAGTCTCTGCTTTCCTAAAGCAGCATTCCTACTGTCGTCTTTCTTGTACTGCTTCAAATGTTGTAACATGTAATTTCAAAATTAAAATGTCTCTAGCATTCCCCAAAGCTCCTGCCTTAAATTAGAATTTAAATACAAAACTTCTTAGCCTGACAGTATTAGCCAAAGTAATGAACTTCAAACTCAGTGTTTTCTCTCTTCTATCTCACATTATTTACGAGACACAATGACATACAGTATTATTTATAAAAAGAGAGATTTCCTGTGTTAGTTACCAAATATCCATGTGCGGGCTAAGACAGGCCCTGTGCCAAGGAAGATATCATTGTAATTGTTCCCAGGTCTGTATTTTCACCACTGACCTATGGATAGCAATATCTGCACTTACTCCACATCACAGCACCATCACTAACTGTGCAAAAGATCTACCAATACTTTTTAAAGCAGGAAATAGGCACCCGTCCTTTCCCTTTTTTTTTCTTTTCTAAGTCTAATTTGACTACTAGGCCTACAATAGACCAAATCACTGATGCTGATTAGAGATATCTCTCCTTCAGGGAGAAAAATGCCTCCACAAGCAAAGCACTAAGAAGAAAATGGGTTTTGGCAATTGAAGAATAGACTGGCTTTGCCTCCATTCAATTTCTCAGCAAGCAGATTAGGCAGTTTGAAGTTACTCTTCCATTGATGTTTTCTGTTGAATGCAATCTGCCTCCATAGCAAACAGAAGGAAAAAAAAAAAAACAAAAACAAAAACAAAAAAACCCCACACATCAGTCATCAGAGACCAGGGCTGTGTAAGGAACATTGCAACCTGAAATAGAAATAATGTCTGGATCACATTTTTAATTGTGTTTAAAGGATATTTCCCTGGGTAGTACATTACTAGAAGGCAGTACTAAGCACCTTCTTGTTTCCCTAGAGGACTATTTGCTTATTTTAGGGCTATGATGTATAAAGCTATGAAATACAGTCTACCTGCAAGCAGGCTGATATGTACATGCAGGCAACATTTCAGATTGCCAACTAAAATTTTAAGAAATAGCCTCAGGCCCTGCCTTAGGAACTCCTCTGTAGTAGCTTTGATATCGCAAATGTAGTCATGCATGCACTGAGATAGAAAAATAAAAAGAACAGGGAGGAGAGAACAAAAAAAAAAAAAAGCCCTAGTCAGTGTTCAAGATGATGGAATGATTTAAAATGAGACATCTGCCCAAATTCTTTTGTGGCAGGAGTTGCACTGGCGAAGAGATTATGTGATACAGAACAGGGTTGTTTCTCCACACATGCATGAGCAGCTTGCCAAACCTCTGTGTTCCTAAGGGACAGTATGTTGATGATACCTTCAGATGCCACTTCTTGGGTCAGGTAGGTTTGTTAGGAAGGTCCACCAAAAAAGCAAAAGTGTCTTCCTTCAACAGAAATTCCCAAAGCAGATTGATGATGACAGTATCTTTGACCACAACATAAGCATGTTCTCTTCTGAGTAGACATTCACTTGTCTCAGGTCTGGGGAGCCTAAGCACTAGTTATCTGAAACATGTTTGCCTTTAGCTGTTGTATACTGAATTTATGACTGCATAAGGGATTTGCAGGATTCATTACCACAATAAATACAAAAGGTGTCAAAATATTGTATTTAATTTGTAAAAGTTTAGAATGAGAAAATTTTGAATTACAGGCAGAGAATGTTTTGGTCCCTTTCCAATATTCTTGCACATAAATATAAAGGTCGACACACTGAGCTTGCTTTTCCATTGAGACTACAACAACTATTCACTTAGTAAACCAGAAAATTCAATATATTTAAGCAAACAATTTCTTAATTCATTGTAGCATTTTAATGACTTGGCGTTTATTTTAATTTAAAGTTGTTTTTTAAATCAGCTCAATTTCTTTTTACACAGGTAGAACAGATAATCCTCTCTGGCATCAAGCATGACGTGCTAAATAGTTTTAAAGAGGCCCTTTGACCTCGGAAAAAAAAAAAAAGGCACTCCAGAAGATTCGTTTCACTGGTCTTCTACCCAGTAATAAATTCAAGGGTCCCATCCAAGTTATCAATGCATCAAGGGCAAGAGCAGCCTGATCCTGAAAGGTCCAGAGCACTCTCAGACATGATCCATTGCTATTACCTGTGTTCATGCCCAGGAGATGTCCGGCAGACACAGAGGCTCTGACCAAAAGTCAAGGTTAGCAAGGGGTGAGCTCTGGAAATAGTGTGAGACAACTTCAGATCAGTAATTTCAGTTTTATTCCCTGTACAAGAGCAGTTCCCTAGGGAAGAGCTTGCTGCAGGAGGCAACTTTGCACATTCCTGGTCAGTCCAATGCCAAACCGCAAAGGAATCAATTTGCTTGTTCAAAGTGGTTAACACAATGATTCCTTTTTGACAGCCTTGAATGTAATTTGGGCAGCTCAGATTTCAAGTATTGCTTGCCCTGAGTATAGCCAATGTCCTCTAGATTTTTCCATCTTTTTTTCTTAAAAATTGAAAAAAATCACTGCCTTCTGGCTTTTATGGTTGCTTTTGGAGCCTTTCTTTATTTCAGCTGTTATCAGAGAAAACAGCAGAGTTCTGGGGCTCTCTTTTGGATGATGTATGTTTTATTTTCCCCGGTTCCTTTCTGCAATACCAGTGTTATATAATAGATATTATTATTATATACATAAAAACCAAAAATGTGGAAATTCATGAAAGAGGAGAGAAGTGAGCACCCATATGTTGTTGACTCTGGTCAACTAGAAGTTTCTGAAGCCAAACGTCTTCCATTAATCCACAAAAGATATCTGAGGTGGAAGGTATTGTAATAAAAATCTGTTGCCTATTAGGATCCATATCATCAAACATGGCCTTTAAACAGGGTACCTCAGTTTTGTGATTCCAGTCTCTTGACAGGAGGTGACTTTCAGAGATTAAATAAACCACAGATTTAATTTGAGCTTTGGAAGCTCCGTGCACCAGAATATTTGACTTTACATGTCTGAAAAGATACAGAAAAAAGGGAAATGCAAAATTTCTGTTTGTTCCATGAGGTGTAGTATCTCCTTACTAAGATTGCCAACAATGGAACTAGCTGTACTTTTTGTTCTCCAGACATGATGTATAAGTAAAGTAATCTCCCTTATGGTGTCAAAAGGCCTGCTTGCTCAGTTGTAATCACATGACTTCCTTTTCAAAATAATAGTTAAATACTGATTTGTCAGACTCATATTTGTAACTCCATCTCGGACTTTTAAACAAAAAATGTCAACTATGGCCTGGTTTGGATAAGAAAATTACCAGAGTGCAATTCTTAAAGAGATCTAGGTCCACTGTTGTTGTTCCATTAATGGATATCAATTAGTATCGCACATCACATCTCACCAGGATCCTCAAAATCTGTGCACTGTTTTTTTGCTTGAAACTCTACAGTTGCCTTAATGTGTTCTCCATTTGCATCAAAATTGAAGACCCAGGCACTTCAGCGCCCAGCATCCCTCGATACTTCTTGTATAAATCTATTTAAAATACGACCTTAGTAAATTAGGTTAAATGCTGCAAATTTGATTCCCGAAACCAGCCCAAGATATCACTTCTGAATGTCTCCTAACTTCTTCAGAATGTTGTCACGATTTAACCTGAGCTAGCAATATAACCACAATAGCTGCCCACTCACTCCCCACTCCCATCCCGAAATAGGGGAAGGAGTCAAAAGCAAAGGAAGAAATGCGTGGATTGAGATAAATGTAGTTTTAAAAGATAACAAAATAATACTAATACACTACAAGTAATAATAATATCTGTAAAATGGAAATATAAAATAAAATAGAAAGGTACTCAATGCAATTTCTCGCAAAATCCGGCTGCACTGAGCAGCCAGTCCCAGGCAGCAGCACCTGGTCCCAAACAGATGATTCCTGAGAGAGAAGAGAAAGAAAGGCAGAAAGGCCCAGGGACCTCTGCAAAACAGCAGCATGGCAAAAGGCTGAACTAGTGAAAGTCTCGAACAGACTTTCCCCAAACAGGTCTCCGTCCCGGCTCCAATAAAATCTAACTGAAATATCTTGACTCTCCTTAAATATGAAGAATGATGCTAATGGAATGTAATATTCTTACTGATCAACCTGGATGTCAGTCAAGCTCTGACCCATCTATGTCCCCCTACCTGGCTGCCTCACACCTGTGGGCAGAGCTCAGAACATCCTTGTCTCTCAGACTACATCAACTAAAAACATTAACTCTGCCCCAGGATGTTATCTTCCTGTACTCAAACTAAATCCAAACAATGACTGTGCCAGCTAGGAAAAAGAAAATTTTCTAACTGCATGAAAGAAAATTAACTCATTTTCAGTCAAACCAGCACAGATGTGAATGTATTCTTTTCAGACTTCTGTCTCCATTTTATTGAGTCTGCTCTAGACTGCATCCATATTTCTTGGGTCAGAGTTTTGTCCTAGCACAGGAAATTTAATTAACAACTGGAAAAAACTGATTTAATCTGGCTTAGCAGCTAATAAAGATCTCCAGTCTATTGTCAGATCCTTTGGTTTCCTTATTCTTTTGCAAATGTGACATACTAAGGTAAAAATTGTAGCCTTTTTTTTTCAAAATTCTCAATTAGCCTGTGATTTTTTTTTCACAGTTGCATCTGTGTTTTTCATCAAGTGTCCTCATTATAGATTCACTCATATATCTATATGGTGTTCCATAGCCAAACAAGAGAGAAACTGAATTCATTAAAAAAAAGTAAGTTGAGTCTTTGGAATGCTATAATCACAGATGAAAAACATGATAGGCTTTTACTTTTTCTCAGAGCTGCTTTATGCTGATCACTCTTTTACTTTGGTCTTTCAAATTTTATATCTGTTGTTTAGGTTCCTAAAGATGATACTTAAAGCAAATATCTTCATGAAACAATCTGCATCACTGTCAAAATACTTGTAAGTGTATCTGTTCTGCAAGCCTTGCATCCCTGAGCTTCTGTTTCAGATGCCTCATCCAAGAGACCTGGATCATGCTGACAGAACCTGGTTATCATGCTCCCGCACGGCTGCAAGCTCAGCTGACCTCTGGGCAGAGCCATGCTGGAAATGCAGAAGGGAGGATGTCCTTTCGGTCTCAGTTCTTCAGTGGCAAAAGTCCCCTTTGTTTAAAAGGGGCTGAAGTTTCTAGTGACGTTAACTATAGACCCTAGGGCAATTATAGACCCAGCAGCAAGTCTGGCTTGTTCAAAGAAAAGTTACCCCATAATAATCCATACAGAAAAAAGTCACCCCTGCTTATGGTTTTTGTCTGTGTGCTGTTCAGTGGTCGGAGAGCTGCAGGTCACTGTCACTATGGGGAGCAGGAACAGTTTGGGGTTATTAGGACCAGCCATCGGATGTCAGTGTTGAGCTGCACGAACCCAGTCAGATGGAGCACTCACCAACAGGCAGCAAAACGCTTGGGTCTTAAAGGCCTTTCAGTTTATCAGTTTTAGGTAGTTTGTCACTAAGCTCAGCCTGGCAGCCAAAGCAATTTGTCATCATCTGTGTGTGCACATATATGTGTGTATTTGTTTAGATTTTGATGACACAGGGAATTGCCACCCCATGGACTCAGCACACATCATGCCTTTGGATTAAGACAGCACCCAGTCCTTCATAACAGTATTCCTGGTTTCCTTCTCATAGTTTGGTACTGCTAATCCTGGAGATATCAGGTGGTTTCATTCTAAAATTAGCAACGTTTTCCATTAATAAGCAGGCATTTACATTTCCACATAAACAAAATTGCAAACCTGTAGCACAAACATGCATATGCAAGAAGAAAATATAATTATTCAAGCAACATAAACATTTTTATTTCTTCATTCATGTTTTTTTCTTGTGTCTAGTAGTCGATTACAAGAACACATCTAATAAAAAAAAATCTAAATAGATTACAAGAAAGCGGGAACATTTGCAAAATTATTAGATGTCATTTAAAATTAACGGGTGAGTGGGTCAGCAAATCCAGAAGACAACATGGGCCAGAATTGCTGCATAATCTGTACATGGATTTATGTTTGTCTTTCTTTAAGTAATGGCTTGTCACTGAGAAGAAATGTGATTTTTCCTACTGGCTAACCACTCCCTCAGAAAATATATATTTATCAAATCCAATCCTCAACACGGAACAAAAATGAAAAATATGTTGTCCTTTTGAAAATATTAGGTCTTCAGAAAGCCTGTGAGGTCTTTCTGGAATATATAGGCAATAAATCACCAAATCCTGAAATGCAGCTGTGTCTAAAGCTTCCTACTGGCCAGTAAGAGTATGCAGGGCAAGTCATGCACAGGGTGTCCATGTAGAAGTGGAAAGATGCTCAGGGGAAATAAAAGTATAACCTTATATATGTATAAACTACCAATTTTAGAGAAATAAATTATAAAGTGTTAATAGTCACATTTTTAGCTTTCTGTCCCATTCAAAGCATGTAAACTTTCCTTTGTGACCAACACCATTCAATTTATTGTGCTATTATTACATGCATGACCACAGAAACCTTGGTGATGATGCCACTGATTCTGTTACAATAGCAGCTAGTGCCCTCAGATGATGCTCAGGTTCGCTCAAATGCTGAGTGCTGTAAAGGTACAAACCAGTAAAAAATCACTCCATAAAGCTTTGTTTTCAATTGTGGGAAAATTCTTTCAATGACAGGGATTGTGTAGTGCTCATTGAAAAATGTGTTCGCTTTGTTCATTTTTAAGAAACTCTGTCAGTCTTTGTTTTCCTGGCATCTTGACAGCCAGCGCTTTTAGAACATGCTTATTTTATATCTCCTCCTTGTCACACCTGGAAGTTAAGTGTGTCAACTTTGACCCATTCCTCCTCTGAAGGAATCGAGGCAGCCCAAACAGTCAAGGGAGCAGGGAGGAAAGGTTGGTGGGTAACAGGGGGTTGTGGAAGGGAGTTGACAGCTATGAATAAGTAAAGATATCTTTTTTTAGATTTTACGCCCATTTTACTAAAAAGAAATGTGAGAGACTTGAAGAAATTTTAATAAATAAATACAATCATAGAGATTTACTGTTCATTGACAAGGAAAAACAAATTGAGTTCTTGAAGGAAAAATAAAACCTCCCACCTCCCCATATAAAGGTAATCACACCAAGCAGTATCACAGCTTATCCTTCAGTACAAAACCAGCTGAGAAGTACATCACTCTCTGGTGAGAGCACTTGGAAAGGGAACACTGGCCACAAGTGCAGTTATGGCATTGCCCAGCAGAAGAAATTAAAGGTGGTTACCTGTGAGGACACGTGGTTCAGCTAGAGTCCTCCTCAGTTGCTGAGAACCATTACCACTGGCAAGAGAAAGCCACGTCAATGTGATTTTGCCTGCTAAAACAAGTGAGCAAAACTGTATTATGTCTTGTGTTGTTTGGCAGATCATGTACTCTCAGAAATCCAGCCAGAGCTTTGGAACTATCTGTGACAGAAGACTTCAGGTCCTCTTCCTGACCTAACTAAAATTGCAGTTATATATCAAAAAATGGAAAATCTAAACCAAGAAAGACTGGGATCTATTCCAGGATTGCCCCAGATGAGTGATTAGATGTGTCTCTTAGAAATGGGAAACACAACTTTTTCCTTTCTAAAGGAGGCAGACAGACTATTTGGCCGCTAGCTCTGGAAAACAGGATTTTAGTGATGTTACTCGTCCCTTCCGTCAGCTACCACATCTGAGAAAAGCTCAGCCAAAACCAGGGATTGCACTGTAGACCAATGCAGAGATTACAGATCTTATGAACCAGCTTTTCCTGTAAGGTTTTCTAGGACAACATTCAAAATTAGTGTGTCTAATGGGGATTGTGTAGTTGTGTATTGTTCTTACAGGATGGGCTCTTTGATTATTAAAACGAGCAGAGACCTCCATTTCTGAGCTGTCCTGTTTGCCTCATTGCTTCAGGTAGCTGATGTTGTTTCCTTTTTTAATGAAATGTAAAGAATACTTACGTTCATTTCAGTGTAATATCAGACACAGTTTCCTTCAGCTGTCCAAGAACACTTGCAGACTAGATCTTAATGACTCAATATCCACTTTGGATACCAGCATGCTGACAATTCCAAATATTTATCCTATCCTTGTTACATCAGTACTTTAGCACTTCATATTCTGCAGTGCTTTTGCCTCACAGTACTAAGATCTCACTTCCAAAATCAAAACCAAGGCCCTCCTCTTGTCCTTAAAGTTAGGTATCTGAACCCTTTTGTGGATGTAGACATTAGCAACCTGCCTTACATCACCCAGGAGTTCATTAGGAGAACAGAAGCTCTGAATATTTTCCCTCACATCCAAAGCAGCTGTGGTAGAGTGCCAGCTGCTCCCAATGCAGGATAGACCTCTGCTCCAGGGCTTGAATGACCATGGTTTCCATCACCTTCATCAGGATTTGGGATGGCTCCTCATCTTTGACAATCAAATGTGCAGTTTTTTTTGTGCTCTGCGTGTACTGGAAAATGGGGATATCTATGTTCTTGTATGTTAACTGTCTGCACACAAACCATACGCTTGTATTTCTGAGTGCATACAGAGGTTTGCAAACAGATTTATACAATTTGTTATAACTATGGGACTTCTCAGCTTTTGCTGAGTTGAAATTTGCTGTAGTGAGTCTGCTGTGGAGCTATGGTAGCTGGTTAGACAGAGGGCTTTACTGCTTTGGGAAAGTTGAAATCAAAATGTTAAATAATTACAAGCCCTGGCAGTCATACACTCTGCAGAAAGAGTTCTGACAGTACCATATCAACCTTTTCTTCCCTAATTTGCATTCTGCATACTCTGGGTTAGTCCCTGGAATACAGCAACGTGCTTTGCTTTGTTTTCTGCCTCCAGGTATTGCGGCATTTCCTATGTCATCGTCACCAATGACAGGGTACATATTCTTCTGAGCTATTATGCACAGCTTAAGTTTTAAAGCATATCAGTTTATAGGAGACCAGAGATGGGGAGATAATGCTGTAGTCACAGGGGAGAAAGGAAGATTAAGAGGAACCACTGCTTTGTAGTGTTAGTACATGGTCCAGATTCCCACAGCCTGCTTCTCCCTGAACATTCAGTAGCTTGTCAGGTAGGAGGAAAGGGTGAATAACATTCTCCTCATGACTGGCTGAGGAATATGTAGCCATTAAATTTATTCTCAAGACACACTGAGCTTGAGCAGGGCCTTTTCAGACCTCTAACACATTCTGCAATTGTATGTATAATGATTTTGACAACACCAGCTCCATGGCTGTTACTCAATTCCATGCACATTCACTGCAGAGGTTTTGCAGGTGGCAATGGGGGATTATACTGAAGAAAATCAGCTTTAAAAATGCAGGGCCTTTGGCCCAAAATTTAAAGGAGAAGATCTCTCAGGAGGATGTTTCTTAGCTATAAAACAGAATTATGGCAAACAAGTGTAGTTCAGCCTGAATATGGTCTAGGATCATTGCCCCTGCCCACATTCTCGAATAGGTCTGAGAGATCTTGATTAGTTCTAGGAAGGAAACGTGATGTGCACACACCAAGGCATTACCATATGACCCACAAATGAAATAATGCAGAGCAAATATAACACTGGAAGAAACAGTTAGGAAATGCAGGTTGTTAAAATTCTTTTTCGTTGGGGAGTGTGACTGAAGAAAAAGGAACTTGTGCATATTCACAAGTTTCATCCACCTGAGTTCCTGAACATCCCAGAAGCCTCATGGGAACATGGCAACTTCCCTTGCACTTGATGGTTTCTTATTTGAGGTACAAAACATCCATCTGTACCATTTCAAAATCATTTTCATTTTAAGCAAATATAGATTTATTACTTTTCAAAATTATATATCAGTTTTGGATCAGCTACTTTACTGTTTACTAAAAGAATCTTACAATCCTCTTTTCTACAGAGATATAAAATCACTCTAGTGAGTGATGCCTCAGACATTCCCTTCCAATTATGTTGAACTGTAAGAGTCAATTGCTATAAGACATTTCATTCTTCAATGACCATTTTCATGGATGTGATTTAAATGACACCAAAGGTTTTTAATTAAAGTCACCCTTGTCATGCAAATATTTAATTTGTATTGATATATTTTTAGCTATAAACCACTGTCTTGAAGCTTGGAAAAGGCTCTTTAAAATTCATAAGACTATTTTAATGCAGTGCTGTCGCTGTGTTACTTGTGACATGAGATATCTGTCAGTCATTCATTATCTGTCTGGCTGGTGAGGCTGCGGAGGTGAAATTCTAGCTCAGATTGTTTCAGAACAGCAGAAGTTTCTGCCAGGCTTGTATAGCTTCAGTTAAGTATGAATAAAAATAATGTTTTAGGAAACTGGGGTTGCAAACTCTTGCAACTTTTCACAAGTCTCATGGTCATAAGTGTGCCTCTCAGAGGCTCAGTTTTTGAAGTCACCTCTCTACAGGAATAGCTGAAGACTGTTTTTGAAGAAGAATTCTGGTTCTTGCCTTCAGCATTGCAAATAGATGTTTTAATATGAGATACTTGAAGGATCAGAATCCAAAAAGTAAGTAGAAATAACTTAATACAGGCATATTTATTTTTCTTTTTTGTTCCACTGATATAAGTGGCACAGCACTGAAACAGATAAGTTGTAGAATGTCCATCTTTCAAGATATGGCTAGAGAAAAAACACCTGACTGGATCTAGTGTTGAGTGGGAAACTGGATTAGATGGCCTCTAGAGGTCTCTTCCAGCCTATGCTTCCTAAATTTCTATGATTTGAAAGTCATCTTCACAATACATTATAACCTTTAGGATTCTCACATACTAAAAATCACTATTTCTTCTTCTCCAGACCCTGGAGCATTAGTCTCTAATTATTATGTTTCCATAGCTCCTGTTGTATAACCCTCCTTCTCTGAATGATACCGTGCTGTGCCTTGGAGAAAGGACAAAAAACTGTACCTCAAAAGCTGTTGTTTTGGCTTCTGTTTCTTGGGACATTTAAGAATGCCCAAAGTAATGTAGTAATAATTGGAGGATATGGCATAGCAGATTTCTAGGTGATGCAAATACTTGTATCATCAGTATAAAGCTAGCTACTAGCATCAGCAACTTGTGCCATTTCCGTGTATATTTCTTTCCCATCTCATTTAGGAAGAGCTCCACTGACCTTCTGCTAGAGTGAAACCAGCCCCTTACTTATTCCTACCGTTTGTTTCCTATATTTTCAGTGGATCTCCAGGCATGCAAACTTCCCCTCCCATGTGGCGACTGCCTGGTTTCTTGAAGAGCTGCTGGCAAGGAAACTTGTTCGCTTTGCAAATCCATGGTAGCCTCATCCGCAGGCTGTTCCTGGTGAATGTGCTCATCAGCTCCATCCAAAAGATTTGTAAGGCCTGGCTTCCCTTTGCCAAAGCCCTGGCTGAGCTTTCCCAGTACCCAACGTGTATTTATTTACCCACTGATTCTTTTTAGTCTAGCTTGACCAGGCTGCCTGGTGGAGGTGTCAGGCTTGCTTATCACTCCTCTCTCACACAGGGTCTTACTAATCATCCTGCAGTTCTGTGATATGGAGGCAGCCTTATGCAAGCAGTTTCACATCCCAGTTTCATCATTAAGTTCCATAGAAACTCTGCCTGGCCCAAGAGATTTGTGTCTGTTCTTTTCATCTGTTTCATTTCTGATCTTGTCCAACTTACTTATTTGAGATGGAGCCTCTGGTGGACCCCCCAGAAAGACTTTCAGCATGGGAAACACCTTGAGCTTCTCCATGATAAACAGGTGCAGAAAGATAATATCACTTCTCTACTCTGCCCTTACAATGCTTGAGTATTCATTCCTTTTATGCCTTTGCTGTCTATTAGCTGTATTCACATCTTCCAGCAGATGTCCTGCAACTGCTGTGTCTGGAAAAAAAAAAAAAAAAATTGTTATGCTTTTTCCAAGTTATTCTTCAAAATCTTCTTTAACTTTCCTTATGACATTTTTAGAAGTGGCCTAGGAAAGTTTAGGATCCTTTCTGTTTTTCTGATCAGGTCACAACTTTATAATTCAGTGTGCCAATGGTTGTCCTGTTCATGTTAATTTTGCAGCATGCTTAATATGTCAAGCTCACGAGTTTCCAGGCTTTCAGAGGTCATTATTTGCTATCCTAGGGCACTCTGAAACCACAGCACTTCGGTGAAGAAAATAAGTAGCTCTGCAAGCAGCCAACTTAATGAAGCCTGCTTCCAGATGAACTGCTGTGAAGTGGTTGTATTTCCTAGGACTTAAAATACCAGCTCTCATAAAAAAGTTTCCTGCAATTGGATATTCATAATGCCATTTCTTTTAATATAGATTCTCCATTGTGTAATAATATAGTTAATCTTATGTTGCTGTCTTTCTCCTCCCCCCAACAAAAAATTATTAATAAATTAATAAAATTATTAATAAGACCTTCTCTCTCTGGCCACCCATTGATGTTTACAGAACTCGGAAAAAATCAAAAATCCTTTGTCAGATTTGGTTGAAAAAATATTTTTTAGGTGACACTAGTAGATTCATTTATATGGACAGCACAACCACATACTCCCAATTGCTGTAAGAATAGAGGTTGAAAACAAAATCTTTCAAAGAGACAACACAAAAAGAGTAAGTGCTGAGTCCTGTGGCAACTATGGCTGCTGGTACCTGCAACCCCATAACAGTTTTCAACAGGCAGAAATCTTTTCCCATGTCACATTTTCGTTGTGCATCCAAAAAGCCCAGACAAAGTGCCTTGATCTCAGCAGCCCAAGAAGAGGACCCAGCTCACTCCCAGCATGCTGCAAAGCTCTGCCTGCTTGTGTCCTTTAACCATGTCACCTGTCCTGCCTGACATGGTTTCAACCTGAGTACTGATCCCTCAGGCTGGTACTCACTGGGGTTTGACCTCCCTCAGTGTTCCTCTGCCCTTGAAGACAAGTGTGTATTGCAGCTGCCCATGGGCCCCAGACAGACCCTCTCTTGGCACAGGGTCATCAGGATTAGAGGCAAACCAAAAAATCATACCTTGGAGACAGCGGATGGAAGGTGCTGCCTATGCTTCTGCACAAACTCTCTGTCCCTTTCCTCTAATTTGGTTGTGTTACCCAACCAGTAAATCTGAGCCTGCCTGCAGATGCTGTACTTTGCAAAGTGGTGATGGAGGACTACTTAGATAGAAAGCCTATGCAGATTAAAGTGTGCAAATTAAAAACTAGTGTAAAGATAATTGCATCTCAATAGCCTTTGCTCCCTCATTCACCATCCTTTAACCTCTCCTTGAGGTCATAGGGTACAGATAATGATTAGGCATCTGTTGTGCCTTGAACCACAACAGCTTTGACTTTCCTGCTTCACACAGGAGTCTCTGTTACCTCATGTGCTCCCATTCTGCTACCTCATCCGCTCCCTTTCTGTTGTATCTAGTGTTCCTCATCTGAAACTCCAACTGTAAACATTTTGGCCTAAAACTACCTCTTAATTACACTTTCAGCGTACATAGAAAAATGGGCAGTGGCATTTAGGCTGCTGTAAAACCAACAAAAAATAAACCCAAAGGCTGATCAGTTCGTCTGAGGTATTGGGAAGGTTCCTCCCCAAATGCTCTGTGATTCATTCCATTTAATGGTGTTTTGTACATCGTGTTTGATAAGTTCCATGTAAGTAAAAGTGAAATTTGTGGCAAAATGGGAACATAAATCATTCATAAGATGGTTACAACTGTGTGTCATTTTAACTTCTTCTTGCTGGGACTTAATTTTTCTAACTATGTATAAAAAAGGCATCCCCTGAAGTACTAAATAGCACTGCACTGACTTTTCCTATGGTGTAGTTGGTCTCACAGAGGCTTATTTTATGTCAATTTTACTATATGCTGAAGACAACTACATAGTAAACAAACAGACAAAGTAGATGGAATTAAAAACAAGCTGACAATCTCTATATAGCTTCTTTTAAAAAGTTAAATGTAACGACAAAGACAGTGAATGCCTAAGAGAGAAACCTATGCTGCTTTTCATTTCCCTACAAAGAATGTTGATAAAGGCTTTTTTGGAGTGGGGCAGGCGTTATAAACAAAAATATTATTACAGCTTTTGGCTGTGAAATAGCAGTCAGAGAAAGCCAAGAGAGATTTCAAAGCATCTTTCTGTTCATTTCAACGATTTTTTTTCAGTGAGATTTAATATTCTCTGCCTGTTTAAAATGCATTTAAAGACAGAGCATATGCAAATATGCTTCCTAAAAATTGGCCCTTTGTCTCTGGTCAAAAAGAGAGTATGCCTACCAAAATGTAGGTTGTATGTGGGCTCACACTAGAGAAGGAATGCTTATTCTAAGCTCTGCTCCAGAAATTTGGTCCTCCCTTTGCTTTGTGGCATAATTCTGACTTTGCTTTCTACTGTTACCTTTTTCCAGCTTTTCAGGTGGCCTTTGAAACACGTACATATACCATACTTGGAAAAAATGTCGTTTCAAGAGGTGCTTTAAGAAACAGAAAACCCGCAACAACGTTGATTTTTTTTTACATCTACTATGATAGCAAGACACAGATTTCCAAGATAAAAATGGTGGCATCCTTTGGTCTAATCAAGGTTTAATTGAGTCTGCACTGTCAGTCAGGGGAAGGGCTGAAGAAAACAAAGTGGATTTTAGAGAGCAGTGTTAAAGAAGCACCATTTAGTAATTTCCAGAGGTTGTCAGCTGGTTCACAGAAGTGCTGCTGAGCTCCTTTTAAAACAAGCTTTTCTGATTACTAACGTTTCTGGTTTGTCTAATTATCTGCTCATTGTTCTATAAAAGACTAAGCACTTTTCCAACTAAGAAATCATAATATGCTAGTAATATAGCAATATAGAAACATGTAAGCTGGCTCCAGCACCATTAGCAACAGCTGATATCTCCCTCTATGCCAGCCTGGACTCCATCTACCTTTCCTTCACTTATTCTATGTTTAATGCAGCTCACAGCATCTTCTGATGAACCAGCCAGCTGGTTTTGCTCCTTCTCTTCTTTCACACCTCTGTTCTCCTAGTAACAGTGGAGATAAAAATGAAAGATATTTCATATAAATGAGTGCTTCCATTTTGCAACAAAAAGCAAGTGAAGCTTTGCTCTACAGAAAAATAGGCAACAGGAGCTTTTCATTTACTCTTGTCTTGTCATGTGTGTCTGGAAATCCATAGGAATGCAGCCTAGGAGAATTAAAGAGTTAAATGTTCATACCTGAAGGCCACCTATGCTAGAACAAGAGTTGTTCCTGTGTTTCACCAGCCCAGCAAGCAAATTCCAGCTGTGATGCCTTGACTGGAATTAACATGTTAGCAGCTGATTCACACAGCACTGGTTACCATTTCACTCAGCGTAGAATCCCACATCTTCCACCAACCTCCGAACTGCAGCTATTACAGGAACCAGTGAAAATATATTGATTTTGATGACCATACTTCCATTCTAGTATAATATATGTCTGCACCGTAGAGGAACATGACCTTTTGAAAATGAGTATCAAACATTTGGTTTTAGAAGTTACACTGTTTGCCTTTGCATACATTCATAAAGTTTTCACTGATAATGTATTCTGGTTACTGCACGCTCCATGAAGTCAATAATTGTTTGCTATACAGCCAAAACTTTTAAAAATGTTGCAGTTCTTAGCGTACCTTTAACATGTCTGTTATTGCCTGCAAGATGGACTTCGTTAAGCTCTTGATAGCCATGTATATTTTTGGAAAAGTAATTTGAATTTTTCTTCTGATGTGTATATGGCAATAAGTCACACTCATTTTTCAATGTGAATCTATTGATGTGACTACTGTTTTCTCACTGTGAAAGTCTTGCTTTCTTTTTGGTTTTATTTGAGATGCCTGTATTTTGGGGAAGATTTTTATCAGGTGTACTTCATGCAAATTGACTATAACCAGTAATTTGCTACTGTCATTTTTTACATCGGGAATGACAGCATTTCCTTCATAATTTGTCTCACTTTGCCACCCAATACTGTTGTATTATAGCACCTCCTACATCAAATCAACAGGCATAATGAAATTATTCATACATTTATGAGGCAGTGACTCTAACTCTTCTCACCTTTTGGGTAAAAGCTCACTTGGAGCTAAACTGAGCGAGTTAGTTTTTCTGAGTTTCATTCTCATATAGATAAATAGTTCATCAGCGTTCTTTGCTTCTGAAGAGTGTTTGGTTTAGCTTGGCAGTAGTTTTCCTGGTGGAACAGAAGGGCACCAGTACTTGGCTTGTTACATCTACAGTAGAAAATGAGATTTTGTAAACTGAGAAGTATACAGTGTTGCTTAAAGATAGGGAACTGCCTTGGGAACTTCCTTCAAGTAGAGTAAGAGCACTCCATCTCATCTGCCATAAATTTTCTCCTGGTCTTCATGACCTGTATTTTCCCAGGTAGCTGCAGATGATGTGATGACTCTTATATCAAAAGTCTACTTTTTTAATGGCCCCCACACTGTCTGCTAACTCAGCATTACCATTTCAAGATGTTACCACTACCAGACCGCTTTTTAAAACGTAATTACTGCTTTTATGAACCATGAATATAGGTAGGTATGTTCTTGCAGAGCTGAGAAACCACTCCTAGGTGATGACTTCCAGATGTGATTCCCAGCAATACCTGTGACCAGGTCCCAGGACAAACCCGTTCTCATAGAGGTAAGTTTTTGTCTTGGCATTAAGCAGATGAGGCAGCACTAGATGTTTCCTCCAGAGGCACATACCAGTGCTAATTCCCTTTCCTTCCAAGTCTACTGTGCTTTGCATTTCAATTGTTGGCACATATATGCCAGCCACACTAGGAGATTAAGACTGCAAGCTGCCGTCACACTCCAACTAAAAGCCAGACAAGGGACACAACTGTGGCTCAATGTGCCTTCAGCAGCCCAAACCACGAAGGGAGGAGACAGCTGCCCTCTGGACAAATCCACAGCATGTCCATTGTCTTCTTGTGCAGCTCTGAAATACAGTGAATTGCAGTATTCTGTAACAGAGGTGACAAACTGCAAGATTTTTGGGGAGTTCTTACCCTGGCAGAGGCAACACAGTTTGTCTTGCAAGCAAGAAGTGAAAAAAGTTTCTGTGTTAAAATAGTTGTCCACCTTTTCTTCTGGTTCTAGAAAGAAACAAAAGTACTGAGCAAAGCAGTGTTAAGCAACTTTTGATAAATGTTGGGGGGGGGTGTTTTTTACAAAAGGGATATCTGTTTCCAGGTCCACACCTTCACACTACACAGTAGCTCGGATTTATATAGTACTGTTGTAAATCAGTGCAGCCCCACTAATGGTCTGAAGGTAGGTAGCACTGGGTCATTGACAAAAAGTGACCTTACTAGGTGTCTTCCCTTAAGAAACATCCCTAAAATCGCAATTCACTCTAAGGCATCACTAATCAGGGCATGGTATTATGGAGAAAAGCACAGTGACAAATTGGAAGGCAACATCCTTCAACAGGTTGACGAGTTTCTCTGAGTTTTGCAGACATTGTGCCTACTTCAGCTTTAGTTTTTTGTTCAAGATGATTCTAGAAAGACAAATTGAACACTTCTCTCATTGCACTCCTGTTTCCTCAAACTGAGGGTCTTTTGTTACAACCTCAATTTCCCTACAACACAGGTCATGGAAATGGTGCATGCATCACCAGTGCATCAAACAAGCAATTTCTAAATTAGCATGGTGTTTTCTTAACAAATATTTCCTAAATATGCTTTGACCTGGTGTCTTGGCATGCCCAAATCAGAGTTGCCAATAGCCATAAGCGACAGTCTTCAGTTTCTCCTGTGGCAATTAGGCAAGTATAACTTACACAATGATCAACCACAGTGAAGATACCATTGGATCATTGTCTGCAACAATTGTTAATTCTTAGGACTTAGAAACCAGGCTATCTTTAATTGTTACTTGAATGGCACAATCACAGTCCAGGGGTATATAGTACAACCCAGTAAGAACTGCCATTATCTATCTATTGCGAACTGTTATTTCATCTACTGCAATTACACATTTTCCAGGAATTTTCTGAGAATCAGGCTGTGATTTCAACAAACATGATGTCCAAATCTATTTTTATTCTTTTTCATTCATTTTGTTCATAATATGACTATGAAAAAAACAGTCTACAATACCTATACAGATAGTATCAAAGCAATACTCAACAACTTCTATGTTACTTCTTTACCCCAGCCCTACTCCATAGCTCCAAACAGGAGAAGTTATTGGCACCCCTTTGTATGATACAATTTTAACTGTGTGTGCTTAGTCTAAAGCCTTGGATGTTGACAGAAAGATTACAGGGGTTTTTATTCTTACCTTGACCAAAAGGTAAGAGTTAGCAGTTGTGCACCAGTGGAGAAAGGTGAGTAGTATGTGGGTTAAGATTTGGAGGAGTACTTCTAAAAGACGCCATTTCACCTCCCCACTTAATTAGAAGGAGAAATGTAGAAATGAGTGGCAGTTTTACTGCTGATCTGAATGCAACCAGGTTTAAATGGATACAATGCAAATAAAAATCATTCCTGTGGCAGAAATCTGGGGTTTTTTTTGTGGAGGCTTTGACCCATGTCCTCTCCTTCTCACCCAAGCTTATTCAAAACACAGAGTCCAGGATACAGTGGTAAACCCCAGGCATCGACTTGGGAGTGTCGTACTTAAGGTGGGTTTTTAGATGGGTGTCCAACACAAGTGCACAAAAAATACTATGTCTCCCTTTGTAAAGCAGACTGCATTTCCAAGCCATGCCTACTTTTTTCTTCCATAGCTGTCATATCCAGTTCCCTTGAATGCAGCACATATACATATATATATAAAGAATTTCTATATATATCTATAATCTTGTCCACAAACCCCACTCATACCTTGCTTCATGTTTTCTTAGTTAACAAAAAGTTCCTTTTGCCAAGTTTTCAAAGATCTGCTTTGTATGCTTATTAAGGTAATGATGAATTTGTTCTTGAAGAAGATTCGGGATGCCCCTGAGCTTCTTTTTATTTTGGTTAATTTGGAAGTGCTGGAAAAAAATGCTACAGTTAGCCAGTGGGGCCATTTTGATAAAGGCTACTCTTATTTTTGGTACTTCTCTTAAATGTTATTACTTACACTTTGATGAGACAGTAATTCAGTTTCAAAGCAGCTAAACTATGAAGCCAAAGGCTTATAGCACACCCCAACAAGGGAAATTGAACCAGTCATCCTACCACTGGGAAAAGTTGTAACACAATAAGTTTTAGAAAGAGGAATAGAGAAATTGCACTTCATTAGGGCATTTTGTCTTGCCAGTGTTCTGAAAAAAAATGCATTATAGTCACAGCACTGAGAAATGAGATAATGGCTGCATCCTTCACTTCCCTGGAAGCTCAGGACCTTGACTAAGTTGTTCATATTCCCCAGTCCAGAAGTAGATATTCAGCAAAGTGACACAGAATTCACTGCCTTCTCTTCCACAGCTCACCCAACAACTTGCATGATGCCCTGGATGCTCAGAGGAAACAGGGAAGGAGCTGGTCTCTGGTAGCTGTCTGAGCACCGCGAGAGCGTGAGCTGCCACCAGACACACGTGTAGCATGCTGGGCCGTGGAGCTCCAGGAGCTATCTGCTCAGCCCATGGGCTTGTGTGTCACGAAAGGCATTTTTGTGCTGGGTAGGTGATAAGAGCCCAGTTTTGTTAAACCAGCCTACTGCTTTCCAGAATCTGAACTGAAATATCCTCCAGAGCTCTCATCCAGAGAAGACTCCAGCAAAGAGGAATGGAGAGTCTTCCCAACAGCATGGTCCTCTGAAGATCATGCTGTCCTGCAACACAAGACTTCCAATGGGAAATGATGGAAAGGTAGGAAATTATCGTTTCAGGTCCATCCACATATGTACAAAGGCCAATTAGAATGAGAAAGGCAGTTTCTTTCTGACAGGCAGGTAATGAGGGACTGACATGCTCTCTCACTGCAAATGCATCACTAACCCTCCCATCTGAAGGAAGACATTATCCCTCTGTACTTCCCTTGGAAATAGAAAGAATTTGACAAAGGCAAATGTATTCTACTAGAAGAAATACTTCAACGTGTTACAAGTCTTCGTGTTTATAGCCATGGAGCTGGAAACAAAGACAAGAAGCAATGCGGGGCAGCTGGTATTTGTCCTGTCAGCAGCAACTAATTTCCTCTCTGATATTGCTGCATGGGCACCTTCACTGACTCTATTGCCCATAATAACAATACTCCTATCCCTTAATATGGAGTATTATATATTTTGCTCTAATCAGGATGTTCTGGAAGACACATAAAACCAGAGATCCCATCTACTTTGAAGGTCCAAGGGTCCTTTTCAGAATGCAGGTTCTTCCACACATCCTGCAGTTAAAATAATTATTTTTGTCTTTTTCCCATATTGTAGAGTATGTGCTCTTTGCTAGGTGAATATTGCATCTCACCTCAAGGTGGATTTATTTCATCAGTACTGCCTGTATATCACTTGCAAAGCACTTAGGTATCCTTCAGGGTAAAATATACTGCATTCAGCTTTATTTCATATTGTGTCCTTGCCTAGATCCTTGAAAGTTTTTTATTACTTGGCATATGTTGGTTGGGTTTTTTTCCCATAATCAGTTTAAATGCAATGTGTCCCTTGTCCAACTTAATTACATGGTTGGGTTAATGACTCATTGCTCCAGGCACTTGAGTGGGGAACTTAGCCAGTCATTAACACATTGGCTATTTTATTGCCTCTAAGCTCAATTTTCTGTCCAAAACTACACTCCTAAGTGGTTACCTTCATCAAAATCAGATGAAGGTAGGAGAACCAGTCAAAGACCTTTTCTTCTGCAAAACTACCACTGAATTCAGAGGCAACTGGACTAGGTGTTTAGCAAACTAGATAGCTAAGAGTCAAGGAAATTATATCAGACTAATATCATAGTGATGGAGGGCTGAATTCACAGCATGTTTGGGATGGCATCTGCTGTCTGGAGAACAGGAAACGAGACCACTGAAACAAGCAATTAAAAATCTCTGTGGAGCATTTCATATAAAACTACATCAGAATACATTTTTGGGTGAAAAAAAACCATGTAACTCAAAAACCGTAAAAACCCCAGTCAGCTTGAACCAGAGTACTCATAAGATATTGAGCAAGAGTTTCGTACATTGTGGTCTGTGGGAAACAGGCATTACATTTGTTTCTGGGAGACAGATGCCCATCCATCACTGCAATTCTCTGTAGAAGGGAACAAGAAATCCCCTTCAGCACCTTCAAAAATTCCCATCTGTTTAAAAAAATAGATGTCATTGACCACTGGAGGCATTTTTCCCTTTGAGCACAAGAAGCAGAAGGAGAGAGGAAATGGAAGGCTCCTGCACAAGTTTCATTATGATGCTAATTATAAGCTTCTCTTCTGAGCTGCTTAGCGCTTACTTCGATTAGCTGATGATCAAGACCACTTTCTGTCAGAATTCTGGCAGTTCTAGTGAAATGGAATATATGTCTCAGGCAGCTTGACTCCACTCCTTAGGTAAGCCAGTTTTGTGCAAGCCTGAATGCATCTGTTTACATAGTGTCCCAAAGGCAATGTTTGTTTTCTTTGTTTCAGTAGACAGAGGAATCAGTTCTCTTATGTTTTATTCATGAAAGTATATCTTATGAATGTGGAGTCCAATATGTATAAGAAGCAAAAATATCACTAACAGTAATGCCTGAAAGGCTCTTAACTTGTGTAACAAATGGACACACAGAATTAAATCACCACTGTTAATGCATACCCACTCCACGATTGTAGTCCAGTTTGGAATGCTCCTGAAGCAATTATCTTAGTTCAGAATTGCAAATCAGTAGCTCATTTTTAATCAGGAAAGTAGGACAGCTCATCTTGAACAAAGACAGTAGTACAGGTCTGTAACACGTCTAACAAATTACTGTCAGGTCGGCAGAATGTATCAAATTACCCTCTCTTGACGCCCAGCCTCAAAATGAAACCTTAGCTAAGCACTCCTTTTCTTTGTTCATTCCCAGCAGCCCTATTTGGTTGCAGAACTCCTAATTAGAACAAAGATTTCTTGATTTTCTTTTTTATGACTTTCTCATTCTAGCTAGATCAAACCCCTGTATTTACTTGCAGAAATGACTGAAGACAACAGCAAGCAATTACTCAGTTGGTGATATCCTGTTCTTATTTAATTGTATCGACACTGAAATGTTTGGGTGCCACGGCAGGGTGGTAGCTGAACTCATCCAAGCAGATGCACCAAAGCAACACATCAGTTCATTTTTCCTGGAGCAAATGTATGTTGAGTCCCATAGTGCTACCATCTGGGTCTAGAAATCATTCTTATCTGTGGTTTAACATCACTACTACAAGCCATTGCTTCTTCACAGGTGCTTAGCTCAGTCTGATGCCTCCACCGCTCCAGAAGGGAAGAGGCAGGGATCAGAGGTGGATCAAACTCTTAGATTTTCACTGAGGAGAGAAATTCCCACCCATTGCCCTTCAGGGAGAGGCTGGCCCTGACGCCTGTGCCTGCCCCAGCAGGCTCCAGGGCGGCGTGCAGTGTCATCTCCTCACACCTGGCTGCTGCCTCTTCCCTCTTGCACATTACTGCTCCCCAGCACAACAGGTCCCTGGTGCTCCAGTCACTCCAGTTCTGCTGGTTTCAGAGTTGAAGCGGCCCAGGCAGGCGTGCACATTCCCATCTGCAGACTTGGCCTCAAAGGCACTGACTGGTGGCAGAGAACCTGGGCAGACCCAGGTCTCATCTGCCTGAGGCCTAGCTCCTGAGAGTCATTTGTACCTTTGAAAATCTTTCCTACATCACTTTTTTTAGGGAGTTCAGCTCTCCATGTTGCTTTGGCATGACTGAAAACTTGACTCAAGATCTTATATTGACAAATCACTATTTCACAACACATATGATGGGTTTTTTATGTCAGCACACTGAAAAGGAAAACCAGTTTTTAACAAAGTTTAGTACCAAACCCTAGATGACATTCTGCTTTCCAGTTAGTCTTAAGTAATCTCATTTGACTGAAAATTTATTTATTTCATAGCATCATTCACATTTTTTGCATATGAAAGAGCTCTCAAAGAAAACAGAGCCTTCTATTTTGCAGGAACTGAGTGGTTTTTGGAGGTCACATAAGGAAGCCAAAACTGTTCTTTTCATTTTCATTGCATTGTTAACATGTCCCCAGCCACAAGTTTCAGCCAACACTTTCACGGAGAATTAAATCCTGCTAGAAACTAGTAACTGACTATTCTGTCATACACATGAAGAATACAGGAAAATACTTGCAAGCTGAGCAAATGTGAGAACTTTAGAATAGGGATGTCTTCTCAGCTGTAAAAATAGTGTTATTAACAAGCATTATAACATGAAAAAGCATCAAGTGCAACTATCATTTCTCCTGAGGTTTAGTACATGTGCTTCTACCTTCTTAATACTGTTGAAATATTTCACCTTTTGATATCAGAACTTGAAAATTTTAAGTTCCCGGCAGAAATAAATTTAAAATAGGTCTTTGACTAAGAATTTCTGTTCCCAAAACCCAGCAAGGACCAAGGTGGTTGCATGTTGCACAGGCAACAGATAGCTGTTTCTTACCTGCTTTCCTGTGATGGTTTAAGACTAATGATATGACATTTCATCTGAATTAACAACCAGGAAAAATTTTCCTGACAGGCCCAAGCAGGTTTAAGAAGCAACGACAAGGGAAATAACTTCTCCTGTCTTTTCTACCTCCAGGCATCAGAGCAGCTGTAGATCTGCTCTTCCATAAAGTCTTCTTCAGCTCCAGAACCGTTTCAGAATTAACTAATATTAAAGCTCCTGTTTTCTAGGTTAGACAGGAGTGATGTCAGACAAAACAACAACAACAACAAACAAATGAACCCCGAGGAAAACAAACACATCAAGAACTGATCAAAGGACCTAATTTCAAATATTCATGGACTGTTTATGCCAGAGGTTACATACATGGCCTACAGGAATTAAAACTCATAACAACCGTAAATTCCTTTAAGGAAGGGAATAAGTCTTTTTAGTATGTTATGTGCCTATATGCAAATGTACCTACATATATATATATATATATATATATATATATAAATTTAGTATGCCATCTATTAGGATTTAGTTGAAAGTGTAGCTTTGTTTGATGTTCTTAAAATCCTTTGAATCAAGGGATTATGGAAGAATTCCAGCTTTTAAAGTTCTTCCTAATTTAAAGCACAGTTCCAACTTCTGTTATTTCAATGCAGAGTTCATGCAGAAGAACCTAAAGACTGTGAAATCCAGAAGACAGACATTTCAGTTTAAAGTATGATTTTAAGTCAATTTGAACAATTTCATGGCAGTGACAAATAATTCTACACATGTTGGTGTTGGCAAGTTTATATCAGGTCCCAGGCTTTGATCCACAGACTTCAGAAACTACTATATTTAATGGCACCAAAAGTTTTGTTTCTTTAATTCAATTTAATGTCAGTACTTTCAAAATGAGGCACTCAGTTGACACAGTGTGTTGTCTCTCTCCAACACCCAATACCCAAACGAAAGAACTTGAAGCTGGGTCACCTGAAACCTATAGTCATCCCATAGTAGATTACTTCTGTATACTCTTCCAGTGAAAAGCTAGTGATGACCTGCATATTTTTATTCCATGTTGATGTTTGTTTAACTACATTACCTGTACAAACTTGTACAAATGACAGAGGTGGTTTGCAGTTATGTGGGCACATGCAGGTGCAGTTATCAGTGGCTTAGGATGATGAAATCTGGGCTGCTCAGTCCCTCCCAGCCCCCCACCTTTCTCTTGTGGTAGCATTCACATCAATTTAACCACAGGGTAAGTCACTTCAGACAGATGATCTGGCTGAAAACTAGTATCTTTTTTTTTTTTTTCTGGATTAACTTCAGCATTAACTTGCAGCTCAATGACCTTCCTGAACTGGCTCACCGGGAGCCCTGGAAGAGCTTTTGACAGCACCTTGCCATGTGACTGATTCATCAGTGTTAACACAACACACCTCGAGCATGTTATTTTCTTTTATTGGTCTTTATAACTGCTGGCAACTTTTGTCTACTGTATGTCACAAATAAATGCATTTATTTGCATTCCTCCTACCCTACTCGAGTTATGATTCTTTTTAAGGCAACTGAGTAAAAAAAAAAAATAAATTATTTCCATTCCAGGAAACAGGGCAAAAGGGCACTTTATTGATTTCTATAGCTTCCCATCATATACTCCAGAGCATCCAAAGTGTAGCAGAGTGCATCCTACTGCAGCTGCAGGGGTCAAATGGCAAGCTGGGATTACAGGGACCTGGAAAAACAGAACAATTTTTTCAGTGCCAGTGGTAACTACCTGACATGCAACACAAACTCAAGGTGTGTGCTTAAATGCTGGGGCTCCAGAGAATATGTGACGTTAAACAGATATTTTAGGATTCTTCACCTCTCAGAAAGCAAGTATTCTCTGGGAGGTGTAGGGGGACACACCATCTCTGATTATGGGAAAACAAAATTTGAGGAAGGGCTGAAAGGTAGAGAGATTCTGGAGGGGAAGACAGACAGTGAGAGGGAAATAAAGGGGAAGACAGCTAGGGAAAATGCCAGCAGCAAGACTCTGGAAGTCAAAGTGTACAGAATACCACAGGTTTTCTGAATCTTTAGATGAGAGTCATCTAGCACAGGGCTTGTGCTTTCTAGAGCTATTTGCCATAGGGCATAAACTTTGCTCTAAAATTTCCTTCATCGTAGTAGGATGCATTCCTACTACTAAGGTTGTTCAATATTTAGTTTAGTGAGGCTGCCTTGGGTCATGACATGCACTGCTGGCCACAGCCATCAAATTAAAGAAAATTAATAACAAGAACTGCTGAGCACAAGCATTTTTGGTAAACCAGATACTACAACACAGTCTCTCCTATACTGCATGTGGGAGAACTGTGAATTGTGATGTTCAATTTTCTTTCCTCCAGCAGTGCTGCTGCCATGGTTCCTTCAACAGGCAGGGTCAGAGAAGATTCAGAGAAACATGTAACTCTAAGCCATGTCAGTGGGGTTTCTAACACAGGTGAAGCAAAATACTTGTTAAAGATCACAAACATGTATTTTAAGGAAGAAAATAGCTTAAGGAAAAGGGTGTCCTGCACACATTTCTGTGTTCAATATATAAAACAGACGTAAGAAGTCTATTTAATCATACAGAAGTACCCAGAAAAATATTTTTTTAATCCATAACTGAAATTTGTGTTTTCACCTGACAGTGTATGTAATAACTGCAGTATTTGTCGTCCTACCCCAATCACCTTCCAAGTTAAATGATGAAGACTGGACAAAGCTGGATACGTCTGTGACCTAGCTTAAACTTACTAAATTATAACTTTTCTAGTGGGCCAAATTCTTCTGTCTTCGCAAGATCCTGAAGTCATGAGGAGGAGTTTGTCTAGATTTTAAAATATGGGAAAATTATTTTGAGAACTTCTTTACACACAGAAGAATCTACTCTTTTAACTTCCTGGAATGCAAGTAGCCAGGTTACCTAAACAGGTATTTGTCAAATTCAGGATAAAAAACGTGTCTTTGCAATTATAATCGCATTTGCTGATTTTGTCTTCACAGAAATTTCTCTCACTCCTAGTGTCCCCCCACCAGACAGGTGACAACAGAGCTAGCTGGCAAACTGTCTCACTGACAGCCTCCCTAACTGCCACTGCTGGAGGGAACCCCCATGTCAGCCCCTGGCCGCACCCTCGTCCTTTGTTGAACTAAAGCAGAGTTGTGCTATGTGCAGTCTTGTACAAATTTAATGTCATAGCAGGCCAGTGTTCCCATGTCTGGTGCCAGTTCACAACTGGAGGAAGTGAGGATGCCAGTACAAACCATACTGCATCAGTGCGGGATTTACACGGTTGTAGAAATCTTACCAGAGAAGAGACCTCACAAAGTGCATTCAGGTAGAAACCTAACTTCTCATTTCATCATATGCTAGTAAAGAAGATGGTGAACCACAGTTGCACACATTTTTGGATATTCATGCAGCAGCGTTAGATACACCCTTTTAGAAGTCAAAAGGCTTTCCAGGAAATAGTCTTCCAGGCTAAGCAACGCTGTCTGTTTGAATTTTCAGCTTTTTTCTTATATAACAAGCCTGAAATTTCTCTTATATTGAGAACACTCAGAGGAAAAGACCTCTTTTTGTCCATAATGTATCCTTTCACAGCTCAGGAAAATGTCTCCTCCAAGAGCTAGATGTTCAGCTAGTACATACTCGATTCCACTAACTTACATAAAGCTACTGATCAAAATTCCTGGTAATAAGAGACACCCTCCAAGTGCCTAGTGTGGATGGAGTCCGTGTTTTTCTGTTTGAGTCTGTGGGTTGTATACCTACTGCCAGCAATTTGCAGGGTCTAGGTGTCTGCATTGTGTGTGAGAAGCCACAACAGATACAACTGCACGTGAAAATGCTCAAGCCCAGGCTGGACAGGGCTCTGAGCTACCTGATCTAGTTGAAGATGTTCCTGCTCATTGCAGGGGGGTTAGACAAGAAGACCTTCGAAGGTCCATTCCAAACAAAACTATTCTATGATTCTGTGTAAAACCAACTTCTGGACATAATATAGCCAAGGCAGTCAACTCTGTCTTCTTGGATCATTCTGACTGCTACTACACACATTGCTCTTTTTTTTACAGAGTTCAAGATTTAACTCCCTACATTCGTTAATTTCCAACACATTTATGCCTGCTTCTGCTGATAACTCTCCACAGCCACTAGCAGAGAACTAGCCTGTCCAGTATTAATCTTCCCTGCGGTAACAAAATCTGATTTTTACTTTGGCATTCTGTAGTGAAATATAAGCAAAACTTACACTTTTGAGGCATAGGAAGGGACCACTATTGTGAGCTTATCATTAAAATGTTAAAAAGTTCTTCTGCTCCAAGAAAACTAAAAACTGTTAATTTACATATTAATAGACCTTTTATGCTGAGAAAGATAACAAATGCAATCTTTGGCCAGATGCAGAGAATTAATTACAGCAAGAGAAAGGATCCTATGAAATACACAAAGCAAGCTCCGAATATTCTGAAAGAATAATATTGTCAGTCAAGTTGCAGTATATAGGATAGTGCTACAGGAAGAGTGAATTGTTTTGTGGCTGTTGCAGGGCTTTAGAGAAAGAGAGACTAGACAAACACTTAGTACATGCTGTACATTTGAGACACTGTACCGAAGCAGATATAAAAGATAAAATGAATACACAGAAGGTCACTAAACCTACAATGGTGAGTTCTTTATCCACCTCAGAAGTTAAAAATCTGTAAAAGAGCTGAGTATGGCAAATAAACAGCCCAATTAAAGGAGAATGAAAGCCCTTCAAAAAGTAAATGACTTACTGAACAACAAACAGGAGATACCTGCCTCAGAGCTACTCTTGGCTGGCAGCATGGATAAGGCACTGTCAGAGACAGAGAGCTCTTGGAAAAGGCATGAAGCAGAAGTGATAATTTAAACTGCAACAAGTCACCACGATCAGAGATTTCATCAAAGTGCTCTGTGGCATATTAAGAAGGAAGGAGCAGGAACATTAACAGAAATACTTAACCTGTTACTAAAAAAGAGTTGCTAGTCCCAAAGACTGGAGATTAGTTGGTGTTCCTTAATCCAAAATATTGCAATCCAGGTGGCATTTCTGCATGATCAGTTACACTTGATGAATAGGTAATTAATGTGAGAGTCATGAAATATCTATTTGTCTCTCCATCTATATTCTTAAACTGTTGCTTCACTACTGCATTATTTAACAAGACCATCCTCTAGACAAACCCATGTGACTGTGAACATACACCCACCCTTCCCCATTTATTAGAATTCTTTGAGCTAATACAGCTGTAAGAGAATGGTGATCCTTTATGATTTATGTGTGCCTTTCAAAAGCAGTTGATAAAGTCACCAACAGGAAGGTACTGATGTAAGTAGTTACGTTGTTCCCTCACAGGTAGCTCCATCAGCAATTGGCAGCTGGTCAAGACGTAAAATACAAAATGTTAATGAAGACTTTTCAACACTGACAGAGCCTGTGCAATCTGATGAGAAACATGAAGGCTCTGTGCGGCACCCACAGATATTATTGGAGCATATTGGCTTCACTGAGTTTTGAATTAGGTCCTACAACCATCATTGATCTGTATATGTGTTTAAATCCCAGACACACACATGCTTATTGTAAATCATTCTTTCTTTTGTAAACCGCTTTGTTGATACTCAATATCCTCTGGTCTATCAGCTTCCCAACCACCAATGAAACCTTTGAGGGATCCTGTTAGCTTACCTCCTTCTTGGAAACAGTCTCTTCTCACACCTTTGTTTTTTTATGTTGTTTATTCTTCCAAGTTACTCACTATGAGCGTAGTCAAGTGGTCTGGTCTGATAGCTGAGAACTAGATAATTCTTAGCCACATCCTATGTGTTGTAGGATGCAGAAGCCTATGTTCAGGCTTCACTGGGCTGAAGGAGCTGACAGGCTGCATCTGAGGAATCTGGCCCTGGAAGTGCTAATGCTGTTACGCTTCCCAGCTGCTGAAACCTAAGACATCATCATGGCTTCAGTTTAGTCAGGCACACAAAAAGTCAGCAAAGGCACGCATGTGCTTGTGCGCATTGCGTAACCACAGCCTTCAAATTTCTTCATCCTACAAAACCCAAGTCAAAGTGTCTTCCTGGTCTCACCAAAAACACGAAAATCACTTTACATAACACACAGAGAGTGGTATAAAGACACAAAGCAATAACTAGGAACTAATTTCTAGAAGTCTCACCCTGTACTTCTGGTACGGTCTGGACAGTCATGTTTCCCAGCACAGGCTCTTCTCATTTAAGTGCCTGCAGCGTTTCTGAAGTCTGGCTGCTATTTGCTAGTAAACACTATGTATGTGTTGACATTTCAAGTGTGAGTACTGTAATTCTTATTACAGTGTTCCAAATGCCACTAGTGTTGTTTATCTGTGCTGCCAAAATCTTCCAGCTTCTCTCTGCTCAGTCATTATCCATTTAAAATAGTTTTTTACCTTTTTCTGTCCTTACCTACTCATAATTATTGCTTCTATCCATAGCACATATCCTACATTCAAACTCTGCTTTTTTATGTCTGGATTTCAGTAAAGTCTAAGGCATCCTCGAATACTTCTGTTATAAGATGTTTTGCAGAAATAAGTAGTTCTGTGCAAATAATTTGATCATTCGGTCTGTCACAAAATAAAACTGTGGAGTAATCTAAGAATACTTGTTTTTCCTGAATAAATAGTCACACTGGGAATTTGGGGAATCCAAGTTTTATGATTTGAGAACAGAAAGACAAGATGCAGTAAACCTTAATGGTAACAGTAAATATAAAAATAAATCTTCAAATATATAAATAAAACATGGGTGTGGGATTTTAGCTAAAAAGGGGTGCAAAATTAATCTTTTTTAACAAGAACTCCAGTATATTGAAAGTTGAAGTTTGGTTTCAGTCATTATTTAGGTTGATGGATTGATTAAGACCTCAATACACTTCCTGTGGCTAGCAATTGCATTATTGCTACTGCTAAACATGCTTTTGAAAAAATAATTAGGAATTCGAATTCATTCAACCACACATACAGTCCCTGTTCTTTTATATAGTTTGGAGAATTAAAAAAAAAAAAAAAATCCTAGTAAAATTTAATACTTATCTGTTACAAAGGGTAAGAGCTTTTCATAGTTTGACTATTATGTAGAATGTTATGAATATTTAAAAGACATTGGCGTTTCTGCCGTCCCCCCTGGGTCATCTTACCTTCTCCCTTAATTAAAGATCAATTAATCGTTTTGTACAGAATTGGGGAGGCAGGGAAGTAAACATTCTAGAGCAGTACAAACCCAGTATTTCAGCTGTTCTAAACCCACATTATTAAACAGTGTTTAACCCAACTGAACTTTGAGTTATTAATCCAACTAATAATTTGATCTTTCTATTTTCTTTCTTCTTTGATAGTACTATTCGGTCATCAAGTCTTACATAAAATCATTAGTTTTATGGCTTTCATTAAGGCATGATTTTTTCTTCACCGAATAAAACAAAAATGTGTCCGTTTCTATTTCTGTATTCGCTTCCCTTAATATAGAATATTAGTAATAATTTTTTAAGTGTTATTGCATTGATTTCTTGGAGCAGCAATATTCTGCTAGTAAATCAAGCTGTATAGTCAAAGCCATGACATTATTCCAACATGCAGATACCACTTTTTTATTCTGCTGATGCCAACTGATCACTTTTTATCCAACCAACTGCATACACTCACAGGTAAACAATGTAAAATGAAAGCTCAATAACAAATACACTGATGTATTATTTAAAATGTGACGGGAAGACAAAAAAAGCCTAGATGTGACAGTTTTGCATCACGTCTGGAAAGATTTCTACAATACTCTGGCATTAAAAAAGAATCTATTATTGTTAAATCATTTAGAGAAGGAAGAGACCACACCCGTAACCATTACTAATCTAGATCCTGTGAAAAAGATTATTATCTTTTGTTGTCTGCTGGTTTGGTGGTTGAAGTTAACTAACTAGAGCCATTCTCATAGAAGTGCTAAGAACCACATATCCTACCACATAAATAGGAAAATACAGTAGTGTCAAACCTCATTAAAAACACATTTTCAACTCTCCTGCTCATGAAAACTAGTCTTCTGCAGCTATTCTGTCTGTCTGTCCATCTCCCCCAGCAACTCTAGTACCTACCAGCCAATTTCAATCTGTTTTGGCACAGGGGTCCAAGCCTCGAGGATAAATTATTTATTGCAGATTTCAAGGGAAAATGATTGAACAGAGTTTAAAAAATAAATAAATAAATAAAAGCTGCTATAGAGGGAGAGGCAAGTGGCCCGTGAAGCAGATCACTGGGGGGTGGGGGCAGCTGGTTGTGCCCAGCCCTTCATCCATGTCTCCTACCCACTGAAGAAGATGTCTGGAAGCTTGCACTGCCTGCGTCCAACTGCCCCGCCGTGCAAATTGCCATAATGGGAATACTATGGCAACCTGGGTGAAACCCGGATTCATTAACTCCCCTGCTGACAGGACAGCACAGTTTACAAAATCCCAAATGTATCTGAAACGGAGGGGTGGATTTTCAGCTGCTAATTAGGAAGGTAAATACACAGTGAGTAAACTGGACTGTATTACATTCTTCTATTATTATCTTTGGAAAATCTCCATGCTTAGCAACATTCAGTCTACCAATGATATAACACATTGTGTAACTTGGAAACACTTTTTAAATTATGGGAAATAATTTCAGTATACATGGTCATCCCGTATCTACCATTGTGTGTGTGTATGTGTGCACACACACACATTTGCATACACAAGGACTAGAGGGATTTGTTCCAGAAATGCCAAAGGAGAAAGAGCACCCAACACCGAATTTCAGCAGACAGTAGCAGGGTGACTGTCCCTATGACGCTGAACAACAGAACAAGCGTGTCCAGGACCACTGACTGCTGATCCTGATTAACTATACCTGATGTTGACATACTGGGTGCTTAAAAGACATACTGGTCATAACAAGAACCTTTCTTTCCCTTGGCTTCAGTGAACTGTGAACTTCACCCTCACTCCTAATTCATGAGTGTGCTGAAATAACTTCAACATTTATGTCTGAAGCCTTGCATCCCTATATATTTCTTTCACTGTGAAAGGTTTTAAGAGTTTTTTGGCTCTCCGTGTGAAATGATATCAGTCTGAAACAATGTTCTGGTACCACCAGGCCAACTGAGTTACGGGTTTACAAACAGTACATGACACAGGAATACTCAGTCTCTCTGGAAGGATAATTTGTTACAGGCACCACTCAAAGAGAGATTAGCATGTAATTAGCTCTTGACAGTGGAATGTTTCCAAACTGTGGGGTGTCAAACAGCTTTTTGGGTGGCACACAAACCAGGTAATGGGTGCAGTGAGCCTAGGGAGAGGAAGTAGCTGCTGTTCTGCATGGAGACAGATCCATGTTTTTTGTTGCCCGTGTCAACCAACGCTTCACCATCTTGTACACATCCCTCAGCAAGTTAAATCTCTTCCTCCATAAACTACATTTCTTGATAATTGCTTTGATAATCACTACATTTTCCTGTGACATGCACAAGAATAGACTGGGAAAGTGAGGCTAAACACTATTGGAGAGAAGGCACATCCCAGTGCATCAGCATGGACAATTGGAAACCCGCGGAGTCCCTCTGCTGCAGGGGGGACGGCGCAAGGGGCAGCTGTGCACACCCATGGGGCAAGATGAGCTTCTCATTAGAGTTCTCCATCCGGTGTTGTGCAGAACAGAATCCCTGTTGCACAACTTGAGGCCATTTCCTCTCATCCTATCACTTGCTATTTGGGAGAAGACACCAACACCCTCCATGCTACAACCTCCTTTCAGGTAGTTGTAGAGAGCCATAAGGTCTCCCCTCAGCCTCCTTTTCTCCAGGCTAAACAGCCCCAGTTCCCTCAGCTGCACCTCATCAGATTTGTGTTCTGGGCCCCTCACCAGCTTTGTTGTCCTTCTTTGAACTCTGAAAATGGTTCCTTGCAGTGAGGGGTGAGGCAAAAAATGTGAGAAACAGCCCTGTGAGCTCCAATGGGAGAGGGGTAAGAGGAGAAGGAGGAGGAGGTGCTCCAGAAGCCCCAGCAGAGATCCCTTGCAGCCTCTGGAGAGACCATGCCAGAACAGGGGAAGAATGTGAGGAGGGGGAGAGAGCATCCGAGTGGGCATCTGGTAGCCAGGCAAGGTCAACCCATCACGAGGGCATGTTCAGAGGAGGGAAGGAGTGTGCTTTTCCTTTAAAGCCATGCAAAGGCAGTCTGCCATCGTGTGTCCTCCATCCTGGGGCTGCAGGCAGGAGCTCTAGCACCAACATTGTCTCTTCCTCACATCTCCCCTTGAACGGTTGCAGCAGCCACCAGGTTGGTGTAAGAGAGTTTGAGGATATCATTTGATCATGCCAGTGTGAGACCAAGACTCAGACTAACCTGTGAAACTTGGCCTCACAAAAAGTACTTAGTTAACAACATACTTTTCTTCAACACGTGGAGTTCATGTTGCCAATTTTTGCTAAATTCAGAATGAATGTGACAGTATGTGAGGGAATGTCTGTTGGGGTCTAGAGATTATTTTCTATCTCCCAGCACCATCTGGCATTACAGTGGAAACTCTGAATGAATAAACATTGCTTATCATTCTGTCAGTCACTCATCCACCAGACAGAGGCTGAAACACTAATGTACTCATCATCTTTGTCATTTGGCAATCAGGGACTACTTCACGGTAACTGAGACAAAGACCACAGATTAAGGTCCATAGCAGAAATGGGCAACAGAGATTTAGCAAGCTTAATGTATTATTCAGTTTGACTGCTGCTGATGCAGGGAACAGAACTTGATGGGTTTGTGGTTTCTATTTTTGAAGTGTCTTTTTTGCACAAAGGTGTTGGATTTGTCAGCTAAATTGCTGTGAGCTCATTTTATGTTGTTTAGATGAAGAGCAATATTTAAATAGAAAAAAAAAAAGGGGAACGCTGAAGGGAACTATGTGGTAAATTCATTTCTAGTGAATGATACACAGGTAGCATTTGTTTGGGAACTGCTGGAGCAAGGAAGTGTACATGTGTTAGGATGAATGATAACTAGTTCAAACATCTTTGAGCAATTCTGTCAGTTCCCTCCTCATAGCACAGACCTGCATCCAGATTCTCCAGTTTTGCTTTCCTCGTCACTGTAGCAATCATTACAACTCGACCGATGAACACTCCTGGATAACAGACAGATCCAGAATTCTCGATTAAAATGAACTTCTTCTTAAAACTCATCTTACCAGCAAGATTTGTTCTGGTTTGCAAGGCCCACAAGAAGAAGGCACTTTGAAGAGCACTGTCACTTTCATACAGAGTCTCTGCATCAGCACACACATGTGGTTGGGCTCGCTACTTGAACTGGCTGGTAACAGAAAACTACAGCACAGTGAAGTTTACTATTTTATAATGCCTCAAAATTTCACACTGTTCAGATGATGACACATTCAAATGAGAAGCCTTTTTGGAAGAATGGGTTAATGACCAGATAAAAGAATAAAAAGCCTAACGGTGAAATTAACTCACTCTTTCAATTTTAAAGGGCTGAAAATGTAGGGATAAGGGTCTCTGATAAACTTCTGTCTTCTGCTTATCTTCTGTTACAAACAGCTGAGTTCAATATATTGTTTTCTTTTTTTCCTTTAATTGTTTTTAAAATTATGCAGTTGGTTGTTGATTATATTGTCACTGAGAACACATCAACTTCATTCCAATCCTTGGAATTGAACAAACTCTCTGATGCTGACCCTGCAGGTGTACATGGCTTGTTAATAGTGTCGCCACAACCCTCTCCATAACCAGCTTTGTTCCTTGATGTTGCTAAAAATGAAATCTTTGTGTTTCTGAAAATCTTTTGTTTGTCTTCATTGACAGCTGGAACATTTTCTGCAAGTGGCAACTGAATGCAAGAAGCACTGACACAGACCTTTTCAGCTGAAAATGTCCTACCCTTATCAGGGCATTTCTTGTTTTCTTTTGCTCTTTGTTTCTTAAAGTAGACATAAAATGTCAAGTTAGTCTTACTCAGACTCTGAGACTCAAATCAGGAAAGTAAAGTGTGTAACTCAGAGAGCATTTCCATACCAGATACAAAGGAAAGGAATTGTTTATTTGGTGGTTCAGCTCTATCCCAGTTTTAGGAGGTGACATGGGACTGCCCTGCATATCAAGACACATGACTGCTTGCATTTACTTGTCTCAAAACTTGTCTGATTCATCTTTCTGGTATAATGAAATGTTTTACTAAGCTGTCTTTTTTTCTGTAAATATATTCCCCCAGCTGCATCTTGGTGGTGGTTTATTTGCTCCAGAGTCTTCTATTTTCATCTCAGAGATGAATATACATTTCAGGACCAGCTTTTGAAATATCAGTTTGCTTCAGGATACTTCTTATGAACAAGTCTTGGAAGTCAGCACTGAATCAGTTTCATGTATTTTATTTCCCAAGGAATCAGATGCACTTTATTATCTAGCAAATCTCAAAGCATAACGTAAAAACAAAGACCAAATCAGAAAAGGACATTATAAAAATACTGAAGCTGTCTTTCCCTGGAAATGGCAAAATACATTAATCCACTTTAATATAAAAAAGAAACAATGATACAATGCTAAAAAAAGCCTCTCAAAGGTTCATACATTCATTTCAAATGCATAGCAAAACTCAGCTATTTACATTTCTTTTCAAAGTTGTTTTGTCCTTCAATCACAAAACATTTACTTTAATATGGCATCAGGATATTAAGCTAGATATTCAACCACAACATTTAATCAACTATTATTAAGAAATACAGCAGGCCTGAAGTTTCTGACAGTTCTGCCTAGAGGAATGGGACTATAACATCAAAAAAGCAAGTTTACTGCCTCTGGTCCTCAATGAGAGCAGAGCTCCAGCACATAAAAACCTGACATAATGTTTTAGCAAACCCTGGGCCATCCACGTCAAATGACACCTGCATACCAGGTGTTTTCTTTTGAGAGAAAAGTCCAGTCAACAGCCATTATTGACATCCTACTGCTTCTTGGTCCTCCATCATGCAGTGTGCAAACACTGCTCTGTTTCTACAGCCCTCCTGCACCCTGAAGTGAAGAGCTGGTCCTTTCCCTAAATGTCTTCACTTCATTACATGTATTTCTGAACATCCTCTCAGACGTCACTCAGAAAGGAGAGGTTCAGCCATCTAAATAAACTCCAACAGTCACCTTAGACCCTCAGGGTTATCTCAGATCAGGTCTGTCTGGATCTGACCCAGAAGGGGCAGGAGCTCTCCTGGAGCAGCACATGGAGGGTAGAAGGTGCAGCCCTGGGTGTTAGAGAACTGTGCCAGCTCCTCCATAGCTCCCCTCAAGCTGAGATCTTCCTGTTACCCTCACAAAACTCTTGAACAGCAGTAGTTTATTTTCAAATATCAACCATAGTTTCTTTATTAAAGCTGTCAAGACTTCCTTTTCTTACTCATAACTCCAAACTGCAGGTTCCAGCTAGTCAGTTCTGAGCATCACAGGTTTGGAATAGGAGAAAAGGAAGAAGAAAAAACTCTGTTTTCCTTAGCAGACACAAATGCATATAGTTTACTCAGTCAAATGCATTCAATGGTAAAACACCTAGTAAACATCTTTATGGGATTTCCCCCCCAGAATCTACAATAAAGGAATTCCTGTTCTGTTCAAAGGGAGAAGGTTAACCACTGTGTTATGTCTCTGGCAAACTGGCTTCTTATGAGAAATTTGCTCCTGCATCAAGTTCCAAAATTTTAGTGTCACAGACTCTTAAACATATTTGGATGAGTCTAAAGTGCTAAATCACACCAGTAGAAATTGCCGTTTGTGTCAACAAACACCCAGACATCCAAACAGCGGCCCAGCCTAGCTGTATGCTTGGAATCAAAGTCAGACCCATATGCAAGCACAAGGTTGTCTGAGCTTTGAGATTTTGTTTGAGCTCGTCTTTTGATCAACTGGTAAAAGAGAGAAATGGAGGAATATGCAGTCATCAGGTGTTAATGTTAGATGTAAAAAGCTTAGGTGTTCTTTGAAATTAATGTTAAATGCTCAAATAAAGCAGTTTTATCTTTCAACACTTTGAAAAGAAAGTTACTACTGTAAATGGCACACCCAGTTCAGATTTGATTTCTAAATGAATTCACTGATAGTGAAAGCACTCAGGATTCTTTAATTAATGTTATAGAAAACGCCATTTAATTACTTCTTAAGCACTTGTATCTGCATAAAGTTGCATTACATTGCATACGTCATCATTTAAATCCATTATCTACATATAAATATGTATCAAATTTGAATCGCATATGTCTTCATCTTTTGTTTTGTTAATCACAAATGTCATACCTAAATGAATCCAAAAAATCTAATTCTGGCTTACTCACCAAATATTTATTAAACAAAATATGTGTTATAGGACACAAATACAATAAAATAATAGGTGGAAGTCTTCAGGGTAGTATAAATTATTACCAAAGTCAACAGAATGACTCCTCTGAAATGAGCTGTCTGACCCAATGACAGCTGCTGTGACAAGCATCAGCAGCTATAAGACAACACAAAAAATATTTATTTTAGTACCAGAAAACCTACTTACAAATGTTCTCTTAAAGGCTCATCCGGAACTCAGAAGAGCTGATTTGACTGCCCAAGTGATGAGCAGGATACATTAAACCTGTTTTCTCGTGACTAGAAAATTCCCACTAAAAGATTTGAACTGGTTGTCTTAAATGCAAATGCACATTGCCTAATATATGTAATGAATATCTGTGTTCAACAGCACTGTTTCATTTAGGTTCATCTGAAGTTGAGTTAATAAAAGGCTTGTTTAATTAAATGTTCTGCTTCAACCTGAACAGTCAAATGAATATACAGAGGCCTTACTCTGCTCAACTCAAAAAGTCATTGCACTCTTTCTTCAGATGCCAGTCACAGACACAGAAAAAGATCAAACTGAGTACCTCTGTCATGAAATTATCAATTAAATGGTACTATCCACTACTACGGTGTAAAGAAGCAGAAAAACAGTTTTACATCTTTGTTGGTAACTTAACGACATTGTGACATGCACACTGTCAAAAGCAGGTTCCAAGTTTTCAGTCGTGGAAAAAAGAAAACAACTGAAAATACTGTTGAATTCTGTACAATGGACAGACAGGCATCAGGCTGCTCAGTCTACATTTTCAAATAAGTCTTGCTAACACAAAACAGTCAGAACAACATCAGGGCCTGGCTTTTGTGGGTGTGATAGGAGATGTAGGCAGGAATTCTTCATCCTCCAACAGGAAAATGGGGATTATACATTTATTATACGTTGCCTGGCTTGTTTAATTATACTTTACATTGGCATGGTGCTTTTCAGTGCATAAAGACAAGTGGTCTGTCCTGGATTTTATAAAAAAAAAAAAAGGAGATGCTACCTATAGAACAGGAAAAGTCATAAAAGACAAGATGCATCAAGCAACAGAAAGCTAACACATTCATGGCAAAGCCTGGAAATGTGATTAAAAGTTTTATTATTCGATGAACCAGATTCTGTGCCCTGCAGAAGAGATAGGAAGGATACATCAGCTCCACAAGCACCAGTGAAGTCCATTGTCAATCACAGAGGCCTCTGATGGGAGAGTATGAACATTTGTTTGCCAATATTGGAAACTAGATTGCTGACAGCTTCTCCATTCATTCAGCAGCTGCTTCAGCCATGTTGTCAACTCCACACTTCTCACCACTGTCCTAGAATGGTCCTTATGGAAACTTTACCTACGAGTGAAATGCACTGCTCCCTTTGCATGTCATGGCTTTAGGGGAAGGCAACGGTGCTATTGCAGAGCAGTCACCTTCCTTCCAGCCCAACCGTATGCTGTGTGTCTTCTCCGAGAGAGCCATGGCCGCTGCTGTTCCCGTGCCATTCTTCATTCCCATAAAATGGTGAGATTTTTCTTCTGATTGTACTCTAACTTGATGTACATGTAATAACATTTCCTCTAAGTATGCTAGAAAGCAGCTATGTATGTCAATAGCAAATAGCAAATGAACAAAATTGTTCTCTCCATTACGGACTTGGAGTTTAATTAGACACTGAAGCAAATCAGTACATACATACATGCTAAGCAGAAAGTTCACCCATAGCAACTACACATAGGCGTGCACACTTTGGGACGACACTCCTGCCAAGTCAGGTTTACGCAATCTGTGACGGGAAAGTGATGGGTATCTGCATTTTGAGGATCTATCACCCCAGCACCAGAAGATACAGTACATTGCTCCTGCAGCAATGAGAAGAGCAGCGCTCACCCAGCCCACGTAGAGAGCAGCTCCTAGTTCTCGTTTCAGGGTTGTAGGGACTTTCGGATCATAGAAGTCGCGAATGATGATGCCTCCAGTCCAGGAGACAGGGATCAGAACAAGGATGCCTGTCAGGAGAAAGGTAATTCCAGCTGCCAGTATGAAGATACTGATGCTCTGGGCATCTTCCTTGGTCCTGTGAGTGTACTTCATACCAACAATAGCCATCAAAAAGGAAATGATTGACAGGATCACTGCAATGCACATGAGGGCTCTGAATGCCTCCAAGGTAGGGGGGAGAGCTAGGATGGAACCATAGAACTTGCACTGCAACTTGATGCCCATAAGACTGACGCAGTTCATCCACAGTCCTTCCCAGATGTTCTCAAATACTATGATGTTGCTGCCAATGTGAGCAGAAACTTTCCACTGTGGCATAACTGTGGCTGCCAAAGTTCCAACCATGCCAACACCTCCAAATATGAGAGCAGTGATTTGTAACACACAGCAAGCCATGCTTCCTCCAAAAAACATACCTCTAGAGATGTGGCCTAGAAAGTCTTCCAAAATCCCTTTTTCACAGAAGAAATATAAAGTATAAGAGGGAATACTTTCTCCAGTCGTTTCCTCATATAGCAGTTGTTCGGTTTTTTTCAAAGCAGTTCATTCCAATCTGAGGTTCAGACAGGTAGAAATACATTTCTGACTGGCTAGAAGTACCTGCTATTTATTTGCTTTGAAATCCCCTCTGACTACAGTTCCTACCCATCAAGCCTAACAAGTTTCCAGCCAATAGGAAGCTAGGAGGGGTGTGTCACAAGCTGATTTTACTGCTTCTCATACTGTGTATGTAGTGATGTTATAATTGTCAGGGATTCATTCAAAGGTACCAAATTGCAGGGCTACTAATTTCTTAACTATAAGATTGCAGCTATGTTGAAACTTAGTACAGAAAACCTGAACTTCCATTTGTTAAAACATCATGTAAAATAGGTTATTACAGTTGTTCTTATGACAAAAGCTAAACTTGGGGTGGGGCTTACTTTCTAAGTGCAATTGCCCTGGGAAAACATCTGATTTTTTTTTTAATCAAGATATGAGGTACTTGTTGTAGCTCTTTAATGTAGATTCCTGGTTTTGATCAAATACAAAAGTGTAATCATTACATTAGATAGGTACAGGAAAGTCAAGTATTCCAATCAACATCAAAGCTTTACTCTACCAGCTACATAATTCACAACGACGACAAAGAAAATAGCTGGCAGACTTTCACAGCTTCTGCTTTTGAATCCACAAGTAAGGCTGCTTTTCGGAAATAATCCTCTATGAGACTCTCTCCCCATTAGAAGGATAGTGCTGTCATTATGTTCCATACTAACAATCTTCTCTTGGTAACACTAGGAAGAATTCGGGGCAATTGTCCAATCTGAAAAGGATGAGCTTTTCTTTCAGTGTACAATGCACCTCACAAAAAGTCAGAGATCCCTCCCACAAGCATGTATCTCAGCCTGCACAGATACCTACAAGCCTGGACAAAAATGCATGCCAAAGACTGATTTGCCTTGGGCAAGTTAGGAATAATTGCTGCATTATGGGTATTTTACTTTCTTCTCTCTACCTTGAGATAATAGTACATGTTGACAGCTCATTGCTGTTGTTGAAATTTATGTGGTTTTGGTTACTCCAGCTCTTCAAAACAATAAGGTAAGAAAAAAAAAAAACAAACACAAAGAAAGAAAAATAAACAAACAAAAAATACTGGTCCACTAAATACAATGAAGGTCACTAAAAGTGCTGTTGAAGAAAGACATATTCTTAGATTGCTTGTGGCTTGTTGTGTTGTGAGTTCTGTGTGTTTGCAAATATCAGACATTGCGTTTGATTGCATTAATTTAGTTACAGCCTTAGGTGTCTACACAACATATTCAAAGTGAAAGCTAAAACCCATGAAAAAGTGAATTGCCCATAAACCACTGAGAGCCCACAAAATCCCCTCCTTCCTACAGTTACTAACTGTAAGGAAGGGATACCCGATAATGCAAGTCATATAGTATAATGTTACATATCCACATGGAAAATACTCCCCAGGGATCTGGGCAATTCATTTTGCCTCCAAGTCTGCCAGCAGGAATGTGGGGAGAAAAAATGTTTTCAGCTGAGATGTGAAATGTAACCTTTAGAAACAAAATACATTATTGGATTTGTTCTTATAGAGAGATGAATATTGCACTACTCTTTCGCAGACATAAAAAAAAAAGAATCCTGTGCTGCAGAAATGTTAAGGCACTTCATCTGACGCCACAGAGGAGGAGGTGGTAGAGATGAAATCAGATGTTATGGATGGTTACCTGTCTAGAAGAAACTCCTTTTTCTGGCAGGATATTGGTCCCTTAGAAGACTGCACACAAGACCTGTGCTGTTTAACTTGAGTACAGTTTCCATTCATCTTGTGAGACTTTCTACCTCTGAATTCTCAAAACTGTTTTTTTTATTTGTTATTTAAACCTAAAAAAAAAAAAAAAAAAACAAACCACTTTATCACAGAAAAGCCCTCTCAAAACTAGCACTTAAATGTCTTTTTTTCTACAGAAAAACTCTTTGTGCAACATTTTCAGCCAGCCAGCTCTTGAAGGTATACACAGCTGGAGAACAGACCATACCTCATGCTCTGAATCCATTTATCCGACTGCCTTATCTAGCAGGATTGCTCTGAAATCATCTTTCTTTACACGACTCTGGGAGGGTCAGTCATTGAGGTCACACATAAAATTACACTCTGACAGTCAGGGTATGGTTTGTATAGCAGATATGCTTCATATGCTGACTGTGTAGCAACACATCCAGAGATTAGCTAAATGGTTGAGTGTTTTTTTGATCTTTAATCGGAAGTAGTGCCTATGGTGAGTGACATCCAATGTAAGTGTAGGTGTAAGAGAGGAACACCCTCTTACTACAGCAGGCTACACTGATGCATGTTCTCTCCAGTGACAGGATGGTTCTTGTTATTGAAACCTGAGGGGAAGGAAGCAGGAAAGGAAAACCAATAAATGGGAGTTTTGAACCTGAAGATAAGTTTCAGAAATGAAAATGATAATGACCTACAGGAGACAGGTTGGCGAAAAAACAAAAATACTACCAATATCTTGAAAGGTCATGAGGACTAGAAAAGCTCATCAACCTCTTAAATGCCAAGGAGTCCCTGGCTTTGCTAATTGCTGTAAGAATCATCTTTTGCAGAAAAGCCCTGTGTTTGAATCAGCCTGGAGGGAGCTCTTATGCCCTTGCATACCCTGGAGAAATGCACCTCATTTTAAAGGCTCTTTCACCTCTCAGAAAGAAATTCTTAGTTGATTGAGTTACTTCAAAATTACTCTGAACAGCAGACAGCTCCTAAAGTAGAAATTAAGTACATGTTTACAAGGTGAGCACGGCAGATACAATTGCTTTAGTGTCAGGTGAGAAGAAATAAAAGGAAAATTCCATTTGCACCCAACTAGACTTCAGAAGTCTCCTCTTTCTCTGTATCATCCATCTGTTACACTATTTGAATGCTTACCTGCCTCAAGATGAGAACACCAGTTATGCAAAAATGTCCACCCCAAAATTTGCATTCAAAGAGGAAAATATGCATGTAGCCATTACAGCTAATCTTTCCCTGGATCTCTGTTCAGATTTACATTTTCTCTTCCCTTCAAATCAGGATATTCATTTAAATCTTTTCCTGGGGCAGTATCTTCCATTCCCTCCCTAGCTTTTAAAACGCTGATGCCCCTTGACAAGGAGGAATTAGAGCCTCTCTAGTCCACATGATTAACAGAACCTGTCCATGATCCCCAGTGTTTAATTAATTATAAGCATCAATAATGTAATCACTCCATTGTATCCCAAAAAGCAGGTTTCATTCCTCTTTGTATAACTTCTATGTACCTTGAATTCTAGGGTCCTTATATATACACATGCACTTATATATAGACAAATATACTTTAGCCTTTGACAAATGTACAACTGTAATGTACATAGTTCATTATGAGCTCTTGTCAAGAATAGATAGGTTGGTTACATTACAAGCTAATGAGCTAAATTTAAGGTTCAGTAACATTTTTGGAGCAGGCAAATATGCAGATTTATCAAATACACACTGCAGATTACTGATTACTAAGAGTTACAGTTAAGTCTCTTAACGTCCCAGAGGCTGCAAAGCTGCAGAGCCTGGCAATGGGGAGCCCATCCGGCTGTGGCTCTGTGGTCCCTGCATCCTGTCCCCATGGGCAGAGGAGCTGGGTGAAGCCACATAGACCTGGATCATCCTCTACATGTAAAATCTGCTTTAAGCGTTAACAAATAGGGTTAGGATTGTCTGCAGATCACTTGTTTTCGAAACACATGTGAATGGCATCAGTTCTTCCCTACTTGTGGCTTCAACTTGTTCATTCATCGCACTCTGGACTGACCACTTTGTTTTCAGCTATTTACAAGGACTGGTCAATGAAATCATAGTCAAATTAATGGTTCCTTTACTTCATATGGCATTTCGTTTGACTGCTGTATTTTGAGACTGTTGGTGAAGCAAAAGGTTACTTTGATTCTGTTTTAATTCAGGAGAAAATGGACTGAAGGCAACAGAGGCCTTTTTATTGGTGGTAACTTTAATATTGCTGCCAGCACATATGTTAAAAGATGAAGGCACATGTTCTTCCCCCTCTCTTCAAGCGTGGCACATTTTGAAATGAGAGGAACATCTGCTTAGTGTAGCTTAGAGAAGGATTTCCCCCAGACACATAACAGGCACTGTACTTGGGCACTGACCTCTAACTCTAGCTTTGAGGCAACCTATGACTGACAGTTGAATTGAAAAGAACTAATATTTATTTTCTGACATCTTCCTCAGCATGCCTGAAATTTACAAGCTGACAAAACTGCCAAACTCTTAATGATATTCCATGTCTGAGGAAGTCTGTCTCCTGGACACTGTGAATTAACTCAAGTTCAGTGTAATAAAACCCTACAGTAATAAAATATTAAATACTCCTTTGAGTATTTAATCCATCTAAACTGCTTCAGGCTTTTACAAGGTATTTGTCACCTCAATATCTCAATACTTGCCTACAGGGAGCAGCCATCCTGATAGAAATAGCACCTGCCAGAAAATGTGCTATCTTACTTTACTGTTTATGACAGGACCTCAAAGTATTCCTCTAGAAAATATTTGGGGGCATTTGATTGCACAGTTCACATTAAGCTGTTGAAAATATAACAGTGGCAAATTCCCGAGACAGTATTGATTGCTTTCATAAGAGTTAGCAGTGGGGTACACAGTTAAGCTATTCCTGGAAGCAGCACAGGGGAACTCCTTTATTTACATGATTTACTGTGATGGAATAAAAGAGGAGGAGAAGGTATATTGTAGCAGTGAAGGTCTGAAGATAGATGATAGGCAAGGTCTGTAGAAAGAGGTAATAGCTTTTATTAGACTACCTGATACTGTTAAAAACAAGCTCTTAGGCTCAGAATCCCAAGAAAGATTGCTTTTGGAGCACAGCCTAATAATACACCCTTGAACTAGCTTTCCAGTAACCAAACGGTGCAGGGAACTAAAAAGAAAAGTCTCTAACATTGAAGAACAGGGGTTTTGCCCGTCTTTCTCAGCCATAATTTGGGCTCCTACCTGTCCAGTCCCCTCCCACTCACTTTTTGTCTTTTCTCAAAACCCACCTCCTGAATGTAAGTAACTACACTGTTAAATTCCACCTCCATAATAAACCCTAACAACCTGAGCTCCGTCACCACTAGCCGGAACTTTGTGCACCCAATGGCACCTCCGTACATGTCATCTCAGCACACAGCAGGGTCATCGCCTCTAATCCCACATTCTCCCCTTTCTCTCAACCCAAATCCAGAGTCCTGTATGAAACCTCTGTGTTTGTGGCCAGGATGTTCCATTACTCCTTTCTTCTTAGGTTTGGGATTCACCTCTTCCCTGGGACATCATGGTTGACTTTTCCCAGATGACAAGTTGGGTGTCCCCTAGGAAGGAGCAGCATAGCCCCTGCCTCTGTGGCCTTTGTAGCTGGTAGAGTTCATCTCCTTAAAATAGGAGAGGAGAGAGAAGGGAGAGGAGAGGAGAGGAGAGGAGAGGAGAGGAGAGGAGAGGAGAGGAGAGGAGAGGAGAGGAGAGGAGAGGAGAGGAGAGGAGAGGAGAGGAGAGGAGAGGAGAGGAGAGGAGAGGAGAGGAGAGGAGAGGAGAGGAGAGGAGAGGAGAGGAGAGGAGAGGAGAAAGGACAAGGGGACTCCTGCCCAGCCAAGCAGCTGTTCCTGCACTCACACAAAAGAGGCTCTTCCTGGAAGTCATAAATTACTTGGGATTTGTGCTGGCACAGAGACCAAAGCAGGAGTATTTCACAGGAAGCAATCAATTTTTGTCACTTGTGCTCAGAAGACCCTCTCTAGCATCGTGAATTGTAGTAGCTCCAAGGATGCACCACTGTCACTGTAATTTTGCACACTGATGCATTTTTCTGGGGTTGATGTGTCTCTGCACAATGACAGCCCACAGCCTGCAAGGGTACAAATGATTCACCAGTGTGGGCACACTGCTTCCCCAGGGACAATACAGTGCTGTTCCTAATTCCAGCATAATATGTAGCCTGTCAAAATATGAACATCTTTGTCTGTGATCAAGGAGTAGCTGCTTTCATTCCAGATCTGAGATGTGCAGTTTAGCACAGAGTGCAATACTTCAGAAGAAGGAGGAATGTCTGATAACTATTTCTACCAACTGTGTGTTTGGAGTTAGGGGGCTGTAAGTTAGGGAAGGGAAAAGAAAAAGTAGAGAAAACAGCCTGATGTGTGCAGACTGACTTAAAAACAAGTCTAAAATGCAGGAGGGAAAGGTCTTAGCAAATCCAATGTTTTTATGTTGGAATGGAACAGGGCTCGCATTGTGAGTCAGAAAACGGTATGTGAAGGATCATTATGATGACAGGATCTGTATCTCTGCAGAAGACCACTGCCAATGAGGTGAAAGTCCTTGGAGCACTGAGGGAGAATAGCTCTTCTGATCCTGATCATGTTATTCTTTATTAATTAGACTGAACATCTTAGGGATGTGAATGTGGATGAGGCTCAAAAATTCCTTAAGAAGTGTCTGGAATGTGATTCCCATGGGCAAGGAGACACTTGTAGCAGTAAGGTCGATATTCAACTGGATTAATAACTCTACAGATAAGGTAGAAGAACGGAACAGAAAACCAACCAACAAAGAAAATATACCTAAGCAGTCAGAAAATGTGAGGGGAAAATGAGGCTCTGTAAAAGTCAATCCTAATTAGGCCTTTCAAAAAAAAGAATAAAAAAATGTACTACAGGCATACAAGTAATATGGCACAGCAAGGGAAGAGGTATACCAGGCTGCATGAGTCTAAGAAAGATAGTTACAGCTCCTTTTCTTTCAATTTAAGTAACAAGGATATAGTAGAAGCAGAGGATGACAGAATTACAATACTGTATCAAAGGTAGATTAAAAAACTCCAAATCTTTATGAGCAGAAACCAAAAAAAGACAATAATTCGCACTGAAGGAAATTCAGCATGTGCATTTCCAAATCTGGAAGCAAGGACTGTTCACATACACGTCAAGTCAGGAATGATAACTGTGTGTCTGGAGAACAGTGAAACTATGAGAATGTGTGGGGAGGAGGAAAACTTTGTGCATAACTAGAAAACCATTAGTCAGAATCTAATAGTAAAAGATGATGGGTTTTACATTATGAAGAAAAGAATGAATACCTAGAAATAAATGGGAAGTTAAATAAAATGCAGCATTGACTTAGCAAAAATGGATTTAGTTTTTGTTTGGCAACATTTTCTAGAAAATAGAAGTTGAGGAAATCTGTTCAATTTGGAGCTTATTAAAGCATCCAACATAGCAGTGGGAAATTAACAGAGACACTGAAGGGATGGAAAGGAGTAAAAGTAGTGTAATATGGATGCAGAATCTATGAGTGAGTAAAACAACAAAATGATATATTGGAAGGAGAACTATCATGTTCCTATTTCCAGACATTGATTTCTGCTATTGGTAGAGCAAAGGATTTCACTGGGATCTCATCTTATCATCCTCAGGGATCTAGCAATAAAGGAGGAACTGCAGCAATGAAATTTGCATTAGGCGCCCTGCTGGTCATCGTACTGTCAAGGGTTAAGTCCCACAGTGCAGGAAAGCTGGTGATCTTGAGGCCTGGAATAACAGAAGTGCAATGCATTTAACATATTCAAGGAAGGCATTTGCTTGGTTTTGCAAAACATTTACCCCATGCTGTGATAACCTACAATGAGTATCTTCAGCCTGCTCAGCAGTGGTGAGGCCTCCTGTGGGATTCTTTGTCCAGTTTTGAGCATCGAACCTAGAGAAAGAGGTGGAACAGCCAAAAACAGCCAGAAGAGGTAAACAAGTATGGGGAGAATTTTAACCAACATGGCAGTGAGGTAAGAATTAGAGATGAGCTAAGCAACAGAGGTTCAAAAGGTCAGATGGTAACAGTCCTGAAATGTGGAAAAGACTGTCTGCTTTAAAGGAAACCAGTAGTCCGTTTTCTATGCCTGCAGCTGATGGGACAAGAAAAAAATGGAGCAGCTGTAGCCTGCAGTGGGGAGATTTATTTCAAGCTTCATGAAAACTTTTTTTTAATTCAAATAGTAATTAAGCACTGGTATAGATTGCTAAGGACAATGCAGAGTAGCCATCTCTGTAGGTTTTTATTGTACAAATATCTCTTGGGATTCATTTTGGTGTATTTATTCATGGAGAAGCACAATGGAGTAGTTATCAGATATCGCCTTTCCTAGAGTGAACTACTGTCTTCTCTTCCTGTTTGTCTTCTTTGGCCCTACATGGACCACCTTTCACTAGTGAAAGGAACTGATGGTGCCAATGGGACTCTTGGCAGTATCCAGGTAAACTAGTTGGTGTCAGCCTTCTCTTAATTTCTCAAGAAACACATGTTTAGGACTGCCAATAGCCTACAACCCTTTAGTGTCGGTTCGTTGCTGAGACTTGTCAGGAAAGTATTGTGGACACCAGCTCCATGGGGCAGTGGGATGAGTGGGGAGGCAGCATGGTGATCAAGGGGTCAGTTTGTTTTGCAGCCTGGGAGTTGATCTGTGACAGCACTTCAGGAAAAGTCCAAGGGCTAGAAGCATCCAAAATGCAGAATGGAGGTGGGCATTGTTTGAGAGGCTCTGTTCAGGGGCTCAGCTTTGCTCTGCAAGGCAAGATTGGTAGTGGGTACGCATGTGTCAGGACTGGCAGTAGTGGCCAGGACCTTCACAGGTCTGGAGTTGCTCAGCATCGCCCTTCTTCCAGCTCAGCAGGAAGGGAGATCTGTGCATTGTGCCTCATACTCACAAAGCCCACTCTATCTGCTGTGTGGAGTTGGAACATAGCCCTTGGTGAAGGGCTTAAATTGCAGACAAGCGTGTTGCTTTGTTAATTACAAAGATAGCTTGAGCACAGCAGGCTCCCAAGCACCACTGTCTGCTGGCTCTGGTCTCCTGTCGCTCTGTAGGCCCCTGTCTCTGATGGTGGCAATGGCAGATCTCCGTACATCTCCAGGCTGACACAGTAAGGCCATGCTTATATTTCAGTAATGAGCTTTCCTGGATGTGAGGCCTGAGACTAGATGGCCTCTCCTAATCTCTCCCTGCTTCATTTTCTAGTATTCTTTACTAGCCGTGTTTGAGAATCAAGCAGAAAGCAAGGAGCCTACAGATAAATTCTCACATATAGACAACATACCTGTTCAAAAATTGGGGAAGTACAATACCTATTTAGGACTGCACCTTAAAGAGACAGACAAATCCATTATACGCAGCTGACCTTATCAGATTTGCAGATGTGTGATAACTTCATGTATCAGATGATTCGCTCTCGTATAAAATTGCAAGTCAGGAGCTCACATACGTGCAGGCTCTATTACAGCTCTGCCTTTCCTGCACAAAACAGCTCCTGAAACTACTGCTCCACTGCCACCTGAGTGGCAACCACCTTGCTCTCTCGCTCTAATGAGAGCAGTGCCTAAGAATGCAGGTGGCAGCTCTACCATCTAGACCTCCACAACAACTGCAGCAGCAGTGGGAGAATTTCAGAAAAAGCTCATTAGAGATGAAAGCCCAGCTGCTCAGTCATGGAGTGCTGATTGAAATCTTGAACTTTCACTCATCTGAGTTAAATGAGCATTACTCTCCTCTAACTTGCAAGTTGTGCATTCATTTACACAGCACAGAGGGCACCAGGTGAACCTGGAAAGGCTCCACGTCCATTTTACACTGCAGGAATGCATACCAGTGCCCTAAGTGCAGGGCAGAGGGGAATAAGCTAGACACCCTTGCTTTCATTTATGGGGGCAATACTGCTTATTTCCCAAACAGTTTCTGCTGTCTGTAAGCACGAAAATGAGTTTTAACTGACAGAACACAATATTTGAAAGTTTCTTGCTTCAGGTGCTTGTTTTGTGCTTGGATATACACCCTTAGACAGGACTCTCTGCTCAGACTCCTCAGGTTTTATTTAATTCACAAATAGGGGGGAGGCCAGCTCTGTTTAAAATGGAAGTTTCATTTAAGTTCTCTTGAAGCTATGGTCTATGGGTAAGATATCATTTACAGGAAAAGGCTGGAGGTACATGGGAGGTACTTAAGGGGTCACATGTATATGTTGCATTAAAATGAACTGTTTGCAGCATATATAGGATCTCTAAGGGAGATTTTCAAAAACTTCATGGTCCCACTCACAGCCCATTGAGCTTGTGTTCCTGTTATTCCTGTGGATAGTTTTGGAAGTCTTCTAACAGTTTTCTTGTATCTCTTTTTGTTTGTGCAACTAGATGAGTGTGTGCTGTCCTGAGAACAGATAATACTATTCCGTGTAGCACTAGTGTTGGATGCACCCAGGGCTTTTACAGAGATGCAAAAACCCCCTATATGCATATTGTATGAGTCACCCCCTGCAGCGATAACTACAGTGCACAGGTACATATACATGTAGTTTTCTGCATAAGACCTTGTACCTACCTTTTAGAATGATACTTTATTATAGACATCACTATAAACCCTGGTGTTCTAGTTGTGAGTTCTGTGCAACATATTCATAAAGTGAGCTAACAACAGGTTTTCTCCTCCACTCTCTTCCCCCCCAAAAAAGAGACAGGACTGGTATATGAACATTTATGAAAGAATACAAAGCAAATACAGCCACACACAGCTATATTACAGAAAGGTCATGTACATTGCACATATACATATGTAGAAATAATTCGCTTAAAAATACAGAGGAAAAATAAAATTACATGACCAAGCACAACTTACTATATATAGTATCTTACAAACGCTGTGAAGAGAGTTCTAGAGCAGATTTTGATTTCTTCTAGCTTGTTCAGAGTTGCATCTTACGAAGTAAAGAATTCGCTTCCAAACTTTCAAGCAGTAGTAGTCCAAGGAAGTTACTGGAGAACTACAGACCACATGATAAACTTTCTATAAAACATTTAAAATAGTCAGCCAAACTCTAGAGCAAGAATGCTGATCTTCATTAAACACCACAAACTGAATTGTGTTCCCAGTTCAGTCAAAGGTAAAATTCCATTGATTTCTGTGGGTCTGGAGGTACACGTTTTTCATTGGTTACCAAATTCTATTAAAATATTGCTACCATTGATTAATTTGGCTCATTTATTAAAATAATTTGTATGGAACTGTATATTTTTCAGTATACTCAGTTTCTTTACACTGTTCCTTACTATGGGTGTGTTAAAAATATTGTCTGGCTTGTTTTAATGTGAACTATGAGAAAATACTATGACAGTTTATGTTCTTTATGCCTATAAACTATGCTGGTGTGAGTGTGTCTCAGCAAAAATATTGGCCTGACTGTACAAAAGATTCTTATTTAAAAATATGTATATCATAAAGTCCTTCAGCAAGTAACCAACACTGTTCGTGACCTGTACAATATTGCAAAATGTTGTAAGCCATGAAAATTTTGCAAGGGAATACTGCTGCTTCTAAAAAGATGTGAATAAGTTTGATCTATATGGATTACCTAAAGAAATATTAACTCTCACAAAAAAATTATATTTAGGATGAACTCAGAGTTATGTTTATTCTCTGAAATAAGGGGTAATTTTCATGTATATTTCAGCTTACTTTCCTCTGCTGAACAAATTCTTCATGCATCCTTCCAGTAAATCTACAGTAAATCAATCCCTTAGTGAATGCTTTTCTTTTAAGCCATTATTAACTTGTCCTTATTCACTGTTATCCCCTCTTTACTAGGCAGGGGAAAAAAAAAAAAAGAAAAAAGAAAAAAAAAAAAGGAAAGAAGCAAAAAAGGCCAGCTGTTTAACTACCCTCTTCTTTGCAATAGGCCAGAATTTCATATCGTAGTAGAACTTTAAGCCCCTTATTACTGTTTAACACAAAAAAATGCAACCAAAAGCAAAGCCACACAACCCAAAAGCTATTCCAAGTTACTATTACAATAATTTTAAACATTCACCTTTCCATGCATTAAAATTGTCCGTGCTGCATCACTAGCCACAGCAGAGCATGCTGGGGGTGACCGCAGCTCCAGAACGCATCTGCAACAGCAGCAGTGGCAGGGCAGAAGGCAAAGGTAGCTTTCTAGCTACCCTCTTGTGCAGAAGCTGAAATCCATCCAGACAGATCGAATGCTTCTAAAAATAGGAGAAGGCAGGAGGCGTCTAGACGTACTGACTTTTGGAGTACAAGCTCTCAGTCTTCCTGTGCAGGTGCTGGCTGTGCATGGGGTAGCTGGTCGGTGTGGAGTATCCATAGCTTCTGGTTTTCTCACCACAACGGCAAAAGCAGCAGAATATGGCTCCAGCAGCGAGGAGGCAGAAGGCAGCTGCCCAGCCCAGGTACAGGGCCTCTCCAAGCTCCCTTTTCTGGGCAACATTCACCATGGGGTTGTAGAAGTCACTGATGATGGTGTGGGCAACCCAGCAGACTGGAATGAGCTCAACAGCACCTGAGAGGATGAAGAGAAGCCCAGACGTCAGGATAATATAGCCCTTGTCTCGCCAGCTGCTTTGCATGCACCGTGTGCACTTCAACCCCGTGATGGCAACCAGGAAAGCGAGGGAGGAGAGCGCTGACCCAGCACACATCAGCCCTCTAGATGCCTGCAGGTCCGGAGAGAGGGCCAGCACGGAGTCGTAGACCTTGCACTGCATCCTGATGTTGGCTTGTCTGATGCAGTGCATCCATAGGCCTTCCCAAATGGTCTCAAACACGATGATGTTATTCTCGATGAAGGCGGACACTCTCCACTGAGGCATGCCTGTGACAGCGAAGGTCCCAATTGTGCCAATACCACCAACGAGTAGCCCGGCAATCTGCAAAACATCACCAACCATGATGCCTTTGCAAGGTGAGCACAACTCAGCAGGTTCCCTGAGCCAGGTGCACACTGCTGGCAAAAATACCAGCAACGTTTTCCAAAAGTCCTTGTGCCTTGTGCAAAGAAAGTTTCGGAGTCAGTCTGCACAGCTTTAAATCAGCCTAAATCTGGCACATGCTACTTGAGACTTGGCTGCGCCTTCGTCACCTTTATAATTCCCCCGCCACCACTGACTCAAAGAGGCAAACTGAGCAATCAAGTGGAACAACTTTCGAAAGCAAGAGGAAGGACAGGGTGTGTGTAAACCAGCAAGAGCCACTTAGGATAAATGTACCTTCTGAGGAAAATGCTTTGTGTTACAGTCGCTTATTTAAAAACAAAAAAAAAGTCCTACCCTTCACTATTGTCTACAGGTTTGCCTGTGCTAAGGAAAGGGACTGGTCTCAGTAGGGGCTTAGATGTACATTGGTGCAGCTACTGAAGCTGTTGCACTGACCAAGCAAGAATATTCTGCCTCAGCTGGGCTCCATGGCAAACTGCCAGGAGGAAAACAGAGCTCCCGCTCCCCGCCACAGGGCCTCTGCTCCCAAAAGTACTTTTGTTCTGAAGCTTGAAGGAGAGCGCTGCAGTAATGGGATCAAGGAACAAAGAAAACCAAAAGGATAAAGTGACTCTGAATGTGAAACAGTTCTGCAGATGCTAATCAAAGCTGAAAAAGACCATTTAAGAGGTAGAAAGGAAAAATAAGAGACCTCAATCCTGCTAATATCTGTACACCTATTTAGCTTTATACATTTCTGCTGCTCTACCGAGTGTTATGGGAATAGTAGGTTTCTGGAGATAGCCACATGCTAGAAGGATTGCACAATCTGGTCTAAAGAACGGTGATTTAAGCTACGTAGCAAATTGTTCTCCTGTGCAAAAGTGAACCTAATAATTACCTTCTGATGGAGTCTAGTGCAATGGAAAGTACTGGCTCTTCAAGTAAAAATCTATTAGAGTTATCCACGTACAAACAAATACTTTAGAAAAACATAATTTTAATTAAAAAAAAAACTAAAAAAAAAAAAAGAAAAAAAAAAAGAAAAAACATTATTATGGAGAGCCAGTGAACCATTCATTCACAAGTTCTTGTGTGATGTGACCAGCAGACAATCCTGGAAAATGTCAGTGAAGAAATTTAGGAAAGTCAGAGCAACAGAAACCACAGTAAAAAATCTAGGGGAAGGGGGAAAAAAAATAAGTAAGTAGACACATAACAGCGGATTCTTTTTACAAATTCATATAGCTACAAATGTATGCGTGAAATATTCAGCCTGATCTTTGCATGTGCCTTAACATTGAAAATAAAAAATTAGCCATAAACTAGGGGGAGTTGTTATCAAATAGTACTCTGAATGCTAAGACAAGTACTAAATTGTTACACTGCAGAAGATCAATTTGGGAAATAATTAGTTAGGTACTGAAATATTAGTCCACCGCTATTCACTTGAACTTTCTTGCCTCCGTTTCTTTTCTTGCTGTTTATGTAGCTTCAAAAACAGAAAGTAGATGTAAAAAAATGGAGCAGTGCAGTGCTGACTATACCAGCTTGTTGGCATATCACAGATAGAGAAAAGTCCCACTTACATGTAATATTTTATGCTCCCTAAATGTGTTTCTCTCTGTGTGTGTGCATAAAAATATGGTTGGGAGGCAAGGGAAAGTAAGAAGCACCCTACAAATCTTTCCATATTCTGTTTGGCTTTCATACCCACCTGCTTCTCCAACCTCTGCAGCAGCCTGCTGCTTATAAAGACACGCTAAAATGATGGAGGCAGGTAACCACTCCTTCTGTTTCTGGTCCCTTGAGCCCTGATTTGTGGCCAGGTAACTTTCCAGCATGTCCTTTTGGGCTTGGTTATATCTCCGTAATCAAACCTGCTGTCTGTGTGTCTCTCCTAATCTAATGGCATTGAGTGCCTTGCCCTGAAAAGTGCAGTTAGTCTGACAGAATCTCCAAAGCATTGTAAGGGATGAGAAGCCAAGCAGAACTGTTTTTTTTCAGGTTTGCTCCCACTGCTGTGGTGCTCAGTGGTACCTGGTCATTCTGCAGCTGCACTGCATGCTCTGCATTTCTCCAGCTGTACATTGGTGTTTGCAATTTTGGCTCCTGTTTGTTGTCAGCCAGCCTTCCCTTGCAGTTCAAACCCCCTTTGCTGCACCTGTGAGCCAGGCAAGAGAGGGCCCTAGGGCTCCCTGAGTTAGGGGCCATGACTGCTGTGTGAGCTGAAAGCCCACGTCATTTTTGACTGCCCATGGGCTTCACACTCTGCAGCCCCATATCCCCGCACCCTGCTGTGCTCCTCACCTCTGCTGCTCCACGTGCATGGAGGAGCTGGCAGTGCCCCCCTTCCAAAAATGAAGTTTTCCCTTTCCCCAGTGTGAGGACACTGGAGGTAACAGCTCTTCTCCTCGTGTAATCCCCAGTCTCCTGGGAAGGATGTCAAGAATACTGTGGCCAGCAGGACCAGGGCAGTGATCGTTCCCCCGTACTGAGCACTGGTGAGGACACACCTTGACTCCTTTGTTCAGTTTTTGGCCCCTCACTACAGGAAAGACATTGAGGTGCTGGAAAGAGTTCAGAGAAGGGCAATGAAGCTGTTGAGGGGTCTGGAGCACAAGTCTGATGAGGAGCAGCTGAGGGAACTGGGGCTGTTGGAGAAAAGGAGGCTGAGACCTGATCGCTGTCTACAACTACCTGAAAGGAGGTTGTAGCATGGAGGGTGTTGGTCTCTTCTCCCAAGTAGCAAGTGATGAGATGAAAGGAAATGGCCTCAAATTGTGCCATGTGAGGTTTAGTTTGGACATTAGGAAAAATTTCTTCACAGAAGGGTTGTGAAGCACTGGAACAGGCTGCCCAGGAAAGTGGTGGAGTCACCATCCCTGAAAGTGTTTAAAAGACAAGTAGATGAGGTTCTTATGGACATGGTTTAGTATTAGACTTAGGTTACAGTTGGACTCAATGATCTTGAAAGTCTCTTCCAAACAAAATGATTCTATGATTCTATGATTTTCTGGCCAGCAATAAAGGGTGACCTTCCCAGGGCATTAATTTGTAGAGGTCACACTAATCCTTACTGTATTGACACAGGAACTGTATGGACTGCTATAGCATGAGAGAGTCTGGATCTGTGTGACTGCAATTGTGCTTTGTTGCCTTGTTTGCTGCAAACTAGTCCTGTCCTACAGACCCATAAGTGATGGGGGTCTGGGTAGAGGACTTTGGGAAAACCAAGCAGGGAAAACTTCTTGGATGACCAGGATCATAAATTCTTGGAATGACTCAAGTTAGAAGGAGCCCCTATATGTCATTTAATGCAACCCATCCTTGAGGTTGGACCCTTCAGAGTCACAAGACTAAGAACGCAGTCAAGGTCCATTTCAGTCATCAAAAAAGTCCCAAAGATTTCTTGGGGGAAGAGAGTGGTTAAATCCCATTCACCTAAGAGTGAGACAACAAGGGTCTTGAGGAAAGGCTATAAATGCACAGTATTTCTCTGCTGAAATGGATTTGGTATATTGAATTTATAATAATGTGACTATCATTGCATGTCTTTGCAGCCCCATGTTTGCCACTTGAACAGCAAAGAAAAAGCTACAGGCCTGTAGCAGAAAAAATAAACAAGCACTTTAATAACATGCCAATAAGTAAACACAAATAGGATACAAGCAGCAGGACTGATTTTTCTTAGAGACTACTGAAGTTCTAATTTACAGGACAGGGAAAATAATTAACTGAGCAAATATAATTTAACCATATTATTGATTAATTTGCAAAACCATTAAAGCTCCCATATAAATTCATGGTGAGTTTGTGTCTGCATCAAGGATTCAGTATTTGTACATTCTTAGAAGGATTAAATTTTAGTGCCTTATCTTGCTTAAAACCATTGCAGAAGGAAATGTGGGGAAATCTTATTTAGCGTTATGGTTTGCATCTGCTTGTTTGCAATTAAAACGCAAGAAGAGGGCAAGTCAAGAATCTCATTATTTGTTCTTGTCTGTATTGAAACATGTCATTTCATTACACAGAAGTATCAGAAATACCTGTGACTAGCTAATAATATTTTCACTGCTGGCCACAGGATCCTATTAGTTTGTTATAAAACAAATATTCACATACATAATTTAAGCTCTTCTTTTCTTTTTTCTTCTCTTTTCTTTTCTCTCTTTTCTTTCTTTTCTTTTCTTTTCTTTTCTTTTCTTTTCTTTTCTTTTCTTTTCTTTTCTTTTCTTTTCTTTTCTTTTCTTTTCTTTTCTTTTCTTTTTTCTTTTCTTTTCTTTTCTTTTCTTTTCTTTTCTTTTCTTTTCTTTTCTTTTCTTTTCTTTTCTTTTCTTTTCTTTTCTTTTCTTTTCTTTTCTTTTCTTTTTTCTTTTCTTTTCTTTTCTTTTCCTTTTCTTTTTCTTTTATTTTTTCTTCCTCTCCTCTCCTCTCCTCTCCTCTCCTCTCCTCTCCTCTCCTCTCCTCTCCTCTCCTCTCCTTTCCTTTCTTTCTTCCATTATCTTAAGGAATTAATATCCTTAAAGCCAGCATCAAGTTTTTCTGTATGATCTCTGTATTTCCCTGCTCAGTGTTCCCAGATTTGCTCTCCTCCCCTTTCTCCTCTCCAGAGTGGGTGAATAAGTCAGCTGCAGGCACCCATCATTCTGTGTTTTGGTGAATAATGTGGACTACTACAGCTACTACAGCACTGCCAGAGCATGTAACATTTCAGGACCAGGCTTGGTTGTTCTCTCTGTTAGCTTCAAACAGGATGCCTCCATTGTGTTCACCTGTCTTTTTGAGACTTTCACCAATGAATCTTTCTTAGATCGTTTTTCTTCTGAATGCTGCTCGCAGTCTGGGGAGGGGGTGAAGTGAGGAGATAGACCCATGATTAGCTCATCTGCCACTGAGCACCATTTCTGACAGCTTCTCTGCGAACCCACTGCTGCCCAGTGAGACAGTAGCCCCCAAGTCCCTGTCATTTCACCTAATGCAGCAGAACATGAAAAGCCAGTTCAACGCACCTAGTGCAAGCAGAAAGAGTCACATAAGTTCATAATCAGTTTCACTGAAGAGCCACTTATTTTTAATTGAGGTATCTTTTGCTCTTGTACCTTCTCTCTCTCCACCACTTACCCCTAACAAGAGACCGCTGTCTAGACAGCAAATGGCACAATGACAGAAGTGCAAAAACACTAATCCTTGGCTAGCAATGTAACAGCAATGCAGATAATTGTTCTAGTAATTATTTTTGCTTAATATCCCAAATAACTTTACACATTTCCTTGTCTTGCTCCCCATGCTTTAAATCTCATATCTAAAATCCATGACAATGTGATGATGTTCCCCTTAGATCAACATGCGGAGCAGAAATTTCCATTTCCTTGGTTTTAACTTCTGTTTGTTTTGTGAAGTGTTAATGCAGAAAATTTGCCTAATTTGGAACGGGGACACACACTACAAAAACAGGATTTCTGAAGATACTCATTGGCTAAAGAACATCAGAGGAAACAGCTTCCTATGGTATCTGCCTCTGTACACCTTTGGAGACAGCAGAAAACTCATGAAGAGCCTGGTACCTGAACAACGAACCAACCTATTCCATAGCCAAAGCTTTATAAGAATTGGTAGCAAACAATGCTATGCTAAAGGAAGGGATGGAAAGATGTCCGTCCGCTTGGGCTACAGGAATTTCATAGGCTGATGTCAGGAAATCATTCTATTCCAGGACAAATTCACCTTGAGGAGGTTACAGGACATTTCTGGCCCCATATGCATGTAGGATTCTCTGTCTTGAGATTTTTTCCTGCAATCTAGGAAGGATCATACTGGGAAGCTGGCTTCTGACTTCAGACATCCAGTTTATGCTCACTGAAACCCATCACCCCTCTGCTGTGAAATGAGCAGGAACATGAAGTATTTTATAAAGTCGCTTTTTTCTTCATGCAAGAAGAGATGTGAGCACTAATATGAAGGTCTGAGATTAATATATGTCTTCATTGGTTTAACAAAAGTTCCATGATTTCTGTGTCTGAATTAAAACTTAAATCTCAGTTTATCCTATTCAGGTGTTTGCCTCAGGAGCATTCTCTAGCATCTCCTGCAATTAGCATACAATTTCCAGATGCCAGACCTTGTTTGAAATTAAATGTTGCCTAAGCAGTTTTGATTGAATTTTTACATTTCCAAACAAAGTCTACCATTTTTGACATTTCTGCTCCAACCCAGTTGAAGCATCAGTAAACTACATTTTATTTTGTTTTCTAAATGCTCCTCGGGCTTTTATTTTCTTGCTGTGAAAGGCTGAATCATAACACTTTCATGAGTGTGACATGATAGTTCATTAAAGATAAGAACAGCTGTCCAATTCTTGTCTTCTGATGCAAGCCAGATGCCTCGATGATGGCAGCAGGACTTCACATGCAGAAATGAGAGCAAAACTTCTGTTTTACCTGCTTGTCTAGAATCTATATTAAGAGTTTTGCAGAGGAGATGTTCAGAGGAAATAAGGATTGTTTTCAATTTAATTAACAATGATTAATCTTTTGGTGTAATAAGATCATTGTGGTGGTAATGTATAAATTGTAGAAACAGTCTGGTATTTTTGAGGCATAACAGTAAACTTGCAGTTACTTGTAGTAACCTAAGGGAATAAAGGGAGGCTCAGACAAGCAAATCCACAAATTCAAAATGTATGATGTATGAAGTTAGAACAAGGCCAAAGAGAGGCTGTTGTTTCTTTAGCACAGTAGTTAATCTACAACTCACAGAATCGGCACACACGTGCTTTAGAGGTAACGCTGTGGTGTCAAGACCTGACACAAACAGTGTATTTCCTGCTTCTGGTTTTCTGTCTTCTGGATATGCTTCCCCACTCTTTTTCTTTACTTTATTTATTCTTGATAGAAAAAATGCAGGCTTGTATCCCAGAAGTTTTCTAACATGCTTTTTCCCCTGCAACAACTTACCTGGCTTTAGCACTAATGGATTTTTGAGGATGAGCAAAATAACATCTCCAAAACCAGATCATCACAGCTAGATTTCTGGAAAAAACAACAAACTCAGTAACACAATAAATATCCTCAAGCAGTCCAAAAGAAGCTCTGGAGTTTTAGCCTTTGCATGGCAATTGCTGTAACATGATACTCGTTTTGTGCCAGGAGCCAGCAGCTAGCAGGTTTTCAGAGCACTCCCACGAATCTTTCAAAGCACAGCCCAGCACTGTTGGCATCCCTGCTCCTCGGAGAAGCTGTACCTGCTCTTTCTTCCACCTCAGATGCTGCAGCATCCACTCAGATCCAAACCTGTCCTCTTCTTATGTGTTAAACCCACTCAGATGCCAGGCTGTTGTACAAAGAAAACCCCTTGAGCCTGCAATGACATTGCAGAGCACTGAGACCACTGCTGTCAAGTGTGTGCTAGTGACGATCTTTTGCTAGCTGTGTCTCATAAATTGCCCTGAACTCTGGGATGAGAGAGATAACAGATGCAACAGCTACTTTCAAACACTTTTCACTCACTGGCTACCCTGGTCAGAGTCCCACATTCCAGGGGCAAGAAGGAGGGAGTTACGGTTTGCACACACAGGAACTCATCACCTGCAGAAATAAAAGGATGGCAACAATTTGCTGTCTTTTACACGGATACAACACAACCAGGAAACAGTCCCGCTCAGGAATCAGAGCTTAGGTACTTTTATGAGAGCACATCTGAGGTTGTTTTGAGTACTGGTCTAGGGGAGCAAACTTAGACTCATACTCTAAATATTCTCTATATGTGGGTGCAGCCCCCCAGAGACACTTTCCAAAATTCAAAGGGGACAAAGCTTGCTCCTTGTAAATATTGCAGTTGTCAGTGGTGATCTAGGAAAAGGCATCTAAAGCAGGTATATATAGCTAGGAAGCCTTTTAAAAGCTGAAGGAAGGATCAAAATATCATTTAAAGGAGTATTTCAATATTTTTTCCTTTACCCACTTTTGTTCCAATCTGATTGGGATTCCAAATGTCCAAGTTTTCTTGTGGGTTAAAACTTTCTCCTTTATTGCAAATTCTCTTTGTTTGTTGGCTTTTCACTACTATATCCATTAGTAACACGTGCCAAGGGCAGACAATATTCTTAGTCCAGGTTTTCCCATAGTAGGAACCTCCCAAATCCTGCAGGAGATCCACTCATGGAGTAATACCAACACCAACCCACTTACAATGCCAAAACTCTTCAAGATCAGGGCAAAGCATTCCAGTCACAATGTTATTTACAGATCAATATCCTATTAAATTTGTTGGGGTGCTGCACAATAAATCTTTACAAATTTACCATGAAATACCTACATGACTAAATGAAACAAGCTCTAGATGAAGCAGGTGAGTGGAGGAACATGTAGTATTGTATATATTTAAATATATTGTGTATATTTAAATATATTGTATATATTTAAATGTATTGTATATATTTAAATATATTGTATATATTTAAATACTACATAGGTAGTATTTAAACAAATGTACAATAAATTTTCTGCAAGATATTTTATCAGTGGTGATCACCACATTCAAAGCAAAGTTGTTTGCTTACCAAAAGGCATTAAAAAAAAAAAAAAAGTTGTCATTTCAGACTAACCGAACAGCTGAAAACAAAGGGGAGAGGAGGGGAGGGGAGGGGAGGGGAGGGGAGGGGAGGGAAGGGAAGGGAAGGGAAGGGAAGGGAAGGGAAGGGAAGGGAAGGGAAGGGAAGGGAAGGGAAGGGAAGGGAAGGGAAGGGAAGGGAAGGGAAGGGAAGGGAAGGGAAGGGAAGGGAAGGGAAGGGAAGGGAAGGGAAGGGAAGGGAAGGGAAGGGAAGGGAAGGGAAGGGAAGGGAAGGGGAAAGAGGCATCTGGGGAGGCTGAATTGTGCTGTGTTGTAATTTTTTTCTCTTGAATTATAGCACGGAAGTCATCGGCTTTCAGGGAGCTCCCCTCTTGATGAGCTTACAAGTTTACCAGCCCTGGCTCCTTGGGAGAAGCAGCTCCTTGGATTTCCATTTTTACCTGTTCAAACCCTTTTCTCTTTCTAAGAAATCTGCAGGTACATACCCAAACTGACATTCACCTCACTTGTGTTTCAATATAGAGCTGTTGCCCCCACATCCTACATATGCACACTGACTGCTACATGTTGAGAGCTTCCCATCTCCCCTATTCCCTGGTCTGCTTGCTCTCTGTGTACTGACCTGGAAAGGACACTCTGCCTGAGGCAAGAGCCTCTGCCCACATTTGTCTGTTTCCTCTTGGTGCGAGTCACACTTGTGATATTACAGAGTATGGCCAGCAGCTCAAGGGAGGCGATTCTGCCCCTCTGCTCTGCTCTGACCCCACCTGCAGTCCTGTGTCCAGCTATGGAGACCTCAGTACAAGAAAGACATGGACCTGTTGGAGTGGGGTCAGAGGAGGCCACCAAGATGATCAGAGGGCTGGAGCACTTCTGCTGTGTGGACAGGCTGAGAGAGTTGGGGTTGTTCAGCCTGGAGGAGAGAAGGTTTCACGGAGACCTTACTGTGGCTTTTAGTACTTAAAGGAGGCTTATAAGCAAGATGGGGACAAACTTTTTATTACAGCCTGTTGCAATAGAACAAGGGGTAAAGGTTTTGAACTAAAAGAGGGGGGATTTGGACCAGATGTAAGGAAGAATTTTTTTACAATGAGGGTGGTGAAACATTGGCACAGGTTGCCCAGAGAGGTGGTGGATGCCCCATCCCTGGAGACATTCCAGGCCAGGCTGGACAGGTCTCTGAGCAACCTGATCTAGTTGAAGATGTCCCTGCTCAGCGCAGGGCGGGGTGGGATTAAATGACCTTTAAAGATGCCTTCCAATCCAAACTATTCTATGGTCCTACCATCTATGAACAGCACTTTGGCAATGCAGAATGCCTCTGCACATTTGGTGACATTTTTTTATATTTGTTTCCAGCCTTCCCAGTGGTGTATTTTAGATTACCTCCTTCTCCCAGATTTGTGCTAAAAGCTTATGCCAACAAACTCACATTTGAATTTGGTCTATTAAAATGTAAACCATCAGATGGCACATGTTCAGCTGGCACAATGCACTCATACTTTCATGAAAGTATTGAACAAAAATACTTTTCAGAGATACAGCAATCATCCTGAAACATTATCAGTGCTATGACACTGCACCTCCTCTGATAAGTTAAATTTATCCTCATTGGGAAAATGTTCAAATATCTCCAACATTTCTTTGTTCAGCTCTGTGACCTGTTCTGTTGGAGTACAAGATTGGGATGCACACATGGAATGTGAGAAAAGCTGGGTGCAATTATTTCAAGTACAATATTTTTCAATCCAAGCAGGGTTTGGCTTTTAGCAACAACATATGCTGCAGCAAATGTTCTTTTTTGTCAGAGTAATTCATTATCAGATGAAATTTCCAAATGAAATATTTAAACAATGACAGAAATTCTAAATATTTAATTTAGAAGTTTCACCAGTGAAAGTAAGTTAAAAAAGAAGTTGTTAAAAAAAAAACACCATTTCTCTCCATTTGATCTATTTTAAAAGCCAAAACCTTTCTTTCTGCACACTGAGAAAAGTATTATTGAAGTGAATTTTATATTACAATTCCCATTAAAAACAACAACAATTAAAAAAAAACTTTTTAAAAATAAGTAATTTGTAAAAGTATATTTCTTCATCTATATCGCAGAGATACTTATCCTTTTGTCAAAGAGATAAGCAATTTGCCACACACAATGCTTTTCTTCGTTTTCCCACATACACACGTTTTTTCCTTTAGCAAGGCCGGCTGTAAGAGCTGCTGTCTCTTGGTTATGTCTGCTAAAGGAAAAGGAAAGCAGGAACACATTGCCACAGCCATGTCCCTGCCCTGAGCAGCAGACCTGATAGAGAAAGCAGCTGCCTTAGGCCTGAAACTATGGACTATTTATCTAATTCTGATCTGCCAGTAGGTATGTGCATCTCCTGGGCTCTAAGTAGAATTTAAAAAAATAATAAAAAAGAAAAAAGAGCATTAATCTATTCCCTTCCCCTAGTCCAGGGCAGCGGAGAAGTCACAGACTGAGCCTTCGCTTGGTTTCAACCACCCAGAAACATCTGCAGTCACAGAGTGTTCTTTCTTCAGTATTAAAAACTTATAAGAAATCAGGAAAGGAGGGCAAGAGACCATCATGGATGAGTCAAGACCTGCTGGTCAAACTAAAGGGCAAGAAGGAAATGCACAGACAGTGGAAGCAGGGACAGGTATGCTGAGAAGAGCATGAGGACATTGCCTGGTTGTGCAGAGATGGGGTCAAGAAGGCCAAGGCACAGCTGGAGCTGAACTTGGCAAAGGATGCAAAGAATAACAAGAAAGTTTTCTACAGGTATGTCAGTCAGAAAAGGAAGGTCAAAGAAAGTGTAGTCCCTGATGAGAAAGACTGGCAAACTGCTAACAATGGATGAGGAGAAGGCTGAGTTACTCAACAACATTTTTGCCTCAGTCTTCACTAGCAAGATATCTTCCCACACCTCTCAAGTGGGTGGACCTCAAGGCAGGGACTCGGGGAGCAAAGTCCCTCCCACTGTAAGAGAAGATCAGGTTCAAGACCACGTAAGGAACCTGAACCTACATAATTCTAAGGGAACTGATGAGATGCATCCCAGAGTCCTGAGGGAATTGGCTGATGTAGTTGCCAAGACACTCTCCATGATGTTTGAAAAGTCATGGCAGTCAGGTGAAGTCCCTGGTGACTGGAAAAAGGGAAACATAACACCCATTTTTAAAAAGGGTAAAAAAAGACCTTGGGAACTACTGACCTGCCAGCCTCACCTCTGTACCTGGGAAGATCATGGAACAGATCCTCCTAGAAGTTGTACTAAGGCACATGAAGGACTGATTTGAGACAACCAGCATAGCTTCACCAGGGTCAAGTCCTGCCTGACTAACTTAGTGGCCTTCTACAAGTAACTACATCAGTGGACAAAGGAAAAGCTATGGATGTCATCTATCTGGACTTCTGTGAAGCCTTTGACAGGGTCCACCACAACAACTTTCTCTCTAAAATGGAAAGATATGGATTTGATAGATATACTGTTTGGTGGGTGGGAAATTGGCTGGATGGTCACATCAAAAGGTCAACGGCTCAATATCCAAATGGAGATCAGTGACAAGTGTATTCCATCAGAGGTCTGTACTTGGACCAGTACTGTTTAATATATTCACCCATGACATAATGGGATTGAGTGCACCCTCAGCAAGTTTGTGTTTGACATCAAACTGTGTGATGAGGTTGACACACCTGAGGGACGGGATGCCATGGACAAGTGTGAGAAGTGGGCCCATGTGAACCTCATGACGTTCAACAGGCCAAGTGTAAGTTCTACACTTGGGTTGGGGCAACTCCCGGTACCAATACAGGCTGGAGGATGAAGGGATTGAGAACAGCCCTGCTGAGAAGGATTTGGGGGTACTAGTGAATGAAAAGCTGGACATGAGCCAGCAATGTTCACATGCAGCCCAGAAGGCCAATCGTATCCTGGGCTGCATAAAAAGGAACGTGGCCAACAGGTCAAGGGTAGTTATTCTGCCCCTCTACTCTGCCCTGGTGAGACCCCACCTGCAGTCCTGCCTCCAGCTCTGGGTTCCCTAGCAGAGGAAAGACATGGACCTGTTGGAGAGGGTCCAGAGGAGGCCACAAAAATGATGAAAGGGCTGGAGCACCGTCCCTATGAGGACAGCCTGTGAGAGTTGGGGTTGTCCAGCCTGGAGAAGGCTCTGGGGAGATCTTGTTGTCACCTTTCAGTACTTATAAGTGGCCTATAAGAAAGATGGGGACAGACTTTTTAGCAGGGCCTGTTGTGACAGGACAAGGAGTAATGGTTTTAAATTAAAAGAGAGGAGATTCAGGCCAGACATGAGTAAGAAATTTTTTCTAGTGAGGGTGGTGAAACACTGGCACAGGTTGCCCACAGAGGTGATAGGTGCCACATCAAGGCCAGGCTGGATGGGGCTCTGAGCAGCCTAATCTAGTTGATGGCGCTGCTCATTGCAGGGGGTTTGGACTAGGTTCGACCTTTAAAGGTCCCTTCCAAACCAAACTATTCTATGATTCTGTTCTATAAAGCCAAAAGGCAGAAAAAAATCTGTTAAAAACAAATGTTTTGAATATATGTTTAGCCTATCTCTGCAATGGCACAAGTGAGAATAAGCAGTAGATTTTCAATTAGAGTATCAAATACTGCTTAACTGATCAGTTATTATAAAATTTCTCCACTACCAAGCACCATGTGGGGTCCTGCTCCCACACCTATTGAACACGTATGCAGAATTCCCTAATTTAGTGCAAGCTGTCTCTGTTTCCAAAGAAAGTAAAACAAGTGGCCTCTCAAGTTCTGACCAGAGGACACACTGGACATGCTGGATCATCTTTTGTTTTTGCACAACTTGCCTGGACATTGTGGAGCTCCACGGAAACAAGTGATAAGTGAGGACATCTCCTTGAGCCTGACTGGGAAGGGTACACCAATGCTGGTACCCAGGAGCAGAGATGCATTCCATCCTCGCCAGCACCCTGGACTCCAAAACTTGAATGCTCAGAGACTGCAGGGTTGTAGGGAAGTGGCCGCCAGCACAATGCCAGGGCAAGCATGAGCTTCCTCCAACACAGATGGTGAACTGTCACGGGCGGAGTGTTTTAGGGGCCTGCTTGCTGCAGAACAATGTTTAGATCACTCGAAGAAAAGCGTGACTTAAAAGAGTTTGATGGCAAGGTTCACTCTATTATTTAATGCACAGAAGAAATACGCCAAGCTGAATCCTACTTACCTTCCCTCCAGGGGCCTGGTGTCGGGTCGCTCCAAAGTCTGGATCCTAGGACTCATGAAGCAAACTCTCAGAGTTCATTGAAATAAATAATTTAATGGAGTAGAATAGCAGGAGGGCTGGATCAAGATGGATGCCAGCACAGAGGTCCCCCTAAGCACAGAAATCCCTAGATTTTATGTCTTTACAGACTATTTAGCCTGGGGGTGTCAAACTCATTTTTACCCGGGGCCCACATCAGCCTCGCAGTTGCCTTCGAAGGGCCGAATGTAATTTTAGCACTGGATAAATGTAACTACTGCTACATTTATCCAGTCCTAAATTACATTCAGCCCTTTGAAGGCAACCATGAGGCTGATGTGCTCCCCTCGTGAAAGTGGGTTTGACATCCGTGATTTAGCTATTTCTCACACCATGATTCAGTCCAACAGCAATATTTGAGTCTGGGGTCTTCTTGCTTCTCACTGGACCTTTTTCACTGATCTCAGATGGGTATCTGTTTTGCTTAGCTGTAGATATTGTTTATAGTCCAAAGCCTTGAAGTTCAGTCTGAATGAATTTTTTTCTTCCCAGCTAAGTACAGAACGGGCCCTATCTTGCAAATGTCCATGATGCCTTTGCGTTAGCCTTGAAATCATTGTTTTCTCCCCAGGCAATTCTGTTCATCCCAGCAAAATGCGAACTAGACCACTAGTGTGGTCTTTAGCTGCTTTGTTAAATATGAGCAGAACTTTATGGCACACAGCTTACTGAGTAACACAAAGCAGGTAGTATATTAAAAATCACACAACCTTATAATTCTATGTGATTCATTATACCTAGTGTGCATTTACTTAAGCTAAATGATTGATACGAAACTTAAATAGGACTCATTCAGTGATCTGTGAGTAGTAAAAAGCCATCACCATACAGCCACACTTATTTAGTAGAGAGAGCTAAAAGTAGGCTCACCCAGGCTGTCATATTTATAGAATAAAGTGATTGACTTGTAGTCAAATCACAAACAGTGGGAGAGGTATGCACAAGACTCCCTTCACCCACAACTCATCAGTGTTCAGTGGGCCACTCTGCTTCCTTGTGGGTTTCCTAACAGAAGTCCTTGGCCCAGCTGCACCTCAGGCCTTTCCCTCCTTTGAAGTCTGTACCAAACTGCTGCTGGTTTGGCTGGGCAGGTGTCAAGTGCATCCGCTACATGAACCCATAGCAAGAGCCATCCAATTGGATGCTTCGTGTCTCTGTGCCTCCGGATAAAGAGAAAAGCCAACGTGACACATGCATCAAGTGCTCTGCCACCACAACCTTGCTGAAGGGCAGCACCATAGGTAGATGCTGGTGATAGCCAGCTACAGGTGCAGCTTTGCTGATGCCCACAGGAGCTATTTCAGCCCCAGGATGGTGGTATTCTGCTGCTTATACCAACATAGTGGGGGAAGAGCTGAATACACCCCCGATCGACATAATTTTGCCAGAGTGGACATTTATCAACCAGTGTTCGAGGAGCTGAAGGCGAAGGATTTCTGAATCCATAGACTGCTGTCCCAGGAGTGTTCCTGCCTGGATTCACTGCCTCTCTGCTGGCTGCTGTTTCTCTCCACTCCCAGCCCGGGATACAAGGATGAGCCCTTAGATTATCACTCAAGATCTGGTGTTAGGATATATCTCTGCTACACACCAGACCACAGCAAAAGGCCAATGGAGTGCCAAATGAGGGAAGCTGGGTGTCCCAACAGCTCCAGGTGAGTTGATTTCTGTTGTGACTTGGCTGCTTCCTCTGCTGAGCACCCAAAATTATCTCCATGTGGTCTGTCACTCTGCAGGCTATGCATATGCTTCAGGACATGTGCTCCTTCAAACATACTGACAGATAAAAGGAAGAGCCTGTACAGTATTGCAGGATTGAATTAATGTGATATTTCTTATAGCCAAATTCTGAAGTCTGCCCTTGGAAACATGTAAGGCAAGAGAGTTAGGTAAGGTCACACTCAGTAATAGGTTACCCCTTCTAATCAATATCAAAACAGAAAAATAGAGTTTATAGGCATGAACGGTCACCTAAACGTGCAATTCAGCAATATTTAAGTGATAGCAATCTGTCTAGTTGTTTCACACAGTTCTCACCTCACTAGCATCTTCCAGTTTATGGCTATAATGCCAGGTACACCTCAACTTAGTGTGACAATACCTAGTTGCTGTCAACAGCCCTTGTCAGCTGGTAAGTGCATAACAATTATTAATTAGGCTTTGTAATATCTATCAGATGTACATTGCTAAGTACAGTATGGTTATCTCTGTTCAGTAACAAACAGCCATTAATGCAGTTACAGCTGTGCAGCCTTTGGAAAATTATGTATGTGGTTCACTCCTCAAAATTTCAGTGCTCTGTTACATCGTGGTTATCACCCTTTTCAAGGACTGAGAAGTCTCTTTTCTTCTGTACTTTCCTGAAATATAGACCTGCACTGTCAGCATTTCCAGCTCATTTTCCCTACACATTAAATCATCATCAGTTCAGAAGCCATTAGAATATAAAAATTGCTTACTGGCTGCCTGGTTTCTGAACATGTTGATGAAACAGACTGTCAAGCCCATACACAGAGATAGGGAGCTGAGCTGTGCTACTCTTAAAAGTTTCTGCTAATTTAGGTTTGAAATGCTACATGGTGCCTGTAAACCAGAGTTAGTGGCTACTGAGTTCCTTCTTTATTGACCAGGGAATGGGGAGTGCACCTAAAGAGTAGGAGAGTATACATCTGAAGGTAATAGGTATCATCTCTTCAGAAAACTAATGGTCCAAAAAGTCTGCACACAAATCAGCCCATAAATGTGCTGTGTAATCCTCTGGGACATGCACTTCAGCAACACTCAAGTTGTTTTTGAATAGGCATTCAACAGGTCAAGAGTCAAGCAACCCAAACCATTCAGGATACAATCAGAGGCATCACTTGATTCCTGCTTTTCTGCACAGAAGCACTGGCGGAATTTGTTGTGGGTTGGGATTTTTTTTGTTTCCATTTCTTCTGGTTTTGAGGCATAAGGGGAAAAAAGTCTTAAAAACTGTGCTGAGATGTCTCCAGATTTGGAATACCTCCCCTGTTCCAACTGTTGTGAGGCACCCAACAGCTTCAGGACAATGCAAGGTTATACACTGAATCATTCAGAGAAGTCAAACCTGGAAAGACATAAGTCTTTACTTTAATCTAAGGCAGAATAGCGTTCTCTTCTCCGGAAGACAGGAGACTGAAGAGTATGCCTGCAGCAATGATTTAAGCTGACCTTTTGCCTTTGCTCTGCAACAGCCTGGAAGATATCACACAGTAACTTACAGCTGTTCCAGACATCCCACTGCAGACCAAGCTTCTCATAACTGAGAAAGAAGGGGTTCACTTGAGCCTGTGAGCACAGAGCTGATATTCTGCTGCTGAGAAACCGGGTGAGGTGAAGGGCAGAGCCACAGGAAAAGCCCTGGAGAGCGAGCACGTGTGTTCCTGCTGCCTCCAGGCATGGGCAAGGAGCCCAGCAGTTCCCCTCAACTCTGGGACCTGCCGCTGCTGGAGTCGCCATTGGGCATTTGGCCATCCCCACCACCCCACTGATGGCCATCAGCTTTGCCAAGAACTGTCCTCCAGCCAAAATATCCAGTGCTCTCTCTGTGAATGTCCAGGCAGCACAAAAACAGTGCTGGCAGGTCCCCCAAGGGCTTCCCCACTGATGTCCTTAACCCATGGCCAGCAGCTGCCCTGTGCCAGGGCACCTGGTGTGCAGGTGTGCTCAGGGGCCACCAGCTCAGGGCCGGGCCAGCTTGGCTGGGCTGATGGGGCTTGGGACCTCGCAGGGATAAAGGGCCTGATTAAACAAAGTGCTACTGCCATGGCAATGAACTGCTTTGCCAGCAGAAATAATTAACCTTGTTACAAAAAATTCTGGTAACTTAGTTACCAGGTTCAAACACTGTGTCTTTGGGAAGGATTGGTTTAAAGCATGAGCAAATACTTCCAGGATCCACTCTATGCACACTAAACTACATTGTGTACTGATGCCTAATAATCAAGACTTTTGCATCAGGTTTTGATTTAAAGCCTCTAATAACTGCACCCATTTGTACTATATATAAACAACAATTTAATACAAAATAAATCTTCTATCAGGGCTCTTGCTGAGCTCTTGGAAGATGTTATACTGCAGCTGTAAAAATTACTATTAGCGTTAAAGTGGGACCATCAGATTAGTGTCTTACAAATGACAGCTCCTTTGCCTTGGAATGTTACTTCCCGCATATTACAGACATTTACTATCAAATAACAATGATAAGGTCACTTCTGGCAACACCAACAAACTCAATTCAAATTATTATTATTACTTGAAAAAAGAAAGTACTACTCCTAAAATCACGTTCCCATACAATTTAAAAAACATTATGTAACTTTTGACCAAAATCCTTAGATAAAATCAACAGGCTTGGCTTCCTTCCGGAAATTAAAGATGCAATATGTAATGGCTGAAAAACATACTACAAAGCTGCCTGGTCCCAGTGGTACTGAAGGCAAACTCTCATCTAGCGTGGTTTTGGATTTCTACAATAAATGTATGATACACACATTGCTAAACCAGAATTTACCCTTGCTGGAAAGGAGTGTGCAATGATGACTCTTCTTTCCTATGAAAAACAATCTGAGTCAGACTTGTTTGCATTGGTGTGTTCTGCAGCACTGCCCTTACCGAGTGACAGACACTGTGTTAGCTATAAGGAGACTAAGCAAACAAATGCAATAATGATGTATGAAGAGAAATGAGAAACATGGGGAAGAATTCAGTGTGATGACAAGCACAGCTCTTCAGTTCTAATCCCTTCTCTTCCCTCCTCTGCAGTGTCTCAAATAATCCTTATCTAAATATTTTATTCTGAAACTATGTTGTCTTTTATCTTTTTACACCATGTTTTTGTATTTGATCTCAATCTTCTTCTATTTAGCTTGTACACGCCTCTGGCTTTTTCACATTTAAGGATTTTCTTTCTGCAGAAATTTCACATTAGAAATAGCAAAACCAATAAGTACTTATGTGGGTAAAAAAGCACATAGGATCTAATGTTATATGTAGGGGGAAAAAAAATACGGACATTTTAGCATGAATTCATTTTCTAAAAGTTAAAGACAATTCACATAATTTTTTTCTTATAATTATATTTTCTATAGGATGAAGGCATGCTGAAGGCAGTGCAGTGAAATTACACCAATTTACAATATTGCAATGCATCAGATCTCCAGCCTGCTGTCTCAGGAGTGTGCCTCTAGCTCCCATAAACAGCTCTGGAGTTCTTTGGAGGAAACATTTGCTTTATAATTTCACCACAAACTAGAAAGTCAACATCAGCTATAGTGTTGTTAAACTATTCCCCCTTCACAAAAGCAGCTGTGAAAGAACATTATCATTACAGACTTCAAACACACTTTTGATTTTTTTTTTGTTACAAATTCTCATTTAAGGATGTTGATAAATATTAATTCTCATTATCCCAAAATACCGCTGAATGTGCTTTCAGTCATAAATTCCTCATAAGACAATCAAGACTTCACATTTTCGATTGCCACTTGAGTTTTTTCTGGTAGATGAGGAACTCGTTTTCAGAGCTGGAATCTGAATGTTGGTGGTAATTCATTGCTGCACCTTTCGAAGCAGAAACAGAATGCTGGTTCTTGTGTTTTCTTGTCTGCTGTAAGGCCATTGCCAAGAGAGCCTGCATATCAAACCAGCTTTCCTTTCCCTCACATATTTCAGAGCAGGGAGCAGAATAAATAAAAATAAGCACTAAAAACCACTTTTCTTTAGCAACCAGGTATTTACGCTGACCTTATCGTGCTACACAGAAAAGATGGACTTGGAATATAACTGCCACAAAGCTGCACCTACACAGCACGGATGTTCAGCCTGGCTGCCGCATGTAACAACCAAAATGTAAGCCTGGCCTTTGCTATGGGATGTGTAGGTTCAGCAGGGATCTCAGATTCAGTTTGGGAACCCATGCTGCAGCTCAAGCTACTGATGGGTCATTACTGCCATTACTTTTGCTAGCTAAGTGAAAAATTGGGATGTGTCCTAGTGCTTTAATCACATTTCTGTTTGAGTAGAGATGGCAATTATTGTACAGAATTATCTGCAAAAGCTGTGCAAAATATTTACAGCGAGTGATGAGTCCATGGGCTTATGGTTCCAGGAACTTGGCCTCAGGTTTACTGGCTTCATAATTATGACAGAAACCTCCTCCCACTCAGCCACCCTCACACCATGCTGCCTGAAGTTTTCTAAACCCAGATAGAAAATGAAGACACCAGGGTCAGGCACAGCTGAACGAGGAAAAAAAAATCTGCTGTTATGAATTCATCCTGAATATTTATTAATTTTCCTCTTGTTAAACACCCAAACAAACCCACACAGGATGTTTGCTTTCAACCAGTGCAGACTGCCGGGTTTAATTAGCTGAAAGCTCCACAAATTGAGCCCTGCTGAGTTTGCAGTGCTGCAGTTATAACCCAAGTTTTAATGGAGACAGAAATGGCCGTAGGATATCTAATTATGTCCTGGGTCAAAGTGAAACGGTGAACACCCAAGTTCATGTGATAATATCATCAATTCTTTTTTTGAGTGCCACAAAAACTGTCCTTGTTGTCCCAGGGTCTCTTTGAAGCTGCTGAAGCGTTGCACTCCTGGAGAGAAGCACAGACATGCAGCTAACCTAGAAGTAAGCATGGAGCATAGTCAAGGTGAGACAGCATGTCACATTCTTAAGACTTTTTTGTTGCTTTTTAAAAAACATAATATCTTGGAAAACTCACCTTTGTTTCCCTTTCTTGTATGAAAAATTAATATAGAAGTCTCAGAAGTAGTGATGCTGCATGAACAGTTTTAATAAGCAGGACTTCATGTTGCGCAATGTGGCTTGTAGGACTTAACATTTCTGTAGATTTAATAATATGGTTATTTTTACCAGTCTGTTCTTAAAACACACAGTCACATACTGGTTCAGGGCAGGAACACAATTCTGATCCCTCATGAATATGATGAAATCTTGTTCCATTGTTTGGAAAAGACGAAATGAGTCAACCCCACAGTGTTGCTTTTCCTGAAGCCAGCCCTTGCATGTAAGCCTACTTCCAGGAATCATTCCCTCTGATCACTGATGGCCTTGCTCTCTTCTCCCTGAAAACCGCCTCAGATTTCCCTGTGTGGCTCTCTGTAGTCCTGGGTCCTGTGTTGCCCTGTCACTCCCAATGGTGCATTGGGCTGAAGCCATGAGTGCAATGGTTGTTGCTTTGGGAAAGCTCTCTGGAAGCCATCCTTTCCCAGAAAATAAGACTCCCAAAGCCTGTCTCAAAAGAGGCATGCTGCTTTATTTGTTTTGGCTTCTCCTGGCTTGGTTCCTCAGGGAAACAACTTATAGGCTCTTAGCTCTTGGGAATTCAGCTGTCTCCTGATTACAGCACTGGCTGTCCTCCTAATTTCCCAATGCACTATTTATCCTCTCTCTGCTGCTTTGGACACTATCACCCACTCCCCAGTTTGTTTGGCATAGAGGTTCAGTACATGGAAGGAGAAATTCCTACCTGGGACCTGAAAGTTCTGCTCTGGGAACTCCTGCCTCCAGAACCCACACTGTCACCCTATCACTTTGTGTTCTTACTATATATATCCTTTTAATTATCATTTGTTATGTTCTGTCTTTTCTTTCAAATAGCCTTGACTTGAGAAAAACTTTTCCAGCTCAGCCAAAGGTTGGAAAGGATCACTTACAAAGCTAAGATAAGAGCTGAAGGGTCCCTAGATTTCAGCCCTGGGCTATAACCGACTAAATGATCTCCAAGTGAATGGCAGCTCAAGAAGTTGAGGCCGATTCCCATCTGTGTATGTCTCAAATTTTAACACAGGCTCTTACGGAAGGTTAATGCCTGACTATGGCACTGCATCATGCAAGCTATTACTAGATTTGCTTCAGTGAAACCACAGAATTTGTACTGAGGTAGAGTTAGCATAACATAAGGGAAAATGAGGTACATGATTGCTGATGTTCTGGTCAGTACTGTGATTTTTAACAAACTCTGTTTTGATTAATTGATCCTGGCAACAAACTATCAATCAATTATTTCTGGATTTTTCTACCAGCGCTTTGCGTTTTGAGCACTCATAGCTATGTGTGCCAACTACATGCCACTTCTGTCCTGTCATCATTTCACATCCACTTTGCATAAAAGTCAGTAGCTAGACAGAGGGATGGCAGGGAAGAACAGTCCCTTTGAAAACAGCCTCCACACCTTTTTCGCCTGACACCACCAGACTGAAAGTCGTGCACTGAATCTTAGTCAGGCCTTGGGGGCAGGGGGAGAGGTGGGATGGTCCCTTGTCCAACTTCATCCTTCCTATAGCTGTGGGACCAGCAGCACTGGAGACAGCAGAGGGGCTCCCCTCCCCATCTTCCTGGAAAGCCTTCTCTCTTCAAAGAGACTTTAACCAAAGCCCAGCCAAAGGCATCCAGCTGTGTCCACCCTGTGAGCATCAGCAGAGCTCATGGTGGGACAGAGAGAAAATCAGCCTGCCATGTGGCAGCAGATTCTGGTTTAGGCCATAAAGGCTGAAGCCATGAGAAGAAAAAAGCCCCCCTGTGGAGCAACACAGGGCTGAGCACGGGCTTGAACTACATGGACCATTGTGTCAAACACCAATTAGAAAAGCTGCCAGGGGAGGTTGTCTTGCTGCAGGGTGGAATAAAGGTGTGTGTATGCTGGGAAGTTAAAAACAACTCCAAGCCCAATGAGTGTTTTAGTGGTGACCTGAAGCTCACATGAAAGCCAGGAAAGCATGCTGAATGTGCTCTCTGGTTGATTACCACCCATTGTCTAAAATGAAGCAAGTCAAAAAGATTGTTAAACCCTGCTGTGGTCTTAAAGACTGAATCAGCCAAACAAATAATTCTTCTGCTTGTTGTTAACAGGTCCCAGAAATGTGAAACAAAAGGTACAAGCAATATGTTGCTCCCCTCTCTAATTTTAAAGGCAGTTCTGCAGACAAGATGTTCCTTACCACAAATACATTACAAAGCAGCAACAACAGAGAGGCAAAGCGAAATAAAAATTCCCCATCTCCCTGGGGAAGTACAATCTATTTCTAACCCTTTTTATTTATTTTGTGTAGACAACCAGACATGGTAAACAGACATAACATACATGATATTGCCAAGCTGTGGTTAGAAGAAGAAAGGCTGATGTGAGGTCACACTGTTCTCCAGTTGATTGTGCAAGAGAGTGAAAGAATGACAGCAGAGCTGCGAAGAGTTACCATTGCTTTCATAAAAGATGGACAATTGGTTCTTTGAATTACAGAAAGTTCCATCTTAAATATCATAATTATCACAGAATGGAAATAGAAGTTTCTTTCATAACAAATGCAATTACCAAGGACACCTGACTTTAGAAGTTAGTGTGAGTTTATAATGAATAAGGAGGTACAGAGTGGATGTAAGGAGAGCAATTTAATCAGTCCAGGGATATAAGGGGCCATGGTCAGCTCTAGTCAGCATGGTGGAATATAAAGCACATGTATTAAAATATCAGTAAAGGAAACAATGAAGCCATTCAAACTATGGGCTAAGAGTTAGTCACTGTGTATTTCTCCAGACTGCATGGTGCTGACAAATCAAAACCTATTCATTCCACTCACCTAGGAAGTCAAAGTGAAAAGAAATGCATTGTCCATGTGCTGGAAATATGGGGAGGCCTGAAGTCCTCTGTAAGAATGACAATCACCCTAAATTGCCCAGCCCCTTAGGGACATGGGGCGAGGGGGAGCCACATACAATGCAGCTTCTGAACTGCAACAGAAAAGAACAAAAAGAAAGAAAAACTTTATCATTTGAGAAAAATTAGAAATGAATGAATTCAGAATTAGAAACGCCAGAATTTCTAAGGCAAGCAGACAAAAAACAAGTGGTAAGGAGAGGCAAGGACATGGGTGGGAAGGAGGCAAGGCTTTGCAGAAAGGGAGGAGGGGGTTAAATCTTCAGGTGAAGCCACAAATAGCAAAGAAAGCAGCAAAAAACAGAGTCCCACTGAGGGTGAGGAGGATAGTGGTTTTCTCAAATGTTCCAAAATTCTGACAACTGAATTAGTCTTGCCCTGAGATTTTTGGATTCAGTCCATCTGTCTCTTAATACTTATCAGCTATATATCATCTTCAAGCACCTGCAGAAACATTAATCCTAACACTAGGCTTCTCAGGTAGATCTATAATGTTATTGTCCTCACCTATAAATAGGACTGCAGAAAGATGAGAAATGAGACCAGGCAGAAGGTCTTAAATTGTGTCCAAACAAGGTGTCAAGTGGTGTTTTAATTCATGTTAGGCAACACTGGGGGGTTTCTGCATCTTTTCTCCCAGTAGGAACAAGTCCAGGGCAAGCCATATTTTCTCCTCTGTCTTCTCAGTATAAACTGACGTATAGACCAAAATGGCAATTAATAGCAGAGGAGGAGGGATCAACCTTTATAATTTAAAGGTAAGCAGGGAACATAATGAGGGAGTATCAATCTGATTGAGGGCAAGTACCAAAGAGAAGAGGGGAATACTGATGCAGAACCAGGGGTGTGTGATATGGGGCTGTTGTAGACCAGATCCCATACGAGGAAAGGGAGAATTAGGAGCCATGCCTCAATTGCAGTGGCACATCTTTGCAGTTCGAGGCCCTCTACAACATCGCTTATGTGGGAGCTGCCGATGAGGAAGACTGGCTGCCCTGCTCACAGCTGAGATGTGGGCAGCAGCGGAACTCACACTTTCATCCAAATATTTCACTGAATTTCCCCCAAGTGTTTTTAATATCTCATCACTTTCATTGTGGGTTGATTTGATTTTCTTTTAGTGCCACCAGCTGTTCCACACACACACAAAAAAAAAAAAAGCAATTGGCTGTGAACTTCAAAGTTTAACACTGATTTGCACTGCAGTTTTCACTGCCAAAATTCCTGTGGTAGAAGGTGCAGAAGGGAAAGTAGCTTGTTAGGGACAGATTTCTCTTCCATCTGTCCTGGAAAGGTCCCCTTCAGGTACAATTCATTCTTCTGCATTCATAACCACAGGTCAACCTAGTCAACTGCCTGTTTCCAAAGCAGCTAGCAGTGAAATGGTGTAGTTGTATAATAGTGTGCCAAGTCTTGTCGTTCCCCAAAATATTCCCAGAAGTTCTCCTCATTCTGTTTTCAGCTTGGAGTCTTTTCAGTAATATTATGTTTAATAGCCCTCAATGGACTGTGATCCCAGTGATTTGCCCAATAACACTTTGAGCCAAGGTAGCCAGCTGTAACGCTGTGCAGCTCACAGTCCCACACCTGAACTGCACCCTGTGTGAAGGATTATCTCCTGCAGAGAGCTCCAGGGGCAGCTGTCTCATTTGACCCTCTCTAGCTCTTTTGTTGGAAGAGTCAGTAAACCGTTCCCTGTTCACCCTCTCCTTGTGCTTAATGCACCTCTCCTGTATTCCTTTGTTATCATTTGTTTCGCAACCTGGAGAACCATTGCTCATACAGAAACTATTCCATACGTCTGATTATCCTTGTCCTTCTTTGTATTTTTCTGTCAATTGTATCCCCTTCGATCTGAGAGGGCCAGATGTGAACACACATTTAGGACGCAGACACAGCATGAGTTTGTGTGATGGCGACATGCTGCTTTCTGTTTTGATCTTCACGCCTTCCCTAACAATTCCTAATTTTCATTGTGTTAGTGTGATCAATAACAAGCACCGTGATGATGTTTTCACACAACAAGCTACTAGAAACCTAAGAGCTCATTCTTGTAAGGTAGCAATCACCTTAGATGACAACATTTTATGTGTGAAATTAGGCTTGTTTTTCCCATATACACTGCTCCATGTTTCCCTACAATGAATTTCACTGACCACTTCATCATCTCATCATTCACTCTTATAACGTCCTTCTGGAGTTCTCACAATCAGCCTTGCATTCACTGCTCTGAATAACTTAGTATGATCAGTGAATACTGTCACCTCATTTTTTTCATTTTCAGATCATTTAGGAACACTTTGAATAGTATGAGCTCCCCCCACAAATCCCTGCAGGACTCCACTCGTTACCTTCTTCCATTGTGAAAGCTGACCATTAACTTCTGCCTTCTGTTTCCTTTTAATTATCCATGCGCAGACCTTCCTCATCATCCATGGCTGTTCAGAGCTACAACAGCTGATGGTGAGGGACCTTGTAAAAACAATCTTAGAAAGTCATCAATTAAATGAATCACCCTTATCTTGTAAATTAGTGTGTAAGTATAATAGATGTGGTTTTTCGGTCTTCTTGAATGTGAAGCCACATCCCAAGGCAGTGAAATCACTAGCAACGATACAGCAAATGTCAACAGCAAGGTTGTCTCTGTCCTCACATGGAGCTTCATAGCTGAGTAATTCTGTAATTGCAGAATGAATCCCTGACCTTCAGCCCTGTTTATGCTGGTCTGGGAACTTCCAAAGAGCTGCTTTTACAAGAAACACAAGAATAAACTGTGAGATAACTGGGAACAGGTGTTGTAACCTGCAAATAAAATTGTATGCCACAGTTGATATTTGGTATTTGAGTTTGAATTTGGCATTCCCATTTGGCAAAACATTATATCTTCACAATTATTTAAACACACATATATCACAGCCTTCTCACTGCACTGAGAGTGGTTCATTCATTTTTTTATTAACTGATCGTTTCTACTCATTCAATAAAACTATTGTAAAGTCTAGGTTCATGTATTTTAATCAACTATCTCTTTTTAACCAACTTTGGGCAAATTGCAAGTAAAAGTAACATATCAGTTCTCTAAAGCACATAAGTAGGTGATTTATGGTCCCAGCACTTTGAGGATTTGAAAGCCAGTAGCTTGCAAACTTTAGGGCAAAGCTTCTACCCGTTACTTAAATAGTGGAAAACAAGCTTTTCTGCTTCTTCCAATGCCAACTGGCTGCCACATTGTGAGTGAACCAGGCACTGATCTGAACTAGCTGAATAAACTAAAATGAAAAAATAATCCCCCTACTGTCAGAAAAGACCACTCCTGTCAGTATTTATTAGGTACCTCAGCGAGTCAGTAGCCATCCACCAGCTCAGCAGTCTGCCTTTTGTTTAAAACATTGGCACCAAAAATATGTTACTTTATGTTATCACCTTGTAATCTAGTCTGACATTGTGGAATAATTTTTTTAAAATATTCCTTAGACTTCACCTTGTCATTGATTTTTAAAGTGTGTCTCAAAGAAAGAAACAGTTAAATTTAAGGAATCATTTTTAGCAGTAGATATCAAATTATATCTACTGTGAAATCTCTAATACCTCGTGCTGAGAGGATGAGTATTGCAATTGTGTGGGGAAAGTTTAAGGGGTATGAAAAATTTTTGCAAAGCCAGAGAAGACCAAATTGCGCAAAAAGCTTTTTCAATTAATCCATAGAAAACCAGCCACATCTGATGGCACGGTGCATCTCTGTCCTCAGGACTGAGATCCCAGGCTGTGCTGTAAGAGGATTCTGCAGGGTGGGAAATGAACATAATTTGGTTAAACAATGCATCTTGTCCCTCCACACAAAGGGCTTGGCAGCAAGTGTGACCCCAAGGCTGCCAGCATGGCACATGTGGCTGAGGAACAGGGGTGCACTGCACAAGCCCCATCAGATGCATCTGGGATGGGCTCACATGTGCCAAAAGGGCATTCAACTCCTTGACTCCTGCTGTTACGGTTCTTGCTGTGTCCAGTGAGACTGGAAGAAAACTGTTGCTGTAAATAGCAATAGGCAAGTGTATAAATGTTACAGAAAACACAGACAATTACTTCTGACTGCTTATTTCAGACTAGAGAACATTTTAAAAATGCTCTTCCTTTAAATAAATACTGGGCAAGATCAGGAGAGGTGATGACTGCACATGGAGCGCTCTCAGAGACGTTTAACAACATGCTGTCCCTTATGGTCCTCCATCATGGTATTTAAATATTTTATCTCTTTCCTGTCCTCGGGATTATGTATTAGGAGAAGGAAGGAAGGATCTGGAAGATTGTTTTCCTGTGTTCTTGTTAAGCTTCCCTCTCTCAAGCCTGATGCCCATATGGCCTGTTAATAATGCAGTACCATAATTTAACATAGTTTGCCTTCAAATAAACCTTTAAGTAAGCGTGATACGGGATAATGCGTGGTCCAAAGGGAACTGACAAGCAGAACAAACTATAAGTGTGAAAAGATGGAGGAAAAATACAAGCCATCCCAAGCACTTTAGAAGTTTGTATTATTATTATTATTATTATCCTCTTTAGGTTTCATCCTGTCAGATTAAATAAAAAAGGGTTAGATGTTAATATTATTCTGCAGTTCCAGTGACTTCCAGTAAGGTGCAAAGTTTTAATCAGAATGATAATGGGGTTTTTTTTAAGGAAAAGCTTGAAATTTCATTCTAATGCTATCGGGTAGGGTGCCTCGGAAGGAAGGAAGGAAGGAAGGAAGGAAGGAAGGAAGGAAGGAAGGAAGGAAGGAAGGAAGGAAGGAAGGAAGGAAGGAAGGAAGGAAGGAAGGAAGGAAGGAAGGAAGGAAGGAAGGAAGGAAGGAAGGAAGGAAGGAAGGAAGGAAGGAAGGAAGGAAGGAAGTTGGACCAGCAGTTTAGCTTTGTGTTAGCAAAGCCAGGAGTGAACCAAGAAGATGCCACAGCAGCAAGTATCAGTGTGACACAGATGCAGGGCTCACAGGTTTCAGGTCAGGTGACAGGGATGGGTACATTCCCTTGGTTGATGCAGAGCCACCCAGCAGTGCAATGGCTGCTCTTTGGGTGACACAGGAGGAAAGAGGAGCACTTTGGACAATGGTTATGTGACAACCATAATCCCAGACACTGTCCCACACTCAACACACCTTTGGGCTTCGAGACAGAGCCATTATTTCTTCTGCTGAAGGCTTAAGGAAACATGATGAGCCAAAGAGTCAGCGAGACATTCAGGTTTGAGAAAAACTGTGTCATCTCCACTGTGACATGACTGTGATTAAGCCGTGCCTTTCCATTAGCAACCACAGCATTTATCCACACAGGCTCAGCTTAAAGAGGACAAACAGAAAGCAAAGAAAAGGTGGCCACATGGTTCTGCCACTACATTTAATTTTACCACACCTCTGTAAACTGTGCCCTGCAAGGTCAGAGAAAGGCCTGGGCCAGCAGCTGGTAGAAATCTATTAAGACAAATGGAAGAATTTGTAGTGCTCATATGGTTATTTTCGCTGCCAAGAGCTGGCCTGACCAGCAGGACAAGGGCAGCTCTTGCATAAGGACACATTCCCATCCAGCAGCCTCATGTCGCCTTCGCTGCCTGCTCTCACCGCCAGGCACAGCCGGCCTCGCGATCCAGCCCCCGCTGAAGTCCACAGGGTTTGGCACACCAGGGCTCTCAAAAGACCTCTGTTTCTTTGAAAGAGAAAGCAAAAAGTTTTACTAAATGGGGTATTCAATTCACTTAATGTGTTCCCAGTGATTATTCACCAACAGTAACACGTTTTACTTGATTTCTACCCACAGCATCCCAGCTAACTTGATGCTAAAGTGTCCAGACGAGATAAAAACAATTATGTAACTTTGTGATATCTAAGCAATAATAATGAAAAAACCTCCATTTCTATCACAGTTATTGAAAAAAAAGACCTACTACTCACATAAGTTAACTCAATTCCAATACGGCAGTACAGTTCTTTTGTCTCAAAGCATTAATAAAATGTAAGTGCACCGTTCATGCTGTTGAGAAAGCAGATTTCCAGATGTTTGCTAAAATATCTGAAGCTTTCTGCTTAAGTGTGAATAGGTAACTGAAATATCACTCTAACAATGGAACTAATGGCTTTCAAAAAAAAGATCTTCCCAAAGTGCACAAACAGACAGACAGACAGACAGATAGACAGATTGATTGATTGATTGATTGATTGATTGATTGATAGATAGATAGATAGATATAGGATGATAGGTAGGTAGGTAGGTAGGTAGGTAGGTAGGTAGGTAGATAGATAGATAGATAGATAGATAGATAGATAGATAGATAGATGATAGATAGATAGACAGACAGATAGATAGATGATAGATAGATAGATAGATAGATAGATAGATAGACAGACAGATAGATATGAGGCTGAGAAATGCAATATCAGTTTCAGTTCCTGTTCTAGAAAAATCAAGGGGATTTCCCCGCCAAATTACAGGTGTAAGGAAATTTGCCAGGTTTTTGTCCCTCTAATACCTCTCTTCATAAAGGGAGTTTGAAGATCACAGAAGCAAAACAAACACATTCCTTCATATGCATCAGCAGCATCTGTCAAGTTGTATTCTGCCCTGGTTGGCGTGCCTGAAACCCATAATGTTGGCATGGGCAGGAATTAGAAAGGAGAGATGAAACATCCAGTAGAAAATGAGGAGTTGCTGGCTACACAGGAAACCTGGCTGCCAGGAGAGATGACAAACCATTCACTAGTCAATAATGTGACACTGTTTCTGAAAGAGGAAATGTTCTTGTGGCATCCATTTACAGGATTATTGTCCATAAGACTTGAGAAGAAGATTATTGTTTCTACCTGCACTGATGAGGCCTCGGCTACGCAGAAGGGACATACCTTTGGGAACTGCATTCCAGGAGTGCCATAGGAAAGATGGAGAGAGTGCAGAGGCAATCCTTGCAATAGGTCATTTGATCTAAAAGTCTTCATGAGGAAAGAGTAAATGAACAGACTTCTGAAAATATTTTTAAAAAATTTATATACATATACACACTCACATGTATATATTTTCTAAGGAGATACCTTAAAAGTCAATGTCAGTACTATACAGATCAACCTTGGTGTCTTACGAATCCCACAGAGCAGCTTACACCCTAATGAAACAGTCCAGCACAACACCTAACTGCAAATTTCATGATGAACCATTTGCTGTATTGACTACACGACAAGCTAAATAAAACCCACATTAGCTATCCACAGAAAAGCTTAGATTTTGGCTAAGGATTAATCTAAGAGTTTTTATGTGATGCAGGCAAATCTACTTTAGCTTTGCAAGACTATAACATTCCCAGGTTGGAGAGAATTTACTGTACAAAAATCCGCTTTTCCCCATACTTAAAGTGTGTATGAGAATATTATAAAGCATAATTCTTCATTATCTACTCAATGCTATCATGACCCAGTTATACCAGCTTTTGTAGATTTTAACTTTGTAGTTCTACCGTTGCCAATGGATATATTTATTTCTGTTTCAAACTCACCTAAAATTTATTCTCTGAGTTTTGTTTATCTTTCCGAGCTTCTTCAAAAAGAAGAAATGGCAACACAGCATCTAGACAGATGACTAGAGAAGGAAGCAGTTTATGAACACATACAAAGGATTTGCACCCTTAGCGTTTTCATGACTGCTGACTTTTTAAATCTTACTTTGTGATTTTCACAGTTTAGACTTCAACTCACTGAACTGGAAGAATTTGAGGACATGATGGTTTGATACAGATGCTGAACTTTTTTTGCTGAGCACTATCTGCAGAGAAAAGCAGAGATGCATTAAAAATACTTACAAATCTGTATGCGGTTTTTCAAATGGAACTACATATCACAAAGATTTCCTGCACTGCATCTACACTGCAAAGCAGTTAAATCAAGTTTAGATGTACATAATGAAACACTTATGAAGTACAAAGGACATTTCACACAAGACAACTACCAGATGCATCTTTCTATTAACTACATATCTATCTAGTAATGACTTACAGTCTGAAATATTTGTTTGCTTGTTTGTATTAATATCTGATGGCTGTAAACAGCAGAAGTTACACCCCAGCTAGAATAAGTGACTTTTCTGGAATACATCCACGCCAGTTCTGAGAGGTTCAGCAGTTCTATGCGACCATCATTCACACCCTGCAGGTGGGCTGCAGCTGCACCAGCAGGAATCTCTCTAGCGCCAGTTCCTACATCCCTTGCCCATCCCTCCTCCACCAGCCCCCCTCTGCTTTCCCCAAAGGCAAGACACATCCTGCCTGTGCCATCGTCCCATAGCTTGATCCAGAGCCTTTAATACCTGGTTAGGGCCAGGATGGGAAAAAGCTGCTCTCGTCTGTTTATCCAGTGCCAAGAGCCCAGGGGAAAGCAAGGAGATCATCCTCCTTATGGTAATTACTTTTACATTTCTTGTTTGCATCTTATTTGTGAAATCTCTACCAGCATCGCTAGGACATTTGAATGGCTGCCATTTTAGGAAGCGTGCATGAGAGACAGCTTGTCAGTTACCTTTAATTTTCTAAGCCAGATCCAAAGGATTGGTCAGCCATCAATGAGCCTAGGGGTGTTCTCATGCACAAAACCTGCACTTCACTCAGGAAAACAATGGGAGAGATGCTGGATTTTTTCTCAGTGCATATGATCCCAGTTTTCAGCAGACCAGGTTAAATCCTAGCACAAGTTCAGCAAAATGGATCCCACTTCTTGCTATACTTTTATCTGTTCCAAGTCCTCAATTTATGTGTGAATTATGGGTGTTTTTCAGTGCTCTTCTGTGCATACAGTGTTCTCCTCAAACATATGTTTCTGCTAGATCTGTGTGGAGGCTCTGTTAGTGGGCATAAAGATGCTTGTATTACACAGTTTACAGTGTGTAGGTGTTGCATCCGCTCATTTATGCTTATGGTACATTTAGTTTATGCATCTAGTAAAGCATTTCTGAAGCGCCTTTCTCTTTTCAGAGGGTGCATTGAAAACAGCGTGTCACTATTTGCAAGTTTTCTGAAGCCCTGTTACATTGATCATTATGTATTCACAATAAATAGCACTGTATTTTAATTTAATTGGAGGACAGTTGATTTTTAGTTTGGGTTTGTTTTTTTTCCATGTCAGAAAGCAAATTTAATAGAGAAGTTCATTAAAGGCATGAAGCCAGGGCATGTTGAGGATGGCGCCAACTGCTTGTTGTGGGTTAAACTGAGGCAAAGGACATGGCAAAAATATAGAAGATCGCCTCATATATGTACACCCGCAAAGAACTGCTGCTGCTCTCAAACCCTGACTGGTACACAGTATTGATATGCAGGACCCAGCAATTTCACCACTCCTTACAACTCCAGCCTAAAATTTTCTGTTGTCCAGGGCATGCCTGAGTTGCATTCACCTATGGTTTTGAAACAGCTAAGAAAAAATTACAGCTGTGGGTTTCTGAAGTTGCTTTCTCCATGAGACACTAATGATGGGTTATTTGCTCTGCCCTTTTATTTTATTAAGACGAGTGCATGTGGATTCTCATGTACTTTCCTTCTTCATGCTGCACAGCTCTACAAAAATGTAAAAATCCTAACTCAAAGGAGACTAAATTAGATTTGGGAAATGAGAACTCCCCAAAAAGAAAAGAAAACAAAAACTCTAATCAGCGTATTGTGACCATGGAAGACAGTCTGAAGAAATTTAATGCCATGTAATACATATTTAAAAGGCAGCTTTTTACAGCCGTACATTTTTTCCTGTTTGCTTATGCATAGTAACAAGTAGCGCTGAGACACAAAATCCATTAGGAGCCACCACACAGCACAGCCACTGGCAGAATCAGCAAGTTAATTTCACACCAGCTTCTTGTGGTTTTAGACAGAGATGCAAATGGCAGATTCTAGTAGTACCAGGCTGATGCAGCTGATTGTCCTCTGTCCTTTCTCTTAGCCCTTAGAGAAACCACCCTTGCAGCTGCTCCGCTTGGTTGTCACTCTGATGCATCACTTATTTATCTGCAGTTTTCTTTCTTTATGCTGAGAAAATGATGGTTGTTACAGGATCCATCTTCTGCAACACGGCAACCATTGGGATGTAAATGTAGTTTCTTCCATGACTCAGGGAACTGTTTCTGTTTGTGGTTGTTAAGAGAGGACTGATGGAGGGATGGTTTGACCAAAGGACGTTGCTGAAACAATTCCACAGTGGCTGACCCAGTCTCACGGGTGCCTGCCTCAGTCAATGAACTCACAACCCAGAGTGACTCAAATGAGCATCCTATTCAACCTCAGGGAAAGGAGTACATATATTGCACTTGGATCTGTGGCCATGCTTCCTAATAAAGGGTCAGACTAAGCACAATTATGTACTTCAGGATGGTACCTAGTGTACTTGGCCACTAAATGGTATTCAGTTTATGGGACCAGGCTCACATTAATCTGGCGCAGCCCTTCCAAAATGCATATAGTGTAGATATCAAGTCCCCAGCACCAAGTGTTTTTAACTGCACATCTGTTCCCGCTGGACCACAATACTCACTGATGCAGACAAAAGCATCAGCATGATAACCCAAGCTGTTCAGCCGCATTATCCTCCCTCTGAGATTCAGAAACTCTGAGCTTCTTCCTAAATGGTTGCCTTTGCTCATGAATCACTGGCACAGACAGAGATGTGAAACAGCCACAGACTTTACACCATCTTTCTCCTAAAAACCCCAGTGAGCACTTGGAAAGCAGAGGTACAGCAGATCTGTCTCCCCACCCACAAAGGTGAGCAAGGATTTTGAAGACTTATTTTTATCAATTCTTGGATCTGTTTCTAACACAGCAGCCGCCTTCTCTCTCCAAACTGAACTTTCCCTTCTGGTACTTAATACCACTGGTATGTGTTCAGTTCTGGTAGATGTTATACTCTCTACAAAAGACAAGATCATTCTGCTTACAGTAAACAATATTTCCAAAGGAAGTTCAAGCTGTTTCTGAAATTGGGATTAAACAGGGCTGACATTCATCCAGTGAACTGTGTTGTACTTTGCCTGTGCAGAGCTTTGCCTAAATAGGTAAAAGACTATACTAGAAAATCATTTTAGTATGTACCTTCACTGTGGCCCCAGTGAGGGCCACAAAAGTCACGCTTTTGCAATTTTGAGGACTTCCATCAAATCACTTACTGCTGCCAGATGCATAGAACAACTTAATTAAGGTTAAAAAAAAAGGAGACCATCATATGCAATCAGGATCCTATTATTACATGAGAAAACCATTATTCTAGTGACCCTTCAGGAGAAGATACCAAATTGTTTCTGCAGGCAGATGGAAAAATACTCTTTAATGAGTCACCTCTTGACAATAAAGAATGAAACGTGTCTGGATTTCAAGAATTCTGAAAGTATTTTGAAAAATGTTTTAGTATAAGAAAGTTTAAGACTTAGACATGTTATACATACTGGCTTTTTAAAGCAACAGGGTGGAAGTGAATGAGTAGGCTAGTGGTAAATAAGGTTCTGTGGTACCTCTCCATGTTCATTTCAAGAAGCCTTGACTGTTTTTGTTAGACAGATTGCAGCCAGAATAGACTGTGCAGGAAAACTTTGCACACTGAAGGCATAAAAGGACAATAAAACAAAGGATGCATCATCGGATATTAAATCAGATCTCATCAGGTAAATTTTAGCCTTACCTCTTCTAACTTTCGCATAAGAACTCCTCAATAAACGTATTGAATAAGAGCACAGAAAACATACATTTTATTATCTGTTTTGATCTCAGATAAATCTTTGTATTTATCCTTAACTAAAGCAGGAACTGCTTCAGTATGTGTTGCCTGAGTCTCTGGTCCTATTCTGTAACTCTGTGTTGCAAAAGGAAAACGGTGCAGTGAACTGAGCTCCTAACAGTGCTCTTGCTCCCTGTTTGAACTCTACTCTTCCACTCCTTGGGGACCAAGGTTATGGACAGCAATACAGAAAATCAGTGATTCCCGATGAATCCTCGCATTTCAGCTCCAGCCAGATACAATTTTGGGGAGAAGTGTGCCAGCAGGGGTTGACTGGTTCAAGAACCTGGGAGCCCTCTGGCCTTGGACAGTCCTTCCCATGCTGTGCAGATCCTCAGAGACTGTAAAATCACCCCCATGGCTTCATCATGAAGCAGTGATTCATGGTTTCTGGAGGCCAGGTGTCCACATAAGGAAGCCTCTGATCAGCACTGGGCTTTCTTTGAGATGATATGGAAAACAGATAACTCACAGACTCTCGCTATTGCGAGGTTTCCCCTTTTTAAAAAAATACTTTGTTACGTAATTTGTTTTGTTAAATGCTGTTTCTCATCATTATGCTTTAGGGAAATGTTAAAAAGCAGCAACCTTTACTTTTCCACCTTATGCAGTAGATATGCATTCCTGGAAAAGAAGCAACGGAAATCTTGACAAAAAATGTGAATCAGAGATGACAGTTGTCTTCCTTTAAAAAAAAATAAAAATAAAAAGAAGAGAGCTGAAGAGGCAACTGAGGCTCCTGCATGGTTCCAGCATAGTGGAAACTCTCCTGCTGATCCAGAGATAAATAGCCAAAGGAGGCTGGCTGCATAAATTTCCTCTTTCATGCGTTCCCTGCTCAGAACACAGTGTCTGCTCCAAAATCTGATAAGATTATGGAATTTTTCCCTTTGATTCAGTTGGTGTTTTCAAGAAGTGTCTTTCTATAGTTCTACTTCAGATTTTGGAAGTGACATTACGTTGCTTCTAAAAAGTTTCTAGAAAACGGTGAAAGCTTTGAGTGATCCTTTGTGACTTTCCTCAGTGCAGAGCTTCAGAAAATATATTGTGAAAATATTCAAAAACAGTAACAGTTGTAAATCTTTTCCACTTCACCTCCCTGCTATTTATAGCTGAAGAACCAAGAAAGTTTACTGGATCAAATAACCTAGGTCAGACTCTTCCTGCACTCAGCATCTCAGCAGGGTTAATCAGTTATCCAGGATGTAATTGAGAGCAGAGGTTAGGATTGGAGCACTGCTGTTGCCGTCAGAAACAGAAACCCAGTCCTTCTCCAGAAGGAAAAAATTCTCCGTTTCACAGAATTTAACACTCTGTCATGTAGTTAGTGTTACAAGTTTCTTTTGTTCATCCCAGAGTAAAGAACTTACTGTGACAAATCAGATTGCTGTTAATTCACTTCCTGAGCATTTGTCCTGCAATATTCTTGCTCCTTGTTTACAGAAAAAAACTCATGGGATTCCACCATGTAAGTATAAATACATTATCTCAGATGGCTTATTATTTTATAGCATCTTATTTCCCACCCACAATATAAATTCTTACTTGCACACTACTCAAACATTAGCAGCAACTACTTAATATTGACACCTGTCATTACTGCTCTTCTCTTTTCCCCAAGGAAATGAGGTGATGTGGTTGCACTGTCTATCCATTCATCTGCTGGTCTCACAGTTTCCCCAGCCCACCCTGAACAAGTGCTGGTTCTTGGCCAGTTGCAATGAATATTCAACAGAAACATTTAAACCCCAAAATTAACAAGCTTCGTGAAAATTAAAGTTAGGCAAAGGAGACAGACCCAAATTACTGTCACCACCGTGGGAAAGGCAGGCAGAGCTCAGTCGTCTTCTGCCTGGCAGCAGCTACATGGTCGATGAGCCAACGTGTCCTCACCTGCACATCAATGCAGAGAGGTCCCTGCCTGACTGCTGCCTGCACTGTCCCTTGCCCTTCATGGTGGCATAAAAGTATCTGTAGGGAAGAGAGGTTATCATCACAAAGAAAGGGTCTTAAGGACACAAACCTAGAAGAAACTCAGCTACTGGAGCTAGAAGTTTCATTACTTCTGCATTTCACAGGACAACCTCTCTCTTATTTATGTTTCGGCCCTTTTCTGTACCAGACCCCAATTTTCTCAGCACTATACAAATACAGCACACAAATGCAGTCTCTCCTTCTTCCTGCAAAAGCTTTAGTCATTCTTATGGCAGTTTCTCTCTCCTGATTGTGTGTCGAAGGAAGGGAGGAAGGAAGGGAGGAAAGGAGGGAGGAGGGGAGGAAAGAAGGAAGGGAGGAAGGAAGGACAACAAATTATAGAATAAAGATAATATAGAGTGGTGGGTGAAACACACGTAGAAAATATGTAACGAAGCCAAACCACTGCTAGTGTAAAGTCTCAAGTACTATTAGTAACTTTGAATATACCACTAGATTTATTTTGTATCCTCACTGAATATGTCTCTGACGATGCCTTGAGAGGGCCTGATTTCTCAGGCATAGTTGCTCAGTGCTGTGAAATAAAGTGAAAGCTGTGCACAGAGTTCGTGCAGCTGCTGATCCAATGTGAATGGCTGAAATTATTGCTCCCTCAGCCAGAAGTTCCCTCCCTGAAGATGCGATGAGTGAACTGACCATATGCATGCTCTGTTATAATGTGAAATAGAATAGGTAGCTTTTATCACACTTGGTCTATTTCTGGCTCAAATAAATGAAAATAAATCTGTTCTGTCACCTTAGCAGGCATGATTTTCCTTCTTTCTCATGGGTATTAAGAGCTTTTGACAAGAAAAGTATCTTTTATTTGAGGAAAACAGGATGCAAGCAAAAATAAACATATCTCAAAATTCAGTCAAACTCGTAATTCCAAATTAACCAGGGAGCAGCAAAGCCCTTCACCCCTGCCCAACCCAAAATCCTCCCCATGGCCCTGTGAGACCCAGGGGAATCACAAGGGTGCCCACCCCATGAGTCAGTCTCCAGCCAGGATACATCAGCGCAGCTGGCCCACTCAGGCTCAGATATAATGCTAATTTTTCACATCCCTAAATCTAACCATGTTCCTCCTCAAAGTCAGCTTGATGCTGTTTCTTGACTCTGGCCCTGCCTGGTCAGGGTTATCCTGTCACAAAAGGGATTCCCAGTGCCAACAAACATCAGAGTATCACAGTATCACAGTATGGGCTGGGCTGGTTTCCCTCACCAAAACACCCCACAAGCTCAGGTGACCTATGTAAGGCAGGGCCCCTCCCACCTGACTTCTGTGCCCTGTCCTGAGGCAACTGGAGTTGCACAAAATAGGAACTCAGATAGGCATTAAAAGCCACTCAAGCTCTGGGGAAAGTGCTGGAAACCATGTTTGAAGGACTACAGCAGCTCGCTGATGACTACTGGATCCCTTCAGCTGTTTATCACAACAAATGCAGTCTGTTCCAAAGCACAAATAAAAAAACCCAAATCAAAACAAACATTGGGTAAGGAAGGTTATGCTTTATGTAAAGAAAATGAGACTGTGAAAGTTGGGTCACCCACTTTTTTCCATATGGAAGCATAGAAAATAATCTCCAAATCCAATGGTTACAGTGTAGGCAGTTATACAAACTAGTCTGATCTTGGTCAAGAGGATAATATTCCCCTAAAATTGTTTTGTCATGTTTTGTCTTAATTTTACTACCTCCTTTCTCTGCCCTTTGAGCAGTTCAAGAAATCACACAAAGTACTGAAGAGTTTCAGTGCTCTGTGTCACTCCATATCACCAGAAATTTCAGAGACAAAACATGCAGGAACAGAAAACTATCTTTTTTAACCCAAGCAAGGGTTAAGCCCCTTTCCCCTACCCACAAATCAGGAAAAATGGGAATGACTTTGAGATATCTTTGCCCTAATCCTTGCTACTAAGGAAGAGAGCTGTCTGCATCAAGTCGCCATAGCGCCTCATACCAAAGAACTCTCTTTTTAAGGAAGAAGAAAATTCCATATTCCTGTTCTTATTCACAGTTTCTGCCAAAACTATTTGTAGGCTCTTTCTGTGGGTGAAGATGAAGAGCTCTTTCATCCACATGTGGTTACTTTGACTTAATTTCCTTCAATTCATTCTATCAGCTGCTGCAATTATTTCTCTTCACAGAAACTCTTTGCCGCCTGTTATCAAATTCCCAGCACTGTGCAGCTGAGTACCTGCAGCAATACTTACCGCTGGTGTCAGCACCAGGGCCGGTGTGTCTTCTTCTGAAGGACAGATTAGTAAATAGGCTCTGTTTACTTCTGACACTTTCCTGCCCCACAGCAATAGCACAAGTGAGTCCAACTGGAAAAGAAAGGAAACACCATTCACGCATGTATGCTTTATTTTGAATTTAAGGGAAAAAAGACAGCCACAGAGATAAAGAAACAGGAGTTTTCACCACTCACTTTTGGCTACAAGATGTGTTTTCCTGCTGCAATTATCCAGTGTGCTGTTCTGTGGTATATCTTCAAATTGACAAGGCAACATGTTGTGGCAATGTAAATTGAACAGCAAGGATAAGAGTCTTCCCAGAAAACATCTGGGTAATGCAGGTCAGCCTGTAGTTACAGACTCACAGAATGCTTGAAGTTGGAAGGGACCTCTGGAGATCATCCACTCCAACCCCCCTGCTAAAGCAGGTTCACGTGGACAGGCTGTGCCCTGCATTGCTTAGCACATAAATGCAAATCATCATTTTCTTGGACACAAGTGTAGAAGTCTGATGGTTCTTCCTAAACTTAAAGGTCCCTGTTCAGCCTGTGGAGTGCTGTCTGGAAGGCTACACTGCCTGGCCGACTTTTGCATTAGCAGGTTTCATGTCCTGACCCCACAGAAATCCTCTGCATTGCAAACCTTGTGCTTCTTAGCCAGATTTTGCAGGCTATTCACCACCAGCAGCATTCACTGCTCTCCACTCCAGCTCCTTTCTTTGTTCCTGGGGATGTGCAGAAAAGTGGCTGGTAGCAGCAGTGTCGGCTGTGGCCAAGTGCTTTCTGTAGCCACAAATCCTGTCTGTAGGCAGGTCTGATGGGTTTCTGGGAAGAGGGATTTCACCTTTGCAAGCAGGGGTCTGTGGGAGCGTATGGTCTGCATCAGTAGCACCTTGCACATGACAAAAAGCCACAGGAACTGTAAAATTTAATGTATTCTTTGTGTACTTCTTACGAGCACTAATGCCTTTGGGCTAGTGACTCTTCGTTTTCCTTCATGTTCTCTTTTACACTCGTGGCATTTTATCAGGTTGATAATTCAGCTATATAAGAATCCCCTGGTATCAGCATTAGTTTTGTCAAATCCCTTATCCACTCCATGAAAGCAGACAGGCATTTTGTTGAAACAATAAATCCATTATGTCAACACAATTAATTCTGTTCACTGACTAAAACATTCTGTTGAGGAACAAAAGGCATTAACCTAATATCTTTATCTAGTTGACAAAAACCAAATTAGTTCAGTCTTTGATGTCATTGTGGTTTACGCCCAGGAAAATCCTTCTTGTTGACATACCATTTTATCATCATTTTGTGGGGAGTCAGGAGTTTACTAGGGCTCTGCCGACTGACACAGGAAAAGTTATTGCATCTGCTTGTGCCTGTATTTCCCTGTGTTTGTCTGGACTGAGGCTTCTGCAGAGAACCATTTCTAATTATGTACTTGTACCATGATGGTGTGTTCCCTGGGTCAGGGACCATAATTTCTCTGTGTTTATTTTTATAACACAAAAGGAAAGGATTGGGTTCCCTCTCTGCTCTTGCAGGACCAACAATAACTGCTTGATTTCTCTTGGCACTTCTTAATACTATTATAGACCGAATCACTTTCAAAGTCACTAGTGACCACAAGAGGTTTCAGGGCTCCATGTTTCTAAATGAGATCAGCTATCCATGCATGTCTCCATAAGCCTTAAGGAAAGTCCTTCTCTTCTCACATGTATGTTTCTTCCTACAGCCTTTGAAAATTAGAGGTTCAAGTTTCACATTATTGCTTCGGGGAATTATTTCACTTCAGAGACCTCAAGTCTCCCGTTAACAGTGGGCTGCATATGCACAGAGAAAGGAAGTTTTACACTGGGGCAATGCTCTTTTTTTTCACTCTTCTCCTCAGAAGAGGTGAATTACGCTACTATATGAGTTTTTAAATCAGCAGAGTAGTCAGTCTTGCCTCCCTGGAGGCTAAAGTGCAGCAGTGTTTTCCCTCAGCTCCTCCTGGCACTGGAATGGCTCCTCTGCAGGGGCCTGGAACTGGAAAGTATGAGAGCAGATGATGCAGACAAACCCACCTTGTTGCAGAGGATGGCCTCCATGAGCTTGGGTGAGGCTGGGATGCAGATAGAGGGCAGAACCACCACCAGCAGCACTGCAGCAATTTAATTACCACCCATAGGTGCATATATCAGGACAGCAGCCCCTCTGGCCCTGGAAGCAACCCACGGTCAGAAGTTCAGATTTGTTTTCCAACCAGCACAAGATTTGTGCAGCACCTCCAGCATCCCATTTGTCCATATCTCATGAAGTCAGGGGCTCCTCTGTTCATCCTCTGAGGACGTTCGTCCTTTAGAGATGCCCATTTTATTTGGCACTAACAACACTATATACAAGCATGCAGATTGGCATCACCCTTCTGCTGAATGGAAAGGCTGTTACAGAAAAGACTCCAGCTGAGATTCATCAAACCTGAGATTTACCAAATCAAAGCTAAACCTCTAATCTGCCAGGAAAAAAAAAAAAAAAAAAAAGGGTGTGTTCCAGGTTTCCTTTTCTTCATTGTCCATCTGGAAAAGGCTATAGTGGCATTTCTTTTCCTCCCAGTGAAAATAAAGATGTCTCTTGAGGGTGAAGAGGTTTGTGAAGTGCTACTGCCTGCAGTAATCTGAGTTAGAACTAAGCACAAATATACTTTTAGAAGATGGACAGTTTGCAGGGATCACTTGGCAGTCCACTCCAGCTTCCTTACATACCCTGAAAGTAGCAGCTTGCCATCACTCTTTGAAGAAGACTTCAAACACAGGTCAAGGCACACAGCTGTGTGACATTCATCCTAGCTACTTGCTTACTAGGAAGCTACACTTGCCTTGTTTTTGGGACTAACATTTGGTAGCAGATTTAAGAGGTTCATTTTAAAAGAAAAAATAGAAATAATTTAAAAGATGCTTACAATAAACATTCAAAGAAAATCCTCAAATTATACTTTATCTTATGTAAACCTCCTTCAGACTGCATGGCTAAATTTATTTTTCAAACTCCCAGTAGCTAGGTTTTTCTCCTTACACTCCCTAAAAGACAACAGTGTATCTCCACGCAATGCAGATAGAATGATTGTGAATTGTGTGGTTATCAATAGATTCCTGATTAGCAATTTTTCTTCCATTTATGCCTGCAGTGATTAAGAAATATCCAGCTCCTGCTTTCATTTTTCAATAAACCTTTTATTTTGTTCTATTTTGCAGAAAAATAATCTGTTTGAGTTGATCTGTGATTTGGCCCTCTGCTGTGGCCATGCATTGTTTTAGAGTAGCTTATGAATCACAGTCATGAGCTGAATTTCTAATGTACTTATGCATATGGTTACCTTCAAGCTGGCAAGTGATCCCTGCAAGATCAATAATGCTGTGCTTAAGTACGTGCTTAGGGGCTTTGCTGGACTGAGACTGAAGTGATCAGAATCTACAACGCTGAATTCCTGGTGGATAAGTTCTGTAATCTATAGATTTTTCGTAGTTTTAATTGAACAGTCAAGGTTTTCTCATTTATTAGGTAGCTGCTGTCCCCTAAGCATATTTGCTATGACTTTTTTTTGAGTGATTGTCTCAATGTTCCCACAGACCTCACCTGCTGTATCAGCTAAGGTAATCTGCTCTCTGAACTTCAGAGATAGTAGAGGAGTTGGCAGTAGGATCAAATTATGTGGTAGCTACTTTGCTAATTTGGTTAATGAGATACTTTTCCAGTGTGAAACAGATGTTGCCTATATACACAGGCATGGAGAGAAACCTAGATCTCTGCAAATAGAATTACTGCCTTCGGGAAATATTCTGCTCAACATATTTGCAAATGCTCGTGGGAAGCCATCCTGTTTTACTTAGCTGAACTCAGATAATTGGCTAGGGATTCTCCATCTCCAGTTTCAAACTTTCCTGATACTATCCGGAATGCTTCACTACTCGGTCTCTGAGGTTTTCCTGTGATTCCTAAGCTATGCTCACTGAAATCAGCTGCAAAATCTTACTAAAATGTTGCTTGAAATAATTTCACGGTCAAAGCCAATCTGTCTAATGTACTGTCATAATATTATAGATAGCATCTGTCCAGAGGTCCCTTAAAAAAAGAAATACCCTTAATTGTGTATTGTTCCTCTGTTATGATTTTCCACTTATTTGCCCAGTATATTAAATCTACTGTACACAAACAATTCATTTATCCTAAGCAAAAAAATCAAGCTAAACTTCCAACACAAAACATTTCCCTTCCTGCCACAGAAACACCTCTTGCTTTGTAGCAAAAATGTTAGAAAATAACACAAAAGCGTGCAGATACTTACAGTCAGGTAGGACAGAACCAAAAGGTGATAAAACCACATTGAGCTGCTATTAATAAGTGGTACGAGAAGAAGAAATATAGATTCATTGAATCACAGGAGAATGGTTGAGGTTAGAAAGGACCTCTGGAGACTGCCTAGTCCCAGCCCCTGTTCAGAGCAGGGTCACACACAGCAGGCTGTCAGGGCAGTGTCCAGCTGAGGTTTGAATATCTCCAAGGATGGAGACTCTATAACCTCTCTGGGCAACCGTTCCCGGTGTTCAATCAACCCCAAAGTAAAAAATTATTTTCCCTATTTTCTAAACAGAATGCAGTACGCTGCAAAAACACTCAGTTGCAGTCTTACACAGAGGCCTGCAGAACTGCCCTCAGGCCACCATCAAGGCAGGAAAATGGTGGCAGGCCCAACTGCAGTGTCACAAAAAGGCATCAGGATGAGAGACACCCAAAATCGCAGTGAAGTGAGATGGTGTCAGTGGTCTTCTTGAAACAGATTAGCATTATCACAGAAACAAACAATTGCCACAGTATTAGTACATGGTCCTGTTCTGTGTTCTCCCAGGTTTTGGCAGATCAGTTCAGGCAAGTCTCCTGTTGGTACCTTAAGGTGCTCCCACACTGGCTGTCCCCTGCTGAGGGGTGCTCAGCCCAGAGCAGACAGCTCTGTGGGCTGTCCCACCTCCACACAGTGTGACAGGCTCAAGAAACCTTTCTTCTGCGGTTTATGCTAAGATGGATGGAGGAAGGGGCTACTGAAGAATACGCTCCTCTGCTGACTGTGTTGTGGCAAATGCAGCTGTGCACGGACAGGCAGGCCAAAGGGGTGACAGCAGTAATATTTTAGAGACATTTAGCAAATATGACTAGGGCTTGCCTGTCAACTCCTATGTTTAAAATAGCATCATAAGTGAGAGACCACATAGTGCAGTGGTAGGCCACATGTAGGAGAAGCAGGGATGGTGCACTTGTGGAATGGCACAAGCAAAGCAAAACAAAGTTTGGGGTTGACGAGAGGTGCTTGGTTGCTCAATATAAATATATGATGTGGAAGTAGGGGGAAGGGAAACTGCTGACTGATGAGTGGTGCTGCAGTGCCAGGTCCCTGAACCCCCTTGCAACTCCAGTTTTGGTCACCAATGCCATGCATGTCCCCTTGAGGGACACAGCAGGCTTACTCACATGGCTGAGGCAGACACATCAGGACAAATGACCAGATAGACCATCACTGGCCTTAATGGGTATTTTGGGAGCTGAGGAGAAAGGTAAAGCAATGACTTTCTCTGGGTCCTTGCACGGCCTCTGTTCACCCTGAGTTCCTGGGCATGGAGGACCCCATCGTTCTTGAGACATGTATGGCAGTATGTCAAGCATGGAGGGGCACAACGAAAGCATAAGATGTCACTCCAACTTTTTTGTTGCCAGAAGATATTTCAGGAGCCCATACATGCATTCAGGAAGGCAGATATTGCCTTCTGAAGACTCATGACTTCCCTACACCCACCAGTCAGTGGCTAACCATTTTGGGGTGGCAGCTCCATGGTGCACCTGACACAGGTCTCCACAGACTTCCTCCAAACTCTTAGATTAAGTGACTAACAAGTACCAACAAAATCACCTGACCCTCTGCTTTCCAGGATTTCCCAACCCAAATTAGCTGTGATTACACAGGCCACACACACAGCACTTGTCCCACCAGTCCTACAGGAGGTGTTAGGTGGAACAAGCCTCCAGCTCTTACCGAGGACGGCAGGTGAAGGGCTGGAATCAGTCCTGCAAACACTGTCCTGCACAGCCCCTATAAGCCTTTCCATGGTGACCATAGTAGCAAGGACTGTGGTTTTTGGCAGCTGCAAGCCCTGCTCTCCATCCCCACAGCACAAAGTTAGGCCACCCACGCTTTGGTTACCACTAGAGAGGAGGATGGCCATGCTGGGTGCACAGGGATGGATGGGCCACAGGAGGACACAGATTCTTCTGCAAGGTGGCAAATGTCAGAAGATGAATGAAAAGCACCAGATGGTTTGTCAGGTTTATCTTTCCACCCACTTCTCTTGCTCTCCAGCAGCATTTGACCATGATATCTTCCGGCAAGCACACTTCCTTTGCTTACATGTCATTGGGCCCTCTCTGCCCACTATCAAACACCATGGTGCACACATGAGCATGGCTTCCACCACCCCCAGGAGATCTCACAGGCCTCAGAATGGTGGCTGGGTGTGGAAAAACACATCATGAAGCGGTTGTATAGCAAATGTCGGGAAGGAAGTTTGGAAGGTGGCTTTCTCCCCATTTCCCAGGGTAAAGGCAGGGAATTTGGGGGCTGTGGGTAAGGGAAGATGGATGAGCAGCTCAGGGGGAGTGAGAGAGCCACAGCTGCAGGGAAGCACACATGTTCAGGGTGCAGCAAAACTCTCCTCAGGAGAACAAATGTGGCCCCTAAGCATTAGGGAGTTGAGCAGGGCTGGTGGGGAGGACCAAGATCTTTTGAGATAGGGCAAGACTGATCTGGAAAGCAGGCAGGGAGGGAAGAGGGCAAACCAGGACAGGAGCACCAGCATCACATCCCAGTGACGACTAGCAGGAGTAAACCCTGGCCACATCACCCGAAGCAGTAGGCATGATGCCCCACCAATGAGAAAGATGGCTCCAGTTGCCCCACTGTGAAAAAAGCCTGGGGGTGATGTGGGCCATCATTGAGGCCCAGGGATACAACAGAGCCAAGAGAAGGCATGTTCTTGCTTCAGGAGCAGGGCATCCTTCCTGTCCTTCCTCCTTCTTAATGCAGGAGGCTTACAACAAACCTGAGGGTATATTGGGCCTCTCCATTGTCTGAGAAGCACTTCAGAATGCTGTGCAACCTCTCGGTGTCTCCAGAACCTCTGTTAGTGCATGCATCCACAGCAAGTCCCGGAGGCCTCTACAGCTTGATAATCAAGTCATTGGTTCAGACTCTCATGTTCCCATTCAAGGTTTGAGTGCATGAAGTGTGTTCCTGGAGCACAGCCTCCAGTTTCACTCAATCCAAAAGGGCACCAGGTCGCTGGCACCAAAATCTCCCTGCAATGTGAACTGAGGCAGGGTCAGTAGGAGTGACTGGGGTGGTCATATGGAAAGCACATCCAGAGCCAGCTAAAACACTAATGCAAATGTGCACTGGGGGCTCTACTCTGCACCTGTTTCTTGGCTAATCTACTATCTCAGCTCATAAGCAAAATCGGACTTCTATATGGACCAAAAACATTGATTGACTGGTCATAGAAACATAGAACAGTTTGGGTCAGAATGGACCTTAAAGATCAACTTGTTCTAGCCCTCTGCCATGGGCAGGGACACCTTCCACTAGATCAGGTTGCTCAAAGCTCCGTCCAACCTGGCCTTGAACATTTCCAGGGATGGGGCACCCACAGCTTCTCTGGGCAGCCTGTTCCAGTAACTCACCATCCTCATGGTGGTCCTCAAAAGAGATTTTGTTGTGGAGTCTGTTAGGATGGTGTATTTCTCACACATTTTTGAAACTCAGAGTTGAATCAAAGTCCAAAGGGAAAAGGGAAAGGAAAAGGAAAAGAAGGAAAGATGGAGGGGTATTTTACAGCCTGTTAATCTTTATTATTTGAAGTCAGGCTTTTCAAAGACAAAAGCCTGATATTTAACTACGAAATCTATTGTCACATGGCACAGCCAGCAGTCACCAATTGTTTTCTTGAAACTTTCATAAATGAAAACTGCAAAGCTCATCTTCCTAACTAAATATGTAGTGCAATGCCACAACACAGCGAAGACAGATGAAAATGCTAAAACCCGCTAATGTAATGCAACAAGCCACACAGAAGTGTGGTATGGTGTGCCATAAGCTGCAGGGCTTTGTGCTCAGCATAAAAAAGATCATACATTGGCACTGTTTGATAACAAAGACTTTTTCTCCTTTGTTCCTCTTGTGTTAGCAGCCCACAGAGTCCTGGTGCCACCAGGAGAACTGATGTGGAACCGCCTTCATTAGCAGGAGAGAGAGATATTCAGGGGGTGCAGAGCTTACTGTCAAGCAGGTACATCCACACCTCTTTCATAAGCAATTATAGGAAACAAATACAAACCAGGTCCCATTTTATTTGAAGGCACAACAAGGCTCCCTCAGAAATTCAGAGCCATGCATCATGTCACTGTGGATCAAGCTGCATTTGTTCAGCAAAGCAACTGAGTCGTACCTAGTTCCTACGTGTCCACTGATTTTTCTCTGCAAGAAGAGAAAGTTAAACTTAGGATCAGGAAAGACAAACCTGTATTACAATAAATTAGTAATTTTCATAAGTACCAAACCAAACAAAATACTGGAATCCTCTGCTACACTGAAGAAAAGGCGTATTTGTTGAAAAAGTAGTATCATGCAAACTGTAAAACATCTCTTCTTGTGTTCTGTCTTTAAAGGAGAAAAGTAAGACTCTTTTCCTCTCTGCATTGAAGAGACTTGCACATCCCAGGCTCCAAAACAGTCTCATGCAGGTGAACACGTTCTCATCTGAATAGCATGTGTTTATTTTTACTTCTCTGTGGAGAAGTTACAGTGGAAAGAACCTTCCCCTCCACGAGTAGGCCTGAGCAAATTGAGCTACCAGTGTCATTTGATTTTGATTTATTTATTTTTAAATTGAGGTTGTCAGGGACATACTGAACCTGCTGACTTTTAATGGTGTTTCCCAGCCCCTGTCACCATGGTGTGACAACAGTTTTCACAGTGCAATAGGCTAGAGCATCCCCACTGAGCAACCAACAGAGTGTGAGCTTGCCCAGGAGGGCAGCCTGAAATTACCTTGGGGAGTCCCAGCTGAAAGCAACTAATGCAAAACTTCCTCATCACCTTAAACCCCATCACTGCTCCTGAAAGGGTTCTTCTGCTGTAACCAAGATAACAGAGAGCCACCAAGGGAAATGGTTGAAATGGGGTTTTACCATCCAGTGCATGAGCACAAGAGGTGTTTACATGTGCACAAGACTGTTTTGTCAGCATTTCTGTCTCACCCTTACACTCTACTGTATTAAAAGTCCCTTCAGGCTCAAATTCAGCAAAATTGAATTATTTTAGCAAAGTGACATTGTCCCTTTACATGACTAACATCAGTAGTTTTCAGAATATTTATCGCATAGAATGTCACAAGGATGTTCAGTTAATAGCCTGCAAGTGAGGCTGGATCTATTTGCTCGGACAGTGATGGAGAAGCTGTAGGAAGAAAACACTCCATCAAAACCAGACATCACAAGTCAACTGGTACAGCCCTCTCATTTGTGAAACTGTTTGGGGTTTGTTTGGGTTTGGTTTGGGTTGTTTGTTAGTTGTGTGGTTTGGTTTTGTTTTTTACCTCCAAACAACCCCAGTTCTTTATGAAACTGGAAAGAAGCCCTTTCCCAGCTGTAAAAGCCACACAGATGGTTAAATTTTGGGATGATCCTTCCTCATTTCTTCATTTCATTGCTTTCAGGACTGAGAACAAGAACCCAAGAGAAAGCTTAATCATTATACTATGCTTCCCACAAACAAATCCATTTTGCCACTCAAGATGTAACTTCAATTAATGACAACAGAAAGAATGTTTATCATGAGATAGGACCAGCCAGAGATCAATATTGCACACTGATGCAGTTTTTTACACACAGCTGTGGGGATTACTTGTCTATGTCACAATCTTACTCTAAACTTCTGCATGTTTGGGATCAAAGTTTTATTATTGTGCAAGTTTCTTCCTCATTCTCCAGTATTAGTCTCTCCAGGGATGGGACATCTTTGTGGTCTGATGAAGTACTTGCCATAATAGTTTTGCAAAGTGTTAATTCCTCTGATTCATGCTGAGCACACCCTTTGCCTACTCATGTTGTATATTTTTTAATGTATTTATTAGTGTAGAGCCATAAGGCAGCATTTTAAAGTGTGCACAGTTTTAAAAAGCAGACAGAGGTGTAGAGGAAGGGAACTGTTACCCAGCTGGTACCAAATATGTTATTTGTTTAGAACCCAGTCACAAAACCAGCCAGGTGAAAGCAGCATCATCCCTGCAGATTTTCAACATCAGAACAAGCCGAGACCTCACTCTGTGCTGCAGACCTCAGCCTAACACAGCGTTAAAACATGGAATTGTGAGACCCTGGCATAGCAAGCGAAAATGGAAAGCCCCTCTGGAGCACGCGAGCCTCCTTGCCAGCACAGATTGGCTCTGTATAGGGGGATTGTGCGATGTGCCCCACGGCCCTCACTGCACTTCAGGGCAGCATTCTGCAGGTTCAAGCTAGTCAGCCTAAATATCCTAAATAAAAAAGCCCTCCCACAACTGAATAAGATTGCATGGCATTGTTTCCTTTCTCCTGAAATTCTCTTTTCATTTCTCTCTTCAGCTCCCAGCAATATTGTCTCATTGCTCCCCCTCCCACCCCCAATCTTAAGTCTCCATATTGATGTTTATGACCTTTCAGACCCTGCTCTTGCCCGAACACACTAAAATATCTTCTTGTGCCATCTTCAGGAATAATGCCAAGTGCAGTTCGCTCTTAGGGGACTTTCCCTGCAGCTCCTGGAAATCAGCTCTTGCAGCACCCTGGGGAAATGCAGAGAGCTGAGCCCTGCAGCTCCAACTTGCCTATACCACACTGGGGTGAATCTTCCTAAACCCATCTACTATTTTCAAAATGCATTTGCTGTGTGAATGTGCAATTCTTGTTTTTAACAACAGCTCTTTCTTTACCTTTTGAACAGGAGGCACAGAAGAAGGGTCATTTAACAATCATTTCATTACCAACTGCTCATTTTCTTGTGCTTCGTGAGGTTTTGAGAGGGCAGAGGATTGGATTTTCATATCTTTTTAAGTTTGGTGGTTTGTTTTTTTTTTTTTTGCTGTCTTTATCTCCTTCTCCTGGAGTATTCCAGTGTATAATTCAACTAATAACTTGCCACTGCAGTGACCTCAAAGAAAGCTGATACTCTTCCTTTAGTTCAGTTTTTTAGTTCCTTACTGGAGATCTAATGGGCTTTTCTATCATGCTGTATTAGGAATCTGTGGGAGAGGATGAAGCAGATTCTTCTGAACTGCATTTCTACCAAGGCTTACTTCCACATCCACCTGCCTTTTCCAGCAGTAGGGTTTTTCCTAAAACTCTCCAGTGTCTCGGAGAACTCTTGAATGCTCTCCCTTTGCCATTTTTAAGCACAGTGTTGTAGTTCTCAAAGCGAACCTCAGTGATGCGAGGCCCTTGCCTTGACCTGCCCAGCCAGGGCGTGCCAGGAGGACTCAGTACAAAGCTGTGAAAGGTCTTGGCGCATGGCTGCTGGCTCCCACACTGCCTCACAGACCCTGCAAAAGCAGCAGGGGAGGTGGGATGTACACGCTGCTCTCAAGATTTGCAGTTACAAAATCAGTTTCTCCTTTGTGCAATATAAGCCTATCATCCACAACATTAACACAGGCCTCATGATGGTGCTGAGCAGTTGGCCATCTTTGACAATTTTGCCTGGTAGAAGGTGCTACTCCCATCCCTTCCCTCCTTCCTAAATCCTGATGGGATCCTACAGTCCCTTTGGAGACTTAGTACAAAACAGTGGACAACGATTGAGGGAGAATCTGTCCTCTGTCATTGTGGAAGATGATACTTATCAGGAGCATCAGTTCCAGCATTGTTAGTGCTTGAATGACTGCAAAGATACTAAATTCTTTAATACCTCTTGAAGAGTCAATTAAAGGGCTTTAATCTCTGATGAGAAGAAACTAATCTGAATCTATCCCTGAAAATTACTTTATCTGATGGAATGACATAAATCCCAGTTCGGTTGCTGCCCTGCAACTGGGCGGGACACTGTGAGATGCGGGCGAAGAGGACGCTGCTCCGCCACCCCCGCAGCGCGCCCGCTTCCAATTTATTTCCTGTTTATTTGTTTTATTAAAGCGGAAATCCCCGGTTTCCACAGGAGCTGACGAGCCGGGCACCGCGGCATTCGCAGGGTAAGAGCGACCCCCGCTGGCCGCCGCCCGCAGCACGCCCGGCCCGGCCCGGCCCCCCTCCCCTCCCCGGCAGCACCTCCCACCCGAACGCGGTGCCGAGGAGGACGAGACGGCTGTGGCACCATTGGCGTCCCGCTCTGCTCTTTCCACCACCCCCTGCTCCCCTACAGAAAAGCCGCCGGACTTATCGCTGAGCTTTTCCCATGGTAGGCTCAGTGATTTTTGGCGGGGGAGTGTGCCCCGGAGTTTTACCCTGGGGAAGCAGCGGGAGGGGGCTATTGCCATTGCACCGTCTGCAGAAACACCTCCCTAGCCTCTGCTCTTCCCTGCGAAGCATAAGGAGCCAAGCTACCTGTCAGCAGCGATCGTGGAATTATAGAATGTCCTGAGCTGGAAGGGACCCACAAGGGTCATCGAGTCCAATTCCTGTCCCTGCATATGACAACCCACAGTTCACACCATGTGTCTGAGGGCTTGTCCAGTTTCTTCTTGAACACTGTCAGGCTTGGGGCTGTGACACCTCCCTGGGGAGCCTGTTCCAGTGCTCCACCACCCTCTGGGGGAAGAACCTTTTCCTCATGTCCAACCTAAACCTCCCCTGGCACATCTTCCTGACATTCCCTCAGTTCTGTCACTGGTCACCAGAGAGAAGAGATCAGCTCCTGCCCCTCCTCCTCCCCTTGTGAGGAAGCTGTAGCTGCCATGAGGTCTCCCCTCAGTCTCCTCCAGACTGAACAAACCCAGTGACTTTAGCCACTCCTGATACGGCTTCCCCTCCAAACCCTTCACCAACTCTGTAGCCCTCTTCTGGACACTCCCCAGTAGCTTTATATCCTTTTTATCCTGTGTTGCCCAGAACTGCACACAGTGCTCCAGGTGAGGCTGCACCATCGCAGAGCAGAGCGAGACAATCACCTCCCTGGCCCGGCTGGCAATGCTGTGCTGGATGCACCCAGGACACGGGTGGCCCTCTTGGCTGCCAGGGACACTGTTGGCTCATGTTCAACTTGCCATCAACCAGAACCCCCAGATCCCTCTTCGCAGAGCTGCTCTCCAGCATATTGTCCCCCAGTCTGCATGTACAGCCAGGGTTGCCGTGTCCCAGGCGCAAAATCCAGCACTTGTCCTTGTTGAACTTTGTGCGGTTGGTGATTGCTCAGTTCTCCAGTTTGTCCAGATCCCTCTGCAGGGCCTTTCTGCCCTTGAGAGTGTCAACAGCTCCTCTCAATTTTATGTCATTGGCAAACTTACTTAGTATTCCATCAAGTCCTGTGTCCAAGTCATTTATGAAGACATGGAAGAGTGCTGGCCCTAAGATGCAGAACCCTGCTAGTCACCAGCCTGACATAACCGCATTTACTAGAATTCTTTGAGCCTGGCCTGTCAGAGAGTTACTCACCCACTGCAATGCTGCGCTACCCAGAGGGTGGGGCAGAGAAGTCATCTGGGGCTCTGGCTCCATGTTGAAGCTCAGGTTAGAGCCAATATCCTCCCAGACAGCCCTGCCCACCACCAACAGACAAGGCTCACATTGTGGTCATCAGAAGCAAAACTGCTCCAGTAACTCCAGCAAACATGCCATGGGCTCCTGCACAGCTATTGTCTGTCAGCTCAGCTTCTCGCCAGCAGTCCATGACAAAAAAATCTCAGGGCACATCAGGCATGGTAGAAACATCTGAGTTGAAATACCAGCCTGGAGAACCAGGCAGGTGTGCTGTACTGCATGGTGCCTCGGCTGAGTGGGGCAAATCCTTCAGCACGGCTGGGGAACCCATGCAGGACTGGCCCCATGCAGCTGAAGGGGAGCCTCAAGGCTCACTGGGTCTCCATGAAGGAAACCTGAGGAGCAATGACCTGCCCTAGACCAACCCAGCGACGGTACAAAGCAACAGGAATTTTCTCTAGGAATTGAAAGGAACGCTGCTGGAACTATGGCTGTGCAATTAGATTTGAAATGTAGCACCAGAGACCACTCTGTGGTGCTGGCAATGCTGATCTGGAGCTGTCTGTGTCTGTGCTGTCGAGCTCCCTTAGTTCTTCCAAATGTTTGCCACAGGCAAAGTGTTCCTGTGGCCACGTGCTGCCCTGTGAATTAACATGAATGATCCTAGGGGGCCAGAGAAGCATGAAAGCACCTGGTGCAAGATGGTACCTGGAGCAATTCTTGTAGGTAACAGTGAGCACAAAGGTTCATCCAGTACTTTTTTAAAAAACACATAGCTGCATCTTGACTCTTGGCTTTTTCCTTGCCACATTCCAAGCACCCCAGGTGTTGATTTGGAGCTCGCTCTCCTTGTGGAGACACTGTAGCACTTACTTAATATTCTATTCACGCCTCTCTGCAGCTTTATGAATCTCAGTTTCTGGCTTTGATCCGGTTCCTGCAACATTAATTAATTTCAGGCCCTCTTGCTCCCTCTTTTTTTCAATACACTATTTCTAATTATTTCTTATTTCCTCAGGTTACCTATTTCAATTCAAACACTTCTTCCCCAAGAGCAGGTTACTTGTTTGTTGCAACGATGTGTGATTGCATACGGGTCATCAGCTAATTGTGTAGATGTGAAATAGGGATCTAGCATACCTACCTCTCTAGCACACAGCCTACTACACTCAAAAACAGTATCGGTACTGGCTTTTCCAAACCTTGCACAGGCTTGCAGGAGGAACTGTAGGAGGAAGTTTCCCTCTGCCTTCCTCTGTTATGTGCAGAGACAGTTGGCTTGTGGCAGCACAGAGTTTTTAAGCCAAAGCAGCGGGAAGGATTTCAGATCTGGTGAAGTGCGCAGCGAGCTGGCATACACGAACTGCTTGTCACTGCTTGTCTGTGTGCTCTTCTAGTCAAGTGCTGCTTTCTGTTTGATGCCCTGACTCTCTTTCTTGATTTCACTACCTCACTGACTTCCTGAAGGTTTTGCATTAGTCTGGTAGTATTACAAGCTGAAAATAATCCTACCTTAAGCAGCAAACATTTATTTGCCACTGTTGTAGGAACTGCTGCATAGATCATACCCCATATTTTGATGCCATTTCCTTTCTGTGCCTTTTATTGTCATCCCCTAGAGACACATGGAGTTCTGCAAAATTTAACCAAAGAATCCCTGTCAGACTTGCGGGCAACATATTTAAGATGTTTGATTTCTACTGCCTTTCACTGTCATACCTTCCTACTTCTAATTATCTTTTTTGGGGGGAAAAACAGTCCCATGGCATCAATGAGCAGAATTAATGGCTCTTTGACTACCAGAAAGGGCTCAGTCTGGAAAACAAGATGACTAATGAGGAATGTGACAAAGGTTTCTAAAGTTATGGATGATGCAGAGAAAGTTAGTAGAGACTGACTCTCCACAGTTTCCTCCAATGTAAGAAGTTGGTGGTTGTCAAATGGTAGTAGTGTGGTCGAAATTCAGAATGAGCAGAAGGTGGCACATCCCTGCCTGGGTACCAGACCTCTAACCCTTTTTGCCAAAAGATGTTTGGATGCAAAATGCTTACCTGGATTCAAGGGCACACAGGGCAGCCTCTGGGAGCAGAAGTCATTGTGTGGGATTCAGTTGACTTTAATGTCACCTGAGCTGCCCCAGGATTGCCCCCCAGACTCCAGCTGCCCCTCCATAACAGCACAGCTCCCCTGAAGCACCTGTATCCTCCTGCAGCCCCGCACACATAGATGTCTTGGACCTCTTAGATGCCTGAAGTGTTACTTCTGACTACATGTGGACAGCTAAATTGACCTTGGCATCTTTTGCATTACCTTAAGCTACTACACCATAGACAGCACTATCTGCCTGTGTTTAGGAGGTATGTGTGTAGACATCGAAGAACAAATGTTCTTCTTCCACAGACATGTCTGTGGGTGCTGTTTGAGGCAGGACACTGGGCAGGTCTGTAGGGGAGCCAGAGGCACATCCGACTCTCCATTGCCCATTGCAGTCAGCCTTTCCCAAGGGCTGACTCCTTCAGAACAGCTGCATTTTGGGTTGGATGGTGACTTTGAACAACTACCGGGCTCCTGGAGGAGGGGCAACTATACCTTTAATTGTGATGTGCCAAAACAGGGGGTTAAACGGAGATTTTCTCATTTTGAATATTTTGCTTCAACTGGGAGAAGACAAGGAGGTAGAAAACGTGATTCTGTATATCTAAACCCAGTTTTGAGAAAAGTCCAGTGAAGTTCTTGCAGCAAGGACCCAAGGATTAGTGGCAAAGAGGCACTTCTGCTATTTACTGTGTGTAGTAGACCTGGAAATACATTTACACCTGTGCCAAACATTTCTGACTGGGGGTGAGAGGATCAGAAGGTGGCTTTGTAGCCTCTTCATTTGTCCCACCCCCACAGTAAATCTGTGCCCCTGCAATTTCCTGTGGAAGAATGTCACCACGCTTTATCTCCTTGGAGTTTGTCTGTTTGGTTTCATTTCCATATTTTCATCTTTTGACACAAAATTCAAGACATATTTTGCAGCTTCATCCTGACAGGAAAAAATCCAAAACAAAACAACAAAACAAACAAATAAAACCCTAAAGAAAACCCAACAACAACAATAAAAAAACCCACCACTGAAACACGTGCCGTGTGACCAGGTACAGAGGGGTGTGGAGGAGAAGTCACAGCATCGGGGATAATGCAGGTGGGAAGGCCCCTCAGCAAGGTCTCCAGTGCAAGCCCCTGCCCTGAGCAGGCCCAGTTCCAGGATCAGACCAGACTGCCTGGGGCTTTCTCCACATGGTTCCTGACTCCCCCACAAGGATGGAGGCTGCACAACCTTGTTCTCCCTCCAGGTGCACCAAGGTGTATTAATTCCCCTGGGTCTCTGTGCAGTCAGCATCCCCTGTAACATCAGCACCTGGGGGGAACAGCCAGAGAAACCAGGGCTTCATTTTGAAGGTCACATGAGTTCATTGGTTACAATTACTCCCTGACTCATCAGCATCCCTCCCCCTCTTATTAAATTGATTGGAAACACGGACTTGAAAGGAGAAAGCAAACTCAATACCACAGCTGTACGTCATGGACAAACAAACCCCACTGCCCCGGCAGTCCATGTGATTTTTCTGATCACTTTATTACTCTGCCACATGAAAGGATTCCTTACTACAGCTAATTACTTCTTCACATTAATGAAAAGGAAACATCATCCAGACTAAGGGCTAAACAGCCTTTGGTAAGCATTTCACAGCACCACAGGCCTGCTGCATGACCTTGTGTATACTTCTCCACCTGCCTTCATTTGTCAGGCTTAAAATGGGAACAATTTACCCAAGCCCTAAGGCTGCTATAAGATTTCATTATTGCAAAAAGCTACTTGAGCTCATGCCCACGTACAACACAGAGGTACTATGTATTATTAACTGGATGTGGCCAAAGGAAAAGAGAAACAGAGGAAGGAATTTTTCAAAGGGTTTCTTTCCCCAGAAAAAGGCAGAGCTGCAGCAAGCTTCTCCAAAAATGCTGGACAGTATGAATTCAGTGATACTGACACAGTGACAGTCTTCAATCAACATGTATGACAGCTCTTGTAATTGAAAAGATTAAAAAAAGTCTAATGTTCAGCAGAATTACTATAGTAATTGTTGAGAATAAAATTAAAAGAAAGGAAAGCAAGTTGCAGAGAAACTGATGATGCTGGGAGGGGGAACACGAGCTGTGGGAAGTGGCAGCGCTGTTTGGTGTTTCCACAATTATCTGGGCACATTTAAAATAGCTGCACACAAGGAGCAGGGGTTATCTGCAGAGACAATAGTGTCAGAAACAACGTATTTCCTGTGTTGTTTCGAAGCTGGTGCAAGCAAAGCAGAGAACACAGCAAAAAAAAACCCACAATCAAGTGGTAAAACTAGAGTTAAACAAAGTGCTTCCCAAATCTCAGTGCTCTGGGGTGCCTGTGCTCTCCCCATGAAGACCACTGCTGTTCTGCTGCTGCAGGCAAGCCCAAGGGGCTGTGCAAGGCTCTTCTGTCACCACTGTTGAGAATACCTTGTTTTCTAATAAACCAGCTCCCAGATGTCCACAAGCCCACGTTTTAGGGACAAGCTGCCAGGATCCACACACATAACCAAACTGCCTGAACATGAGTAGTCCTAGTTGCCCTAGAGAAAAAATGGTGGGAGTCAGGGTCTCACCCATGGGGCACCAAAGCTCCTGCCCAAGCTGCACAAAACAACAGCCCATGGTGTGCTCCACATTTGGACTAAAATTCAGCACCTCAGAGAGATGAGGTTTGGCTAAACAAATGGCCGTGGACCGGGTGAGCTTTTCCAACTTAATTGAGATTCTTCTGGAACTTGCTACTTTTCTCCTCTTTCTTTTTAAAATACACACTTAATGTTCCTTGTGACCAGCACCAAAAAAGAAACAGGCATGACTGGTCATGGATGTAATAAGGAAAACGGCAACTCTCACTTCTGCAAAATATGAGCTGAGCCCTACCCATGGGCTCTTTCCTAAGCTACAGTGACTGGTAGGTGAGAATACAAGAACTGCTCCATAGCATTACACTTTCCACCTACCACACCTTCTGCGGAAGGTTTGATATGTGAGAAATGAGCTACATAACATGAATTTCTAATGCAGGGCATGGTGTTCTTGCAGTAGGACAGGCTCTTTAAGCAGCTCTGTATACAGTCTGAAAGCTGAAGTCAATTGCTGGAAACACTGCAGTAGCTGGTAAAAACTAATCTGTGAACTGTGGGGTTGTCCTATACAGGGACAAGAGTTGGACTCAATGATCCTTGTGGGTCCATTCCAACTCAGGACAGTGTATGATTCTGTAAACTGCTTGGCAGATGAACACGTGAACACATCTAAAGAAAGGTGGCATTTAAAATAGAAACTCACGCTTGTTCACTTTTGTTCTCTGCTGAGCGCACAAGCAAAGATTAGCATGTTAGCTTCGCACTCATGTTTCAGTGGAGGTTGATGCAGTTCCACAGATTTGGGGAGCAGTGTTGCTAGTTACAGACTTGAATATACTGTTTAAAAGTTAGCAATCCCACTAAAGTAGAGCTTCATTTTGTGCCAAGATGCCTGTCAAATGGGCGCACTGTGGGCAAACACTCGCACCGAGCATTTGATCTTCCTGTCTGTCTCGTTTTCCATCCTCTAGCAAGTCAGGGCTCCAGGCTTGGACCTTCCATTGGGGAAATAAATTAAAAAGAAGTTTCACTAGGAGAGAAGGGAGGTCAAGCAGCTCGCCCCGGCCTTTCGCGTGGGACAGGTTGTAGCTCGGCACGTGCTGGCCAAAGGAGCTGCTATTTACCCCAGAGCTCAGACCCCACCAAAAAGCAGAGCCAAGGCAGGCTGAACCCGTTCTAAGGGGATATCTGCGCAAGACGCAGCGCACACACTTCTCGGGGTGGAAACCTTATTATTAAGCAGACTTGCTGCAGGTTATTAAAGCCAGGAGAGTGATCCCAGCAGCTTCATGTCCTCTAAGACCTGCTCCCTTGCTTGTCTCTACTGAGAGAGGCACCTGCCTTGGAGCGCGCACAGACACACACACACCACTCCCTTGTATTTTTTTTTTCCAGTATTTTATTTCTGACAGGCATTTACAACGTTCCATTCATAGAACTAAAAACATAAAAATAGACCTTCTTTCAGCTTATAAAAGAAATATATAAGAACCTTTGACATAGACATGTCATGACATTATGTACAAGAACAACGGTACCTTCCCAGTACCAGCCTTCCAGTATTTCAGCGCTGTGTTCTGCTGGGTACGGCATGGGACAGCTAAAACCTCCGTTTCTCTAACACGCTGGGACACAATTGACAGGTAGATGATATAAAACAATGATGTGATAATACAAAGGGTATAGAAACCTTTCTAAAGCTTTTACGAAAAGAAAATCAGAAGATAGCAAAAAGTTAATAGAGAAAGCTTTCATAAGATCAAGTATAGTGCACCAGAAACCAGAAAGGGGGGTGGCGAGAGGGGAATGCTAGCTGGGACACAAAGACAGTGATGGATTTTTGGGAGGAATAATTTTTGTTATGTTTTAAAATATAGTCAGAGTGGATTTTATAAAATATAATCCTAAAGCTATTATAAAATTTCAGGTTTTCAAAGTACCTACTAATGTCTCAAACATCAATAGATACCAACCAAAAAAAAAAAAGAAAAATTTCATATACTCTTCCTTTTTCCTATAGGTGAAACCGAAATGGGAAAAGCTATATAAATCTTAAAAAAAAAGTGCTATTTTGTGTTTCGTATTTGGAAGTCTACTTAAAAACCACAATATTTTAGTCACATTTTACCCTGTTTTAGATGTTCAAATGAAAGATTTAAAATGTTAAAGAGGTTTGCTTGTGTAGAACTTGTTCATACTCTATTGCAGTGGAAAAGCTTTTATAAAGGAATTAAAATACACTAGTTTCACCCACAGCAGGAGAGTGGATGAGGTCAGTTTTTTGGCCATGAATTCCCTGTCCCCTAAGCCCAAACTCTGCCAGAGAGAGGGGACCAAACGGATCTGTGATGTTGCTACACTGGCTCCAGTGAGGTCACACCATGGATCGGTTTGGTCCGCTACAGTTCAGTCATGTAATTTTATTTTATTTTCTTTTATTCTTTTTATTATCTAACTAAACTCCAGTCTCAAACATATACAATAATCCTTTTCCAGAAGAAAGTTATACCTAAATAAGAGTTTCCAGTTCATATTTTAATATAAAACCACCATTCCTAACCCTCTGCAAAAAGCTAGCCTTGTATCCTAGACGTGGAGCTACGCTTACGCCGTAAAACTCTTATCCCTTTGTGCCCCTGCATCTCAGGTAAAATACAAAAAAATATTTCTTCAAGTGTTAAATTTGGATCTCTTTTAAGAGTTTGGCATCTTTACAATATTATGTAAAACTAGAGCTTCCAATATTGACAGTAAAATTAGACCAGCCACAGACCAAGAGGACTTAACACAACATAAATCCCAAACCTTTCCTCACACATTCCTAAAATACATGTATATTCTCTTACATTTAAAGAGGGAAAAGTAATAAGAATACTGCAACTGTACACATTAAAAAGGCAGTTTCCTCATTAAGGAGATGAACCTACGACTGACGTTTTACGGCTATAAAACCCTCTTTTCGTTGTGCTATTGTTTAAGCTAGTTTGCTGCACGTAGGTTAAGACATCCAGAGTAATTTGTTTTCCAGTGATGATATTCTCCCCATACTTAATTTCAAGCCCCTGATTATTTTAGAATAAATAAAATAGTGTGAAAGCCCTTGGTAACGTACGACAGGACCTTAAGCTTATTCTGTTCCAGTTTTGAGCGTTTTACAGTTGCCTGAAGTGTGGCCGCATGGCTTGGGACCGATTCAGCTGCCGAAATGGTGTGTGCAAGTGTGCAATCTATGGGGATCAGCTCCCCGTGGCATGCGGGGCCACGAGGGAGGGAGGGAGCCAAGGAGGGAGGGATGGGGAGACCTACGCATCCAGGTGGGGAAAGGGACCGGTTCAGAGCTCCGTGTTCAGTTTTCTGCTGGGGACAAAGTCTTCACGCCTGACCCAGATGACCTCCTCGCCGTGGCCCTCCACGTCGCCGTTGATGCCGGAGAAGGCCGCCTGCTTCTTCAGCTGGGTCATCCTGGAGGCGTGCGTGTCCATGGGCGGGCGCGGGCGGTCTCCCCGGCACGGCTGCTGGCTGCTGGTGATGGAGGCCGCCTGCAGCCGCTCCCGAAGGTCTCGGTCGGCCACTGCACCTCGCATGGCCTCGCAGTACTCATCGTCATCGCTGAGGATGTCCGTTTCCTTGATGTCCTCCTGCTCCTCATACTGAGCAAGGTCAAACTGTTCCTCTACCCAGCGGTCAGTGTCCCCACTGTGGGTGGGCTGCTGGGGCTCTTTTTCGGGGCTGCTCGTGTAGACGGCATCTGAGTCAATGGTAAACCTGTTTCGGGCCAGCCGCCTCCTCCTCCTCCCAAGAGACTTGCTTGGGGCTGACACTGCACACACACAAAGATAAAACCCCACAGGCTTTTTACACACGGTACAACTCTCTTTAAAAAGTTAGTCTTCACAAAGCAGGCAGACTCCCATGAATGACCTAGTCATTCAGCATCCTCCCTGCGGGCAAGTCACACTTCACTCAGCTCCTCAGCACAGGTCTCTCTCCAGCTGAAAAAGGACTTTCTGCTACTCAGATCCACAGTTGGGATAACGGCCCACAATTACTGTTCCTCCTCAGCGGTAGGCAGCCAGCCAGCCAGCACAGAGTGCATCTGCTCAGCTCAGCTTCTCACACGCTGTGTCCTGCTGTCAGCACTCTGCAAAAACCAACTAGCCTTACACCTCAGTACGGGGAATTGCTTGGTCTGGGGTAAGAGCAATGCTACAGGCTTCCATGTAGCTACCGCAGTGCTGAAGATGCTGCAATTGTTGCATCATTTATGGGGAAATAAGTTAGCCATCCAGGCTCTGCTACTCCCTTCCCTGCTCCCTCCCTACTGGAGGGGGGGGTGTTGGGAGAAAAGCAACACCCCAAAACCTGAAAAACTTTCTGAAGTTCCTTACTCAGCATCCGCTGGTCTACTAGCTTTTGCAACTGGCCCAATTAGCAAATTCGCATCTCCCATGTTGGAACATCTTCGTAAGAGGCTTGGGAGAGAAAGCAGGAGACAAATCCTGCAGCCAAAGGACCTGCAGGCATTCCAGCACTTTACGTGCACACACACATAGCTCCATCACCAGCAGGAGAACTCCAAGATTATAGTTTGTCCCCCACTACTAAAGAACACCTTAGCACTTTCAGTATGTATTTATTAAGCTCTAGCAGCCTGGGGGTGGGGATTACATTTTAATATCCCTGAGCCTCAAAACATGCATTAAGTACAACAGCTCAGCAGTTGCAAATTGTTACTGTAGTGGGAGGTCTGGGCTCTTAGGAGGAGATTTTAATCTCCACAGAATTCATCACACAAATGCACCAACTGAAACTGCAAGAAGGGTTGGCATCTACAGCAGATTAGCCCCACAGGCTGACTGAAGAAGCACTGTGGTAAAACATTTTGGCCCTCCTTTGACTCTTCTTCCTTAGGATTTTAAGTGTCTCTGAGGCAGATGGCTGGCAACACCCCAAGTGAGAAGACAAGTTGCTTTATTGGTCTGGCCTGCCCATTACAGAAGAGGAACAGAAAGCCTGGTTGTCTACATTGCTGGATCTAAAGAGCAGAAAAAGAAAATAGTAACAGACCAGAACAAAACAGGCAGCGGTGCCATGTACTTTTCAGTTGGGAGCGTTTCTTCCCTCCATCATCTAGTGTTCTGAAAATGAAAACCTGCTTTTCCTTGGGATATTCTCATTGCTTTTGCCTGAAGTCAACTGAAAAGGAAAATCCACTGTTCAGGATAGACCATTACAAAAATAATAGTATCAAGTGCACGCCTCTCAAAATGTGAGAAGTAGAAGCATGTGCCCTTTAGCAATAGAGCTGAACAGGCTAAGATGGAGGACATCCAAAGCTATCTCTTCAAACCAAGCCACTCACTCAGGGGGAGACGACTTTTCTTGTGCATTTTAGTTTAAAAGTGCTAATGTTAGCTCAAAATTCTGTACACGCTCTAAGAAATATGCAGCGGGTTTCTTCTTTGTTCATCCGAAACCCATTTCCAGATTAAAGTGCACAGCCAATCAGTATTGACAGGAATCCCATTTCTTCCTTCCATGCCAGAAGGACTGCTCTGAAGCTGAGCCTCGAGTGCAAAGCAAGGTAAATAGAGGCAATTTAAGGCTCTTAAGGAGGTGAAGCATGGAAAAACAGCAGTATTTACATACACAAGAGAGAATACTAATCCTAATATACAAGGAACAGACGCCACCGCATGTCCTACAATGGTGCTGGGGTTACTGGGATCTTGAAAGTCTGTAGCCCTACAGTACCTGCCCTGTTCATGGCTGGCCTTGCACCTTTTAGAGCACACAATCTTTTTCCACCAAAAGGAACATATTGCTGGGATGAGGGCAAACTTTCGGTTTTAAGAAGCTGTCTTCTGTGTTTATCCCGCAGAATCGAGTGCACTGCCTTCAGGAAGTCCTTCCTGTGTTCTGGTGAACTGAAAAACAGGTGAGAATGCAAAAGGCAGTGTTATCTCTTGGGAAATGCTAAAATCTCACCACAAATGAGTTAAATAATGGCCAGTTCTGTAATTTAAAACAGTGCAAACTGACTGGCACACCCTGCCCCCAGAGAAGACTCAATTTAATACATTATTTTCAAAGCAAAACTACATCTCTAATCATTGCAATGGACATCCAGGGAAACTAATACACTGTTCATTAACAAAACATTTAGCCATTGACCCCACTTGAGGCTTCCTTTTTCTCCAATAGCAACCACACGATTCTCTGTGTCTGATAAACATCAAGTTGACCTATGGTCAGCTAATTAAATCGCAGTTTGTCTCCTGTAAACACACACCAAGCATGAGTCCTGCAACTCTCTACTACCTACTCTGCTTCCACGAAAATAAAACCTACCCTGAAAATAAGCCCTAACATGACTTTTCAGGATTTTTGAGGATGCTCAAAACATAAGCCCTACTTCAAAAATAAGCCCTAGTTAAAGTTTATTTAAAAAGTCAATTTAAATAGTGTCCAGGCAGCTATACATGTAAAAAAGTAAGAAGTTTTGGAACAAAAATTAATGTAAGACCCTGTCTTATTTTTAGGGAAACAGGTAGTAGTAAGAACTGGCTTGGTATCAGCTCCATTAGACTCTGGTTAACTTGTCTACCAAGTGCTTGTTTGAACTCTAAAACACATCAGGGCAACCACCACAACCAGGAGGGACAAGGTTTACTTAGGGAAAGGCAAATGCCCTAAGAGCAGAGGTTCGAACTTGGTGGCATGAAAGGTACCAGTTGAACATGACACATGAGTAACTATTTGGCATAAAGATCCAAAGCTTGAGATTAACTGCACGTAAAATTGTGAAAGACAAATTGTAATAAGGATATTCCCATGAAGGTGCAAAGCTGATCAAATATATGTTTTTATTTTAAGACATTTTCCAAAATTCTGCCTGCCAGAAGTAGGGTTGTAACACCACCTCCCACTTCCCCTACATAATCTTTTCCCAGATTGCCTCAAAGGAAAGGCAATAGGCAAACTGGGACCCAGTGATGCTGCTGCCATTGAAAATATGGAAATGCACTTACCTACAGCAAAGGTGAAACGTTCTTTCTGGCCTGCCTTCAGACTCAGATTTAACATGGACAATCTCACATACGGAATTCGTCTCCGCATCTAAAGCGAAAAGCAAGCACCACTTCATACAACAGTTTCTCATATTTAATCTCAGTTAGAGTATACATTCCATAATCCTGAAAAAATGGTTTAAGACCATCTGGGACAACAGACAATACACTGCAAGTAAAATTAACTCATGGCTGAAAGGCAGCAGTGGGCAAGTGACTAATGAAACAACAGACACTTAAACTTGCCCAAATCTAGTAGCATGTTATATGCATTCTGTCCCATAAAAATACAAAAAGAAACAAACAAACACCTTTTCAGGTATTCCATGGAGTATTGTCACATATTACAGCTACCTCCTACATTCTTTCCACTTTCATTTATGCATTAGAAAGGAAACAAATTGTTCAAACTTTGAAATGTTTGATATAATAAGGTTCGCATGAAGCCATCAACCACAAGAACAAAAGTTTACTAGCTCTGTTGTCTCACGGCTGCAAGATTGCTTTCTAGTCTCTAGAAGAGGAACAGAACGAACCAGAGTCAACAACAAATTCGTCTTGTTCTTCCAGAACCCTGAGTGGCTTCATAAAACTACCAACAAGCTGTAGATACACAACTGGAACTTCTGCCCCTTCATTTCTCTGCAGAGCTATTATGGATGTTGAGGTCGTGTGTTCCTTTCTTGGGACCCAGAAACTGCACACACACATACTGAGGACAGATATTGGTCAGTGAATGCACCGAGACCAAACATTAAGAACCCTGCCAAATTCATGCAGCTGCAACATTACCTGCACTTGCCAAGGCTCGGACCTGCAGTGCTTCTAAGGGTATCATGTGGCGGAAGCGGAATGGATCCCAGTCTTCATAAATTGAAGCTCTATGTGATCCTCCCTGGAAGAATTTCAAAATACCGTTAGGAAATGAGACACCTTGGGATAGTCAGACACAAAAGTCTCCTGTGCTTTGCACTGAGAACAGTCAGCTAGAAACCTGTTGCAATGCTCGTTTTCTTATGACAACACCTTAGCAACCAGAGCCACTAAAGTGCCTGTCTATGAAAGTCTGGCTAAAATCTAGACAAAGGTAATCATTAGGCCAAACACCTCTTATCCATGTCTTCAAGTCATTTGGGACCAATGCTGCATTCTCTCCTCCAAGTAAGTGCACATACAGTCACAAACATGCATTGGTTTTGCTTTAGCCACTCCAAAGTTATTTTGTGGCCAGTTGACTTCAGAAAACAACCATACAAGCATTTCAAATCACACTTTGGTTTACGCTGTAAGTGGGAAACAAAAAGCTTTCTGTAATACTATAAACTGTATTGCTCTATTGTAGCAAGGCATTTGTCTACCGTCAAGCTTAGCTTTACCTTTTGATCCTGGATTCTAGCAGGATCCTGAACAGATAGTGCAGACACACCTAATTCAGCTGAGAGCAGCCAGCACTTGTTCAGTGTCACGAAACAGCCAGAACTGAAATGAGGGCATTGTGTCTCACTAAGAAAAAGCTGACAGATCTCAGCTCTCATATTTGATTCACATACACTGATCAAAGAGCCAAGAGATAACGTGAGGTGATACCTCATTTCATGAAATTCCACTCCCCAGCATGGACTGGATGTGGCAGGCAACAGGAATGACTAGTCCAGCAGAGAGCAAAGGATCAACTAAATGAGCACTGGCAGAGCACTGCCCCCAGGCTGATCATCAGGCCACTCAGAATTACCCGAAACCTCAGTTGTGTGGCCAGGTACAAGGATCACATACGTAAAAGCACACTTGAGCACCACAGCTTTATGGAAAGCAAATCTGGATCACAACACCACAAATGCACACAGCGTCACCGAAATAGTCCACGGAACTTACAAGTTTCTTCTTCTGTTTGGAACCATCCTTGTATACAAGGACCACAGCAGTTTTGAAAACTAGAAGAGAAAGTCAGAAACAAAAGCCACGTAGTCAATAAAAGTGGGAACTGGTCTCCTCTATGCCCAAGCAGACTGAATTTTCAGTTCCCCAGAGAGTACTCAGCTGAGTCAGAGAGGGAACACAGGAATAAAACTACCAGGCCTCTTGCATACTCTTTCCAAAAAAACCCAAGCTTAACCACTTTTAGCACACAAAACCAGGTTAATTCACAGTCACTTCAAACTTAAGACTTTAAGTTACTGGTTACTGGCACAACTATTCAAGCAGCAACAGTTCCACACAAAAATTTAGAAAACTTTATTCCCCCTGCCTAAGTGCACCTCAGACAAATGAGCAGCATCCAGTTACACGCAGCCACGCAGGAGATGAGGCCACGCTTGGACAGAATCAGAATCCCTCCCAGGTGGGACAGTGGTCTGTGCTAATTCAACAGCAAGCAGCGCTGTAATCCAATTCCTCTTTTGCCACGTAACATCTACATGGAGCTGGAATTTGTCATTAGAGATTCCAGTTTTCCTTGTGATCTCTTTCTTCATGCCCCAAATGCACCCTTTGATTTAGGATTTAATTGCATGGACACTTAATTTTAGACATTTTATGAAACCAATTTAAAGCTTTTTGGAGTAATTAAGAGTTGCTGCACATTCCTAGCAGCTTTCACGAGGCCCCTCAGCTTCAGGGTGTGACCAGATGCTTTCCCAACTTACAAGAAAGCAGTCAATCCTTATATGCTCTTCCAGAGCAAAGCTGAAAAGAAACTTCATTCATTATCTCTTTGGTACAAAACAAAAATAAAAATAATTGGCTTCCCAATTGGCATTGCTTTCTGGAAACAACACAGAAAAAGCCTTGTTGCATGTAAAGAAATTTAGGAACAAATACAGAAAACCCAGCACACTCTGCATTAATTGCTATAATTGTGAAAGTAAAAGAGAGAAGATTTAGCCAATATAAGCAATCATGTACCTTTCCAAGGGACTGTACTATGATGCAGTGGACAGATTTTGAGACCTATGCAAACAGCAGTCTTAATTTCTAGCTTTGCCACCCAAGATACACTACTCAGAGAGAGACAGACCACTCCAAAACAACTCACTGGAAGTCCTGGCTTAGCTTTTAATAACTTTTTAAAGCTTAGATATACAAATCCTTTCTGGCAAAAGGCTCAGAGAAGAAAGGCAAAGCCTCTTCAAGTCCCCAGCTCCATCCTACAGGATGTGAAGCAGAGTCACTTGGCATCAGTCAGACTAACAAACTGTACCTTTTCAGAGACAAATACCTTTCTACGTAGCTCTCAATTCATAGCCTCGGTTTAAGAAACTCTTGCACTACTACAGCAGCCACCGCCAAATTCTTCACCAGATTTAGACCAACACAGAACAGAATTTGACCATTGCAGCAAAAAGACAAATACGGTTCTAGGTTCCAGCCAGTCTTGCGGAAGGCAATGCTCAACTACCTTCAACAAGTATCTGCTAAGGCACAGTCTACAGTCTTTTAGGCATCCAAAATAAAATTACAAGGATACAAACCAAATGCTGCCAGCTCAGGTTCCTTCTTCCATTTCCCCAGTGAAGCAGGAGGATTCAGCCATATCACTGTATTATGCAAGAGCAAGTCCCCCATTGAAAGGTCTGCAACCTGCCAACACAAACACACACACAAAGGCACAATGTGTAATCATCAGTTCAAGAAAGCTTCCTTACTTTTCCGTTCAAGAAAACTTGCTTGAACTTTATTCTTCAACAAAGAAACAAACACCCCATTAGCAAACTTTTGGAATATTTAGAGAGATGACTGCAAGCATGTGCAAACAGACTGTGACAATTGGCAATACATGCATGTAAAAATCCTTAATTGGTGAGCATAAATTAGGAAAAGTCAAACTCATAGTCAAGCTCTTGTAATTTGGTGGGAAGTCAGGTCAAAACCCAGATGTTTTCCCCCCATGTTTTGCTCCTTTGTCCATCTTTCTCCCTTTCAGCTTCTTTCTATTTTGTTTGAACATTTAAGCATACCCTTCATCATACACATAGAGTTTGGGGTAAAATTTAGGGACAGCACCACCTGAAGCAGTCAAAGCAACTCCTCCCTACAGTTGCCATGGCTCTTGATTTCACCCAAAAGGCACATCTGTGGAAACCACAATGCTGGAAATGGACTAATAAAGGAGTTCATAGCAGCTGTTGAGAGATGCCTACTATTATTTCAGCAGCTGGATATTTTACTTCGACTTCCAGTCTCCCAGAGTGACAAATTGAGGGCTATCCCCAATTAGGGGCCTTATCCCATTCTTCCACCCTCCTCTCAGTGAAGTCTGACTTTTGCTAAAGGACGCCACAGATACCATCAGCACAGCAACCTGAGGTCTCCCGATAACAAAAGCAACACTAAGATACGTGTCTACTGTCTTCTCTCCAAAATTAACACCGAAGCACAATTGCAATCCCAGGTGCCCTGACAGGCTCTCTCCACCACTGCTTGCCAAGACCAAACCTTGTCTCTGCCCCCTACTCTCCACCTGGTCCTCCATCCCCACTGCTGCTATGCAGCTCTCATGCCCAAAGCTTCCTCAACACTGCTCAATCCCAGACATCCTTTGCCTTGCAGCCAAAAGCCTCTTATCTTTGTTCTTCATATTGGCTGTTGGCAAAACCCCATGACCATTACTTTCATATGGTCACCTCTGTCTCCAGCCTTCACCCGCATCACTGCTTCCATCGGCCCTTCAGCTTGTCTCTACCTCTTCTTGAAGCCCCCCTTGACCTTACTCCAGTCTCCCCTTACTGCCTACTGCTCTCCTTCCCGGTGCCGCTGCACTGCAGCCCACGTTTTATCAGTAAATGGAGAGTCCGGGTCCCTGTGTGAAATTTCAAGACACCTTCCACAGGTTTATGAGATACTCAGCCAGGACCGAGCCACACTCGATTTTCACGTGTTTCCACATGACAGATCTAGAATAAAGCCCAAGGCTCTCCCAGGTATCAAGCCCACTAACACACTTTCTAAAAGGGGAACAGCAGTTTCTCACACACTGCACATCGCACTTGGATTCTTTAAAGTGATTTAAGAGCTAAGCACAGACTTGGCTCAGCACGACAGTCCACTCAGACTGGCAGGGAGAGATTATTTATGTGGAACCAGGAGAGCCACGATATGGACATCAAAATAGTAAACTGCAGGTCGGACTGGGATTTTGATCCACACAATGCTCAAGGTGAACTTCTTTATATTTACATTCTTTACACTACTTCTTTACATTGGTCCCATTCAGTGAACCATACATGGAAAAGCAGTTTCTGAACTGGGCTGGGACTTATCTGTTTGCACAAGAATCCACTTAAATGACACAGCATGAAAGGTGAATACTTGATACAATTTAACATTCATGCTACAAGCACAAAAAACCCAGCCTTTTTCTCTTCAATTTGATCATTCGTTACCTCCTTTTTCTCCCCTGTTTGTTCTGCTATGAGTTGGTCAAACACTGCCCCGTATTCTTCATGGATTTTCTGCATTTCATTAATGTGGCTGGCAACTTTGTTCATTGTTTTTATGGCCACTAGAAGAACAAGAGAAAGACAGGGGAAGAGATAAAAGGTATTTTTAAGCCTCTGAGAGGAAGGGGGAGGAGGAGATCAGAGGTTAAACAGGGAAGAGCAATGTTGCTTAGCTCCTTACCATCAAGGTGATAATGTTCTTCACTGTCTACGTCAGTCAGAGCAAAAAGCTCCTTCAGCAGGAGAGGGTACTTCAGTATCCGCTGGATGGGTTTGATGAGGTAAGACTCCAGCGTGGAGGAGTGCTGCCGTCGGGGATTTTGAGCATCCAGAAATGCCTTAAAAGCAGTGTCTGTCTTGGCTGGAAGATATAAATGAAGCAACTGGATAAACCAAAGATCATTACAGCTGCCCTGATAAAGTGGCTTTTCCAGCTTTAAATTCATTTATCCAGAGACACTTTGCAAGTAAGTGAAGATTTATCAGGTCCACAGTGTTAGATCTATGTATTTCAGGTTTTGAGTTACTGACACTTTGCCACAGATATGCTGTTTATGATTTAACATTAAGCACCCACATACCATACCAACACATGCAGTTTTTAATTTCACTATCCACAATCTTTTGGGACTTGCAACTATTTAAGAGCAGTATAAATTGTTTTAATCATCTGTTTCCTTTAAGAAAAGGCTCAAATAGATTATTTGTAAGAAGCCACTACTCATTAATCTAGTCTGACTGGTACACCTATAATATTGGCGAGTCTGGTTACTGTTACCTCATTAAACCTCAAATTGCAGTACTGAACAACAACTAAAATCAAGAGCTAGTTAGGGGATAGGAAGCAGTAAACTTATGATAGTACACCATATTTTGGGAGCACAGGGAGATTGGACACCTGACTGCTATCATGTTTTCCACCTAACTGCTACTCAGTTTATAACAATACAGTTTTCTCTGTTGCTCCCTCTACTATAATATAAATTTGTACAGAGAGGCAAGTATGGAGAAGGTGGCATTTTTAGACATACAAGTTATTCAGTGCAGGAACAAGTTCACACAATTGCTTTTATTAGAGCCATGTTCCCTGCTGAGGTTGGGTCGGTTTTTTGCAGTCAGTCACCTGATTTCAATAAAGCAGCTTCAGTTTCACATCCAAAACCACCTGCATGTCAATTGAGGACACCCAATTACACTTGAAATATGCTCCTAGGCTTTTGAAGAGATTTATCACTGGAATAAAATTTTAAGTTTTGTTTGTGCCATGACTGAAGCACAACCATTTCTCATTTATAAAAACAGTCAGCAATGAAAAAGCAAAACAAAACAACCAGATCTACTTAGTCTATAGCCTTAATATTGAGGCCTAACAAAATGATGCCAAAAGAAAGCATGGATGTGACTAGCAACAAATCATTTATTCATGTATTCCACAGAGCTGCCAAGTATTCTTCGCAGCATGATAAATCAGAGTTTACAAATAGAAATAAAAAAAAATGTGCACAGCCAAAAAAACCCACAACACACACACACACAAAAAAAAACCCAAAACTTTTGATTGTCAGACATCCAGATGTTCTTTTAAAAATAAGAGCTCCTCCCTTACTGGCATTGCTCCTACAAGTATAACCATTTGTTTATTTAACATCTTGGCCAAAAATGAATTGCATGAAGCACTGCTAACTCCGAGAAATTAACACTTTCACAGAGGGAAAAACATCACTGCAAGGCAAGGAGGCCTATGAGCATTTATAAGCCAGACAACAGTTCATTTATCTACATTTCAGCAAGGCAAGCTCTGATTGGAATCCATGCATGGAAACTTCTCAGGCAAATTGGAATGATGGTGAGAGAAGGAAAAGAGGCAAGCGAGAGTACAGTGAAGTTAAACTATTTAGACAGCTTCCATAAAACATTCTCCCAGGCTGATCCCTTCCTAGTGGCTGTCAGCATTCAACCACGTTGGCCACAGCTTCTGTGGGATTGCCACTAGCAAAGATTCAAGGCACCAGCTCTAGGAGGATCCAGAGGTCATTACAAGTGTCACTACTCCTTGTTCCAAAGTACACAGTGATCCATTAGCACACGCCACATTGCCCGTTTATGAACTCTTTCCACTCTCCACATGACTGAAAAGAAAGTGAACGTGTCAGGGGAAAATAAATGAAGTGTGGGGGGGAAAAACTACATGTGAGGTTAATAACCTCTTGCAATGAGCTACTCAGGTATCATTACACTGAGGGTGGTCCAAGAAAGAACACCCACAGCACAGAGCTCTCTCTGAGCCTCTCAGGCCAGATGGACCGAAGGCTTCTACAGAGCAACCAGGTCCAAGTGTGCCCCCATTCCTCCACCAAGGCTGGGGGTGCAGTGGCCACCTTTCACCAGGCACAAGAACTTGTGCCAGCCCAACCTACATGTCGCTGTGACATCTCTCTCTCTGCATGCCCAGGTCTGCTTGTCCAACACACAGTTCTTACCTTTCACCAGGACTTTGGGGACTTTTGTGTGGCTGGCACAGAAGGCACTGTACAGCTTGAACCGGTCAGCGTAGTAAAGGAAGGATCCACCCAAGGAAAACAACACTTTCTAGGATTAAAAACAAGACAAAACAAAACCAACACATTAGAGCAAAAAAGCACATGAAAGCCAGTTAGTTATTTTCCCTTCTGCCAGGTCAACAGGTCACATCCACTTAGCTTCTGGATGACAGGACACTGCATTTGTAGTGTTTTCACACCATCTAGCAAGAAAGAGGCCTAGACTTGGCCTCTTTCATCCAGACTTGGCCTCATCCTAGACTTGGCCTCTTGGCATCCAAGTTCCACTTAGGATGATGTGGACATCACTGACTATAGAGGGAATTATGTTCACAGCTCCAGAACTGTATTTAAATGCCTGAACTTAAAACCTTATTGATCCAAGTAATGACCAGAGGCCACAGAAAGGCCTGAATGTATCTGACTTTGTAAGGGATCAAAACACTAAGGAGCTGCAAGCAAGACACAAACACACCAAGGTCTCCACTCCCTTAAAAATGCATTTGTGTTAAGGGCCAAACACAACCTTTCCCTAAGATGTGTATGCCACCGTCAAGCGTTTACTCCAATACCCGCATAGCAACAAGACAACATGGAGCGGGGTGGCCGAGACAAGAGACAGGCAGTTTGCCTCCAGCCAGCAGAGGGCAGCAAACTGCAGACCGGAAACCATGAAGCCCTCAGGTGCCATTTTGCACCCCACTTTCAGACTATGACCATAGGACAGAACTGAAAGTGAAGCTGATGCACTTCTTATGGAAAAAAGTGGAAGCAGCAGCACTCAGAAGACAGAGTTCTCTCCGTAAGGAGGATTCTTCCACACTCCTCTCTTACAACTCAGAGCACACAGTGGTCACAGAGGCTTCCTCTACTAAAAAAAGCATCTCTGTGCTCCCTTTTAAGGGGACATCTACAAAACAAAAGCTGTGTTCTAGTTACTTGAGGGCAGTGTTCACAACTGATGCTTATTTTAAACAAGCACCTGATGGCAAAGCCACACATGCACGAAAAGACAAATTCTTCCAGTAGTTCTTCCAGGGCTGTATGTTAGCTGAAGAGCAATCCCAGCAGAATTATTATTATTCATCAAGACATCCTGTCCTCTACCAAGGTGAGTGTTCGAAGCAAGAGTAAAATTCCCCAAAGACAAAACATTGTATTAGCTACCTGCCATATATCCAGTACATACTGCATTAGAAATAAACCAAAATTTCTGTTTCCACATTTTCCTGGTTTTTTTAAATGAAGTTTATATATCTTTAGTTTACATTTCCGCCTTTGATGCACATCTGCTGATAGCTAGAAGTATTTGCAATATAGTTCTGCTATGCATCAAAAGCCCAAATACAGAATTCAATTTACAGTCCTGATCTGTAAGCCTAGCGGGCTTCTGAAGTGGTATGTTAGACTTGTCAGAACAAAGATATTATGTAACTTTCCATTTCTAGCTTTTCCTGACAGCCTGAGACAAGGAATCTGGCAGAAGGGCAAGAATAGCACCTAAAAGCACATGGCGTTACAGATTTCTAGTGCTCTATACAGCTAAATGTAGCGTAAACTATAGTTGTAGCAGGACGTTTTTCAAACAGCTCCCAGTATTACCTAAAAATGAATCTCAAGTGTAAGTAGATGTAGGTTTTTGTGTGAACAGTGACAGTAGTCAGACAAATACGATGAAGAAGGTATTACCTTAAATTGTTCAACTTTTTCAAGCTTTTCCAGGTCTGGAACCAGCCTTACTCCATCTTCAAGAGTTTTCAGGAACTCTACCTGGAATGCTACCATCTCAGTCAGATTCCCAAAGAGAACATCCAGCTAATAAGAGGGGAAAAAAAAAGGCAGCAAGATGCTGAAAATATCACTTTGAAGCTAAATCACATTTTCTAGAACTTCAGTAATTCTCAGTCCAATTGTATAATCAGTGTGACATGAGGAACAAAAACCCCTACAGACTATACATCATTGAGCCATACCTTTATACTCTACTCGATTCAATATTTTAAAAGAAATGGAATTTAAGATCTCTTCATAGCCCTTGCTCAGACAAATAAATCAAGCTGGAGTTTAGGTGGAACAGAGGGGTGTGCGCGAGCTATCTAGCAAAACAATAAGCAACAGTTAACATACCTCATCTGGTGTGAGGAAGGTTTCTTTTTGTAGAGGCTTCAGGTATCTCTCCATTAGACAATTTAAGTCCTGAAAATTCAGAAGAAGATTCCCACGTTGGTTCCTCAAACTGCCTTTGAATATTTATTTAAGTGGCAAAGATCACCGTTTATCTAGTCTATGAATTTTTCCCTTTCATGCATAAGACAAAATAGTTTAATTTCACAGAATTTCAGATAGTAAAAAGAAACATTTACACCATTTTACTTACAAAATCAATACCGCATCTCATTGAGCATGGTTCCTCTGCACACCAGCAAAGTAATTTCAAAATGACAGCATAAGAACTTGTAAAGCCTACTTATTTCAGATGTTTAAGTTACTATTCTAGGGACAGACTGCAGAATTGAATATAAGTTAACTACGAGACACATGCATGAAATATAATTTGAAGTATTAGAGAAGAAACTAACAAAATTTTCCAGAAGGAGGAGAAATATTAGTAGACTGAAACAAAACATGGAGACCCCTTACTTTGACATAGGTGCGTTCTGTCTCGAGAAGTTCACAGATAACCTTTCGCAGTTTATCTGCATCTGTGAGTTGTCTCATGGTGGCCAGCTGGGGTCCTATAAATTCCTGAGGATGAGCACTTGAATCAGAAGGGTTCATTTCATGCAGACTGCGACAGAAAGCAGCGACCTGCTCTGTACTCTTTAAAAAGAAGGAAGAGGAAAGACCAGTGGTAACATTTTAAGTAAGAGCTATAGGAACGATGGAGCTGAGAAGACTTTGCAGTTCAGCAGTTGCAGCCTGAGGGCTTTTTAACAGGCACCAAAGTCCAGAAGTGCACACATCACTTCATGTATCTGTCTGTCCTATCTATCAGCAACTGGATATAAGGGGGGGGGAGGGGGGAAGAAATAGTTGCACTATTCAAGTTAATTGAAGTGCTGTTCAATAACATTCCTGGTTTCAGATAAGCATGGTCTTTAAATGAAATAGGCTTCCGATTGAAAAACAGACCAAAAGACCCAAGAATCGGGAAGCAAAAATGCCTGTGCAAACAAAACACACACCCCAGCCCTCTGTCAGTTCCCTAATCTAGTTTGCAACACTCCTGTGAATTGCTGTGCCAACAAGGAGACAACAGGGAGACAGAAGCTGCTTAAGCTGTTTTTCAGGGAAGCAGAGCCATCTGGAGAACCAAAGCCTCTCAAGACTTCAAACACAAGCTCTTTGGGAAGGAAACTGTATATCTGGTCTGCATCTGGAAACATGCCTTGCAGGGAGAATTTCTTCCCCACAAGTCTTTTTTTTTTCAGAGCTGCTACATCTAGCCAGTTTCTTCAATGTTTAATCAGCTGTCTATATATAAAGGCAGTTATCCTCTCTTCACCTCCTCACGTTAGATCATCTTCTCGCATCTTTCGTTACACTGAAAAGTTTGGAGCAGGTACAGTCTCTGGTGTCAGTGACAACAGCCTCAGCTTCTAGGGTTGCCAAAGCAGCAGCGTGCCCCGTCTACATCCCTCCCAGAAACTTGTAGGGGGCACGGGAGGGAAAAGAGCTGCTGCGCTTGATCACACCTCTCCAACCTCCTGCATCTAATTCTGCCATGGGATCTCAATCCAGATTTAGTGACTTCCTAGAACTGCCTCTATAGCCCTCTAGTCCATACTGAAACAACTCATGCAAAATTCTCAAACAGAGAATATGGAAAGAGAGGACCAAAAAAAGGGCAAGCACATCACCACCTTGCAGTCTGGAGATGGTGTCCTGTCACCTGGGAGGTCACTTCACTCCCACCAGCCGCTAGCAACAACATCATCTGGAGCCTTCACTACCCCACACCTTCGTGATGAGCCAGTGCTGAAAAATGCCGCATTTGTTAAGCTGCACAGTCTGCTCACACACAGCTCTTTTCCCTTCTGAGTGCACCTACAGCACTACACATCCACAAAGCCCAAGGGGAGAATTAACCAGGCTAGTGACAAGCAAGGGATTTCCTTCTATGATACAGATGCTTTTCCTAAAGGTATCTTATGGCTGTAAATGCTCACCTGAGCTTACCGCTGCCAGGCATATTAATAAAGATGTTTGTTATGCAAAGCATAATTTTCTTCAGGACACAAGTGTAAGCAAGAAACTAATTGTAACTGATTGTCTGTGCAAAAATGCCTCTTGGACACAGCTTATTACTGGAAAAACATTCATCTTCAGTGTCTGGGGTTTCACTTGGATGAGGAAGAACAGAAAAGTGTCGCAAGTTGAGGGCAGCGAGAAGGAGTGGGTTGAACCAATCCATTTCCAACTAACTCAGCTTCTGCTAATGGCACATGTCTCAGAGTATGATTTATTAGTCAGAGTAATTCCAATTATTTCTCAGCAACGTTCCACCTGTACTCATTGTATATCCAAAGCATTCCCAAAATTTTAGGTTAAGTTTGCAATAGATTTCAACAGGTGTGATCTTGATCCCAACAGCCCCAAATCCCCTAAGTGTCGTAGGTGAGATCCTGGCTTAAGCGCAGGCAAAGAAACCTGCCTGAGTTACCTAGTCTGCTGGAAAAGGACAAAGAACTGACAATTAACATATCTTAACCTGAGTCTGCACAGTCCCAGGAATGGCAGGGTTTTCCTCAGAAACCTTTAGCTTTACTAAGCCTATTTAGTGAAAGAATACTCGAGGAAGGCATATCCAGGGATATTTTGTTGTAAGAGCCAAATGTACAATTAAAAATAGTTATAATGTGTAAATCAAGCATGGAATCAAACTCCAAAAATAAACCAAGTGTTGCAAGCAGCTCATGTTTGACACTCTGCAGACAGCTCACCATCCTGTTCCTGCGCTTGCAATGAGTTGCAGGGAAAGATGGGTCACCCAGAAAGGCAGCACAAAAATCCACTTACACCATGAAACACCAGCTAAATGCTAACAAGTAGCCGAAAATTGGATAACTGTCATACAGGCATGCCATCTGCCCCAGAAGGAATAGTTACAGCCATATGCCAAAAAGGAAGCATAAAAGACTTTTGAAAGCCTTATCTTTGCTTGTGCACAGTTCCCAAGCTGCTCACTGACTTCAGGCGCTGAGGTCAAATCCCATCTTTTATGTACTTCCCCAGTATCATTCACCCCATGCTCTTTGGACAGACAAAAAGTCTCTAGCACAATAATGTCCACAAACGTGTTTTCTTGCTTGTTCATTGAACAGACTGTCTTGTTTAATTCCTGGACGTAATCTCTTCTACCTTATATTTACTGTAAAAGAAAATTCTAGACAGACAGCAGATTCACATCGTACCCAGGGAGGTTCAGAATACAGCTATATTGCTGAAAACTCGCAAAGTATTAATGAAAGCCTCTCTGTCCCCATTTTCCTAGAGAAAGTCGATAGACGAGGGAAGGTATGGAACAGAAATACATCCCTTTATCTCTCAACACCAGCTCTGTTTGCCAGCTGCTACAATGGTAGCACCAAACCAGGATTTCTCTAGGAGAATTATCGCATCACACTTCAGGCACAATTCTGCAAGAAATCCCATCTAACAACCTTAAAATGAGATGAAGGGCTGGCACAACTGGGCTGTAAAGTGAAGTTTACTTGGCAAGTACATTAACCCCTCCTCTACAGGAGGCATAGCAGAGGAGCTAAGCTCACATCCTTCCCATACAGGAGGAGCAAGTCCTTAAACTCACCAAGCATGTTGATGCTGCCCACAGTGGGGAGTTTTGGCTGCCTGCCCCATAGCTGTGAGAGCAGAGCACCATTTCTTCTTCTGCTCACTGTAAAAAGACATAGGGGCTCCTGGGCATCAGGCAGATTGCCCCCTTGAATGGCACGCAGCACCTCTGTTCCGCTACAGACAGCAAACTCTAAGCAGTATTGATCTCCCAAACAAAACTCACACAAATTGCATACTTTCACGCATTGCCAGGACTGCTAACGACACTGCACAACAACAAAAAGCCCCTGCAGGGTGTATACATTACAGCCCAGCCTCAAATTTATAACCTGAAAATTAAAACAGCATGGAAATTCGTCTAACTGCTGATTACTTAGACTAGTCGCGTTGCACAGTAGATCTGCTCACCAAATACAGCATACGGTACAGAGGGTCACCGGCTCTCCCAGCACTTTCGTTCTTGAGTTTACGGTTACCTCTCCAAAGAGCCGACATCGCTGCAAAGGCAGTATTGCCAGAGTTGTCACTCAGCTAGGAGAAAAATCCCACTTCTGTACATATTGAGCCAGTCCGAAAGGCTTTCCTGCTCCAGACAGATCCTCCGTGTTGCTTACTCGGCACGCAACACAGAAGGCAGCTGCATTTTAATAAGGAAGGGCAGTGACCATCTTCCCCTAAGCAAAGCCTTTCCGCATGTGTCATTTGCCGTCAGCCTTGTTCACTCACCACAGCAGCTGGAATTAAGAGCTGGCTACCAGTCGAAGCTCAGAGCTTAACACTGCTTTTCATAGACTCGTTAAGGGGAAAACTTCAGCAGCGAGGCTGAAATGCAGCAAAGCAGAGGTGAAGGCAGCCCAGGAATATAAATGTCTGTTGCCTGTGGCTGAGCACAAGCTGATTGGCTGCGAACGGCACGGGCAAAGAATATTAAGCATCTGAAGGGACAGAGGCACAGAATTAAAAGAACTTAAAAAGCCAGTTACACTACTGGAAAACCTACCCCTCAAATCCCTGTTTTAATTCCTTCACGTCTATTGCAACACGTTGAAGGTTTTGAGACTTAATTCTGGTCTTGAATAATGCTGCAGAGGGAAGGCGACCTATTTTCTCTGAAAAAATACCTCTAAATGGTATAAGCATGTACACACACAGCCCATTACAGCACAGTTCTCTAAGCATAAGTACTGCAAGATAATTAGCTTTCCTTTCAAGCAGCAGATGTTTTTAATTAGTAACATGGAGAAATGAGTGTCCTGCAGCATTTAAACTGATGAGAGTTTTTAAAACACATCCTCAATTAAATTCAAAGGACCACTACAGGAAAAAGTATGCACTAAGACTGATCTGGAGATGCAACACATCTTAGCCTTTGGTAACCTGCAACATTAAGAACTCACACATATGATGAGTTTTCAGGGTACCTCCTTTGAACCTCGATTTATTCCACGATATTTAAAAAGCCAAAACAGTCAGATCACCAGAGAGACAAGTAACCATGTAAGAAATTACTCTGGTACGAAATGTTCCTTATATTCTGTTGAACTGGAGACTGACTGAGGGGCATCACTTAGATTTCATAAACGGCCTAAAACTTGAATTCACATGCTAGATAAGAACAAGCCTGAAGAGATGGCAGAGAGCACACTTTGCTTCCCCTCTCTCTTCTCCCTCCCAGTTCTCTCCTCTTGGCTCCCACACAAAATGGGGAGAGCAGGGAAAGTCAGGAGCCCACCTCAGAGCAGAAGCAACTGGGAGCACAACTCAGGCCGCTGACAACTGCATGGCTTAAAGGAGAAGAGTTGCACCCAGAAAACGAACCTGCTTGCTACTGTTTGCATAGATTTCAACCTAAGACATGCTGTACTTAAGAGGGCTGATTGACACAGGGGAAGGCATCATGAAAGGAAACACAGAGCAAGTCCAGAGAACAACAGCTATCCCACACCATGGCACTGCTAATGCCTCGACCCACCTTGGAAACGGGTTTCTAGTATTTCATCAGAATAATTCTACAGACATCTCATTTTTGTTTATTATTATAATGATTCCTTTAACAATAGCGATGGAGAAGTAAACTCCATGTTATCAGGTCTATCTACGTAAGATTTTCAGAAGAGGGAGGAATCCTCAGAGCTAGTGGTGTACCCTCCAAATCCTTCACCACCGTCAACAGCTTGGAGGCTTTTGCAGATTAAGAGACAAATGTACCACTACCGAGGAAACATACACCCACATGCACACCTGCTGGGCTGGGGGAAGGGAAAGAGACAGCTGGGAGGGAGGAGAAGAGGAAAGGAAGACACACTTGAGTACCTCCCGTGTTATAAATCCACCTATCACCTACATGAGAAACCTACAGGTAAGTCAGAAGGGACCCAAGCCCAGCTTTTGGCAGGATTTAACACAGCTTACCTTCATAAAAAGCCTAGCCAGCCCGTGCCACAAGAGCAGATGAAGGAGAGCTGTGGCGCTGCTTTCCTCTCCTTTTCCCCATGAATTATTAACTCTCCCCTGGGATCGCTTTGCTGGCTGGAGAGCCGGGAAGGTTCCTTAGAGAAGCCGGGCACTCGCCTCCTCTGCAGCGTGCTGTGGGCATCGGCAGACCACCAGCATCACGGCACAGGGCGGTGGTGTCTGCAGGGCTATGCCTTGCCTCAAGATCATGCTATTGCAAGGCAAAAGGATGACCCAAACGCTATTTTCGGATCTTCAGCTGCTAATGCTGTATCTGCACTGAAAGAAGGGGAACTCTGCATTTAGCTGGGAGGCTCCAGCAGAGCTAAAATGGATTTCCTCTGCTGCCCTGCGGTTAATGGTTAAGAGTGATCCTGTCCTGCTTTTGCCAAGAAGAGCAGAAAATAAACTCTCCCCTGTCTTCCAGGATCCAAGGAAGGCTGGAAGCTGTGGCAATAATGGCAATAAGGGGAACATGCCCCTCCTGGTGGTACAAGGGCAGAGTGTTTCACTTCCCACGTACAAAAATAACCTGGGTAAAACAGCGCTGAGGGCATCAGCTTAATCTTCTGCGCCATAATCCTAGGAGCATGGAAAGGTGTAGCAGTGCATGGGCAGGGAAACACCTTTGCTTTTCTCTTCACCGTACCAGCTGGGTGGTGACTTTCCATGGAAAAATATGTGTCGCAGCCTCCTTACTCCCCATATAAATCAGCTCTCCCAAGAACACAGTAAAGCAAAGGGATTAGGAAAACCCTCCCCTTAACTGAGTCTTTTTTTCCTCCCCTCTACCATATACTGGAATTCTCTGCAGGCATTGCAGAATAATTTGAGGATTCCTGTAGCTTTCATTACAGAGGAACCACAAAGACAGCCCACCCAGTATAGAGCTCTTCTACATGAACAGGGACGGCAGCATCCAGGAGTTTGCCAAATTGAGCGCACTGAATATATGCATGTCCTTCCTTCTTTATGGAAGTCCATTTCAAGCAGTTTGTCCCATAACAAACAGAATGCAAAGAAAAATGCCTCACTCCCCTCTGTATCACACAAACCAACCAAGACATATTTCTGAGTTTTAAAATAAAACATGTACTGATGTCAACATTTCATTTACAGAAAGACAGCTTTTACTCTCATTGGAAACAGAGGCTTGTTAGTTACTCTTCCAATATATGGATATCAAGCATTAGAGCTGCTAAAGCACATTTCTCAGTTTTAACTAAATCTGCTGAGCCACAGGGTTAATCGTGTAATCCTTATGCCTTCCTTCAGGCAATTACAGCTCTGAAGATCCAGGAGGCAAGATGCAAAATGGAACCCCACAGCCTGTCGCACAGTTCAGAAATAGAAAGCTACGGAAAACACAGCGAGAATGTTTATTCCCCAAGCAGATATGTGTTATGCTCAGAGCTGTTCCATAGCTTCAGTGTTTAAGAGAAGAGGCTCTTCTCAGAGCATATGAAAATCCCACATATTTACAGTTAAAATTTCTAAAGTATCAACAAACACTTCCACTTACTGAAGAAGAAAGTCTTTGTACTTACAAGAAGTTTCGTAATAAAACTGGGAAACAAACTGTACGAGTAATCACCTTCTCTGCATGCAAGCTCTGCATATATTTCATGCATAGGAATGGTTTATCTGACTTCCAGTGTCTGGCTATCACAGACAAAACTACAGGATAGCATGACACAAAAGATCAGGAAACAAGAGGCCAGGGTCTTTTCCTTCCTTTTGCTACAATGACGAGTAGAGGAGCACAAGGACCAGCTCAAAACTAACTATAACACATTTTAGTTAAAACAAGAGCTGAGAAAAAAACACACCTGTACATAAGCACAAACTGAGTGAGATCTGATTCTCTTTAGATCATTAACTCTGTAGAAAAATAGCTGTAAGCTATCACTATCACTTATGCAACAAATACCTAAAAGCAATCAGTGTCTTTAAAATAATCTCACTTGATTCTGCCTCAAAAGCCACTAATCATCACACCTAATGTAGCATAAACCTCCCCAGCACCAGCACAAGTGCAAACTACCAACCACTGCACACTCATCTCTTAATAGATGGCAATTAGCAATCCCTTTGCACAACCTCTTAGCTATAATTGGAGTTTTGCTTCAATTTAAGGTAGATTGGCTATAATTAGTTTGCATTTAAAAACTAGTATGCACGCTACGCTTTTGACTTAGGGAAATACTGTCTAACTTATATTCCTCCTAAGCCTAGAAACCAAGAAAGAATAACAAGTCATAATAATCCACCTATCTTTTGGTTTAGCTAACCTGCTCTGGTGAAGGAGGTGATAAACCAGCCCATTTAAAAACTACGTGGGAATATTCTTACAAGATACTGAAGATGTGAGTCAACCCTGGAAAAAGGGCACAAGTCTTGCTTAAGAGGTAGTGATGTGCCATAATCAGAGCTGTAATTTGTTACATTCAATATCATCCGTAAACACCTCGAAAGTAAGATGAACCTTTTCCCAGGAAAGATGCTCTAATAGCGTGCAGCTGTGAAGCCAGCACATCAGCTGCGAGGGTGCTGTGTCTTCACTCCTTGTCATGTGAAAATGAAACTTTCTCACCTTGCTCATCTTATCAGCCTCATCGGATGACTCCAGGTCTTGTGCTTCTGCCTCCTCTGGAGCTGTCTCAACAGAGCTGTCCGGGTCGCCGCAAAGCGAGTGCCCTGCTGAAATTGAGATGTGCGTGAGAACACAACCATAATTTCCAAAAACTCAAAAAGCTGGGCGCAACGCACACGGAGTTCTCATGGTAGGCAAGGCCCCATCCTGCACATGCCAACAAGATGTTATGCCAGAAGCGCTCAATGACCTCAAAAGGATACCTCTGTTTACAGCAGGGCCCAGGTTTAACTACACGTGTAAAAATAAACAGGTTATGGCCAGACACACTATTTAGCTGGAAACTATGAAAGTCGATTCAGAGATAAGGCTAAAATACCACATGGAAATTCTTATGTTTAGGATTAATGTCTTGGCTGGTGAGCAATTGCCTACCTTTATACTTCACTGGTTTCAACTGGAAACTGCAGCATGTGAAGGGGCAGGCCGTGCCAACAAGCAAGCCTTGGTCAGCCTCTCCTCCCCGTTAAGTCAAACACGATGGTTCTAAATTGCTTGCAGTTTTGGCCCAACACATCCCCTACTTTCAATGTTGATTTTTAAGGAAACAAGCCTGGGATTTGCAGTTTTAGGAGTCTATTACATTAACTGAAAACTAAATTTCATTTCCATCAGTACGTGGCCACAGCTATGCACCCCTATGCCTGAACACTCTTCTGGAGACTATGTTGTTGATACAGCTAATAACTCCTTTGCGACTTCTTCTAAGTAAATGATGAATTACCTGCAAGTGACAAAAGAAAGAACTAATCCCAGCCTGAGAGCTCTATGCACAAATAACGTTTTTGGGGATCTCATTCTCCGACTCAAATAGCTGTAGGAAGCAATATTATTATACCTCAGCCAGCCTCCACAGAAAAACAGATCTCATATATGTTCGGCTTCTAGCTATGGCAAATCACTATGACCAGTGACGGACTGAACTCTGCCAGGAAAATCCTGCATCCCTCAACTGACCTTCAAACCAGCATGAGGAGATACTAACAGCAGCTGATCCAGACACTAATTCCTTTTACCTTTCCCCTTTACCCCATAAGGAAGAGTTTTTTCTGTGGTGCCACTTCTGGGGCCGGATGGGGAAGGGTGGTTTCTGAGTACACCTCCCTACACGCATCCTACCACAAGAATAGGACAGTGGATGTCCCACCAGGGATTATACTTTTTATTCCATTTACATTTATTCTTTAGGTAATGCAGAAAAACCTCATCAAAGTTTAATGGATGCCTCAACACAGAAAATCCCTGCTTTTTAAACCCCAAGACTCAACAGACTACATTAATATATTTTTTGGTTGTATTGTTAACACATAGCCTTTAAACGTTTTGGTGGAAAACTGACATTTTTCAGTAGCAGAACGGAATTTTTTCCAAACTGATGTTTGCTTTGTTTTTTTTTTTTCTGCTAGTCCTACAAATAGAAGTAGCCCAACAACACACTATCATGTCAGCACCTGGTAGTCTAGCAGCCATCCCCTCCTATGCACTACTAGGTTGAAACATGGACATTTTACAAACATTAAGAGTGATTAAGCACATCAGATGCAGCACCACTTCTGTGTTGGTCCCGTGCTGACTCTCTTGTTACTTGCCATTTTTCAGCCAGACATTTCAATTTAGGTAAGTCACGTATTTTTGTCCATAAGGAACATTTATCTGGATAGCAATGCTGTGAGTAAAAAGGCCGCAGTGATGATAACACACATCTGTTATACTGATGTATTTCAGTTCAACACTGTGTGGTTTGGTCAAAAAGGCTATTACAGCACGGATGGCCTTTCTAATTCAGATAAAATGGCAAGCTGCTTTAAAATCAAGATATTTTGTAAAAACAAATGCCGATTACACACATCTAGCATATTTGTTTATATTTATACTGGAATGAAATATAGTTCATGTTATAGAAATGATAGTCTCTAAGAAATGTGTTTTGTAAATGAATAATAAAAATTCTGCTGCCCCTTTGCTGCAATTGCAAAGCCACTGCTCTTCTTTCAAGGAGTTTTATGTTAACACAAAAATGTTGGTTTGCAAACACATCCTAAGCAAGGTTCCCTACATCAAGACTGAGGGCAGAGATCCAGGTCTGGGTTCCTCAGTACCCAACATGCAGTTGCTGCTCTTGCAGGCTTTCAACCACCATTACCAAAATCAATTTGCATGACTGTACAGGATTTCCACTTTGTTGAGTCTGGAAATAACTGGGAAAAACTGGAGTTCAGAAATCTGAAAATAAATTCAGGACATATTCTGCATACTGGCATGGAGCTAAATTGGATATCAGATGAAATTGGAGGGACAATAAAAGGTAGTTCATAGCTGAGCTTCTGGAAGACATGCATCTCTTCTGAAAAGACAGTTTACCTTTTAAAAAGATGTGTCTGTAGGGGTTGTTTGGTAACATAAAAACTATTTGAAGAAGTGCTTTTTCTGTAAGAAGTTAGGTTTTCTGAGCCTAACCCAGATTTTATCAACTTGGGCTATGAGCTTTCTGGTCTTCCTAATTATTTGTGAAAAAATTCTTAAAACCCTTAAGATATCCATTAAAAATGAAGAGAAAAAATGTGCTATGCGTCAATTTGTTTTGGGCAGTCTGTGTTTTTTCACTGCAATTAATTTCCTATTATAAGCTGTGTGAAATACATCATACAGCTGTTTCTCACTCTAAGCCAAGGCAAATAATGTTTCTTTGGGGGTTTTCATTTTTGCTTTTAAGCTACTACTTTTTCTTTTCCTGTATATTAAAATGCCACTTAATCTGTTTCCTGCAGTATAAACACTTTTACCCAGCAGACAGCAATCTTTCACTTATGCCTTAATGAGCAGTCACACAGCACATGTGCTCAGGGTATTTCTAATGTCTTAAGCTGCCAAAGCCAATGTCAACTTTAGCAGGTTTATCTGCTGGTTGTTAAAGGCAGGCAATCAGTTCAATAACGCTGCACGTTCCTGCCTTTTAATACCTTCCATTTCTGTCAGGTTCATTATATCACTTTATTTTTGCCTTGTAAATCTGTGTTTAGCTCTGCAAGGAGCTCTGAGGACAATGCGCTCATTTCCTTCCACAGCACCTGAACGCTGCCCAACCACTACCATGTGCTGGGGACAAGAATGCATGGGCTTCACTTGACCTTAAGGAATTAGAAAGGGAAATCCAAACAGCAGCAGGAAAAGGGTGACAAATCCATGTGGCCACCAGCACAGGTAGAGGTCACGCAAGCTCCCAAGTTGCCTCAGCAGCATAATATCCGTGACATTATGAGTAATGCCCATTAAATAACTCCTACATATGGCTAGAACTAACAAAATAAAAAGAGGTCCTATATCACTGAAGCAAAGGTGCTGGGGCTTAAAGACCTGGAGAATCACATAAAGCTTAAGCACCATGCCAACACCTGGATAAAATTTTCCGCAGCTGCTGCTTTCAATTTGTAGGGTTGTTGTCGCTTGAGATTTTAATGAGACTTCCATGATATTTGGTACTGCTCTTAAAGGCTGCCACATTATTTTTTTTAATGCAGTAGAAATAAATATTCTCAGCCAAGCTTTGTCAGCTGTGGTGCAAAGCTCAGAAGTGCACATCCTACTAACACAGAAAGCAGCATATAAATCGGGAAACACTGCATTTCCATGCTTTACTCCGAAGTATGTGGAATTGGCAATAATGAATTTAGCAATACTGAATTTAGTCCTCCCAGTGACAGTAACAGGGAGGTGCTGGCAAGGGCAGTCATCTGCCAATGTGTTACACTGCATGGGGCAGAAGCAACAAAAGGAACATAACCATAGAATCACAGAATGTCCTGAGTTGGAAGGGACCCACAAGGATCATCGAGTCCAACTCCTGTCCCTGCAAATGACAACCCCACAGTTCACACCATGTGTCTGAGGGCTTGTCCAGTCTCTTCTTGAACACTGTCAGGCTTGGGGCCGTGACACCTCCCTGGGGAGCCTGTTCCAGTGCTCCACCTCCCTCTGGGGGAAGAACCTTTTCCTCATGTCCAACATAAACCTTCCCTGGCACATCTTCCTGATATTCCCTCAGTTCTGTCACTGGTCACCAGAGAGAAGAGATCAGCACCTGCCCCTCCTCCTCCCCTTGTGAGGAAGCTGTAGCCGCCATGAGGTCTCCCCTCAGTCTCCTCCAGACTGAACAAACCAAGTGACTTTAGCCGCTCCTCATATAGCCTCCCCTCCAAACCCTACACCAACTTCATAGCCCTCTTCTGACACTCTCTAGATGTTCCAAAGCTTTGTTTGTAACTTTAAGGTGCCTCAGTCTGCTAAGCAGGTTGTTTTACACATATCAGCGCCACACACAACACCTTGCCATGTGAGCTATGGGACTGCTGCAGCCAGCCAGCAAGTTTCAGGGACTGAGGAGCTCAGCCCCATGTCTGTCCCTGCCCACCTGCCACCATTCGCTCCCTGCAAAAGTTGCATCATGCTCCTCCATCCTTTCACCCATAAAACTCAGTGATACTGGAAGTCAAACTCAGCGATTGCTTATTCACTCTGCTTAATAATTCCACATGAGAGGGAAATTAGGAGTGATCCCCACCCGAGAAAACCACTGAAGAAACAGAGACCAGGCAGAATGTGACTATCCCGGTTGAATCCCTGTGAGAAGGGTTGCAGAGCCTTCTGTGGCCAAGGGCTTCCAGCAGTTCATGTTTGATCTTGTCTTAAAAGAAAAGGGTGTCACTGATTTGGACTGTCTAACAGCAGCTTCCCAAAACAGAAAGTATAATTTCTAAAGGCTGCTGACAAATGGCCCCATTATGACAGAAAACCTTCCAAAAGAGAATCTGTCCTAAATGAATCAATTTTAGTACAAATTGTTAGGGAATTATATGACAGATTAAAATTTTGTTTGACACAAAATTTCACCTATAAATCTGCAATCAGAAAGGTAAGTATGCATTTTTTTTCTGTTTCAGAAGAATTCTGGTTAGCTTTGAAACACAAAAGAAAAACACATCATTTTTACATTGGGGTATTCTGTCCCATTGGGAAGACCCACAGAGTTGATAACCTCTCCAAAGACCTGTAAAACCCAGCTACAACTATCACAGTTACAGTCAACTGCACAACCAAAGAACAGCACAGGAACGAACTGGGGAATTCTGCCTTTCCTGAAGTGCTGCGAAACAAGCCCCATAAATCTCTTTTCCTTTTGAAAGAACTCTATTGCTTCCGTTTCCATTTTAACTAGGTAATAAATCGCACAAATACAGAAAAATCTATGCTGAATGTCATTCAATTAATCCACTCTTCTAGGAGAAAACACAGATTCAATGAAACTGTCCCTGTACCAACTGCACTGCAGCCACTTTCTGTCCTCCCCGGGTCAGCAAGCTAGTCAAGCACCTGTAATATGCTTGGGTAACCCCTTTGGAATAAACGGGAGTTTTCGTAGATGTAAAAATGAAGCTTGTGCTCACAGACCTTGGGAAGCGGGGACCTGGCGATCAGATGAAACCACCTCCTCTTCTGCAAATGCCGTGCTGGGGCTGCGGAGCCAGCAGGGGGAGCGGCAACACAGCCAGAATGGGAAGATCAGAAATCCGAGAGAGTGAAGGAGCAGGTAGGCTTACTGCAGCCAAAATGGGAAGGGTGAGGATCTCAAAGCCGCAGTGCCAAAACTCACGTGTTAATGGCCATGCTGCTTATTTCAACAGCAGCTCAGGCAGTCTTTAGAAAAGCCAGAGCAATGAGACCTCTGAACGCAGTTCTGACTGAAGCAACAATCCCTTTCAATGGCTTTCAAGCTCTTACAAAATAGACCTCGTGAACGACAGTTTTGCGTGTCTCTAATCAATTACATGCAAGACCCTCGGATTGCTGCTGCAGTAAATGCCGCTGGAACTGCTAAATCAAGCACTGAATGATAACAATATTTTTTTTAAATGCTGCAAAAGGTATGAAATTAAGTCATCTGCCCCAGGAAAATAACCTTAAAGAAATTAAGGTTACTGTTAGCCTCAGCTTGTTCTGAAATCCAAATTACTTCGCCTAAGGGGACCTGTGACAGGACGACGATGGAATGAAAAATAATCGCCATTCTTATAGTGCAAGTTTGTTTTGGTTTTATACCATAACCTTTATAGTGTGTGCTAACTTCAGCCTCTGCTCTTCCTGCTTTCTCAATGACAAAATAACAGACTCCTTAAAAATACCTACCTGCTTCACATCTAAAATATTAATATACTCATTCAAAACAGGGGTGTACTTTCTTTTCTATCTTTTATACATTCTACACGGTGATTTGTATAGCTCTCAGTTATCCCTCATGGAAGAGGTTTCCAAAATACAGGAGCACGCAAAGCCTAAACCTTGGAAACTCTATCCCTGAGCAAAAAAAGGTAGTGGATTGTGGAGAGACCACAAAAAAATATGGATACTGCTCCCCATTTCAATTCCCAAATCCCCTTCTAATAACAAAATATCTCCTTTATGATTCTGAGGAGATGTGAGGCTGCATTTTCACCTTTCAAGCTCTTATTCCTTGGACTGAGTGGACTGGGTTGGGGAGACAAAATGCTTCTTGTGGGGAGAGACAAGGAAAACATGCTGCAGAGCTCCAGACAGAATGAGCGCTAGTCTTTCTCAACCAGATTTATGCAGGCTGCATTAGCAGGAGAGAAGACTGAAAGCCAGCAAAAACAATCCTAGATGAAAGGAACAAAACTTGTGGCTCTGCAAGCTTGATGCAGCGCAGATTCCTAGGGGAAGGTATATATCATGCCTAAGATGATATTTTGCACGTCAATTAGAGATATAAAATCCAAGGTCATTTCAAGAATAACCTGTTAAGGAAACACAATGAAGTAACCGCTGCCAAAGAGCTGATTTGCAGCTCTAGCCCCAACCTCAGCATATACAAGGCAGTTCCAGATAATGAAACAGCTGTAAAGAGACGTCGTATTGAACAGGATCATGGGCAATCACTTCAGGGAGGTCGACTCCCAGAAACACAGCCCCTGCTTTGCTCTTGGAAGACCTCCCACTGAGTAATAAGGCATTAGGAAAGCTTCCTTAAAAAAAAAAAAAAAAAAGGTTACACAGCATCTTTCTGTTGAAAACACACAACATAATCTGCCTCACACAAAAACTCTACCCGCTGCTGCCTTCAGAGCCGATGAAGAATTGCCAGTGAAGAAAATAATGATGGGACATCAGCGTGATCAGTCAACCAGACTCTGAATTGCTGGAGAATGGATGTGCCTACAGGTGATTTATACCTGCTGGCATTCTGGCCCAGTCATGTTTCACCCCCCTGCTGAAAGGAGGGCTACACTACTGCAGGACCGAAGAAAAAAATCTGCATGCTATAAATAAAGCATATAACAGAAATCACTGAGCTGATTTGCCTAGAGAGCCAAACTGCCAGTAATCAACAAGGACACAAATAAATGGGTCAGTGGGTATTTCATACTTGACTGCTCTCTACAAGAAGCTGCAGAGCCGAGACCAAAAATCTAAGATACAGCCACAATCTCCCAAATAAATGCACATATCCCTTTTAAAAGTTTCTCGTGGATCTCATTTAGGTAACAAATACCTGAAAAAGCACAGGGCCAGAAGAAGAAAGGTTTCAGTAAAACATCATGTTTTACAAACACCTAGATAGAGATAAATTGATGGGGAAGATCAAAACACCTGCCTTCCAATCACACACTTGGGTGCAGATCCTTGATTTCACTCCTACCTCAGGCTAAATCATCCCAAATTAGCGCATCACCATTGTTTAGCTTGAAACACTGTCTTAGCGTCATTCTTCAGAGGCATATTTCATATGGCAACTACAGGCGCTTTCAGAAGCTGCCAGACACCTGCACATCTGCTGATGCGCTGTTGTGTTGCTTCTGTTGATTAAAGAAGCAATCCTCCCTCTTTGAGGAGGAATGAAAATGATTCCCAGCTGAAAGTTTGCTGTGTTTTGAAGGAAAGTGGGTGTCAAGAGAGCTCGAGCTCCTGTGTCACCTGTCATGTGAAATAAAGAGCGAAGGATGTGCCTACAGCCCACCAAAAGTCATGGGCAGCTGTACCAGGAGAAATCTGATGGGAAAAGGAAGCCCCGAAGCGAAGCCCCGAAGCTTAGCCCCAGTCCTGGGGACCTATTTAAGAAGGATGGGCTTTGGCCCACCAGACAGTTCACGTGCTTACCACAGGACATGGAAAAACAAGCAGCCGTTCCACACCGCTGCAATAAGCACAAAAACCCAGCTCAGGAGAAGCTTACAAAGGAGCACAGACATGACTCAAGTTGGGAGCAACACAAAGGAAGTTGTGTCTACAAAGCGGCAGAGGTGGGAGGTCTGATTTTGCTGTGACATGTCCATCAGCCACATCTTATGTCTTCATTTCACATGGTGTTATTACTGGACAATGTTAAAAGGCAAATGCTAGGCTCTTCAGCCACATTTGCAAACCGTGCACTATTTCACCCTCAGCAAGGAAAAGAACCCCTCAAAACCCATCAAAATAGCAATGAAGAGAACTGACATTGGCAAAGAAATTGCTTGTTGAGATCCTGTGCTACAAAATGTGATTGATCTGCCCTAGAAATCACTATGTTGGATAAATACAAAAGTCCCATTTCCCAATTATATGCACCCAGGGCAGACACTCACTCCAGTGAAAAGCTGGGGTATGAGGACTCAGCACTCGGGGTTTCAGTGAAAAAACCCAAGCAAGTACAAAAGAATGAAGCCTGCGAAGAGCTGGTGTTCAGCAGGAAATGGGGGCATCTTGTGGCCAGCTATAAAAATGTGCAACATGAGCTTGATTTTTCAGCATAAAAGCCTAACAGGGAAAAGTTGAATTAAAATAAAAACAGGAAAATCTCCTTCTGAAAATGTTTAATTTTAACTGCCTTTGGGGGTTTATCCCATATCTTACATTGGGTTTCTTTTATCAGTCCCCTCAGAGGTACTTGCAATAAACTGTTTTTAAGCATTCATGTTATTCCACTTGCTGTGAATATCACATTGCTCAAAGTCAGACTGAGGTCCAGCTTTCCCTTTCCCTGCTACCTGTTCCTGTCATCTGATTATTTTTGCTAGATCACTTTCAGGAAACATTTTAAGCAAAATCAGAGTAGCATCCAGAAATGTTGAAAGGCAGGCTGTACCTCTCTGACCCTTTGCAGGCAGAGATGAGTCAGCTTGGTCCTGAGCCCAAGCAAACTGTCTTTCACTGCGGCTCATTTGCTCCAGCTCAGCATCATGCTAATGCACTCACGCTGCTCTTGGTTGAGCTCCAGTTTGCACCCAGATTCATCCCAGGAGCCCCTACACTGAGTGAAGGCAGCAATCAGACAGACATGTTCTGGGAGGATGTTGACTTCAACCCCAATGAAGTGCTCCCCTTTCACTGCTTTTTATTCTAAATGCCCAAATCAAAACCATTTTGTAGTTGTCAAGACAGTTATTTTGACCTTTCTGAAACCTTTACTTTGGGCAGAAAACAAAGTATTTTGACAAATTCAGACACTGTCTACTTTTGACTGGAAGTAAAAATTTACCTCAGCTCGAAATAGTTTTGATTATCTAGGAACTGCTTCTGTTTGGTCACTCCATTACTTTTTCATGTACTTTAAATTATTCTAAAAAACCAAGTGAAGCAGGGACAAACAGTATCATCTTCTGGTTTTGAGTACAGGGGACACTTAGAAGCCTGCAAGTAAGACTTGATTAAGCAAGCAAGTAAGAGAAGACACGGTGCAGGAGCTTTCCTGCTACCCCAGTGCAATTCCCAACACTGCTGTCTTACAGAGGTAGTGGCTACCAGCTGCCAATGAGGTGGTGCTGCTCTTCTGCAGCCATTTATCTTACCCCAGAGAGGTGCCTGTCCTCAGCCGGTTCAGGATGCTAAACTAGTGGCTAACAATTCCCATTTGCTAGGGATTAATTTTCTGCCAGTTCAGCTCTCAGCGTGGTGGGCAGGAATGCCCCTTCCCACTGCAGTGAGCTGTGGGACCAGTTAGATATGTTTGGCTGTAAGGTCAGTCTTGACCTTTAGGTGTTTTGAACCCTCCTTGTGAATTATTTACGCATCTCATCAAACACATAGGACTCCTCCGCTCCTGGCTAATCCAAGTGGGTGAATGCTTATCCCCTCTCCCCTCCCTGCTCTAAGTTTATCCTGTGGGCAAACCCAGAGGTAGAAGCACCTCCTGAATAGGCCAGAAGGGAGCAATTAGTTCTGTGATTCGCTGTAGGCACAGCCAGATGATGTGACATGCATTTGGCGATGACACATGTTTCACAGCCTAACCGTGTGCACAGACCTCCTTCATTGCTACCACAGACTATACCTTACAGCTTCCAGAGCTCCCACCTATTATCCGCCCAGCGCATTGAGACTGTAATTCCTCTTACTTCCACCATAGAAGTTACAGGCAGGCACCAATGGCAATACACCAGCATATTCTAAGTGTGAATCCTCCTCTTGGTAACTCCTACATTGAACACAATACCTTGGCTGCTCCCAGCAAATGCCAGTGTGCTGTCACTCAAGTCAGATGGGTTTTCCAAGCGACGTGGTGGTGGCTGCATTAGTTTCTGCCCTTCCTCTATCTCTGGATAGGTGCGCACGGTAAGACACAGTGAAGACTGAACAAGGGCATCTTTCAGCGAAGCTGAGTCCAGATCCTCAGCAGCTTTCTTGTTAATCTCCACAACTTCATCACCAGCTTTCAGGCCTGTCACACAGAAAGGAATGGGTAAGACTTGCACAGTAGCGTTTCTGTTACACACAGACATCAAGGAGCTTAGCTTGGTATTTATGAAGTGCCAGACAGTGTCATGTCTAGACATAAAGTAAACATTTATGACTGCAAATGACACTGAAATTTGATGGACTTCTGCAAGATCTGTTGTCAGACTGGTACTCCAGTGCCATCCCTAAGAGTGCAGTGCCCAGGAAGTACCTCACAATGCACCAGCAACAAATATTTCCCTTTTCTCCACATCACTCTGCAAAGGAACAGCTGCTGTACAGCTCGCCACCATGCACGACATATTGCTCATAAATAAACATATACTGAAGGACAATGTCAGACTTCTGAGGTACTGCACACAGGACAGGGAAAAGGTGGCATAGCTGGGCAGGGCTGATTTTTGCTTTTAATTTTCCATACAAGTGAAGGCTTTTATTGGAAGTGGTCATCTACCCAAACCCCTAGGAGGAGCGAAAACATTTCCCACTCAGCCAGGGCATATGGTGTAGGACTTCAGATCTCTGGCCCTATCTGAATTAATGTCCTCGCAAGTAGATCTTCAAAAGGCAAATTTTGGCACTTGGTAAGTTAGTCATGCTTTTTTAAAAATCTGATTTCAGAAGCTATTTATAGCAGCAGCGCCCGAGGGAAAAGGGGATCTGCAGAGGAAACAGCTGACTCCTGCTTGCTTCAGGGGTGACACAGCGATGCTGACAGAGGACGTGCAGCCCTCTGAGATGCTGCAGGAAACCTGACCTTCCCCTCGGCCAACCAGGCCTGCTCTCTGACGGACAACAGCAAGATGGGCCAGGGTTTAATCCCAAATAACCTTTAGGGTCAGACAGGCAGCAGAGCATCAAGGCACACCAGTGCTGACAGCCCTGATTGTCAGGGGCTTTTTCTGCACTTGCGGGTGGTGCTGGTGGTCCTCTGCAAGCATCCCCCCAAGAGCTGGCCCGCTGGGTACAGCTGGTGGGGAAGCATACTCTGCAATGGCCATCAGCATACCAATGAGACCATCGTGGCATCCCAGTCACCCTCTTGGCATTTACAGGTGTGAAAGCTGGAATTTCCCATGTCAAAAGAGCTCTTTCCCTCTGTGGGGGTGACCTGCCTCAGTGCTGTGCACTCCTCTGGCTGGGCGGTCATGCAGAGGATGAGCTGCCACGCTTAAGCCTGGGTGAAAGGCCTGACTCGATGAGCCTGAGCTGTGAGCAGAGCTCAGCTGCACCCTCCAGGAAAGAGATTACCTACCCACCTTCAAGAAAGAAATGCAGAAGGGAGGAGGCTAGAGAGCTTCAGTCATCTTTAGGAAAATTGAGATCTTCCTAAATTCATGTAATTGTGCCCAGAAACTACAGTGTGGCGTGCAGTTTCAGAGAGAATAAAATGAACTAGATAGAATAGCTACAAAGTAAATGGACCATAAAATCATATTTGGAACAAGGACAAGACAAAGCAAATCAAGCATTTCACATTATTTCATTTATTCTACTTAGTGATGCCATGTCACAATAGTAACAAATTAATATGCCTGTAACCATAAATATCACATCTGAGGCTCCATTTAGTCTTTGTAATCCTTGGTTTGAACCATTTGGGAATGAAGCATCATGTCTATCTCAGTACAATCACATGCCTCAAATTCGAAGAGTGGTCTAGTTAGTGTGGACGAACAGAAAAAATAAAAATATAATAATAAACATTATTAGGAAAAAAAACGTTTTATAATTGGAGAAAAGATTAACAATGAAATACCGTAGCTCTTCTGGTTAGACTTACTATAGGAAGTGCAGTTAAATGCAAACATGAATGTAAATAATGGGAGGAAGAGTTTTCTTCCCTGCTTTCTGGTAACTATGGGTATCTTGTCATAATATCCTGCTAAATACACTTCATACACAAATGGCTTTTAATCTCAATTATGAAGAGAAATATATCACTGGAAGTGTGTTTTATCATTGCAGCCCCACAGGAGGCAGTCTGTGTTCATGCATTCATTAAAACTGTCGCTCAGTCATTTTCTAAAAGCAAAATAAGGAAACTCTGCTGTAGCCCACCCCCACAAACATTCTCTTGACACCCCACAAGAAGCCTACAGAATTTTATTTCTCTGTGGCAGGCTGGCAGAGAGCAGCCCCCGTTCAGGGCTTTTGGTAGAAGCCCCATCCTGTCCGTCGGAATAATATGGGGCTGAGGTAGGATAAGAAGAGAAAGATGGTCTTTTCAAGCCAAATAGATATAGGCAGCAGCCTCCAGAACCACCTTATGGTTTTTTTCTTAAGTTAGGGTTAGAGGTTACAGGTGAGCAAAACTCGAGGCTCCTCGCAGCCAGAACTGCTCCCCCTCCTCTGCCCTCTGTTTCTTCCTTCCCAGTTTCTGCTCTGCACAGTTCTGCCCCTCCACGATGCCACTTCTGCCACTTGCTTCACTGCAACACAAGCCAACTCCATTTGCTATCGGGTCAGAAAACCAGCCACACATTTCTGCCATGGTAGTTTTCTATCAAGACGATGAGCTGAATCAGCTCAGCTAAGAGTGCCAGAGTCAGCACAAGGCAAAGGGCTGGAGCAGTTTTGGGGATGCTGGCCCCCGTTGCTTTCGGCAACAGCCAAATAAGCTCTGCATGACCATGTAACCACTCAGCAATAAAATCCCGCAGGTGTTTTTGAGGACTCTGCATACACTGACAGGTTATGATGAGATGAGAGTCTTGTCACTCTTCATGCTCCCCATGTTAGACTTTAAAATTCAGGTAGGTTCCAGCTCCCTGACCAGTCCATCATGTGCCTGTGTGAGCAGCAGTGCCAGCACATCAGAAAGGGCAACAGCTGGGAAGAGCAGCAAGGGCACAGCAGTGTCGGGGTTGACCTCAGCTTGGGCAAGCTGCAGTTAAACCATCTCCTGCTCTGCCCTGGGATGAGCCCAGCAGCCCGGTTATCTCTGCCGGTTTCTAGTCCAAGTGCTCTCATGCTTCCTGCAAAGGCTGGAAGCAAATCTAGAGGCAGTAATGCCAGCCACAGAGAGCACTGTGATGACTTCTACTAGACCCGTTCATCTTGCAGTGACTGATTTGAGAAGGCCCCTGCTCCTCTTTCTAGCTGCAAGGGACACGCTGACCCTGCTGCATACATAGCAAATCAAAATTTAAAGAGGTTGACTATATAGCATAGCTGATCCCAAGAGCAGAACAGCCACGTATTCAGTACCTCAGGTTCTTCCCTAAAGACCATGCTCTTTTTTGGACTAGGACCCTGGTATGGTGTGTTTGTAAAGCTCTCAACCCAACAAGCTCATGGTCTATACCAAGATTAAACAAACAATAAGAAAAGCACTTTAAAAAGTCTTTTACCTTTCTTGAAAGCTAGGCCCGTCTCTTTGACGCCATTCACATACAGCCGACGAATCCCTTCTTCTTCCACAGAGGACAGAGAGAAACCTAGGGAGATACCCAGTGAGATGGTTAGAAAGAGCCAGTCACTTCCAGCGTGTCCTAACAGCCGCGTGTACTACAGGTAAGCCTGTGCTGTCCCTGCAGTGAGCAGTATGGAATTCCTCCCTTCTCCTTTCCCACACACCTTTATAAACGTAAAGGCAAAGTTAAAAAATGAAAGTGGCTTGAACAAACACCTGAACTGAATTTCTGAGTTTATACATAAATCATCTACAGCTTTACTTGAGGATACCACAGCTGCAAAATGTTGGAACAGACTTCCATTCCTCTTGCCACAAAAGGTCACTTCAAGAAGCTTTGGTGCAGACAAAAGCTGCACAGAGCTGTGGTTTGTGACCCAAACCCACAGACAAAAGCCAGGAAACAGAGACCTCTGGCTGACATGCCATCCTGAACTCAGACAAGCCTTAACAGCTCCTGCTAAAGCACAATGCCAGCTTTTATTTTTTGAAATTCCTGAACTGGATGAGTTTGTAAAAACGCTACTTTCCCTTTTCCCCTTTCTCTTCTCAGCTGCTCCTGGCGCAACTTGTTATTTGCCAAATCTCAGCTCAGAGCACATTTCATAGTTGCATTAAAAGGCCCACAGAACATCTTTATAGCGGAAGTACTGACACAGCCTTAATTTAAACGGTGCAAATGGTATCACTAGGTCTGGTTCTGGTGATTTTCTTGCCATTTGTGTTTGACACTGTGTAAGATAACAATGTGTAAGGAAATACAATGTGGTTGGTTAAATAGGGTTTGTTTATTTACTGTTGAGCAGAACATTTGCCTTTCTGAAACATCATTACTCCCTAAATGGGTGTAGGCAACCATTTGCTCTCTCTTTTCCCAACTAGAAAAACATTTACAAACCTCTGGGGGAAGATGCTTTTTTGACACAGAATCAGCCACCAGCCAAGAGGAAGTAGATGTGCAGGGAGCCTATTCTGACTTTAGGACTCCCTTTGAGTCAATTCTTATGGATGAGAAGTTATTTTTTCATCCATCATTAAAAAAAAAAAAAAAAGGAAAGGGAAGAAAGTGGCAGCAAGCGAGGAGCATAGGGCACTTCATGAGTTACTGAGCTACTCAGAATCCATATGTGAGCTCTTCAGCCTGAATAAGATGAAATTTGTGAAGCTGATTCAACACACCAACTTTGGCAGAGAGAAAACTCTCAACTAAACAAAAGAGCAGTTGTAAAATATAGTAGTTATTGGCTGTCATCACCACAAAGCCTACCTGGAAAACCCTTAACCAGAAGCACAGTGGAACATGCCCAAGACTGCGGTCTGAGTCAGCACAAATCATTAGATCCTAATACCATCACCCTTTTGCAACTGAAACACTGCTTTGCAGCCAACTATCATACAGTTAAAATAAGGCTGAGTTGCATCTCAAGTTCTCCCTGTGGCTAACTGAAGAGATTAGCACACCCAAGCAGTCCCATGCTCCCATTCTCCTCCGTGAGAAGATCTCTGCCTCCTCCAATCTGTTGGGACTAAGTGCCTGTGCAGTTGCTTTTTAATTATCTTTCAGTCAAAAAAACAAACTCATAAAAGCTAAGCAATAATTACTAGCAGAAGGGGTGTAAGGACCAATTATACGTTGTTATCAGCTTTAAGAGATGAGAGATGGGCAACTGGCAACCGCCTTGAAATGGTCATCTCACAAATACGCTTAACCTCTCTGCAGACAGGGTATGTGACCATACCCCAAACATAAATAAACTGTTTTATTTCCATAGTTGTGATCGTGTGTGGATCTCATAAACAATTTGAAGCAGCATGCCTGTCCCACTGCAGTGCCAGTGCTTTCACTGCCATGCAGTGAAGCAGAGCAAGGAACTCACCCAGATGAGAAATATCTCAGTGAAGTGCATGTGTATATATATCTGTATGTGCAGTTTGTATATACACGTGTATAGTACAAATGTACAGTTTCCATCTGGCTGAATTCTGCAGGTGTTCCACACAAACACGTGTACTAGCATCGCATGAGAGGGAGGGCAGGAGTGGGTGGAAGCGACAGTGATTGCATAAGCTGGCATCACTGCCAAAAAGATTATTATCAAACTGTGCCTGGCCTCTGAAACACAGGTGTGAAGAGATGGGTGGTGACCCAGACAGAGCCTTTTCTTCACTGCAAAGTTTTGATGACAGGAGAACAAAAGTCTGCATTTATGAGTGCACATGGCCTCACCGAACCGGCACGCCACCTGAACAAATCCACCTCCCTAAAATTACGACAGCCCCCTGTGATAGAGAGTTGCTAACAAAAATACCAGTATGTTCCCAGTACATGCTGGAGCTGGAAGCAATAGGTCGTTACTGCTGGTGAGCCCTGATTTCTGCCCACGCAACCTTTGCAAAGAGGCTGGTATCAGTGAAAGAGCAAGAATGTATGTGCCCAGACATCACCGACAGCATCACACTGACAGATCTAACGCTGGCAAGGTCCACCGCGCTGGCCAGACACTCCAGGAGTGTCTCTTACCACAGGCACACTGGTGGGAGTAGAAACACTGCAAAATGTTCCCAGGTGAGCTTTCCCTGAAACATACAGCTCCATCCTCTTTATGTCACTGGAACTCAGGCACGATGGCGAAGCTGCGCCATGGGTCTCCTAACACCTCCTCCCTGGCACCAGGATCCCATACCTGGCCCAAAACAGCTTGCAAAGCCAGCAGACAGCTATTAACTCCTCTTATTATCTTCCTGTCAAGCTACTGAGCTGAACTGGCCTGTCTTAATTGCACCATCAGTGAAAGCATTTCACCCCCCTACCTTTGATACCATGTCTGTTAAATGGAGATAACAGCACTATGTCTACATTGTTGGGATTAATGAATAGCTGCTTGTGAAAATTCAAGGTGATTTACAAGTCTTATTATTGCTGTAGCTGGGATGCTAGCAACAGCAACAGGTAATGTCACTAATGATTCTCATAATCTCATTTATTTTCAAAATGAAGACTTTTCTAGTTCTTTTGAAGGAATCCAGGCACAGGGAATTTGGACATATGTTTTTTAAACAGGTGGGAAGTATGAGAAGGCTTGAGCAAAGCTGCACGGAATAAACAAGTAACCATCAGAGTAAAATGTCCCTTAGCACCCGAGACATCGGTTGCAGTGATCCCCCCCACACACGTATTTCAATACATGCTTGTCACTGTATGGACACATTGTGCGGTTTCTGCAAGACACACACAGACTACAGAAATTCTGCTGCCATTTAGAGTCAAAGTAGCATTCACTCCCTGCAGGGCTGGAGCCACTGAACAGATGCAGCCCATGTCTCACACAGCTGATCTAATTTCACAGGCCACAACAGTGCATTTCACGGTCTTTCCCATCTATCACTTAAAAGAAAAAAAAAAAAAAAAAAGAAAGAAAAAAAGAGAGAGAAAAGGAAAAGAAAGAAACAGGAAATGCCACAATACCCCTAACTATTAGAATAATAGAATCGTTTCAGTTGGAAGAGATCCTCAGGATCATGGAGTCCATCCATAACCTAACTCTAGCACTAAACCATGTCCCTAAGAACCTCATCTAAACGTCTTTTAAACACCTCCAGGGATGGTGACTCCACCACTTCCCCGGGCAGCCTGTTCCAGTGCCTGACAACCCTTTCCATGAAGAATTTTTTCCATCTTTTTCCATCTTTTCTTGCAGTGGTTTCAAGCACAGCATAATTGTTGAACCCAGGATCATCGCTGTGCTAGTTAATATTTCTTTCTTAGGCCTTCAATATTCAAACCACAGTCAGTACCAATGCTTTGTAGCAGAGCTCAATATTCAAATGGCCTGCAGCTGTATAATAAGCAGTTTGGGGATTCACAATTATTCTAGTCATTAAAAGAGAATATTTAGATAAATAGTAAAAAGATGCAGATTGTCTTCCCGCAGGGTAGGTTGCATAAATAACTTTAAAATATAGTATAGAACTCTAATTGCCAGACGAAAGGGTAAACTTGCCAGGCTGGAGGTCTGTAACCTGAAATACTTGAAAGCTAAGAAATATGACCACCCCCATGTAAAGATTAGAGATTTTGCTGAAATTACACGTACTTCCCCTGCCCTGTGTTTTACGCACATACCTGTATGACACATCACATTCTGGCTCCAGCAGCCTGTGGGGCATCCTCAAGGGCTGGGCGTGCAGTAGGGCCAGGCTCCCCCAGCCTCAGGAATGATGAGAGGAGACAGGGACCCACATTGCGTGCCCCCGGCAGGTGGGGAAAGGGGCCAAACAGCCTCTCCTGGGACAGCTGCCCAGCCACAGATCTCGAGGTGCCTCCCACCCACAGCGATGCTCCCAGCTGCATCCCTGCCATCATGCTTGGTGGAAGCAGTAAGGAGGGGGAAGGCTTTCCAGCCCACAGCAGCCCCCTCCCAAGCCCCATAAGCACCGCGATACAGGCATTCCTACACGATGTGACAACCGGCAAAGGGTGCTGTTTGCCGCTGGTGTTCAGCTGCAAAACCTCTGTAGGTGGTGTTTTGAGAAACTACAAAAACAAGAAAACATTTGTCTTTTCTGCCACCGTAGCTCTTGTCAAAGAGTTGCACAACCACATCCCACAGCTCAAGCACCAGGAAAGGCAGCGTTCAGTGCACTACAAATAAAACCCTCCTGCTTCAGGGCAGGAGAGCGAGCTTTTTGCAGATGGCACAAGAATCTGATGTGCTTTTTTTATTGTGTTCAGCAGGCCTTTTGGGTATATTGATGAATAGCAAGCAAGAAACTGCTCACACTAGGATTGACTTGGTAAAAAAGTAAAAACAAATCAAGGAGAAACTCACCGTAAATATCAGAGGATGTATCAGACTTCTCTATTTGAATGTGCTGTGTAATTTTCTGACATATTTCTATTTCTTTGTACAGCTGAAGAGAAAAATAAAACAAAAAACATAAAAATATAATATGTTACAGTGGGAGGACACATCAACTGTAATAATTTTGAACTTTTTTTTTCAATTACACATGGAAGAAATAGACTGTGGTCTTTATTTATCAAACAGCTTTTCTCTGCCTGTGTGAGATGTATTAATAGTGTCCCTAAGCTTTACTGTTAACACACAATTAAAGAGGAGGAAGCAGTGTTTTGCTACCATCATCATAAAAGCAAGGCTACATCTATTTTACTTGGTCAATATGATTTTGAGTGCACAAGAAACAGAACTTCTATTCCTGTTTTTGTATTTTATGGGTGGTCATCATTTAAAGTTTTTACATTATTTTGATTAAGGCATTTGAGGAATTCAATTATTTGATAGTACTAAATCACAAGAAGTGATTTTGTTTCTTAAATACTTTCCTTAATTGTCAGAAGACTACCAGATTTGATATGCAGTTCGCTCTGAGCATGAAATTTCACCTTTAACATATTTATGTTTATTTGCACTTGGAAAAGTCCTTAAGTCTTTGAAATGGTCATTAACATCCTCCTGGGAGACCAGCACAAATTCACACCTAGGTAATAACCCAGAAGCAGCAGGAGTTCACCCTGCCTTTCAGGGTCCAAGCAAGTCCCCCACAGGCTTACACCCCTCCACCACAGCTCACGTATTTTCTGCTTTTAAATCACTTAGGTTCTCCTTCTGTCTTGTGTGGCTCACTATTGTACCCGAATGAAGGGCTCCTCATGCCATGCGAGGCAAAGAAATCACACTTCTCCAGACAAAGTCACCAGGACTAGATATTTTTGACATCTTTAGGAATCAGCCCTGACTTATTTCTTGTAAGACAGCCTTGACAGACTGGAAACCTCTGGCTCAGAACAGGTTTGAAGCTGGGTTTTTTTCATAGCACAGGCTAGCACTTAACTAACAAACCATCCTTTTGTCTTTCGGAAAAATCATACCCACAGGTGAATAAGAGTCAGCAGGTAAATATGAATTTTGTTTACCTGCTGGTATGAGTGTGTAAAAAAGCAATTCACAATAATTAACAGTTTGAAACTAAGTGGCATCAGTGTTTGGACTGAAGTATTTAAACCATTTCTTTAAAAAAAAGAAGACTGACTCATTAGTGAAACGTTTCTTTAATAAAATACCATTTTATCTCCTGCATATATCAGCACTTACACATCTGTTTAATTGCAAATATTAGGTATTACAGAACAGTTCTATAGCCATTTAAATGATGGAATATAGTAAAATAAAATGTAAAACTAAATAAGTATGCCACACTGACAATAGTTTTTAAATGCACTTTTCAAATACAGTAACAAATTATTCAGAACCTGAAAAAGAGTCAAATGACATTTACAAAAATCTCAGCTAGATTTTAGCAAGGGTTTGAAAAAGAGGAGAAAGAAAACAGGAGTGAAAACTGCAGTATTTTCAGAACAAAACTTGTGTCTGATCCCTGCAGTCATCTAAACCGAGTACGCAAGACTAAAATCAAGGAGGATGGCTGATGTGCTGTCACAGGGATACAGGAACCACGTTCTGCCTGCATCCCAAAATGCTGTTTTCAAGCAAAAAAACCCCTCTGTTGAATGGGAGGCAAGTAACTGGCAAGCACAGACTGCGGCTGAGTTGCCCAAACCAGAGTGCCAGTCTGACATGAGCCCTGAGGTGCCGCCTGTGTCTGTGCCCCACACCAGAGGCAGGCAGTGTATTTGGGCCATGGGGGCTCACACCATGGAAATATTGGCACCACAGGCACTGTAGGACCATAAAATCGTAGAATAGTTTGGGCTGGAAGGGACGTTCAAAGTTTGTCTAGTCCAACCCCCTGCAGTGAGCAGGGACATCTTCAACTAGATCAGGTTGCTCAGAGCCCCATCCAGCCTGGCCTGGAATGTCTCCAGGGATGGGGCATCAGCCACCCCTCTGGGCAACCTGGGCCAGTGTTTCACCTCCCTCATTGGAAAAAATTTCTTCTTCATGCCTGGCCTGAATCTTGACTTTTTAGTTTAAAATCGTTACCCTTTGTCCTGTCACAACAGGCCCTGCTAAAAATGTGTCCTCATCTTTCTTATTACCCTTTTAAGTACTGAAAGGCCACAATAAGGTCTCCCTGGAGCCTTCTCTTCTCCAGGTTGAACAACCCCAATGCTCTCAGCCTGCCCTCACAGGAGACATGCTCCAGCCCTCTGATAATTTTTCATGGGGAGCTCCCTCTCCAGACCCAGCTCAGGGTCTGGGCTCTCCATATAGAGGTCTGACAGCAATACCAGGAGCATCCCAGGGAGTTCACTGGGCAGCAGGAGTGCCCAGGGATGGGATTTCTTCCTGACAGCAGCAGCGTTTCCCCTTTGAGCCACTCCAATTCCTCACAGTGTTTCTCATAGCACCTTGGGGATACTATTATCTGAAGATTTTCTCTTTCTTGCCATTTTTTCCTCTACCTCTTTTGGTCCTGTCCAAGCACCCTTTCCCAGGGTTACCTTTTCCAGCAGCCCTTATGCTTTCACCCCAGCCTCATCCTACCTGCAAGATTTTTGGGTAGGCCTCTGGTCTCGTGCTTCCATCTGTAAGTGCCACCTTAGCCAAAGGAAAAAGTTTGGCATGCCAAGCTTCAGCCAACACTTAGTTCAGAATAAAAGGTGCTTAAAAGTATAACTGCCTGGTACAGCATCTAATGCTAAATTCTCTCTCCTGAGCTCTTAGTAGCATTTTTGAAACATAATAAACTGAGCTTGTGAATTTTTGAAAGACTATGTCAGAGCACAAAACATCACCATTAAAGTTTTGGAGAGGAATTAAATATGGATATTTAATCTCCATTTCCTATTTCAATACTTCTGATACATATTGCAAGAAAAAGGAATATCATCCTAAGAATTTATGTTTACCTTTTCTGCAACATTGTTATGTCTCTAAAAGCATTTTAGTAGATGGAAGATACCCCTAGCAAGGTGACAGCAACATTAGACAATATTACAAACAGTTATTCAGGAGACTACAAAAATAGAGGCATTAGTTTTATCATATTGTACCAGAGTAATTTAATTAAACACTTAAATAAGGTAACTCAAATTTTCTCAAGAAACAAACACATACACACTCAAACAAACATACAAATGGGTGTTGTTTTAATGTTACTACATTAGATATAACCCTGCAGCACCTTTCTATATTATAATCTTTCAGCATGTACATAGCCGCACCGACTGTAAAGTTTTGGTTTAATTTCAGTTTTTCAGAATAAACAATAACTAATTACTATGTGAATCCTACCTGCTTTCAAGACAAGTCCCCAAAGACCTGCCAGGCAATGAAAGCTAAAACCTGTTTCCTCTGAGTTTTAATTTTTTACAACTGTATTCCACTTCCCAGTCTTAGTACTTCGCTAGCACTTTCTTAAGTCTTTTTTTGTTGTTGACGGTGTTAATGGCAAACACCAGAACTTATTTTCTAAATGAACAAAAGCATCCATAATTGGCAAAGTTTTACTTTTTATAAATAAAACAGCCACCAATGTAAAGGGCTTTAAAAAGCTTTACAGTGTGCATGTATAAAATCATAAAGTATGACACTAATTCTGTTTGGTCTTTCTTTTTTAATCTCTCTTTTGAAAATTCCTTTGAAGTCTGCTTTTGAGATGAATGATATGAAAACATCCAACTGAAGCAATTAGAAGACTACATTCTCACACATAACTCTTTGTAACTTCAACATTTGCCTTCCCATTCAGGAAAAAAAAAAACAGCCAGCCAAACAAACAACAAACAAACAAAGTACTTGTGCATTTCACCCCCCTCTTCACACATGAGGCAAAGCGATCCAAACAAGAAATACTCAGGCCTCAACACTATGTCTTTAAAACCACCAGGGATGATATGAACAACAGGAAAGGCAATCTTAAGAGAAGTTAAGCTTAAATATATGTTACAGTGACTTTCACACATTACTTATGGTTGTTCCTTCTCTCTCTCTTCCACACAGATGCATGCATGCACCAACTCTCTCCTCAAGATGAAAAGTCTGGAGAGACTACTTTGCTATAGGCCAATTTGCTATGGTCTGCAAAGCACTGTAAGTGCAAGTTAAAAAGCATAACTCTGCATATTACAAATGTCAGATAAACACTAATTAATAGCGTCCTACCAAGTGACATTTAATTTTATTCAGTAGGTAGCATTACCAGTTCATAGATATCCTCTTCTGGCTTTGGTACATAGAATTGCATCTGGTTTTCAATCAGGAATTTAAGACGCAAGTAGTGAGCAGAGTGATCCAGCTGGTGTGTCTGCAAGAAACAGAGAAGAGGCTTTGGAAGTGAAAAGCAATGGTTAACATCATCTATACTTAGAGAATGTCCTGATCCTCACAGGGAGAAACAGGTGGGGATGCCCCAGCACCACCTTCCACAAGAGGCCCAAAATCTCCTAACCTGAACGAGAACCTGAACCTCCTCTTCTTCCCCAGGAATAAGTGTTCATTTACCCACTGACAGGGATGTCAAGGGCAGCGCGAGGTGCTCTAAGCAGCCTCTTCGGTTCTGCTTATCTGGCAATTTTGCTCCACCCCATGCTATTCCAGAAATTAGCAAAGACTACTAGAGCAGAGGACTCAGAGCATACCTTTGTATATCAAGGGCATTTAAAATCACAAGGAAGAAAATAAGCATTCTGGTAACAGAAAAATGTAACAAAGTTTTTTCTGTTTGTTTTGGGGTTTTTAGTATCTTCCTCATTTAGCGAGTAAGATGTGGTAAATTTCAAGCAAGGTTATACAAAGGCAAAAATCTGTATGTCCTCTAAATTCAAAACAGCTCAGGATAGGCTGGCTCTATAAAGCTAAAAGAAGTGAAGAGTTGCATACTGGACTACATCCCAGTGGAAACAGGTCACACCATTTTAATGAATTACTAATAATTAGCTGAGGATGCGGCATTTGGTCTGGGAGATGTTAATGACCTTTTCTCAGCACAATTAATAAGCTTGATTTAAGTAGAGGTTAATGCAGTGTGTAATCAAAACACATTAGAATGATGATAAACACAAAGGATGTCATTCAGAAGTTACTTTCAAAGTTCGCAAACTGTTGACTAAAGCTAATGAAAAACCCCAAAGTGATTCACAAATACAGGAAGCAAATTCGCCTCATTATCGCTTTTGAAATCCCATTATTATATGCTTTTATACACTGGCCTTTTCATTTTTTAAAAGCAAATTACCAAAGTTTCCTAGGTTGCACCAAAAACAATGGCTCATCTGAAAATTCATGCAAGAATGTCATTGCTGCCTATTTATTCTGTTTCTTTAAAGGCTCGCTTATCCTGTTCAAGCTAAGATGATGATACATGGGGACTCAGCTGACAGATCACGCAGCACAGATTATGAGTAACGTACACCGAGTGACCTGTGGGAAAGATCACACCCTGACCTGGCCAAATTCAGCAAATACTCAGAGAACAGTGAACATTTTTGAAAGTCTAGGTTAGCCCACGAATAAAAAAGAGCTACCAAGAAGAAGAGGAAGAAAAAGATATCTATTGCTGCACTATGTTCGAATATGTCCAGTTCAAAGACCAAATTATCCTTATATGAAATTGAATATCTGAAATGGGATCACCTCCATAATCCAGACAAATACTTTGCTAATTAAATAAGGAATTTGAAATCTACCAAAGGCCAACATAAAAAAAGCTGAACATAGGAGATCCTCACCCTCTCCCCTCTTTTTTGATAAACATTTTGCACACTTTGCTTATTGTTTCCTGACAGTTTTCACTAGTTTTCTCTCTTACATGCACACACAAACAAACACCCTAGAAATTAAAGGGAAGCAAAATTGGTTTTAATTGTTCAGAAATGATACCTAGGAGTTCTGGATTACTTTCTGGTCAGGTTAGTTTACTATCCCTAGACACCAACTGAAGGGTGCCTTGCACAGCAATTAAACAATTTAACAAACATACAGAGAAGACATAAACCCCCAGACTGTACACGCCACGTCCGCAGGGAGAGGCCCATTATAAGTCTCTCTGAAAGTCTGGAAAACGCTTGAGCCATTTACAGCAAAGCCAGCGGGGAAAAAAATTATATGTGTAAAAACAATACTAGAGAGAGCCAGGCAACCTGGCAGCCTCCTCCTGTCACCACAGTGCACCTTCCCGTGGTCTCCTGCACTGAAGCTCTTGTATGCACCCTGCATTTCATGCAGCCTCAGGCAGAGCTGCTGTACTAACCCCAGTCAGCCACGGCTCTGGTGACAAGCTCCACGTCACCCACTAAATCTCAGGGCTTGGAGAGAACCCCTGACCACAGCCAGGTATTCATGTTGCTTCCAACACTGATTCTGAACACCCTGCCCTTGCAGAGGAGACCCAAAGGGCCACTTTCCAGCCTGCCCCAGCCCAGCACAAACCACAGTCTGCTGCAGAGGGATGCAAATTTACCCAGTCCCAGCCTGCGGCCCTTGGGCACAGGCTGGGAGCTACCTCAGCCACACCAGTGGGGCAGGGAGCCCATGCTCAGCACCCCGGGCTCCCCGCGGGGCCAGGGATGCCCCAGCTCTGCCAGCCACCACCCGCCCTGGGCAGGGGCAGGGTGCGCTCATGCCTGCCTGCAACCCTGCCTGCAACCTGCCCACCCTGATAGCATCTTAAAAGAGCGACCTTGCCCGCAGGTGGCGCCTTGATCTACTGTGCCGGTGGTCAATGACAGGGCTTCTGCCCGCTTTGATACAGGCATTGCATTGGGTGTGGAAGTGACAGGCAACGCTTCCATTTTCACACTTGTCATCGCAGGGAGATTTGCTTACAAGAAAATCAGGTGTGCTGACTATTTCAGAGAGCAGGAGGGAGCCAAACACAAGCTGACCAATGCTGCTTTGTAGCCCTGAGCTATGCCAGAGCCCAGCATTGTCTGAAGAGCTCAGTGGATAAATCACATGCATTTTGAGCCACCCACTTCTTTCAAGAAACACAATCAGCTGAGATGGATACCATTCATCCACTACCTTGTCATCCCATCTAAGGCAAACAGAGTCATCACCACTAAAGCTGTGATGGTGCAGCCACATCATTTCATTAATTAACATTTGTATGGCTGCAGCAAGGCTTTGTCTACCTCAAAATTTTACATTAAACTGTTTCAAATAGGGGCATGATTATCTACTGAAGCAAAGGAAAAGGCCCATTTAAAGTGGACATAGCCAGTCTGCCCTAAAATCCATACCATTAGCCCACTTGTTGTTGATGGTCTAGCTGCATCCATACACAGGAAGGTGGGAGGAGAAACAGTACAGCTTTAACGATATTAATACCCTTTTGAGACCATCCAAAATAGCTTTTAGCAGTCCAAATAAGCTTCTTGGTTTGTTTACTTCTCTTCTAATAATTTTGGCTGTGTCTGGAGCAACTAACCCAATTTAAAGGACAAACCAACAGCTTAACCAACATGCTCCTGGAGAAAAATTTACAGTCTAGGGTGTGATCTGATTCAATAGACTCCACGTGGTATAGCAGGTCAGCACACAACCCAAACTATCTATCCATTTCAGCTCCTTTCTAGTTAAAGCGAGGGACAGGCACCTCCAGAGGACCATTCAGCCTGATCCAAGACCCAACTGAGACAGCTGGGCTCGTCATTCCCCCAAGTGCCACCTGCCTTTGTAGTGGACCAGGAGACAGAAGAAAAGGCGTTTTCTTTCAGCTTGGTGGGGGACACCTTCACTAGCACTGAAATGACAGCATCACAGAAACATGTTAGCCATCCCACTGTGTTACTCTGGCTTCGCACTTTAGTGTCCCAAGCTTTTTCAGTAGAAAAACATCAGCTCAAAATCAGAGTAAGCCCACAGAGCTTCAGGCTTAAGTAACTTCTCAGAGACTTGGAACACAGATCCAGAGACCTAAGGGAAATCGGCTTCTTGCCCCTCGTGCAGGTCTGTTTGAAAAACGCAAATTCTGAGAAAACAGAACCTTTCTTACTTCTGGCTTTTTATCCAGTTCAGTCAAAAGACTAAATGCCATGCAGTCTTCTATGCTTGATTTCTGGTGTTATTCTCTTCATACTGGCTCTGCCTACATCCATATACAGTACGTTTTTCTACTCAATTTGAAGACATACCACTATGCAAACGTTAATAATACATACACACTTTCACACTGATCAGTCTTATCCATAGGAAACAATTTAATGCATATACACTGACTTTTCCTGACTTCCAAGTGATGATATTAGTTAAATCTTAGGAGAAATCGAGAAACCACTTTAAAACATGCTTTAAACTCTCCTCCCACCAATCTTGAATCACAGAAGTGTCACAAAGCAGTCTCCAAAACCTAACTTGCTGTATAATAACAAGCAGCAATGTTAGTGTAAGAACATATTTTCTACAATTACTTGAGTGCACTTGTAATGTTCTCCAGCAGAATAATCAAGCTCAGCTTAATAGCACAAATAGATTCAACCACATCTACAAACATGAAGAGGTTTATATGAAATGTAGATCTTGAAATGTTTACTATACCAGAACTTGACTGGTTCTCAGATGGCAGATGGCAAACTGATGTGAAATGATGTGGATCAAATATTAAAGGGGAAAAAATGAGCTGAATGCAAGAGACAGAAGAAAGAGATTGATTATTACAGCAAAGAAGGCATCCATCAGTGTTTCCCAGACCGAAAACTCTTACAGAAAGGAAAGAAACAGATAACAGCTCTACAAAAACAAATACTCACCCACCTCCCCTTCTCTTTATACAGCACCACCCCCAACAATCAAACACACAGTGAGAAGCCAGATTCTCAGCAGGAACCTACTGGAACTGGTGGAGCTACACCAGTTTACTCCAGCTAAGGATTTGGCCCTCTGAGTTAATCACTCTTACCCAAAGGAGAATATAAATCCTAAAAATAAATAATTACTAATAATGTGTCATCCAGATTCCCTATTATGTGTCCCTCCAAAAATGTCATCTTTTTTTTTTGTGAATACAATGAAGAGCTTTCACAAGCTGCAGCACTCTTTAAAAAGTGCACCTGGCAGCGAGACAAGCGCACTGTATAATTATCACAAACAAATGCCTTTCTCTCACCTTCCCTCTCTTTGGAAGCACATTCAACACGTTCTAAAAGTCCCCAAAGTTAAGCTCTTAATAGTAATAAATGTTTTCTTTTGCTGTTGCAAAAAAAGAGGACTCACTTTTCAGAACGGCACATGACACAAGTTGGGTCTAGCTTGCAATCAGCCGGTTAGTGGAAAACACACATTATGTAGCTGCCAGAACTCCAAGCTTATATTTAATTTGTCAAAGCTTTCAGCTTCTCAGCTGAGATGTAACTCTTATTAATGGCCAAATGTCTCTGATAATATATCTTGAAAAGAAATCCAGGTGGTTTTTCTCCCACTCCCCCTAAATGCAGATGAAAGCTTTCTTCCCTCTTCTCTCCTGCCACCTACACGAGGCCAACCTGACTCTGCAGTGCAGACAACAAACACAGGCATCTTCTCCTGCTGCTGCTGTTCTCTCCATGCCCTCCTCCCCCACGCCAACTGGAGAGGAGGAAGCAACAGGGGGAAGGAAGGAGGAACAGCACCTGGAAACAGGAAGATCTGAACCAGGGTGGTCGGGTGAGGACAGGGCAACTGCAACACCAGGCGATGGGGCGTCCAGTGAAAGGAAGTAGGGTGAGGGCCAGGATGTTGCAGGGCAGATGGGGAGAGGAGAAGGGTCCTGCACACAGCTCGATCTCCAGTGGAGGGGGGCTGGGTGGGTGGGAAGAGACAGCAGAGGCAGAGTCAGGGTATGAAGACACTTCAGAGGCTCATGCACAGTGGCCCAAGCAGAAAAGGAAAAAAACAGTCTGCTTTCCTCTCCCTACACCATGCCAAGTTTAGCTACAGCTGTAGGATTTTTTCTTGTGTGGTGCTAGTGTGAAAATTTCAGTTATAACTCATGTGTTTCATCTCACATACAACAGATCCCCCAACACAACGCAGTCTGAACTCTGGCATATGAGAAAAGTCACTATGAGCTTCAACTGAAAGGGCTCAGGGTTGCAGACACTTCACCGCACGCCAGGTCATGCTCGCAGCCTTTACCTTGCAAATCATTTCCAGCACGTCTCGTGTGGTGTCCCCGGGACGGATGACTGTCAGAGCAGGCTGGTTGTTCGGCAGACAGAACCAAGACGGCGTAAAGTACTCGTGGACCCAAATATCACAGTCGGGATTGTGCTGATGGACACTGCTCAGTGCCACTTCTTTTTCCCTCTAAACAGACAAAATCCATTATGAATCTACCAGCCAAATACAATCTCCCTCTTCATCAATAATAAGTGTAAGGAACATCATATCTGTAGCAAAAAGCCCTCTTACTGTGAAGTCGTTTTATTCATAAGCCCAGACTGAAGGCTTGTCTGGACAGAAAACTTTGTAGTTTCACCTGAGCAGTATAAAGTGTGCCTTCCCATGCCACCCACACAGCTACACTGGCACAATGCGCTTTTCCTGGGATTTCACCCTATGGCTACTGGGAATGCTAGGAATGCAACAAAAAATAACAGTGATAAAAAGAGACTTAAAATTAAATGCACTGTGTTTCCTGGTAAACCAATGCAAGGCAAACAAAACTGTTGTAGGAGCTACAGTACTTAATACCTAGAAATGGCAAAATAGCAAATTTCAGTATTTATTTTGAATTTACTGTATTTTATACATCCGAGTTACACTCCAAGCTATAAAGCCCCAGGAAGTGATGGAGCTGCAGAATTCCTATTTGCTGCAAGTGGGCTCACGCAGCTAAACTCATATTCACCACATGAAGAATGTGCCTCTTAGCACTGTCTTAATGCTGGTTTATAGCTGACTTTCTTTGGGGAAAGAGAAAGCAGTTGTAATTGTGGCTGCAAACGCAGAAGCTTACAGAAGCACATGAGAACAAAACAACAGAACCCCCTGTGCTCCATAGTTCTGCTAAACCCTAAATTATGAAAACCCCATACAGCCATCACAAGGAGCCATTTTCCAAAACCAGCAGCATTCAGGTCCTCCTGTGGGCAGGCATTGCCTTGGCACGCAGTGCTAACACCCCTCTGGGACTGGCACCTCCAGCTGTGCTTGTGATGCCCCATGCAGTAATAAGCTCTTTTGAGCGTGGGCAACCAGCTCCAACTCTCCCAGAGCCCTACAGAGGGTTCTCTCCTCCTCTCCTCTCCTCTCTCTCCTCTCCCTCTCCTTTTCCCTCTCCCTTTCCTCTCATCTTTCTCTCCTCCCAGTGTTTTACCTTGCCATCTGGGACCGTATCATCAAAGATTCCTTCGAGAGATTTCTTTACTGAATCCACTCCTTCACCAAACACCTGAGGAACAACAGAGTGACTGCTTTAAAACACAAATGTGCCCCTGTGCCGTCTGCGGCACATGCTAAGGAGGGAACCATGTATCTAACATCTAGCATGGAAATCAAATGAAAAATGAAAACACTCATCTCAAAACACAGCAAAGGAAAATAGTAGCTTCTAAAAAGGGAAGGGATGGTGAAGGACAAGCTGGTGATGGGGCACCACACTCAAAGATTAGAGGCCAGTTCTGCTTAGCGGTCTGTCACTGACTTACCTGACAGAGCTGGACATATTATCTCCTTTTGTGTTCGGTTTCCCCACCCGTAAAGTGGGGGAAAGGAAGGCTTCTCCACCTCTGCTAAGGCTGAGAAATCAGAAGAATGGCTCCACTTCTGGCTGTTTTTCTAATAAACCACCTTCCAAAAAGTACTTAGCAAACATTCAAGTACCGCAAGTCAGCATAACCCTTCGCTAACGAAATAAGAGCTGGTAACCCAGCACAAACCAGAGAGCCAAAATCAACAGAACTCTACGCAGGAGGAACGACAGAATGGGAATATTTACAGGATCCACCCCAAATCATCACAGGACTGCATCAGACTGGCAAACAGGGCTGTTAATGCAGCAGAAGCTCATAATTAAAACTGAAAACTTATGTTTTATAGCTCCACACCAGCACAGGTTTATGATGCTGGGTTTGGCTTTTCACTATTCTGAACCTAATATGAAGCAGAGACCATGCAAGATGGGAGAAGGTCACTGCCCTTTAGGGATTTACAGTTTACTGCTTCAACTTGGCAGTACTTTGCAAGGTATTGCCACTACACAGGAGGAGGGGAAATGTGTTCAGACACAACATTCAGACACCCTGCTACTTGCTCAAAACTTTACTTGTTCTTTGACCCTCTCCAGTATGACTTTTCTTTAACATGGAAGAAAATCCCTTTTCACGCCTATTCTTATTGAGCAGTGAGGGGAGTAGGGGTAGGGACAGGGGGAGTCAGTGTCAAGAATGCATTTATCCCCACTGAAAGAAAGAAAGAAAAAAAGGTGAGTTCAGGAAAAAAAAAGTCTGAAGACACAGCGTGGGCAGGATCCTACCTCAGGACAAGGGATAGTGCTTGATTTGGGGAAAATAGGTACAAAGGAACAGGGGTGCCGCAGCACCAGAGCAAAAAATTGGGATTGCGCTCATGGAGGCATCTGCTGCTTCCCGGCAAAACTGTGAGCTTCTGCTCAGCCACTAAATATTAGATGAACTTCTAATGTTTCACTAAAAACAAGCTAAACAATTCTGCAGTATTCATCCTCTGCTAAACAAAACAAACACCCACTGCTGCTTCAACAGAAGGAAGAAGAAATCACAGGGCACAGAACAACACTTGTCTCAAGCCTTTCTCCCTTCAAAAAGTGAAAGAAGAGAAAGAAGAACAAAGCCTACATTTCCTGCAATTAGATGAGGTATGGCTCTCAAAAATTGAAGCTATAATTAGGGATGTCTGGAAAGAATAACAAGGAAGTACCTTCCTACCACAGTGAAACACGTTTTCTAGACAAAGATCTGGGCAGTGACTGTGCAGAAATGTTTCAGCTTTTGGCTTTTTATAAAATCTGACGCAAAACAGGGACTGTCCCTACTAAGTACAAAGCTTTATGTTACTTTTGGAAGTTTTCCCTAAACTCAGCTACATTTAAAGTATTCTACAAACTCATAATTTTAATTTAAAGAAAAACAAAAAAGTCTGCACTTTTTCTTTTCCTTCCAAAGTTGTATGTGTTTTACACTGCTCCTTTGTTACTCCTGAGTTTAGGGAAAGTACCTCCAGCAAAAGCAGAATGAGCAGAAAAGCAACAACAGTAGAATGGGACCAATCCAGCTAAAGAAGGTGCGAACCCCAAATCTCATTTGAACAGGAGCTGCTGTATAGTTATCTCTAATTACAGTCACTGATTTTTGAAGAGGATGTGGAATACGGTGACTATACACTATGAAAAATTATAAATGGGCAAGTTTAGGGTTGCATGTGTAAGTGCTTGATGCAAGTGACTCTCTGCATGAGCTGCATTCTGCACTGTAACAAATAAGCCTTGAAAATAACAGTATCTCAAGGTCCCACACACTTACCTGATTAATGCTTGGCCTCCCTTGCTTTTTCTTCGAGGTAGTATCCAGGCCCCAAAGAGAAGAAAACCTGCTTCTCCGTTTACTGGCAGATCTGGACATGGCCTGCGTCCTTCTCCTCACTCCGGACTCCCCTGTGCGAGCCGCCACCTGTCAATGCCACATGGTTTCAAAATCAAAGGTTGCAGCATCCCACCGTACTGCGGCTTACATAATCTAACAGACAGTGGAATCGGGTTTTAAAAAAACGAGGCAAATCTTATGGCAACATGTGTACTCACAACAGGGACAATGGTGATGCTGCCAGACTGCTTCCTTCTCACTGCAATTTAACTCGCTTCTTCCAACATCAAACATCAAAAATTAAAAGGGATAGTACCCTCCCCTTCCATTTGTTGGCATTTAATCAGAGATATTTTGAAGCAGCCTCATCATCACAGAGCAAAGCCTCTGCACCAGTCAAAGTTTTGGGTGTCTTTCTTTTTTTTTGTTTGTTTTTTAAACAAAGTGTTAAAGCTGGACACACAGAACCTGAGATTTCTAAACTTATCTGGCGCTCCTGAGAAGCCTGGTCTTTCTCTTTGCTCTTTCCTGTGGAAGCACTCTGGGCATCCTGGAACTGACTCATCGCTGTTACAAGGCCAGATAAAGGCTTGCAAATATGTCAAGGTATTTAAAACCTGCACTTCCTTAAAGATAGCAACATTTGAAGGAGTGAGTAAAACACAGGAAGAAAAAAAGTGAGCTGAAATGACCCTTTTGATCAGAGCAATATTAACTGCTTGGGTATTTGAAAAATGGCCTGTGGGAACCCCTTTGGAGCGAAAAGAAATTTGCCTTTATTGAGACCAAATATTTGGGGAGCATTTCCCAGAGGGGGAAGCTCTGGTAGAATTTGGTGTGACATTAGTCAGAGGTGAAGTGTTTAGGCCAAAGTTTAAGCAGATTTCCCACATGGAGGTGGCCTCAGTAGAGCGAGCTCCTCTCTTGCAAAAAAGGGAGTGGTAGGAGATGGCAGGTATGAACGGGAGCGCACGGTGAAGCTAGACAGACAGACAGACAGACCCGCCCTGCCAGGTTGGCCGTACGCTTCCTGGAGCACTTTTGTACTGGATTCCCACAGCCGAAACTAGCAAAATGTGATTGTCGTTTGGCAACCCCAGCGGGAACACCCAAATCTCCGAGTGACGCCCCAAGCTACGGAGCTGAGAAACTGGTTGTTTGGGTGCAGTAGAAACAAAAAAAACAATATAAAGAGAGGAGGAACAGCAGGCTGGTTTGTGTACCCAGGGAACCGTCACTGTGTGAGTAATGGTGATTCTCCGTGGGAAATGTGGAGAGATCAAGGAAAAGGAGAACTTAAACACGACTGCGAGTGTCTCCATTTCCACAGCCTGGACTTGGGAGATGTTTCGTAGCTGTACCTGGGACATTTGTGCAGAGGCACATCCTCTGGCTAACCTGCTGAGGAACATCTTCAGGAAGAGTTAGGGGTGCCACACTATCACCATGCAGCACCCAGCCCAAGTCTGAGACTCACTGCACAATCTCCACAGTATTGAGGGCAAAGGAGGACACGAGAGTTTGCTTAAAGGAGAAGAAAGCACGTGTCTTTTCCAGAACAACATATTCAAAACATATTTTTTTTTCACTTGGCTCTCAAGAGACACCAGCATGAAGAGGAAGACTGTTTTTCAGGCTAACGCTCAGTGCCTTGCTAGATGCAAAAAAATAAGCATAAATGCAAATTACAGCCCGACACTTAAAAAAAAAAATAAATCCACCAGCAATTATCAGGATGATGATGCTAATCTTTTCATACATAAAAGAATAAAACCGCCCCTGACTGAATTACAGCTCTGGATTCAACTGAAGAGTACAGCTGACATCTACAAGACAACAGTGGAGCTCTGCTATTTCTGTGAAGCTTCAGGAGTCCAAGCTGAAACTACAGGAACTTGATTTAACTTCATTAAAAAGCCACCACTTTCCAATACATTTCCCTGTATTATTAAGAGCTGGGTTGTTACATTATTTAAACAACCATTTTAAACATTATTTCCTGCACCATAAGTAGCAGAGCAGAACATTTCCCCTCCCTTGCGGAGCATCAGGTGTTGATCACTGGAGACCGGGTATTAGACTAATTGGTCAGTAGATTCATCCATATGGTAGAAAGCAAGCCATGCCCAAGATGGTCTAAGCCAACACGTGCTGAGGGCCTCAGAAAGACCCCTATTGACTTCACCGGAGTTTTGGATCAAGCCCGTGTGCACAAACATTAGAGATGAACCTGCCGTTGTAACAGGAAGATTTGTTTACGAAAAGCATGTTTATACTACAGATCTAGAAATTAAAACTAACATAGTTAGGAAAAACATGGTTCTTCCACTTCCATAAGGCCACGGCTGGCAAGCATCTGCTTTTTAATCTATATCCAGGACACACCCCTTCCAGGAAGCAGAATCTTCTGCATGCTGACTAAGGGCTCACCCCCCAGGTACAAACTGTTGGTTGTCGACGTGATCACTGCATTGGACATGTGAAACCATTTTCAGGTTGGCAAAGATGACCTCTGGCCTCTGGCCAAACTTACCAGCGCATGAAACGACGAGACTGAAAAGATTCCAAGACGGCCCATCGCAACTTTTGTTGGACGACTGGCAAAAGCAAGCAGTCTTTTAGGGTTTGGGAGCTCCCCTCCCTGGAGACTAGCCAAGTAACAGCGGTACCGAAATAGGTCCATCTGGAACTGTTCAAGGTTTTGTTCCCAAACGAAGATCTGTGTACAGCGAAGATTGAAGAGTGAGACGCACAAGAAGAAAAGGGGAGAGGAGGAAGAACAGAGTGGTAAATACCTTAAGAAAATTCTACTGTTCCCAGTAAGATGCCTCTTTCACCAATGCTGATCTCATTCAAGAAACTTTGATTACCCTTCTTTGCCGCTCTCCCCTACCCTCCCAAACCCAAACAGGATACAAATAATAAAAAAGTTTTCATTAGATAGAAAACAACTTTTTTTATGTTTATGGTAGAAGTCTTCTCCTGGGACAAGCACTCCTTTGATAGAATGTTAATTAATAGGATTAAAATTCCATTTTTAATTTTCTTTTTATTCTAGGATTCTCTTCTGAGCAGTCCCTTAAGAGGCTTTTTTCATGTATCAAGGGCATCTGAGAAACAAGAAGACCAAACCCCACCAAACTCCACATACAGAGCACATGGAATCAGCAGCCGCAGCAGCGGCACTGCTGTAAGCATCAACAGAGCTCACAATACTTGAAAAAGTGTAGTACACTGGGGATAATTAATCTTATCAGTGGAAGAGCACTATAATCAGCCTATGTAAGGACTTATTTAAATAATTCAAATTGCTGATAGGAAACAGTTTCAAAGCGTTTAGAAAAACTCAGTTACATAAAGAGAGAGATTGCTCTGCCCTCTCACTGTGATTGACAGACTTTCAGTGAAGCCCTTTCAACAGAGGCGAGCATCTCCCCTCATCCCTCCCCCTTCTCAGGGGCTTCCAGGGGGTACAAAATCTCTTTAGCTTAGCGCATTAGGGCCCTGGCTGCTCCCTACGGTTTGCATTATAGGCGTGTTTGGCAGCCGTGGTTAAAGAGCTACAAACTAATGAAGCAGGAACCATATGTTAGCTTCCCAAAATAAGGTGCCATTGCAGCAGCAGGAGAGACATCTGCTCCCTGCTCTCCGCTTCTGAAACACAACTACGTTGTCCACTTGAAGTCAGGAGGAGTGGTCCCATGAGCTCATGCAGTCATGAGCTCAAGGCAGGCCCTTCTAACAAACAGAAAGCAGGGATGGCTTCTTCATCCCATCTGCCCACAGAAGAACCAGCCTCTTCCACACTTAAGACAACAGCAACTGCAGTATTTGCCCGTCTATGACCAGCTCTTCCCTAAGGCACCCTGCTGACATAGCCTGGTGGCCTCTTCACTCCCATAACATTCTGACTCAACCTCTGAGCAGACATCCAAATGTCTTGCATGAAGGCCAGAAGAGGACAGCCCATGCTGTACCTTAGTACACGTTGTTTGGAAAAAGGGTGCAACTAGGGCAGCCAGCACAGCTGTCTTCTCTTTAGTGACCAATAACAGAACCTGAGGGAATATCAGGAAGATGTGCCAGGAGAGGTTTAGGTTAGACATTAGAAAAAGGTTCTTCCCCCAGAGGGTGGTGGAGCACTGGAACAGGCTCCCCAGGGAGGTGTCACGGCCCCAAGCCTGACAGTGTTCAAGAAGAGACTGGACAATGCCCTCAGACTCATGGTGTGAACTGTGGGGTTGTCATATACAGGGACAGGAGTTGGACACAATGGTCCTTGTGGGTCCCTTCCAACTCAGGGCATTCTATGAGCTCTGCTGCCAACACACATCCCACCTGCTCTGGGGAGCTCTGCCAGCACACACGCAGTGGGAGCAGACAGAGGTACTGCTAATCTGAAGGTGGCCTTAAATATTTGCTAGGGTCTTATTTCACATAAGCAAGCAAGATTACTTGATCCAGTATGGTCTTCTTCTTTTTGGAGTCTGTTACTGAGGACAGTTGCATTTCACCCATTTTCTTCATCTTCTCATCCATATCAATCTTCTGCTCCAGCTTTTTTATCTCTGTTTTCAGGAGCTTGACAGTGTCCTCTTTGTGATGCTGCCTTGCCACTGCAGTTGCACAAGCTGAATGGATCGCAGTGATCCAGTTCTCCAATTCGGTCTGGCTAGAGGTCTGAAGAGAGGGAAAGGGGGAAAAGAAGTCAGGATCCTCTTTAAAATTGATTGGAGATTAACAAATGCAATTCCAAGCAGTTCCTTTCCTTTTGCTCTTAAGATTCAAAGCTTTAAATCCACTTAGAAGAGAAGTAATAAAAACCCCATCATTCTTAAGCAGGCCATTTTTAACTCAGCACTAGGCACTGAGCACTTAGAATTACACCTATATCTGTGCTTTGCAGCTGTACAGTGTTTCCCAGTAAGGTTTTAGGAATTACCTTCCTTGTTCAATGCAATGCTGCCCGAATTTGTAGCTCAACACTTAAAAGATATTTTCTGAACTCCTATTTCCTTTGGACAGGGAATGTGCCAGCCTCCGTGCTCTTCACAGTATGGAGAGCTTTTTTGGCATACAATAGTTAGTAATAAATTAATGGCATAAAATGTGACCATGATATCTACAAGTAGCTTTATTATGATGTCTTTCCCCTTCTAAAGGTCCTAAAGCACTCTGAAGACTGTTATCATTAAAGGCAAGTTCATTGCAATTTCTACAGTTCTGGTACTGTCCCTTCCCAAGCATGTGTGTGACAGCTTGGGAAAAAGGAACATTTCCCATCCCTGGAAGTGTTCGAGGCCAGGCTGGATGGGGCTTTGAGCAACCAGGTCTAGTGGAAGGTGTCCCTGCCCACGGCAGGGGGATCGGACTAGATGATCTTTAAAGTCCCTTCCAACCCAAACCATTCTATGATTCAAAATATTAGCCTGAGGCATTGGACATTTTTCTGGAAGAGCACTATTCTGATTAGAGGCTTTTGACACAAAAAGAACAATATTTCAAAGCGTCCTTTTTCCAGACTTTCAAAATAAAAAGTAAATCTCCTTAGCCTTCTTACTAAACTCCATTCCCTTTACAGTAGGTTATAAAACAAAATTTACAGCCAACTCAGGGTTGCAGTGGACTTTCTCTGAGTCTCAGCCTTTAGCAGTAATCACACTGATATCTGGCTCATGCCTGAAAAAGTAGCAAGGTGCCAAACCACCTTGTTCTAATTAAACTTTCTGATGATACCCAATCTATTAATAGACAGCACAGTATGACTTCTCCAGTTGCTAGCATAGATGAAGAAGGTCATCCTCACTGTCGTCCTGGCGGTCACAACTAACAGCAAAGGATGTGGCTAATCGAAGCGAAGGAGAGATGCCCACAGAATCCCAATTCTGGAAATCATGTATGCACAGGCAGGACTTCAGGCTGATACTCTCGAAAATTCTATGGTGCTGAAGCAGGTCAGACACACATGTCCCAGAATGACACTGCTTTCCTTAGCTCAGGTTAGAAGTCCTAAGGAGAAGACAGGGTCTGCACCACAAAGACCAATCTCTTACTCCCAATTTTCTTGTCTTCAGTTAGCACTGTACAAAGTATATTGCTTAAACTGGCCAGGCTCCCTGCCCAGGTAATAATATTAACAAGCTCTCATTCATAGACAGGGGCTTACAATGTCTTATTGCCACTGCTGAAGACATGTTGAGCCTTCCTTGCTGAGGAATTTCTGCCAAAAATAGAGAAATCACTTGCAAAACGGGAGACACTTCGCCTACAGTCAGGTGGTGAAATCTAGTCCCCAGTAGAGGACTGGACTTATAATGAGATAGTATGTTTTGTTAATTCCTAGCAAAACTGTAACAGCAAGAAGTCATCTTTTTTCTTATTCAATTATAAAATATCTGTATACCATTAGATTGAGTTTTCCTTTTGGTTTCCTGGGGAGAGGAAGGGTAAAAAAAAAGAATCTCGAATGGATTGGAGGAGCTGAAGACTTTGGGTAGGTGAGTAGGCAAGGGAAATCACTCCACTTCTAAACAAAAAGACCACATAAACAAGCTGCAAACATCTGATACATAAGTATGTGGTGTCACAAGTTGCTCTGAGCTCCCGGAAAACGCATGTGACATCTGCAAGTACTGGATTTGTGTAGGCATGATAAGAACTGACTGAGCAAGGAACCATTGTGTAGGAGGTATGTGATGTCTCTAGGTGCAACGCAGTGGGAAGGCTTGTTACAAGATGTCCAACCCTATTTTTCTCCCTAAGTACACAGTCTCCATAGGACAGAAATAGTCTCCTCCGGGTCTGTGGTTTCTTCTCATCAAAGCTGCTACTACTGCACTGTGCTATGTGTGGACGGACGTGTGTGACACGAGCAGTTAAGTCACGCTGCTGAACAGCCGTACACGTGCATCAGCTGCTCTGAGGGCAGCAGAACAAGCCCTACAGCGCAGTCACTCGCACATTCCCTCCACCACTGCAGCTGGTCTCCTTCCCTTCGCCCCTAACCCATCTCTTCTTTCTCTTCTGCTTCACCGGCGATGCCTGGGCTCTATGGCAGGAGAGACACATCAAGGAAAAAATTCTGCAAGGCAGTATAAATTATTGTCTTTCATTTGAAAAGGCTCATTTTGCTTTTCCCCCCAAAGTTACATGAAAAGATACTCGTGGCATAATGACGCAGGGCTTTTAATGACTAAGGCCCTGTGTTGCCATGAAAAGAAATGTACTGAACATGACCTTTTCAGTATTTAGCATCCACTGGCATTAGTTTTATGAGAATGAAGGTTTTTCCTTAGAAAACTGCATGGAAAAGATTTTACAGCTCATATGGTGCTCCACAACCTTTCAAGCACACACTGAGACCATAAGCACCACACTTACCTCCTGGATGAAGCTCTCCAGGTGGCAAAATACATGTACCCTGCCCAGGAAAGGCATAAAGTAGAAAGGGGCAGGCAGTATTACATATGAGCTGATGGAAAATGAGGCTGAGGTGGCAGAGAAGCTAGTCCACAAAGAAAGTTTGAGGTTTTTTTTTTTGGTTTGGTTTGGTTTTTTTTCAGTATGCAATCAGATATTCAGTCTCTTCAAGATGTAAGCCAACACTACTTTCTTTGAGTCAATAAAGCGTTTTTATTTTGCACTGGTTTGAGAATCTAGCCCCTCACCTAGGAGAGCTGCAAGTACCTATGAGACAGTGTAATCTTAAAGATTTGTTCTGGAGTACAGGGGAGTGATGATGTAGGGGCATTTCCTACCACAGCGTAGCTTCTGGTTTAAGAAGGCAAGAAACTCTGAATACATTGTCACTGGAAAGTGAAATAAATAAAGGATTCCTCTGGTGAGAAAAACTGAATCAACAGAGGAGGAAATGGCACCACCTTAGCACAGGCTGGCAATTACAAATAAAAGAGTGTCATGCCTGGATTAGTGACAACTTACAATAAGAAAGTGGAATGTCCAGCTAAAAATATATCAGTTGACAAACCACAGAAATCTTTTTCAGTGAAACACATCAACGTTGTTGTAAGTACTGGATTTTTATTAAATGTAACTTGTGAAATTCAGACAGGTCTATTTTCTGCTTAGAAAAACGAAACATGCACTTTTAGCCACCTCCCAGGCAACAGCAAGATGTTGGCTCAGGTCTGTATGAACAAAGGGCAACTGGATTCTGCAACACCATTGGGGAGAGCACCTGCAGGTCAAAGCACCCCCTTGCAATTCAAGTTCCTCTTGATCTTGTAAGCCCCTTAAGCGTCTCTACAAGGTGCCATCTTTCATATATGTCCGTTATGAAAGGCAGACAGTGTTACAGCACATTTAATGCACTACTGTATGTCCTATACATAATTGGTCTGGTCTGTGTGTTATAAGCACACTGTCAAATCACACAAAATTCCCAGTTTTTACAGGGATGTAAGAATATTTCTTTATTCTTACTTTGTTCCAACCACCTACGCAAAGAGGGCCCGCTGAGTCAATAAAAACACTTGACAGTGACACAGATCTGACAGTGATTCATATGTGCTGGTGGGTCTCTTGAGTGGCATTTACCATATATATCATGTCCTTCCTCTAGCATCGCCAGAGGAAAATCCCAGACCTTCTGGAGTCAGCGCTATTTTCCTTGGTTGGAGACAGAAAAAGAGAATGACACGGTAAAACCTTTGAACCGGACCAACCTGAAAGAGGAAAGCATCCCCAAGGGAGTTGCTGAGACAGAAGACAAAGTCCTTCTTGGGGTGTTCGGGTACCGCTTGCACTATGCTGTTTTCCACCCAGACAGCGTGCTTTGGGATGCTGTTGTGGTCAATGCCTGATCTGCCATCAGTCTCATAAAAAAACAACGTGCATCCTAAAAGAGACGATTGTACATTAGCAAGCAACACATTTCAATGCAACTGCCGCCCTGCATCTATTCAGCGCTAACACTTGGGACTATAAATCATCCGTAAAACTGTCAGAGGGATGAGAGAGGATTTGTCAGGGATTGTCGAGGTTTTCAGCCCCACAGCAGAAAGCACCAGCAGCTGCCCAGGTTTAGCCTGACGAGGTGGTGGTTTCCACACCATGGGGGCACACCACAAGCTGTATGGCACACCAAGCCATGCCCCAGCACTCTGTTTCACCCCGGGATTACTATAACAGAGCAACAGACATGAGCTGAGAAAGTCACAGGAAGTGAAATAGAATCCCAGATGAGAAACATCACTGTAAGTGCCAAAGTGGGGATCCTCCACAGCCACCCCATCCCACCAAGGGGGACCAAAAGGAAGATGCAGGTGTGAGGGTGTCTCCCCTGGCAGTGCCAGGCAGCTGCCGAGCACACCAACCCCCAGGCAAACCTCCCCAGCCCTGCCTCAGCCTCCTGCAGCTGTAGCTGCTGCAGTCCCTGCGAGGCAAAGATCGAGCGATTTAATTTCTGGATGCAGATGAGTAACTGGAAGAAAAATGGACCGGAGTGAACTGTGCTTGCTGAAAGACTGACGTACGAAAAAACCCAACAAACAAACAAAAAGCATAAACCAAATTTTTGTTCCACTATTACATTTCAGTGCTGACTCACAGCAATACAGCCGTGCTGGGGACAGCAACCAACCTGCTTGGTTTTACAGAATAATCTTTACAATTCTCTACGGGGGGGTGGGGGGCAGGGAAGAAAAGGTATAAAGAGGCTGCAATTTAGGAGACACCAAAGAAAAGATCTCCTTCTCTTCCACCTTCACACATTATCTGCAGTTCATTTAAATTAAAACTGGCACATTGTTTATCTGCCACTGGAACTAGTTTTCTCAGTGCAAAGGGATGCCCTGTTACCCAGCCTCTCAGAAAACTATTTGCAGCCAAACAATAGCAGCTGTTAACTTCAAAGCCTCGCTTAAACACTAACATTATTAAGGCACAGCAATCTAAGGAGCAAACACTCCACTTGAGTCAAAACACTTCAAAATAACATTGCCTCTGTGCTCATCCTTCCCTTTTTTCCTCCCAGATGGCCCTTTGTTTGCCTGCTCCTCACAGCAAGACCTTCCTGCCACAGGATCCCCCTCCCAGGAGATTAGGGCTCCCCCCTACCCCCGAGCCCCCCCCCCTCTCCTCTTGCATTTCCCCAATCTCTCCCCAAGGAAGAGCTGTCATCTAACTTTGCTGTTGGTTTTAAAATAGTGCTGCAAATTAAAAAAAAAAGAAAAATTTTATATATATATATATATATAGTGCTATAAAAATAGTGCTCTGTAGGCAGAACAGGACTTTAATTGTTCTGAGTTTTTTGGTAAGCCCACCAACAGCAGGAGATGCGGCTCTGCCTCCCCTGGCTCACAGATGAGGCCGGTTGCAGCGGAGGAGAGCAAGGCCAGTCCCAAAACCCTGCAAGCATCGCTTTCCGCTTTGCTGCTGATGCAACTGCATGAAGATTAATTCGAGGTCACTCAAGGAGGCCAGGTCCCGAGTTTCACTGCTCTGTTAATATTTATGTACATTTATAAGCACTCAGACCCCAAACGGGGCTGGAGTGCACACCCAGTGGGACCTGCAAAAATTCAGAGGCCAAGGAGGCCACAGGGCAGCTGGGTGCTGAGGGCTGCCCACCATGAGACGGGTGACACGGACAGAGCCAACATCTCCCATGTCACAAGCTAGCCCCGATGTGCAGACCACATCTCCCTGTCCACACCGCGAACGTGTGACTTTTGAAGTACATCTCGAAGGAGAGGCCAATGGCGCTAAGCACAAGAGGAATGCACACAAAGATGAAGCCCCTGCTTGAACACACGTCGGCTACCAGCATCATCTCTAGCAAACTCTCACTGCCGCATGCCTGTGGCTACACACAGGTATTTATTTTGTCAGCAAGCCATAGACATGCTGCTTAAAGGAAACACCCAATGCTTGGAGAAGCCACCCCAGATAATGCCAGCAGGACTTCAAGCAGGGTATGAACCCCACTTTGGTGCCAGCACAGTCATGTGTCTTTGATGTACACCACGATGTGAGCACATCAACAACCATCAGATAAAAGCCCCCCTCTGAAAAACATCAGGAGTACTTCCTCGCAGTTGAGGTTAATCAGACTGAGGTTCACAGCAGCTTTTATTAAGAGTCTAGGCTATTGGTTTCTTCACCTGCAGCAATACCCAGCCCACAGGACACCACGGACACACATCTGGACAAACCCTTGCACGCTCGCTCTGTACCTTTCAAGGAAACCCAGTAATGCTTCCATTTCCTGCGGGTGGCTGACTCCACTTTCTTGTTCTTTTTGTGCACCAGGAAGTTTTTCACTGCCAGAGCGCCGGCTTTCCGTACCGTGCCCTGAGCGGCCGTCAGGAGGATGTCGGACTGCCCCGGGGAGCTGAGGGTGCCGCTGCTCTGTTCATCGCTGAGGGCAGAGCCGGCCTCCTCCAGGTTCTCGCTGTTGGCAGTGCTCATCTCCAGCTCCCGGCGAAAGTTCTCATACACCCCTTGGCGAAGCCCGTCACCCGTCGAGCTGCTCCCACTGTCGCTGCCGATGAAAGCCCGACTGGCCGTCGGGGAGTAACTTGAGTTGGTTGCATTGGAGCGTCTAGAAAGGAGGTCGGTGTCGGTGGCCGCTCCCTCGATCCCACTGTCGGTGAATTCGCTCCCTTCGCCTGCGTTGACGTCCTAGTTGGGAGAGAGACACAACGTGAGATGAAGAGCCTGGCCAAGCCTGGCCTTCTGGAGACAACAACAGAACCTGAAACGTCCAGGTGGCACCACATTTCTTCACACCTCCGTTTTGTTTGGCATTGGAAATCCCCCATGTCTTCTTCCTCTGAAGACAAAGAACTGGACGAAAAGCTGGGGTAGGCAGAACTTCCAGTACAGCTTAGCAAAGACCAGTCATACACACACACACAACAATTTCAGGTGGTGCCTCTACAGCCTTAATGTTTTGGAATATAAGCTGCAGCATCATCTGTTTACATTAAGCTAAGTTAACAGTGCTAAAGGTTTTGCAAAAGGAGAACATATGGTCGCAAAAACTGGCAGTTTCAAGAAAAGTACCAATCAACCTACGCATTTTTAAAAGAAAACATAGATATTGTACATTTACATCTACAGTTGAAGATAGATTTTAGACATCCCAAGACTGTAATTTGCAAATTATATAACTAAAAAGGTACCTTTTTTTTCTCCTAAGCAGTTAATGTATTTGAGATTGTTTTCTGTCACTTCTACATCACAAATGCTAATGATGGGCCATGTGATACCGCCTGCCAAATCCAATGGTGACAGACCCTGTCAAAATACTGCAACAGCAGAAGACCCTCCCTGGTGCCAGGGAACTTGCAGCTGAAGGAGCAGAAGAGACAAGAATACAGCCGGCTTGAGCAAGACAGGAAACAACACAACCGAATTCAGGTTTTGAAGGCTTAGTGGCTCAGCTTGCCCCCTGCAACAAGGCCAGTGCCCAAAGCAGGCTTATCAAAGGCATCTGTGGCAGTTCTTGAAGGAGGACAGATAAAGGCCAAACCCTGTCAGCAGAGACAAACACGTTAAATACTCGAGAGATGAGGGGGTCAAGGAAGAAGATGCAAAGAGGTGAAAAATATGGCCAAAACAACAGGAATGTCAGCCGCTACCTCTCCTGCAAAAGCAGCTGGTGCTTGATTTACAAGTTTAAAAAAATAAGGGGATTCTGAGAAGAGGTGGCAGAACGCAGTATTTATTTTGAGAGAAAACAAGCTGCTTGGTGTTGGTTCAAGCACCAGATTTCTATGCATCCAAAAGCAGCTCTGCAAATACTGAGAAACCCTCCACTGAGCTCTGTTTGAAACCTCCCTCCTGCGGAGAAAGAGCTGGATGAGGAAACCTGAGGGGCAGGGGAGGGTGTTGCTGAATTTGACTAACTTCTAAGGCATTAATTCATAATGGATGGGCTTGTTCTTTATAAACACAACCTCTCAAGGGAGATTTGGAGTCCAACTGGAAGAATAAGCACTTCCTTCCCTGCTCAGTGAGCATAGTTATCCTAGTCAGTCTGGTTATTTAATGCACCACACAGTGATAGACAAGCTGCTCTGGACAGGCCAATATTCCTCCCACCACATGTGAATGAGCTGAGCCGGGCTTCCTGTAAGTGCAGTCATCTACCCCTGCAGAGCGGTTTTCTCAACCACACATTTTTTCCTGCTGCTCCAATACACTTGTTTTTTTGGAAGCCAATTATCTCCCCATTTCTTCCAGCACTGAAAGGAGGGATTTCTGGAGAGGGGAACTGCTGCTGCTCAGAAACCTGTGTTTACAAAACACTGCCCCATACGAGTTTTTGTGCTGCATCACGAAAAGCTGAATGGTGCAAGTTCTGATGACAGCTCTCCATTCGAGACCCCGTGCGTCAGGGAGCCAGGACAGGCATGGCCGCTCAACGCTCACACACCTGACATGCTGCATCTCCACCGGCACCGCTACGCTGGCGTGAAACCAGAGCACCAAAGAACTGAGCCGCATCCCCGTGTTTGCTGGGATAGTCATCCCTGTAGGATGACTGGGGTTTGCATTTGTTTTCCGGGGCCTTCTTCCTCCATGTTTTTTTTAAAGCAAAAAAGTGTGTCACTCGTGCAGCATAAACAAATCTGCATTCTGCAGTGAACATTATGTAATGGTGGCAACAGAAATTACTTAAGGGTTTGAGATTTTTATTTTAGGTTAATGATTTAATAAATATACAATCTGTCTCATAATAATTTTATCCGTGCAGTACAAAAAATACAGGGCCAGTTCCAAAATTTTAGCTGATATAACTTTTAGGAAAAATATCTCATGCTTTAACTAGAATTAGTCATTTACAAAAACCAGAGAGTTACTAGAACAGACCACCAGCCTGAGGGAGATCAGATTTGTAATTTTGCCAGCCAGTATACACACAAAACTTTCTTGGTGCGTTTTAGTAGAGGGAGTATGTTTTCAAAAACAGGAGCGCACCCAGAGATGTACACGCACAGTGCTGCAATGCAGGCTCTCAAGGTTCCTCGTGCCCAGCGTGACACAGCCTTCTTGTGCAACCTTGATTAGACACAGCATTAATTGTCTTAGTTTCTCCATCCATAAATGGGGATTACACTCCATAACTGATACATAGGCATAATGGCTAACTATTTATAAAAAATTAAAGGATTGAAAATGCGAGTGAATGCTATATATGCTCGTGAGGTAAAACCGTAGCACACATCTTTATAATCTTTACCCCAATGCAAGTGATAGGTTGGATGGGTCAAAAGATCTTTTCAGCATAATGCTGCAGCCCTGCCCCTAATCGCCCTCTGCTCCCTGCCCTCCCTTTTCCTCTCTTAAATATCCCGTATCAAAGACTTCTTGCCAACTAATGCAAGCCCTTTGGTAGGAGGAGGGTCTGAGCACACGAAGGTCAGAACGGTTCAAAACCTACAGCCTGCTAATATTGTTCACGCTCATGAATTATGAAACGTAGCATTGAATGCGCTGAGCACTTTCGGAAGTCTGCTGTATGGGAAGTTCGGTCTCGGGGTTAGCAGGGTTAAGAGCCTTCATTGCACAGGTCTCTGACTTTTGAGTTCCTGCTGCAATGTCAGCTTGTTCTCATCGGAGGGTATGAAAAGCTCTCAAGAAGTAACCGGCATCTGCTCTGGCCGTCTCACAGTGCTATAATCCATCCACTGAAGGGCATTCAATTAAGAGTTCAGCAGAAAGTGCAGAGGTTTAGTATTGTGCTTCAGCGGAAACATGCCAAGGCTGAAGGGGTAATACTCCCAAGCCAAGCAACTAACTAGCAGAGCTCGATGAACATGTCACTAGGGGCACAGAAAAACTCCCACAAACTTTCAAATCAGGATGCTGAAAATTAAACACCATGACCAGCATGGCTCCCCAATAATGAGATCCATGTGGATACACAGGCCTTTGGCTTTGGCGTCCAGCTTCAAAGTACCCACTGACATGGCCACCATGAGCTACTGCCCAGACGCAAAGCGAACATTGCATAACCTTGATGAGAGCTATTTAAAAGCTATTCACATTTCCTGCTCAGTTTCTCAAAGAGCCCCATGAGCAACAGCAACGTCCTTCTCCTCTGAGAAAGACTTATTACTGACCCAGGTCCATAACGGGACATGCCACAGAGGCTTGCTAATGAAACAGGCATTTCACTCCTCGGCAGAAGGAGTTGCCAGGCAAAGATGCTTGAGGCCAGAAGTGAACTACAGACACGGCTCAGCCTTCACTGCTCATCCCTCTGACCTCAGACCGGCATCCCTGCGGCTCTCCATCAAGACGCTGGTGGCATGTGCTGGGCATATCGTGGAAGCTGGGAGACAGCTGAAGGCTGCAGAAGGCATGTTTCTGAAGCTCGTGGTTTGGGACATTATACACACATTATAATAAATCACCAGCACATTACTCTGGACTTGTAATTGCTGTCATCAAGGGGCTCTGTTTTATTTCACTGGTTAAAAAACCCAAAAGTTTCATTCAGCTCTGTGCAATATTCAGGACACTGCACCTGATATTTTGCTCCTTGCCAGAGATCTTGTGTTTTGTATTTTCAGGCTGGCAAACAGCTGCCTCCACACAGAGGAATATTTTTTGCCCAGGCAGACCATCCCAGGAAACAAACGCAAGACTGAAACTAAAATCTGTGCTGCCACACTTAGCCTTCCCACTGGTGTTTACCTAGCTTCAGGCCTGGGAGGATAAGAGGGCAAAGCAAGAGGGAGGTGGAAATCATTAAATTGGTCACACCAAGTACAAAGCACATAGCAAAGAAAATAAAGCCTACTTATTTTTTCCAAGACAGAGAGATGGTGGAAGTTGTAGTAATAGCAGTTCCTGGCATTTTGCAAACACAACAGGTCTTGCTCCACAGAGACAACAAACTGAATAAACAGGGGGCTTTGTCCCTTTGATTTTAGATTGCTCTGTGGAAAGCAGGGAGAAAGTCACACAAAGCCCACTGCCTGAAGACGGGAACTAAACAGATTGTGTTGCACCGTGTGCCTTGATGGGGAGACAGTGAGGAGTGGCACAGATCCCACTGGGATCTGGGATCCCTGCTGCTGCTAAGGAGGATGGCGAAGCGGCATTGGTTCTTACCCTGGCAGTGCTACCATATTGGTTCTAAAAGGCCAGGATTTGCAAAAGGAGGTTAAGCAGACAGTAATGAATCATAGAATCACAGAATCATTTCAGTGCGAAGAGAGCCTCTGGATCATCAAGTCCAACCATAACCTAACTCTAGCACTAAACCATGTCCACAAGAACAGCGTCTAAATGTGTATTAAACACCTCCAGGGATGGTGACTCCACCACTTCCCTGGGCAGCCTGTTCCACTGCCTGACAACCCTTTCCATGAAGAATTTTTTCCTAATATCCAATTTAAACGTACTCTGGCACAACTTCAGGCCAAATGGAGGAAAAGGCGGGGGGAATGTGGAATGTCCAACACCAGAGAGATAAGCCACGGAATGAGAAGCCAGAGACAGACTGAACGGTGCTGCTGTTACCAACATGAATGCAGCGAGGCCCAGCAAGCAGGCCGCAGGCCAGGACAGCCCCAAAAGCACTGGTAGCGTTAGGGTGTAATGAAGTGGAATTCTCACAGCCCCACCGAATGCAGACAACAATTTAACTGATGAACCAACTGGGTAAAATACTAGTGAAAGTACCAACAACCCACTTAAATATATGTTTTTTCCTCACATGAACACTGGGTTTCACGCAAAGCGAGCCAGCGGGGAATAAAGCTGCAATGCAAGCTACATCAAGCTAGCGTACTTGGTCCTGTAGCTTTTGCATACTCACATGGTATGTATACCTCTGTATGTTCACTATAGACACATTTGTTACAAAATTTTTGCTAGATTTAGAAGATATACAGAAAAAAACTTTTTGCTTTAGAAAAAAACATCTACTTTTAGCTCACGAGGATCCGGCAAAAAGTTTCAGGGTGGGTTCCAAGTGTCTTTGTCCCCTTGTTGAAACATTTGGTACTGGCTTCTGCTAGCAAGAGACCACCAGATGGGATAAGTCTTGCCCAACTCTCAGGCTCACAACTGGACACAATCAGAGCACTTACAATAACGATGCGCTTACCAAACTTCCCACCAACAGCCCTGTTTACTGACACTAATAAAACGGCTTAGTGAATCACTTTCTCCTGCTTGACTGACAGCAGTGATTCATGGGCACTTTAGGCACATGGGACTCATTTAGTAGGAAAGCTCTGACTTCCCTAATATGAACAGTTCCTTATGTGATTAATACTTCTTTCTAAAATAGCTATTAGATTAAAAGTATCCTTTAGTAAAAGACAACTGAGTGGGGTGCTTTTCTTGGAAGGGGCTCCCTCCAAGAGAATGCAAATCCTCTGTTCCCCGTCCTGTTTAGCAACAGAGCAATAAGGTGTTCACATTTGGCATCAGCCTGAAATTGCACATAACCTGTCTGGTTGCTAGTTAGGCAAGCACCACACAATACATTTAAAATAGATGGCTAAGCAGCCTGATAGTTTGCATGCTTTTATGTGCCTGGTGTCTCTTTGAAGCTCATGTGTAGAAAAAGATTGGCCTGATAAGTGCTTTCCCTTTCTTTCCAGTACTGACTCTACCATCTCTTGATGGTCGAGGTGGTCTGTTAAGGTATGACTTGCTCCAAATCAAAATTAAATCCTTTCTCCAAAGTAACCTGAACACCTGGTAATGAATGCATTAGAAGATTTAAGTGTCTCAAAAAGAGTCAAAACATTCCAAGAAGCAAAGATAAATTGCAGATTGCATTTGAAACCAGAGTGGAAGAAATGGTTTTAAATCTGCAATGAAGAAACACAAAAGCAGCTATGGAGTTGCCCATTCTGACCAGGAGTACTACAGTTTTGAAGACTGTTATACTGAATCATGTCCACTGTAAAGTCAGAGATATTATAATAATGACACGAAGGAGATCTGCCACTGTAGCAAGGAAAAAAGTCCCTCAAGCAGATGCTGGGAGCTGAGAGAAAAGAAGGTTTTGGAGATTCCTACAGGCCTGCGTACAACAGGACAGCACTATATGAAACGAGACAGGATACACTGCATTGACAGCAGGCTTTGGACAACCAAACCAACAACCACAAACCAACACAGGCCAACTGTAGTATTCTGTTGGATTGTCTGGGGCTTGTTTACACCTCCTAGGAGTGCTGCCAAGTCCAGTGAGACACAGTTACACGCCAACTGCAATTTGTATGTGCATGCTAGACTGAGATGCTGGGAATTCAAAGAGATCGGTTACTGATATGTACGAGCAGCTTTAGTTCCTACTTCTGTGCACCTCCGGCACTGGTGCAACAGTTCTTCAGATGTCTGAAAGAGTCAAAATAAAAAAATAAAAATAAAAAAATAATAAAAAAACACAACGGCAACGACAAAAAAACCCACAACCAACCAACCAAAAAATCAAAAACACACAAAACAAAAACCACCAAACACCTTATAAGTGCTATTAAAGCTGCTCAGAGTGTTTTAACAAGCAACTAGGTTTTGGTCATGGTTCTCTGAAATCAAATTTACTCTCAACAAAAAAGGTACTAGTCTAGATTTCTAGATATTTCTCCCAGCAGCAAGCTTCACTCTTATGAAAGGATGAATCACAGTCACAGGTTTCTGGGCAACAACCCTGGGAAAGTCTTAACGCACAGATTTGGGTTCCAAAATTCCTTTGTGAACCTGTCTTGATGAATGCTGTACAGTGTAATTTGGTACCTTGGAAAGACAGACAAGGTGCCAGGCACCAAGAAGATGCTTGAATGTAGGAAGGAGATGTGCATCCACTTTGCCGCATTGGGACAAGCAGGTAGCAAACATCAATGTATCAAGCATCCATCAACCTCATTTCCTCTGCAGGCAACTCTGTGGCTGTTATCTCAGTATTACACATGGCTCCTTTGCTCCACGTTGAGTTATCACATTAGCTTGGTGTCTCTAACACAGGAGTTGGTAACATTTTTGGTTCACTGACTGCCCAGACGTTTTCCAGCTAGCATTTTGGCCCTTCCAGAAAGATCATCTCTGTAGACCACCGTGCTTCCCCAAGGAGCCTTGTTTTCTTAGCTTAGATGCCTTAAAGGCAAATTATGGACTCACGGGGACTCCTGCAGCAGTCAGGAAAGTACAGCCCTGGAGGACTTGTCAGCTATGAGATTAAAAAATGTTGAAAATGAAACTGTTCCCCATAAAGCTGCAGGGAAGTGCATGGGATAGCTTTACCCTTCTCGTCAAGCTACTGTGCAGATTTTCACTGACTCAGGATGGTTGTAGCAACAGTTTGCAACCTGTTCATATTCAGAGAGATAGTTTTGCATCCCTAAAAGCTAAAATATTGGGGAAAGGGAAGCGGGGGGGGGGGGATATTTTGATTTTGCTTTTTATTAATATGAGAGAAATCCAAGCCTGTGTGAGAATGCACAAAGGGCAACAGGGCTCTTTGCAGGAAACAGCATGAAGCACCACCATGGGACCTGAGCACACCCGCTTTTCCCTGGCTTTAGTACTAATGTCTGAGGGGTGCTACCAGATATAATACCATGAATGAGAATTAACCCATAGTCCAGAAAAGCCTCTTGCAGTGTGGTCCCTGCACACAGCTATGGACAACCATGCAGATCTGGGGTGGACGCCCACTTTCCATTCCCAGCAGTGGGAGGAAGTCTCAGCTCTTGGGCCCTGCAGTGTTTAATCTCTATGTTCCCAAACGATATGCTGAGGACCCCCCAAAACCTACCTTACTTTCATCCCAATGGACCACCCAGATGAAGAAAGCTTCTAGAGGGATTGAGCTAACCATAAACTAACGCAAGCAGCCTCACTGTGCTCAAGTTAAACAAATGGCAACATGCCCAAATCCTCAAAGTAAAATACAGGGTTCGGTTACTTTTTGTTCGCTTGGTGCCAAGAAGAGGCAGTTCTTCCTGAGAAATATAACAGAGGGGATGGAAGTGGGGAAGGGGGAAAGCTGCTAGAACAGCAGCTTGAAATCAAAACATATTATCTGGGAGGTGTTCACCTGAATGATCACCTAACTTGGAAACGTCTCCCATCTGGGATGACAACTAGTCACAGGATCACACACTGAAGCTCTCTGAAAAGAAATGTTTCAACTGAGCACTTCACTGGAAAGGATCACTACTGCAAATTGCATCCATCTAAGTAAGCACAGCCCAGCAAACAAGCAGCTGGGGCAACCTGTCTGTGATTTTTAAGTGGAAAGTACTTGAAACTAAGAAGATGTAGCATATATAGCTTTACAGAGAATACAATTATTGCCAATGGTACAAGCATTTGAGATGTACAAATGACAAAGTCCTACTGTTTAAAAAAAAAAGCCTTAATGGAGCTAGATCAGATATCAGGACTGCTGATTTGCTTTCCATTGGCTTCAGACCAAGAGCAAAGGAAGAAAAACAAATTAAGATCTTTTAAGAGTATCAAAATATTTGCCAGCGGAGACCAAAACACACATTTTCACATGCTCCTTTCCCTGACAGTATTGGGGTAGAGTTGTGTGCTCTGAATGGAGTGACTGCTATTTGCTTTATGAATATTCTGAATGGGCAATACCTGACCTAATCTCATCCACTGGGGAAGGGCAGCCTTGTGGCAGACCAGGGAAGCCCCGTGAGTTCAGGTCTGAAGCCCTCTGTTCAAGCTTTCCTCCAGGCTCCCCCTGAATCTGCTTCCAGTCAGCCAGGCTATAAACAGCTCATTTGGCCCGGGCATTAAATTGGTCTGGTCATTCAGACCCACTGAGATGTGGATTCACAAGCAGTTCACAGTGTTGCAAGCTTGGGCTGCCACCAAAATGAGTGGTTACCCCTTCCTCCCCGAGCCCATTTCCACCCCTTCCTTTAACTTGGTGAGCTGTGGCTAGTAGCTGAAAACAGAGAAGTTTGGGTTTAATGGGGTTGTTTGCCTGGAGGCTCAGAAAACCGGCTCTCCAGTGGGATTCAGCCCCTTGAGTCACCTCAGCCAAGCCACTCAAGGATCTCCAGCTTTTGGAGATTTAGAGCACAGCTTGGGCTACATCCGAGACCCTGGGAAAAGCCTCTGTCTGAAAGGCACTATAGGACTGTGTGAACAGGGGCCTGAATCAGTGAGATGTGCTCTACAGCTGCAAAGTAGTAACATATTACTTTTAGGTACTTACTAAACTATGTGTCATTAATTATAATTTAACGATACATGACATTGTCTTTGTCTTTCCTCTATTCCATCTCGAGTCAAACAGCTAAGATTAAAGGTCTGGATCAATATGATTAAGAATCATATTTAGGCTGAAAATAGCTATGTTTTCCAGACTACAAACTGAGATGTACACAATTACTTTAATAGGGGTAGAGCTTCAGCTGCTGCTGATTCTCTTGCCTGGAAAAGTGATGACCGAGGAGGGCTATAAGAACAGGCTGGGAGGTCACAAGTGTAATGTAGAGAGTGAACAGGATGCAGTGGAAGCCAGAAGCAGAAAATGATTTCAGAAAAGAGAATTCATGGGGGACAGGTCAGCTCAGCATTCTTGGATGAACTCCTCGCTCAGGAAGCCTCAAATTGCCAATTTTCTGGGATCGGGAAGAATGCCCTAAAGGCAAGTTCACCTCATACTCTGCCTGTTCCTTTCTTCTGCCTGAACACTTGGTATGTAGGGAACAAAGTACTGGGCTGGATGGTGCTTTCATGTGACTGAGCCAGTGTGGTCCTGTGAATAAGTTTTATGCAACTTAAAAACAAGCATCAGCTCTCTGGAGTTTAGACATCCTACAGAGCTTAATGAAACAACACAAACTGGTTTAAAATCCCCTGAGATGTTAAAAAAAAATATTGACTGGAAAGATATTCTATTTTTAGGCTTTTTTGTGTATGTCCTGATCCACAAAAACCTTGGTTTCATCCCCTGCATATTCTGCAAAATTTACTTATAAGGATTATTTTTTTTAAGGCTTGAGATCCCAAATTCCTTCAGGCCAACTACAGAGGCCTACAAGTAATAATAAACTTGAAAATCAGACAAAATGGGATTTAGCACGCCAAGGACATAGTCCGGGGCTGGCGCTGAAGGAAGAGCAGTTTCCAAGTCAGTTGGGCAGGAATCTTGTTCACTCTCCTCCTGCTCAGTTTTACAATGAATGCTGGAGCGAAGATTCTGTAAAAAGTCTTTGCCTTCCCTGCAGAGTTGAGGAACATCTTCTTGATGCTCCTTCTCAAAAGTTATATTAAAAACCTGGAGTGCATCGTTCTAACACCAATGCTGAAACTGAGTTTTCCAGAGGAAGTCACAAATTGGGTGATAAAGCTCAGAGAGGAATGAGCCACTCTTCTCATATGTGAGTGGATGACCATGCAGAAATGCTTTGGCCACCACGTCACCTTGGATTTTAATGCACACAGGAGTCACACCATGCTCTAAATACTGCTTGTAAAACACCATCGCTTCCCTAGAAAGACAGTCCACCCATAGCTTCATATCTACGAGGAACTACTCCTTATGTCTTCCCCTACAATGCAAATCCCAGCACTGGAAGCCAATGGAGGTCTCTGGTGTCGATGGTCATGACCACCTCAACCATCACAAAAAAAACAGAGGGGAGGAGTGGGACCTGCAGCATCAGACACCCATGGACAGACAAACTGTCAGCACCACAGCCTGGCAAGCAGATTTTGCCGTTTGACCAAAAAGTCTTCTGTACATTCAGGATGTCTTCAGATGACTGCCTTTGTAGTGCCCTTTGAAATGTCAAAAGAGGTCCATGCCCTACGGTCCATGCTGTATCCCCTCATTTGACAGTCCAAAGAAAAGAGCAGCCAGAAATTATCCACAGAGGAGGAACAGGGAATAAGGAGGTGGCAAGATGGGCTTATGGATGGCACAGAACCACATCTCAAGGTTTCCATTCCCTAATTCCCCCCTCTGAGATTTCAGTTAGGACACTTAAGAGCTGGAGAGCATGAGGTGACATTTGTCTCTGAACATTCACCAGGAGGAGGAGGAGGAGGGAGTCTCCTGCAGGCAGATGTTTGGCTACAAGCAGGACACAACAGGGCCCTTTCACAAAATCTGGATCTCAACAAGCAGGTTGTAGGATCCTGGGGATCTCACAACCCACAGCCAGAACAAGCTGTATCCAACCGGAGCTTGACTCCCTTCAAGCAAAAATGGGTGAAAATGTCAGCCAATTAAGCTTTTTCCACCTACATCAAATCAGCTCCAAAAGCCAAACAGGATCCCAGCAGAGCTCTCCAGGAAGCCTCACTTCAGCAGATCTGAACCCTTAATGTTAAAATGTTATGAAAAACAGAACTACTACGTGGGTGCCCCAAAGTCACCCTGTGAATATCAATTGCTTGTGCATATTGAAAGTAATTGTCTCTCCAGTATTAAAAAGCTCTCCTTCTCAATTAGTGGAAAGTGACTCCCACAGTTCAATTTAAGGTTTAAATTTGGAAAGGAGAGATTTTTTTTTTTTTTTTTTTTTTTCACGTAAACCATGTACTTGTAAAGAACCCATGGATAAGGCATCAGAACAAAACAGGTACAGCTGTGATACTGGCACCTGCTTTCTGTGATACATTCAAGGATGGATTTTTCCAGTACAAGTGATCAACACATCACAAAAATTACAGCTGCTTGCAACTTCTAATAAATTTAGCCCACATAGGAAATATGATGATGTATATAGATGTAGTTGAACATGCAATGTAGCAGTGGCTGTATGGAGGAATCAAACACAAGGGCACAAGCCCATCGCTGTGGTCTCAAGACTTAGCCTGCACTTGGTGTCTTATGTTTCCAGGGATCTCTTTAGGAACTAGACTAGCCAAAAGGTGATATCTACCGGTGACCACTAGGACCTTCCAGCACTTCTAGCACCAGGGCAGGTGAGACTAAAAAAATTATGCAAATATCCCAGCTACAACTTTCGAAAAACTGAAAAAAAGCCACTGGCAAATATAAACCCAAATTCTTCTGCAGATGGGGAACAGTGATCTGGGCAGAAACCTCACTCCTGGCTGTGAGGCTCACTTAGGTGACTCTGAACAGGGGAGCTACTTCTGCACTGTTAAATAACACAGAGGCAATGACAGGTCACTGGCCTGGAGGCCAACTAGGAAAATTGTGTCCAAACCATATTATTCTTGGCCCTGGGTCACCTTTATGTGGTGGCCCTAAGACATATAACTATTATTTTGTGGGGTTGGGATGCAGGGGGGGCAGCTCAAAAAGCTGGAAAAAACATGAAAGTTTTGCCTCTAGTCCACTAAATTATTTTTATAGCATGGAATGTTTTACAGCCTGATGACACATACGGCAGGCTCTGGGGCAATGCTCAAGGTAGTCATCAAGAGTGTGAAGCCCATTGAGAAAGTGTTGACAGACTGGGAAGGGCAGAGGGAAACAAAATTCTCCAAACTGTGTCCAAGTACCAGCTGGCACAGACCAAAGCAGCGCCAAGGAACACACTAACAGCAAAGCAGTAAGGCCATCAGCTCTACATCTTGGCTTCCACCATCTCAGGTAGGGTAACCATCACATTCAACTTCACACTAGGGGTGTCAAGTAAAGATGAGTAAAGTCCTGAGACATTGTTGGACTGGGGACCTGGTACAGAGACAGATTGGCACCTTCTCTCCTCTCACCTCATCCAAAGCCACCTAATCAGGTTCACCAAGGAACTAGTCCTTTGTGTGCAAATTTGACGTTCCTTCTCACTCTATCTGTCAAAGACATAATGACAGTAATTTCTCTAAGCTTGCTAAAGGTAGGTTTGGGTTAACATGTCTTCATTGCTGACAAGTATCTTATACTTACTGTATGGTGCTAGGATTAAAGGCTTGGAAGGAATTTTGACCTTCCCAAAGCTTTAATTTTGTTGAATTTGTACATGGTAGTAATCACTGCTGAGACTCCTTAGAGCCATCATCTCCACACTCAGGAGATACACCTAGTGTAACCAGCCCCGCAAAGTGATTCCTCTGGGTATGGCTGAGGCTTTGCAAAATGCTACGCAAATTCATGACTTTCACTAAGTGCGTCAGAGGAATCTTCTTAATGCCAAGATAGGCACCAAGAAGAAAAACAAATGCTTCGCTTTTCACCAGTGACGCTGTTCTCTTTTTCTTAAATACACTTGAAAGGGGGCTAGAGGCAGCAGTTGCACCTAACAATCTCCATGAAAGCTGTTACGTTCAAGGCTGCCAAATACCATCTTTTTTTTTTCTCTTGTTGTTGTTCTCTTCCTTTTTATCCTGCGCTGCCTTGATGGAGCACTAAAGCGTTTTTTGCGCTTGCACCGTAAAAACACCTCCAAAAATAAAGAGCTGATTTTGAAGTACAAAGCTGCTGTTGTGGGATGCCACAGCATCTGTTTTAACATGTCATTTTTATATTTAGAAGCAGCGTTATCTCCACAGATCAAGCACAGACAGGAAGTCACTCAGCAGCCCCTTCCCATCAGCCCAAGTCAGTGCCAGCTGATGGGGGGGTGGGACACAGGCTCCTCTCACCCTCCAGCAGCCCTCCACAGCTCCTCCGTGGCAGAGCAGCACCCCGCCTGACTCAGCTGCCCAGCCTGGTATCTCCAGCACTGGTGTCCTGCCAGCAGTTCAGCCCGGCAGCAGGACGCGAGCCTGCCGGCTTCCAACCTTGACGCAACGTGCCGCTTTTTTCCTTTTCTGGGTCACACAGCACAGTGTGCGTATGCTGCACGGCATATGTAGTTAGAAACGATGCTGTAAAATCAGGGGAGCCGCTGAAGCGTGCACAGCTCTGACCTGCGCCGTCAGACGGTTCTGTCTGCGTCCCCCAGCCATGTTTCCAAAGACTGTGCCCACAGCTAGAAAATAGTGCATGCAAAAATATGCCACAGCCAGCATCTTCCATTAGGCAGCTGGACCACCACTCTGAGAAGGTCGAGCAAGTCAGTTGAATGAACTTAAATGGAGGGCAATACACCCTCAACACGTGCGCCATACACAGCTTGTACAGGTGGGCAGGATTTGTAGCTCCTTTATCCCACCTCTAAGAGTAGTCTGCAACTTACTGTATGCAGAATTCCTGTTTGCAGCGCAAGGCAGTGACGTGTAACCTGATCAGGCAGAACACGGCCAAGAAAAGCAGGGCAAAACAAAATAAAGACCAAACAGCGGCCATCAAAGCAAAGATCACAGGACTGGTGTTCGGAAGGTGGGAGGGGCACCAGATAGAAAAGCTCATCTTGGCTCTGTGCTGCCTGTTAAAAGATGAAGGATGAGGGTATGACGTCCTCCCTGGCTAGAAGCAGCATCTTCTCCATACATCCCCCATCATTTTTCAGTTTACAGCAGGTGAGCACTGCAGCATGCAGGACTGTTTCTGGGTAATGTTTTGCATAAATGTGAATGCTGGGCAATTAAAAGAGTGAAATTTCAGCCCAGCAAGTGTTTAGCATGAAGAGGAGGGAAAACACTTGCAGGTTTCTTCTTTGCTTCCAGCCACTAGAGCAGAGGAGTGCTTGCACATGTGCAGGCAGGGGAGGGCAACGGGGCAGGGAGGGCAGAGAGGGGAGACACAACCAATGCACGTGAGCCCCTCAAGTGGAGTGATTGGTTTTGGCAGCTACTCTGGAAAAAAAGGCAGTGTCAGCACTGCAAAACACACAGGAAAATCTTTAGCTGGCAAATGCAGACTTATCTTTTCCAGAGGCAGTGAAGAGCAGAAAAGGCCCAGAGATACAGATAAGGAAGGGAGCAGTGATGGGATCAAGCCAGCTCTGAAGACCGATTAGTTCAGCTTTCTCCTGGATACAGCCCTCTCTTTGAAAAGGGGATATTGAAGGAAAACAGAGTCTGGAAGAACCTAGAATATCTTTATCTACAGACATAGCTTAGCAAATGCACATAAGCTTCTGTTTTACATAGAATAAAACTGCCTTACCTGAGTAGTTTTCGCCCTTCTGCCTTGCATGCTGTTACTATGGCTAATTTGTGGGTTGGTGGCTCCTTCGGAAAGGCAGTGGGATTTCCTACAGGGCAGCGTATTGTAATTACTGTAGGAAGGCGCATCCTCAGCAGTAACCGATGCCATCTTATGGCTCCCGAGATCCGGGATGTCGGACACTAAATTCCGGCAGTACCCTCCAAAGGCATTTCGTGGACCTCCGTTGACAGCAGCTCTCGGGGTTTTGGGGGAATACAAGTCGCTCATAGAGTTTGCGCGTTGGCAGGCAACTAGCGTCTGTGGGCTGCCACTGGCCTCCAACCCCCGGGTGGCCTCAGCATCCTTCTCCTCAGCCAAGCCCAGGATTTCCTCATTGCTCGTCAAATGCTCCTGGCTGAGGTCGGAAAGCGAAAACTCCAAGCTGTCCTCACGCCAGATGTCAGCCGATTTGGAGCGCTTCTTCTTGAAGCTGGCTGTCTCCATGAAGTTCGTGCCATTGGCCGCGTACCGATGTGACCTCCCATCGCCCTCCGCCAGGAAGGGCGGCTCGTCCCCGTAGAGCCTGCTCTCCTCCGAGTCCGGCATGCTCTGCACAGAGGCGGCGGTGAGGACGGTGCTGCTGTCCACACTGGGGGTGACAGAGGAGTCCGTGTGGTAGGAAACAGGCCGCAGGCCCATGTCCATGCGGTCCACCCAGATGGGGCTACCGAAGTCCTCAAGGTTGGCCTCCTGGGCGAAGGGCTCCAGGCCGTTCTCCGCCAGGGACTGAGGGATGCTGGGAGTGCTGCTGGAGCGGGTGCTCACTTCTGAGTTACGGTGGATAATTTTTCCCGAAGAAGCATGCCGCGTCCGGCGAGAGGCTTTGTTGGAGAGACGAAGGGAGCGGGAGGTGTGCTTGCGGCCCAGGGCGGCATGTTTGTCTCCATAGAAGGCGTGCTCCACGCTCTGGCTCTCTGCGTTCCCCATGGCGTCACAGTCTGCAAGGGGACAGAGCAGGAAACCTTAACCGTAGGAACCAAATGCGCAGGCAAGAAGACACACAGACGCCCCAGTACACCCCAAATAGCCTTTTTTCTTTTTTTTACCTACACCACACCTTTCATTGGGTCTTGCAGTATGTGCTTGAACAGCAGCTACTAATCCCACAGAAAATTATTTAAGGGAGACAGCGACCATTCCAGCAAACTTATAAATACAACTCAGTTAAATCAGTAAGTAGGAAAAAGCCAGGTGACAGTTTCGTTGGTGTGAATGAAGAGTGTAGAAGAGGGTAGAAGAGGGAAGGAGTGGACCTTGAAGCTTGGTTTGAACTGAAGCCAGTTTATCACCAAAGTGCACTGGCAATCTCAGCTCTGCACACATTCACTTGACTATTCGTATTAGCTTTCCAACTCAGAAAATCAACAGCTATAATTTATCTGCATGTAACAAGATGCCAAAAAGTAGATGTATATATGCCTTTATCTGAGAATTCAGTTTGTTGTTTGTTTTTTTTTTTTTTCCTAGGAACTGCAAATTGAAGCACCAAATAGCAAATTCACCTGTTTGGCAGCAAGCTAATGATAGGTTTGATTCCTGGAACAAAAAAAACAGTGCAACATTAAGCAGGTACAGAGCGCCCCACACAAGAAAGCCATATTATAAAAAACATATTAGCATGAATGACTCAGACTATACAAAAATAACCTTTCCCATCCTACTCACTCTGAGGCAGATAGCTACATCTAAGTGCTTAGATCTAGCAAAGAGAAAACTGAGCTGGAACACAGGGACTGGGTTTCTGTCCCCATCTCCGTACCTAGCTTCCTGTATTATTCAGTTGTGCACGTCCCGCCATGAAACAGGTTTCCCATCCAGAAGATGGGAGTGATGATCTGGATTCAACCTTGGAAAACACTTTGAGGTCTATGATCTCACTCAACAAATGTCAGAAATATTTTATCAGTAGTATGGGCTCCTTCTGGCCAAAGATCAAGAAGAAGAAGAAAAGTAAATGTTAAAAGTACATGGCCATTCAAAATTAAATAGGAGATTCTGAATTAAACACACACAAGACAATTATGTTCAGATAAATAGTCCATAAACCTGGAACAGAAATTCCGAGGTAAATCTTCCTCATTTTGAGGAATGTCTTCAGTCTTGGCTGAAAAAAAAAAGCTGCCCAGACAGTAAAACAATCTGGTTTTTTTCATTTCTTGGGGTAATTTCCTCTCTCTTATGCACCGATGGGTATTTGAGCCAGACGCTAGCAGAATGAATGTGATCATGTATTTTTCCCTTGCTATCTAAATACACACTATTGCTGCTGCACGGAACTGAATTAGCCCTACATAAATTACCTAGAAAGTGAGGAATCAATTGTGCTAAATACAGGCACAGCACTTCTGCTGTAGGCTGCCTTGGGTGCATACAGTAGAATGGAACTACTGCGATGATACTTCTGACCACAGAGGACTGCATTTCTCTGTTCTTCTACCCACCTAAGTAGGTTGTGTCTGAGGCTAAAAATCTTTTCAGTGCTGGAGCAACAGGCACCCCCATAAATATCTGGACATTTCTGTATCTAAAAGAAATATAATCGCATGTGAAGTAAACTATACCAGGAAATACCCTACATCTCCTGAAACTAATGGCTGAATTCCAGTTGACTGTCATTAGACTTGGTTATTGTACATCATTTAGAAAAATAAATGCGCTGAAGAGAGGGCAGGTTTTAATCTATAAAATATGACAGCATTATAAATCCTAGACAGGGTTTATTATTCCTTAAAAACTATGGCCCTTTAATAAGTACCGGACAACAAATGCTAGCTAGCTTTTGCTTTTAAAACATTTTAAAGCACAAATGGCATTTTGTCTTCCACACTGATGTCTGAAACCACACCTCAGTACTCCCTATCATGCAAAAGAAACTCTCTCGGACTAATGCTTTTAGCTGCTTCGATTCTGAGATTTCTGCTAACCACACTTTCATTCAACAGGATTTCCACTGGCTGCAAAGCCCATCGGAGCATGCAGACATTTATCCCCAGCCTCCAGACATGCAGCCATCACTTCAGTACCTATCTAAGGAGAAAGAACAGTTTTAAAGTCCTCTTGAAACCATGAATGATTGAAGAGAGCTCTTTACCTTCAGAAACAGAGCTGCCGAAGGGCAGGAGCATCCCCCATACACCACTCGGCGAGGCACACTTGCTGATGGAAATGCTGGGCAGAGTGGCTACGGAGAGCAGTCCCGTGCCACCACCTCCATGTAGTCTGCACGCACACCAGGAAAAATTTCATCCAGCCAAAAAGTAACAGAACCGCAAATGAATTGGCAAGCAAAGGAGCAGCAGCTCAGGCTGCATCCCATGAGGGAATAACACTGCTAGAAACACTCTAAAGAAAAGAGGAACGTCTCTTTCCTCCTTCTCCTCAGACCTCCAGGAATGTTTACTGAGTGATTTCACACAATGAGAAGTATCTGCTAGATACTGGCAAGAAGTGTCAGACTTCAAAGTAAAGAGCTGTCCCTTTTTAATTCTGTGGATTGGCCCTTTAGGTGAGAAAGTGTTTGCAAATCCCTCAGACGGCTATCTATCTCACAGATGGCTATCTATCCCTTCCATTAGCCCACACCTCGCTCCTGCACCTGGACTGAAGAGGCCTCACCCTCATCCCACTGACTTCCCTAGCATCACACTGCAGTGGTTTGCAGGTTCTGCATGGTGGGTGCGATGAGATGAGACAAAACACAGTTTGTCACCATCCCTCGTCGGAGGCCATCTCCCAGGGGAGATGCAGGGCACAACAGGCTGAGCTCACCCCGAGTGTGGACAGTCAACACCAGTGGGTAAAGCTGAGGGTGGCCGCTTGTGGGGTGCCTGAGACAAATGGCTCCCCCAGGAAGGGACCCCTCTCCTACCTTCCCGCCCCCACTTTTGCCTCCCCTCTGCATTTCTGGCTGAGCATTTCCACCAACCAATTCATGTGCTCATGCAGCTGAGTCCACTAAAACAGAAAATAAACCCCAGGGGGGAAACCAAAACCAACTATTTATTCGTTTATTTTTGCTGGGATAACAAATTCAACTGGCACATCCTAGAGGCAGCAGAAGGGTGCCCGTCTGGGGACAGAGCATGATGAGGACAGGGCAGCACGGCTGGAGGGTGACACACAGGAGCTGGAGAAGAAGGGACAGCGAGGGGCACCTCCCCCATTTTTTAGCAGCAGTGAGCTGTTAGGTCAGCACAGGCAGACGTGGAAAGGCAGCCCTGAAAGCTGTGAATTCACACTGAAGCAGATGCTGGCATCCTCAAGCTAGCAGGAGCATTGGGCAGGGGAGGGGAGCCCCAGCCACCCCCTCCCAGGGGCAGCAGCAGACACCCTGGGGCAGAAATGTCTTAAACTGCTCCAGCTCTGGCTGCCAGATGCTGCCCATCTACAGCTTAACTGAATTTAGCACACTCAATGAAAAAAATCTGTATCAAATTAAGAAAATGAGTAATGTTGATGGGAATTGCACGCAAATGCTGGTAGGACAAAGGCTCCCCTTGTTAGCTCACCCGCCAAATCCAAAGGTGACCATTAAAGACCTATCAAGGTACCACCAAGATACAACATAAATCAAGTGTGACATATCTTGATGCTTTAAACAGGTCTGTTGCGCTCAGCCAAGGATTGCGACGTGTCAAAAATCTGTTCTGAATTATTCTCTGAAGCTAGCAGAGATCAGCGTACACAGACCACGCACTGTAAGCACAACTAGTTGGAAGTTTTTCAGCAGAAAACGTTGATTCATCAAAACCCAAACTTTTCGTGGGAATAGACTGCTTTTGATGAAAGGCTCCTCTGCTCCAAGAGGCAGAGATTTGAAAACTGAAGTGGCGAGACAGGCACGTCTCCTGAGAGAGGCACCCGTTTGGTGACTCAATCGCTTGCCGAGGACACGGAAGATCAAGATTCCTCTCTGCAGCCCAAGTCAGGTAAACCAAGGGGTGGCAACTTGTTCCTCCACATCCTCAAGAGGCAGCGTGGCCATCAAGCTATCACTGCTCTGGGAAAGGGCTCTCTCTCCCAGAAGATCTGTTTTTAACTGGTTCAGAGCAGGTAAAATGTCAAAATTGTGGAAGTCTTTGAAGAGGCCAGGAAAGACACCTTTAGCCAGCTATCACGTCAAGAGACACTATAGAAGTTTGCATTGGGGTTTGTTGTTGTTGTTTTTAAACAAGATTAATCTCAACATCAGGTTATCAGCAGGAACAACACAAATTCTGCAAGAAAACTTTGGAAAAAATAGTGGTCCCTATATCAGCTACCCCAGACAAGCAGACTGACCTCTACCTGAACAGCTGAGTTTTTGCTGGATGAATCTTACATGACATGGTTACACATAAAATTATCACATTCTAGATGACCACTGATGATGGCTCTCTCAAAGAATATAACTTTCCTTTCTCTTCCCTTGCCCCTGATATTAAATATTTCTTAAAATAATTACAAAACCAGAATGCCCATTTCAACTAAACATAAGTTACCAACTCTCAAACTTGCAAAAAGTTGGGCCATTAGATTCCAGAGAAAATCTGAAATATATTAACTTTCCAACCAAATTTGAAACACCTCGCAAGACAACAGATTGCAAATTTAAAATTAGATTCTAGTGGGAGGCCCTGGTGACAAATCTGTATTTTTCTCCTGGAGCGGAGCTTGAAGGCTGTGAGAACCAGAACAATTATTAAATCCACAGCGAGCAATGAGCCTACAGAAATAAACTTTTGCTAAAATCTGCCAGCCAACAACAAAGATTTTTACAGAACTCACCAGAACCACATAGAAAAATGCACAAGACTAATAACCAAGTGCGAACATACACATTTTATTGTAATTAAAATGTGTTTTTTCAAAAGGGCAAGGGAGAGGCTGAAATTCCACAGTAAGCCTTTGAGTTTCTCGGAAACTCCAGCAGCATATTTAATTGTTTTCACATCAGAACCTCTTAACCAGCCATTTCTTTTTTGTAAGCCGCTCTCGCATATGTTAAAGCACGGGATGGACTCCAAAAAGGCCCTGCAGGCAATTCAAATAAGAGGAGAAGAGAGGGAGGAAGGGATGTCATCTGTAGCTGCTTGATAGCCATTCAAATGCCTTTGTGTTGCTAAACGGGTGTAACCATAAACCACATGCAGCTTATGCAGTTTTTCCCCTCCCGCAAACTACTATACAGCACAGCAAACTCCTAAGGAAAAATATATGGACACACATGTACCTTCCGAGGCAGTACTGGTATCCAGCGCAACCTTCCCCAAGAGAGCTGTGGCATTTAGAGGTATAGAATTGCAAATGATAGCAAAATGAACAGTTACGGGGACTGCCGAAGCTGTCAGCACCTGCCACTCAGCGACTCCGTTACTCTCACGTCAGAGCCTATGACTATATGCCAAAAACCTGGGGAGAAAGAGGGGAGAAAAAAAAAATCAGACAAAGGGTTAGCAGGAACGACTACACAGGAGGGCATCTTCTGCCAGGTCCTGTTATCATCACTTACCTAAGAAACACTGTGCAATACAGTATGCGGATGCTGTGCTTAAATTCAAATGATGAAATCTGATGATGGCAGAGTAAATGAAAAACCCAGTCAACCACCGTCAGCCCAAACTACAGATTGTGGAGAGTTCTTCCCGCCACGCTGTACAACAAAAATCCCCACAGACATTAACGTGTCCCTACTGAGAACAGTCTGTCTCAGGCAGCCCTTGAAAACCCCAGGTCCAAAAACATGCCTGCATCCAAAGACGACCACCAAGGAAGGCACCTTCCAATAAACCACGGTTTAACTTCTGGCAGCAAAAGGGGACCCAGCTGCCCAGGGAACAGGCCCGAAACTGGAAGACCTCAGATGCAATTTGTCTGCTCAGACTGTCTAATTCGCAAAAAGGGCGGTTATCCAAGCAGGGATTTCATTAACATTTTTCAAGGGCGAATCAGACACGTAGAGCAGAGCATTTACATGATTTTTTGTGCATGGTGAAAGGATCGTTGTGTTAATTGCATTCACTAAGGGGGAAATACAAGAGACCATTCCGCGCTTATTTAGACCTAAGACAAGTCATAAGAATAGTCCTCAAGTTACACACGAGTGCACTCGTGTGTGTACCAAATCCCAGCTCTCTCTTGGCCTGATATCACTGGCAAGCTCCCTTGCAAGTACAGCAGCTCAAGGTCCAGTCCCATCCACCAAGAACCACAAGCTCACCGGAGGGCTGGGTGCGCTGCCTAAGCCAGCTCTCAAGTCACTCAGTTCCTCCTTCTCCCAAGCCAAACACCAGCAGTGAAACATCAACTCAACACTGCGTGCCGAGTTTTGAGAGTTACAAACTTTTCCAAAATTCTCAAGGAACAAAAACCTTGGAAGAGATTACTGATGCCCTTCATTTTATGAGAGCTGCTTGGTAGTGAAATTGTAATCCTCACTCTTGGCTGGATTCTCAGAGAGATGAGAGTCACTGACTCCTTTCTAAATTAAAAACATACTCATTTTCTTTCTCCTCCTTCATGTTCCCCTCTCCACTCCTCACTTCCCCTTCTTCCCCCAAGCTGTTGCATGAGATCTGAAAAGCAGTTCATGAATTGCTCAGGAGCTGGCAGAAATTAATAAAATGAAGCTCATTTATATTGAAATGGACTCATTACCATGCCAGCTGCCAATAATTTCCAAGACGAGAATCTTGCTGACAAACAAGGTCCTACAGGCAAGAAGCTTCCCACCTGCATCCACCGCATGACTAGCAACCCTGCGATGTGCTTTCCTCATCTCCAAAGAAAAAGGAATTGCAATCATCTTTTTTCAGATCTTCCTGCTGCTATCCCAGAAAACTTGTCCAAAAACATAAGAAAAAAACCAAAAAAAAAAACAGACGCAGCCGAGAATTTTATCAAATTTTCCATCCTGAAGCGGCTTTTGAGGAGTTTGTAACTCAGAAAAATCTGGTCCACAGTGAAGCAAACTCTGGTTGCTTCTGTGAGAAACCAACTATAACACTGCCTCCTCTACATATCACCTGTGCTTGTCCAACAAAAATCATTCTCTCCTTGCATTCTTTTGTTAAAAGGGCAGGAAGATCCAAAGCGTATGGTTGCAACTGGATACTACATCATCCAAAGCCTCACTTCACTCCCGTACATTTGAAGGGCTGGCAGTATCCTTTGCCACGAACAGTTGAGCACCATGCTCACACAGCTTATCAGAAGAGGAGGATTCATCATTACCCATGGATTCTTTCCTGAAAAGCTTTGTTTCTGTTAACTTTTACAACTTGGAGAGCCTTTCCCAAATGAAACAGAGTCATACTTTTCAAGAAGAACATGAGTTTTTCATATTTCTCTTTGTCTGCCATTAATAGGCACTGGAATGGTCCGTGTTCCCAGGCTTCTCAGTTGACCCCAACAGCCCAGGCCCTGCTGCAGCAGAAGTTCTGGAGGTCTGTAGTGCTGAAGCAGCCTCAGACAAGGACAAGGTCTTGGCAAAAGGCCCATGCTCCTCCGTCAGGGGGCCACAAAAATGAGCAGAAGACTAGAACACCTGTGCTATGAGGACAGGCTGAGAGAGTTGGGGTTGTTCAGCCTGGAGAAGAGAAGGCTCCAGGGAGACCTTATTGTGGCCTTTCAGTACTTAAAAGGGGCCTATAAGAAAGATAGGGACAGACTTTTTAAGCAGGGCCTGTTGTGACAGGACAAAGGGTAATGGTTTTAAACTATAGGAGGGGAGATTCAGGCTAGACATGAGGAAGAAATTTTTTCCAATGAGGGAGGTGAAACACTGGCACAGGTTGCCCAGAGAGGTGGTGGATGCCCCATCCCTGGAGACATTCAAGGCCAGGCTGGACGGGGCTCTGAGCAACCTGATCTAGTTGAAGATGTCCCTGTTCATTGCAGGGTGGTTGGATTAGATGACCTTTGAAGATTCCTTCCAGCCCAAACTACTCAATGATTCTAAAGGCAGAACCAAACCCGAGCACAACCCCATGGTTTGCTTCCCAGCATAGCGCCCTTCCCAGCACAGGAGGCATTTGCTCTGCCAGTGCTGCCTGACCGAGGGGGAATCGGACCATGCATTCAGACCACCAGTAACGCACCAGTAACTGTCCTCAGGGCAGATGGACAGTTGTAAACACTCAGGCCTGGAACAGTTCATCTCATTAAAAAAAGAAATGTCAAAAAAGATTTTCAAACTGCTATGCTCTAAGACAAAATATTCAGTCTCAGAGCTGACTCCTGCAACACACATGCACACACATGCATATACATCTATGATGCATGTATGCGTGCAAGTATGCCAATACCTACCTATGTCAACGCAACTCCTCTTGTTCTTTGAAGGTTTGAAAGTAGCACAGCTGTATTTATTTCATAGCCACAAAACAGCACCTTCAAAAATAAAGCTGAGGAGTTCCCACAGGGCTCACCACACAACAACTTAAGTTAATCCAAACTGAGGAAGCCCCCAGCAAACCACCATGAATGAATTACATGGATGCACAGTAATGAAACAGAATATATTAAAGGAGGACCTTGTTATTCACCATATCTGCTACCTCTGATTCTAGGTACAGCAAAGAGAGGTTTGACTTTCACATGCTGGGAGCAGTTTGCAATGCCAAGAGATTAGGAAAAAAAAAACGGAACACCTGTTTTCTTTTTGCTCGTGGACACTTGACATGAACATTAACGGATGAAAAATATGAAAGCTGTAGTTTTCTGAAAGCAGAACTCTTCCTTTCCAGCAAGGAAAAATTAGTATGCAAGTATATCCCCTTGTCCAGTGAACATGAAAAGTTGGCTAGAAGGATGACAGTTCTCCTTTAATTGTATTTTTACTTTTTGGTTTTATGATGCCTTGCTTTTGTCAGATTCCAAATGCTATTGCAGATGCAAGATCAGTTGTTTATTAAGCAAATCTTCATCCAGCTTTGAGAAGCCCTCGGCGATTTTACCATAAACCATTATAGACAGAAAGCAATAGTCATCTCATACAGAAACTATTTAATATTAATCAGTCGCTCTGAGCTGTGGTCCCCACCCACGATCCCAGTTCCACACCACTGTAACTTCAGCCTTCGATCCTGTCTCCTGAAATGGAGAAGCAGGCATTGTATTTGTAACTAGAGGCCACATTTTGTTAGTCTTTATTACCTCCAGATAAGATGAATTGCTGCCAAAATCAATCTATCAAATCACTAGCCAGAGAAAAAGGTAAATGCTCTAGTATGCCCCAGGGTCCTGGTGCCCTGACAACTCTGGCTCTCCTCACCCCATATCCCCAGGCTGCTCTCCACAAAATGAAACACTGCAGCCCACAAGAGGTGGACAGGTGGGTGGATGGATGGGTGGATGGAAGGAGAGAGGCTGCTCTTTGCCCAGATCTTTGTCTGAGAGGGCTTTCCACGTCAGGGCTGTGTGTATGCCTGGGTTCAGAAATGCTCGAAGCTTCTCCATTCTCAATGTAGTCATGCAAGCTAAGTACGACACTAAGCTCCAAGATCAGGTCTAGCGGATTGCAGAAGCTGGTTGACTTTTAAAGCAGCGAAAGTACATGAAAAACATGTTCATTCTCATGTTTTCTTTCAGTGACATACAAAATATATAAACCTTTTTGAGAAAAATTAATTTGAAACCAACAGTGGCGTATGCTATCTGTCAAAGAGAATGGCTGCTGCTGAAACAAGCGTGATGAGGATGACCATCCAGAAAAGGCTGGGGGAACCATCCGCCAACCCACAAGAATTGGCCAGCAAAGCTGGAATTGCAAAACCTCTTTGCGATTGTCTCACCAGCACACAACCTTCATGTCTGTCATGGTTAGGAGAACAATGCTGGGTGATCGCTCCAGACGAAGAGGAGGGGAAAGAAAAATAAACCCATGTTCTCCTTGTCGAGAACTCATAAAGGAAAGATGTGGGAAGCCTTGTTCCTCCAGCTGTAGCACCACAACTATGAGAATTTCTAAGGGAAGGAAGAAAAGGTAAAAAGAGATGGAAGAAGGAAGAAAAGGCAAAAAGAGACGGAAGAAGGAAGGTCCATCAGGAGACCTAAAACCAACAGTCAACCATTCCCAAATCACAGCTAAAGAAAACAAAAGCAGAAACATGGCACTGACAAAGCACCATGGGGCCTTGGTAATGAATTAATGGAAGAGAAGGGCAGGTAGCCCAAGGGAAAGCCCCCTCTTCAAGGTTTCTATATTTATACAAGTGGATGTGAATAATTGACACAGTTGTGGGTTTGTTTGGTTTTTAATCATTTTTACAAGCACCTGAACATGTTTTAAGTCTTTCTCCTTCCCTTCCCTTTTATTTTTAATGGTGGGAAAATCCCCTTTTCGTCCCCAGGGGAAATCTGCAAGGTTTTACACGTCGACAGAAAAGGGCAAAGCAGGGAAAGGATTCTAATTTCAGATCATCAGACATAAGCAAATCTATGGGAAGCGACGAGGGCAATTCCCTGGAGCCAGTGAGGCAGACAAACAGCAGCTTGTGCGCTGCATCCTGGGAAGCAGAGGATGTTTATAACCTGTTCTGGGGGGCTGCAGCCAGCTCCAAGCCAGGAGGGAGCTGTAGGGAAGAAGGAGCCCACTTGCTCTCCATAGAGGACGAGAATGAGAAAGGTAGCTACAAGGACTGGGTGTGCATCTATGTGTTACTTAAAAAAAATAAATAAAAAGGAATGCCTAAACTGAAGCTGAAATAAAAATAAGGTGCGGTTTGTTTATTTACCTTTAGGTTATACATCATTGTTATTACACTTTGCTTGAAAAGGGCTTTCTGCTTGTGCCAAATGAGCAGAGAACTGCTGATACACAATGTGGATGGGATGTGCCAAATGCATTTAAAAAAAACAAGAAAATGTTCAGACCAGGAGACAGATCCCCGAAAGGATATATCAGAGCACTCATCGTGCAGCTGAGGACGAGCAGCTGGAGGTGGGAGAAGCAGGGCAGGACACGGTGGGCTGTACATAGACAGGAGAACCACCCAGCACCATCCTCTCCAGCAATAAAAATGGAAACCCTTGGCCTCAGCGAGTGGGGAGCCACTGCAGGCAGGACGTGAAGGATTAAAATGTTGTGGAAAAGAATTAAGGCTGATAATTGGGGGAGGGGGAATTGGAAAGGAAGCGTTTAGTGCGTATCCTCCTTTAAGCACAGAGGTAAGTAATCTGATTTTCAAGCAATGCCAAAGACCTCACACAGATCATTAAGATGGTGCCTGAGATATGAAGACAAGTATCTAATTTTAGATACCCCGGACTTAAGCACTGGAGAGGTATTCCAAAGGTCTATAGAAAAACAGGCAGCAAATTAAACTTGAGCAAATGCATGATCTAGAGTAGCTTTCACATTTTGCCTACCTTCTGACAGAGAACGAGGTACCTCACTGAGGTACAAAAGCAGTATAAGGTATGCTATATAATTAGTAAAAAAAAATGTGAAGCAACAACTTCCGCAATGAGGCCACAGGGGAAGCATAATAGGGAAAAGCATTGAAGCATGTCCTCTTCAGTTTGTAGGATGCCTTGCGGAAGTTTTGGTACCAGTGACTCTCTCTTGAGCGAGATTTAGCCTTCACTAAAATTGTTTGCCAGAGCCACCACATTGGTCTGGGATAGAGAGGCCAGCAGCTGCAGCACTGCAGCGAATTCCTGCCTGTCAGCCTGCTCCTGTGCCACCCTGGGCAGGCTGGGGAGACTCCCCACAGCTTCGTTCCTCTCTGCAAAGTGTGACTATGGCACTCTTATCAACTGCAGAAGGGCCTGAGATGGTCATATCTCAAATTTAAAAGGGCACTGGCAGACACCAAGGAGGAAAGCCACATTCAACCAGCAGGAAGCATACATTAAACATCCCACGCTTCCTGAAAATAAGAGAGTTTGTTGCCTGACGCGTCGGCAATGCCACAGCCAGGTGGAGGGACATGGCCAGGTGGAGATTAATGAATTACAGAATCACAGAATAATTTGGGTTGGAAGGGACCTGCAAAGGTCATCTAATCCAACCCCCCTGCAATAAGCAGGGACACTTTCAACTAAATCAGGTTGCTCAGAGCCCCATCCAGCCTGGCCTTGAATGTCTCCAGGGATGGGGCATCTACCACCTCTCTGGGCAACCTGTGCCAGTGTTTCACCACCCCAATGCAAAAAAGTCTTCCTCATGTCTAGCCTGAATCTCCCTTCCTTTAGTTTAAAATCATTACCCTACACCCTATCGCAACAGACCCTGCTTAAAAAGTCTGTCCCCATCTTTCTTATAATACCCTTTTAAGTAGTCAGATACCACAATAAGGTCTCCCTGGAGCCTTCTCTTCTCCCCGCTGAACAACCCCAACTCTCTCAGCCTGCCCTCACATCAGAGCAGTTCCAGTCCTCTTATCATCTTGGTGGCCTCCTCTGGCCCCTCTCCAACAGCTCCATGTCTTTCCTGTACTGAGGGCTCCAGAGCTGGACACAGGACTGCAGATGGGGTCTCAAAAGAGAAGAGGGGCAATCACCTCCCTCAACCTGCTGTTCACACTTCCGATGCAGCCCAAGATACGGTTAGTCTCTGGGCTGCAAGCGCACGTTACCAGCTCATGTCCAATCTTTCATCCACCAGCATCCCCAAGTCCTTCTCGGCAGGTCTGCTCTCAATCCTTTCATTCCCCAGCCTGTATTGATACCGGGAATGTTAGTGGGACAGGGAATGTTGGAGACACTTGGGACAGCAGCTAGCCCAGGCCAAAGAATAGGACTGCCAACAGGATCACCAGCCTCAGCCTGCACTGAGCGCTCCCGCTGGGGCTGCCGGAGAGGACAGGAGGAGCAGAAAGGAGCCCCAGGTTTACAGGCAGCCCTGCTTCACAAAAGCCGACACTGGGCATTATACCTACTGTTTATTCAGAGACTGGGAGGAGAGGCAAGAGAGCATGTGACCAAATGGCTGCTGTTTTCACCCAGTGTGATGATAATCAACCACAACAGAACAGGTTTTTCAGCCTGGCATTACCATAGTATAAACCATCACCATTTCTCCAGCAGGCAGAAAAAAGGAAAACATTCATGCAAAACTCAGCTGGTCTGTACCAGTTTGGTAATGTCAAATTTAGATTAATCATTCAGATTTTATCTTGCAGGTCCTGACAGCATCTGATCACTCAAACGCCGTCGCAGAGACGTATCCACACCGCAGTGAAGTTTATCTCGGTTTACCGGTTTCAGTCCCAGCACGTACATCACATCTCCTGACACAGCTCCAGCTGATAGCTCTTCCCCATGGGAGGAACACACAACACCCAAGGCTGCACCGCACGCTGGGTGGTGCTTCTTTAATTAGAAGGGGGCAAAACCTATGAGGGATGGTAATTCTGAGAGAAGACACCTTAGGTCTCAGGGGGTTAGCCCGCACCCCAGGACAAGGCAGGCAAGGTTCACACAGAGCTCTGCCATGGAGCAAGGAAAAGGACCGATCAGCAAAAGCTTTTGAGAGGAAAAGCCAACACTACCAAAAGTCAGGCTAAGGTAGCTTTGTGATGGAAAGCTGAAACCCATCAGATCTGAGCGTGGCCTCAAAATAAAATAAATGCTTTGCCTTCATTTTCTGTAAGGGCATGGGGGAGCAAGGCATGTGAATCACCACGTTTGAGGTATCAGAGGAGCAAAATCAAAGAGTTTAAAATGCACCAGTCAGCAAGACTTTTGAATCTGCATCCCAAAACTATGAGATAAGCGGCGCAAGCAACCACAGGGATATGGACAAGAATTTTTATATTAAAATCTGTGGATCAGGATCCTGCCTGGGACTGAAGAATAAGTGATCCCAGCAATGACAGAGCCATCTGTCTGGCCTTAATGGCACGCAAGGCTGGAGAGCACATCTGAGAGAAGGAACAGGGAACGACACAGGAAAACAAATAAAATGCAGTATAGATTGTGGCACACTACTCTGATCTCTTTCTGCAACAAGATGACCTCTTTTCCAGGGGACGAAAGGGCAGAAGATGTCTTTCCAGGAAACTACCAGTTAAGCTGAAGATGACGTAAACTGGCGTAAGAATTATGATATGCATAAGAAGCTTTGCAAAGAGGTTGTGCTGAAAGGAGAATTATCTGGCTCAAGAGACCAGGTTTTTCATGTTTTCAATGATGACATGCAAAGAAAAAAATGTACCAGTGACTTGTGCTGATGATACAAAACTAGAAAAAGTCACAATACAGAAGAGACCTTTTGTCTCATATCGATCCCAAAGGACCATAGGCTCCCGATGAGATAAAAATGACAAAAAGCAAATGTAATCAGAAGATGCACAAAGCAAGACTTGCCCAGCACAAAAGGGATTGAATGCCACAGAAGACATTGACCTCATCTGGAATAACATGCGCAATCTTTGTCACCCATGGCAAAGGTTAATACAGGCCAGACTACCTTCAAGAAAAGCGAGGCAGACACAATGAAGTACAGGGCTTCACTCTGAGAGGCAAAAGTAACAGGGCTGTCTCATGTGGCAAAACAAGAGGCTGCAAAATGACATGATTCATGATCACAGGCAGAAAAGGGTAGGTTAAAAAAAATCATAAATTCAAATAGTTGTATCTGTAGTAATTTCATCCTGACAAAACAAGCATGGCAAGGTTAAAATAGACTGTGCCTTCCTCCCGCTCCCTCTACCCCTTTGCAAATGGCCTCAAGTCAGGCAGCATTTTCTGGTTTTCGACTGGAGCAGAGACACCTGCCTAAAAGCAGGCAGCCCCCAGCACCTGCCTGGGATCTCCCAGGACGAGAGAGACGTGCAGCAGGCAGGTCCCTACCATCCCAGTCTGACTGGAGCTGGCCCTGGGAGCTGTAGGAGCAAGCCAGGATGACCCTCACTCCAAATGCATTTTAATAGTCAAGGCTTGAAGACTATGCAAGTTTTGCACCGTAATTTCTCTTAGATTAAACTTTGCCTCTAGAATAACAAAAGTGTAGTCAAATGGGACACAAGAGTGTAGCAAAGAGGCGGCTTTGACCACCAACTGACAATGCCCTCAGACACATGGTGTGAAGTGTGGGGTTGTCATACGCAGGGACAGGAGTTGGACTCAATGATCCTTGTGGGTCCCTTCCAACTCAGGACATTCCATATATATCTCAGTGGACCCAGTTAGCTTATTCAGGAAATGATGTTCTGCCTTGGATTTCATGAACTAACCAGCCTTGGTGGGATCCATGGGCTGCAGTTGCATCAAAGGAGTTCATACTTTCAAAAGATGTGTAACTCAAGCTGTTCCTGAGCAATATGAAAAAAAACAACATATTGATGCTGCTGGACTAATCCTCTAGAGTGTGGCAGGCACGGTAGTTGGTTCAAGTTCTCCTCTGGCTTTGCAAACTATGGTCAATAAAGGTAAAATGCTGTTGCTGGCACACATACATTAACCGTAATTAGTGCAGAGCCAGCACTGCCAGATGATCAGCTGTGGGTCTTGTACCTTTGAGCTCCTGACAACCTACAGAGCAGACTGCCAAGAAGAGCTTCAGTTTTCTTCTTCTTTTGAAAACAATTCAAAAAATATCGCCAGAGAAGGGGCAAGGAGAGGTGTTCCAGATCCTAGGTGGGAATTTTCCAGCACCATGCTCTCACTTTCTCTTCGTGCTTAATTATTTAAATATTATATAAAAAGCATAAGCAACTAATTGCAAGACAAACTGAGGACAACTCTTCCAGGAAGATCAGATAACGTAGTAAGTCAAGAAAGTCTCCTGTGAAGGTGTCTCCCATAGGAGAGATGGAAAATGGAGATTTTTGGCTCACCAGACAGAAGACTTTCATCTGGACCTCCCTGGTTTTGGGGAAGTAATATCCTCTTGGGTATATGATGGAAAGTGGCATGCAGGTGCATGCACATGTGCAGGGATGAGGAAGCCACTCTTTCTCTATTTCATTAGTCTATCTGGAAAGTTAAGTTTTCAGCTGAAAATTCTGAGTGAGTTTAAGTCAAATCCACAGTTGTAGCGATTGGTCAGAATCACAGATCCTGCCGTGTGCCTTCCTAATCCTGCCTGGGAGCTCCAACGACGCCGTATCACTTGCCTGTCGCCCTCCGCAGCTTATACCTGGCTCCACAGTCTCCAAGCCATCCCAGATTCACAAACCACATTTCAGTGAATAAACCATTCACCAGAAAAGAAAAATGGGTTGCCTAGCCCGAAATGAAACATTACTGGAAAGCCACCCGTTAAAGCTATTTATTAGAGAGTGTGCTACAGATGCTGCCTGACTGAAGCACAACCAGAGCAGTGGTGGAAAACTGCTTACTGTCAGCTCTGGTTCAATGCCTTTTTCATAAAAGAAGGTCTCTAATAAAATGTTCTGCCTTACTATTTATAAGAAGAATATTTTTCTTACCTGTAGCAGTTACTGCGGGGTATAGTCCCATACATGAAATGTTATACGGTGCTAAAGTATTAAGTGGGAATTTTTTAGGAATTCTCAAGCATACATTAGAAATGCAGACTTCTCATGAAACAATAGCTGTACCTCTTCAAAAATGACGGTTTGGTGAAACATCAGACATGCCATCAAATGAGGACACAGTAAATCTACACAGCATGTGTAGTAAGTGACATTCCATCATTTCAGTGCTTCATTTTGGTATGTGCCCCAAAATAGTCCTAAAAAAAATAACCAGTTTCCTCTTTAAATTTAAAGAGTGGTAGATGATTTTAGTAGCTGAGAAAGCTACTGATATTTTCTGTGGCATCATTCCCAGCCCAAATGAAAATAAAAATTGCAGTAAAAGTACACACAGTGTATTTGCGGACACACTGACCATATTCACCTATGTCTGCAACACAAGTGAATTATTCAGCCCACCTGAGCTCACAACAGTTCCTGAATTCACGTGAATGGCATCTGCTCGACAAATGGAGCAATCTCCAAGCTGCAAGAAAGACCACCCTTTCCCAATAATTTCTCAGAACTGTTCTTGTCTGTATGCACACAGCCCCCACTGTGTTACCAGATAAAGTAATTTTTACTCAAATGGGTGTTAAAAGTAATATTAAGAAGCCCAAATTTTAGTCCTCTTGAAAGCCATGTTTTCTCCCTCCTATGTCAAAGCCACCAGGAGAGGTGACTCTCCCGTGCTTTCTACTCCACCAGCAGCCACAGCCTCACTGTATCTCCACACTGATCCTACAGACCTAGGGCAGAAAGAGTAGCTTATTTCTTGAAGTGAGTGGATATACCTCAAAGACAAAAAAGAGACTACTGCCATTGTAAAGGAAATTTTGAAAGAGAAGACTTTTTAAAGAGGACACAAAAGAGAAAAGCAAAGCAAGTACAAGTGAGCTAAAACAAGGACTCCACGGTTTTGCTGTGCTGCACCAGTTTTTGCTGTGCTGCACCAGTTTTTGCTGGTTTAGAGGTCTTTACCATTGACACCCTCAGATTGCTAGTACAGGGCCTGCTCTACAGATGTTTTGGCAACTTCTGGATGTTTTGCCATCAGAAACAGTCTTCCCATCTTAAAAGATCACCCCATCCTTCAGCATTGATGGGCTGCACATCCCTTCAAGTCAACCAAGAGGGAAAACAAAGTATTTCAAATGCTGTTCCTCCCTCCACTTGTTTACTTGGTTTTTTTCTGTCACTTTTCAGAATCAACATACCTACATGAACAGAGGAAGAGGGGGGGGAAAAGCCAGTATTTTGCACTTTATCATCTACAGTTTTTAACTGATACAAGCTCTTCCTCAAAAAGTTATCCCCTGTACATTAAAGGAGGCAAGACAGCTCCATGCAGTGCGGCGGCAATCTAAGCACAGTCTCAAAACTGAGGCCAGATCTACGTTACAAATATTTGACAGCACAGGTATGTCAGTCAGAAATCTGATGGAGCATAACCTCTGATTATGCCTGCAGAGGCCACTGCAATACAGTTACAGGAGCAAAACTGTGACATGACTTCTAGTAACACTTTTTTTTTTTTTTCCCCAAACTGAAACAAACTAAGGATAAGCTCTTCCATCAAAAAGTGCTCTTTTGCTGGTGTGAGCGACAGCCCCATGAAGAAGGCTTTGTACTGCTGCAAGGAGGCTGTGGTGGTGCACCACACCAGCACTGTGTTGTATCTGGCCTTGCTGCAGCCCGTTCCCATGCCCATTCTCAGACACACGGTGCCTTTCTTCACTCCCCCACCAGCCCGGCTGCTCTCAGCTTGCTAGGAAGGGGGAGTCACTCCTTTCTCCGGTGGTTGCACAAAACCTGGGCTGCTCCAAGCAGCCTCCAGTTGTTGCAACACACAGCAATGCAAACAACTCTCCTTCTTGCGATGCTGCAGCCGATTGCTTCCTGCCTGCGAGGCTGCCAGCTTCTGGCTGTGCTGAGGGTGGGGAGAAGCCTCAGGTCTGTCAGGGGAAGAAAAAGCATCTCCCTCCACAGTGCTGACACCATCCTTTTCTTCAAAAGGAAGCTGTTGAGCTTATGCATATCGGTCTCACTGGGAACAAGCCGCCACACGAGCGACCCAGCAACCCTCCCGCCTGCGGAAAGCAGCAGCTCTCTTAAACACCTCGTTTTGGGCCTGGCCCAAAAGCCTTAGCGAAATCAGTAGAAAATTAATTCAATGAGCTTTGGATCAGGTCCCCGAAGAAGTAATGAGGTTTGAAGAGTCACTCACAAAACCAAAAATCTTAGACCGGCTTCTGCCATTTCTGAATTGTAACTGGAAATTCTTCTTTGCCTCGTGCACACACTTTCGCACAAAAAAGGAAAAGGCATAAAGGAACGAAAAACAGAGAAAATCAATCTCAGAAAAACAAGATGTTATTTCTCTGGTGTTTCCAAAAACTATTTCCTTAGCGGTCATTTTTAACATCCTTTCTTTTGGCCCACAGAATCCTCACCAGCCAGGCTGTACCTCTAAAGCTGGCTCCACTCTCCCCTCTCCCAGGGGCTGCCCCAAGAGGGTCTGGCTGTGGGGAAGGCTTCCTCTCCTCCTCATCTTCTCTCTGCTCTGGCCCAGGAGACCTCGCAGCCACAGCATGGAGGAGGAGGAGTAGGAAGCAAAGGCAGAGGCAGGCAGCGCTGCCACTCTCCCCAGCTGCTGGCTCCCAGCATCGCCCCAGGTAGCAGACCCAGGGCAGCACATCTCACCTTCCCATATAAAACAAACAAACAAGGTAACTCACAATAGGCATTTTGAAAACACCCTGTTAACATCTTTTATATATATATATATGGGTTGGTTTTTTTTTAATGCCTGAAATTCCCACAGCATCTACACTCAGGCAGGGTATCCAAAAAGCAACCCAACTCTTTTGTTCCTCTGCAAAAAGTGTTCATTGCTTTAAACTTCTGAGAGTCAAATGGAGACAGCACAGGCTGGAGAAAACTCATCCCTTCTTTCAGGCCATCTCACAGGCTGTAGCATCCACTATATCATCCTCTTGGTGACATATGCAAGGTTGCAATTAGCTACCGGTACTTCTGTAATCTTGTAGAGTGTAGCAAATAGTAAGTCCATTAACTAATGACATTTTTGTGGGATTTCTGTCAGTTTGTTTGTTCTGGAGGCTTATATTTATAAAAGATACAGACACCTGAGGGGCTTCTTTGTTCACAGTGTTTCAGACAGATTCACCAACTTCAGAGTCCATTTCAGGTTTAATTATTAGATTAATCATTATGTACACAGGCAGTAAATCTCTTTTAAAGAAAACAAAAGCATTTGAAGAGGAAGTTATTCTTAAAAACAAGAGCCACACTCCTCCAAGCATCACTCAAAACCCCACTGTACCGATTAATGTGCTGTATATTTTTTAGCCTGACCACCTATCAGCACAGCCGCTTGCAAAGGGGAAGTAATTCAAACCAGCTGTGTCTGCAACAGTTTTGAAATGAAACAAATAAACTACTACGGCGACAGCTGGAAGTGTGGTTTGAGGCCAGTTTCTACTATCCTTATTCACTGTGAGCTTTGCTTTACCCTGAAAAGTCTTACTGCTTTCACCAGATGGAGGAACAGGGGGAACAAGGTGGGTTTTGGTGAAGACTTCATTCCCTGGGATGGCACAATGGGGCAGGGAAAGGGCCCTGTGTACCGCTGGCTTAGAAATTTAGGGGTCAACAGCCAGCATCGTGGTGAGAGGGGGCACTGACCCTCCAGATGGGGAGAGGGATGGGCACCAAGCACTGCTCATGGGTACCAGCACTGCTTGTGTGTCACAGGCTGAGGAGGAGAGCCAAACTGCCCCCTCGACCACCCCCCCCCCCCCCCCCCAAAACAGAGGGCATGCAGCAGCCCCCGCAGGAATGGGCTGAGAACAAAAGAAGCCAGCCATGAGGTTTGGCACGTCTTATCTACACCCAGCTGTGGGAAAGGAGGGAGGCACTCGATTATCGTGTCTCACACAGGTTTTAACATGCCTGAACGTATTCTCTGCCTCCTAAAAATAAAAAAAAACAGCAAGCAAACTATGGAAAGGAATGTATAATCACTTTTGCAGCGTACCTTTCCGCTCCAGCTTGCAGAGTCTGCCCTGCTATGTGCTTTTCCTAGCACAATGTGACTTGCGAAACATTTTAACACAATGGGCACCTTGAACTTTTCTAGGGAAACTTTCTTTTCTAGGGAAGCTTTCTTTTTTCTAGGTAAACAACTTCCCCTGACTCCACAAACATATTGCTCCCATACTGATGAGGAAAAACACCCCGGTGAAATCTGAACATGGAAGTGAAATTTTTAAAAGTGTTTGTTTACGCAGGAGACGCAGGAAGCTCCAGCCAAACGTGCATCCAAGTGCATCCCAGGCTGCTGGGTTCTGGCTTTTGGTCAAACAACTCTTGTGGTGCTCAGAGGAAGCAGCACATAACACTCTGCGACCATTTTTTAGCATCTACTGAATCACCAAGAAAAACCCACCTGGATGGCTCAAACCAAACTGCAACATGGAGGAGCGTATGCTGCTGAGGAAAAATCATCATTTCCAGACCAGTTTAGTTGCAGGCAGAAAGCCATGCCAGCTCTCTGCCGCGTAATATAAGTGCATCTCTCGGAGTCATTCACAAAAGCTGGTGCTTACCTGGAGGCACGAAGCACTGAGAAAAACGCAGACCATGAGACAGGTAACGAGATCTGTAATACTGGAATGGGAGGGGAAAGGAAAGGGATTGCGGGTAATCTTCCTAACAAGCAAAAAGGCTGGGAAAACTCTAGTGCTAGAGAAGTTCCTTTTCCCTAGGTTTCCTGTAGCTATTCTGTGACATCTAGGATGGTTTTGTGCAGGGATTTATATGCACTCGCAGGTTAATAACCTGCTCTTCTTACACCACCACACGTAAATATGTAATTTTAAGGCACAGGGCCAAATTCATAAGTTTATGCTCAATAGTTCCATTTTGATCTTCCTCCTTAAAGCCTGACTTCCAACTGCACTTTGAAAAGGAAACAAGTCCTATGCTTGTCTTAACAAGTGAGCAACACCTGCTTCGGCGCTTTGGGTTTTACCATATTGTTTGGGGCTTGGGTTTTGTTTTTTAAAGCCCAATCTAATAGGCTTAGGGAAAAAAAAACGAGGCCCATAACCAGTTTCAGAAATAAGAGAGAAGACTTTAATCATTCACTCCTTTGTCTTCAGGAAATTTATCCTGACATTTCTCTGTCAAAGCATCATGCAAGATGCAGAAAATGCAAACATAGGCAGGATGGTGCTTCGAAAAGAGAAGTTACGGGCCTGCTTTGGCTCCCAGTTTTTTCTGACTAATTCTATATTCTGGGACATTTCTGTATCATCAAGAGACCTTTTCATTGGAACTTTTAACAAGTAGGGAAAACATAGCAGCATCCCACTTGCCAAGTGTAATTTGTTTACGCAAGATTTCCAGAATCCATCTTCTTTCCCACCCCCAGAAATCTGCTGTCCACTCACAAGGAAGATATTTAGATGCTATAATACGAGACCTGAGCAAAGCTCAGCACTGCTGTAATGAAAGTGGGCTCCCACCGGACTCAAGGGATGTTTTTATATGAACACTCACGTGACTGAATATTGTCCCGCAGTGCTACACTGAGGTCATTACTACAGATATCACCCTGAGAGGTAACGTTATTAAAAGAAACAAGATTAAAAAATTATGCAGAATTCCAGACAGAATTAGCCCATAATTCTAGTAAGCAGCCTGAAGCGCGGATCAATGCGAAGCAACGATTGCTAGCATGCCTGTCGGCAGCAAAGTCATCCCCAGGCTAGCATTTTTCCAGGGACCTTTCAGATGAAGATTAATGGAGACATGAGGACAGCTCTCAGTTTAACCTGTCAGCAGTGACTTCGGACTAAATTGAATTATGAATTGTTGATCCCATAAGAACACTACTTAGATGTTTGCTTGCAGTGTACATCGTTTAAGATGCTATCCATCAAAATGAAACAGAAAATGACTTTTTGTCTGCTCTGGGTGATTTTGCCCAATTAATCCATTAATGGAATTGGAGGGAAATTTTCAGAAGAATGCCACATGGTGTGAACAGATAAACAAGATGTCCCACTGTACATATTTTCTAACTTAGCCTGTATTTAAGGTAAGCATTAAATAACAAAACCGAACAACAGTGAAGGCAGTTCTTAGCGCTAACACAACATTTAAAAAGCAAAATGTTGTTAATTTTGTTGATTCCTTTGCTGTGCCTAGTGCAACAGGTTGATAAATTCCTACAGAAAGAATATAATTCAGAAGGACTGTTCTTGCCCTACCTGGAGCTATGCAAGCGACAATCTGAAACACTAAAACCGGCCTAGCCCCGGGCACGGGAGGGACATCCCCAGCTTGTGTGTTCAAACATCCCAGCAGCCTGACGTGATACCAGACACAACAACCTGGACTAGACTGACCAGGAAGTTGTGACTGATGTCACGCAAACTGACTTGACGCTTCAGCATCAGGCTTAAATACATTAACGTGTTGTGAGTTAGACCACACTTAAGTGAAACCTCAAAATTCTACCAATATTTTCCAAAGACATTTAGATGAAGAAACATTGATGCAAAAGCCATCCAGTTTTCCAAAGGAGATTATAGTGTCTTTCATGAAAGAAGCCAGGAAGCAATTCTATATGCCAAGGTGATAAACAGATTTAGATTTAGAGTCAGAAGAGTAATAACTCAATTTTTAATCAGGGAAAATGGCAGAAATAATTAAAAACTAATAATCCTTATGGAAATGCAGCTGAAACATTTGTTGATTTTAAATTAAAATGGCCTTGCATTGGACTAACAAAGAGTTGTATTTAGACTATTTCAATGCTCTCTTGCTAAAAAAAAGCACCTACATTTACTGCATTTTGAATTAAAAGAGTTACCCACAGGACTTGGAAGAGAAACCTGGTACAGCTTTATGGATTACTGTGCTGCAAAGAAAAACATCGTAGTGTTAGCTGCATCAAGAACATCTAAAAGAACTTCTTCACGTCATTCAAGTGAAGTTCAAAATACTACGAATATAAAATTTACTAATCCAAAATTCAAATAATACAGAATTTTCTCCTTTCTCCTCACTCTTAAATTTTGTGATTTCATTGCATTGTCTTGATCTTTTCACCTATAAGCAAGGGATCATAAACATCAACAGCAGGGCTGCTTAGGGTGCGGTGGCTAAAACCATCCCCATGGGCGTTCCCAAGTGCCCTGCTGTGATTTTTAACTCAGGCGTACAGGCTTAATGCCGTATTTCGCCATTGCTGTGGTAACGTCCAATCGAGGACCAGTAGGGACAGCTGCGGGCACTCAGTGACTCAGTGCCCAGTTTACTTTGCTATTACAGAAGACAATACCCTTAGCTACCTTTTCTCCTCTGCATTCAGGGCCGAGGGCTCCACGCATGGCTGCTGCCCCAGCCGGATCCTGTGGCTACTCCAGTGCACACCTCTGCACCAGTCTGCAACAAGCTGGAAGCATAAATGGTCATTCAGTCAAAAAAACCCCTCAATTTCTATATGAAATCATGATAACCCGGCCCAGGCACGCAATTTTGCCTCACTCTCTCAGGGATCAAGCCTTTCACATGTATTTACGTTTAATCCTCTGAGCACTATTACAATGTCATAATGAAAATAAAATAATGGCTTTCAAGTGTAGCTATTGAGATAATCACATTCAGCCAGAAACAACCAGAAAGCCCAAGTCTTCAAATCCATGATTTATAGTGAAACAGCTAATGCTAACAGGTAGAATTTCAGATCACATTCTGTACTGCTGAATAAATTCAACAGCGTTACACAATTCTGTCCCATCGGGTAGACCTATTTTCTGTTATTAGCCTGATGAAATAACCTGCAGTACTTACATTGGGCATGTTCATGTTCCTGTTGTTTTCTCTACACTTAGCACTGTCGCTTATTTTCACGTATTCAACAAGATCTTGGGCGAACAGGCAGATCAGATGCACAGGGGATGTTTTTTCAAAGAAAGGTATGTGCCTTTAATGCTGAGACTCCTTTTTTCTAAATTTTTAAATTCACGAGGATTTTGTTCGATTGTAAGACAAGAATTTCAATGTGCAGCACCCAGGCTTTTCAGCAGGTTTATTAGTTTATTCAGTTGTGAAGCTTAAGTGAAGGCTGGATCTTATAGCAAAGGTACTAGATTAGGGCTCCAATCTCAAACTTAATTCCACAGATTCACAGACACGTATCTTAAATCTCCCCGCATCTCAAATCTCCTTTTACAGACAGAGAAATTACTTTCCTATATCACTGGAATAAAGTCAGAATAAATTAATTTATACAGATGAGGTGTTCAACAGGTGACGTGGTAGTAACAAATATCTAGTTAGACTAAAGGGACCATGCTCAACACCACATAATTTCATCAGAGCCTCAAAAAACACGTCACTTTGCCTCACATAAAAGGCCTGTCTAAAATGAAAAACAACATATGCCAGTCCATAAGAGACAACTAGAATTAGTCCAATATACAGACTTGTAGGACCCACTCAATTACTCTGAGATAATATTGCAATAAATTGTAGGTCAGGCATGGTGGAATATGAATCCCCAGCATCCAGCATTCACCTATTACAGGGGCGTCAAACTCATTTTCACCAGGGGCCACGTCAACCTCACAGTCGCCTTCAAAGGGTCGAATGTAATTTTAGGACTGGATAAATGTAGGACTAGTTAACATTTATCCAGTCCTAAAATTACATTCGACCCTTTGAAGGCCACCGCAAGGCTGACGTGTCCCCCGGTGAAAATGAGTTTGACACTCCGACCCATTAGGTTTAAAAAGAAAGGCCGGACAAAGATACACCTCTTATTGCTCTGTCAATTATACTAGCAGAGACTCCAAACGTGAAACTTGGTCCAGCTTTAGCAAAAAAAACACCCATTATTTTCATTTGCCTAGAGCCCAAACCTCTGCTGGCAGCCTGGCGAGCTCCAGGAGCTCCCACAGCATCACAGAGGCAACGGTGGGGCAGCTCCAGCCCTGACCACCCACCAGCCCGACCCAGCCAACCCTCACGGCTTTTGAAAGCCCTTCGAGTGGGAGTTTGAGAAAGCTGTTGAGCAGAGAGGCTGGACAGTCCTCCGCACAGATGTATTCATTTCTGAGACCTCTGGAGAATTTGGCTAAAATACTCACAGCTACAAGTTTTGGTACCTTCTGGTGCAAAGAGGGTAGCGAAAAAACAAGTGCTGCCAGGAAGGCGTGAAGTTGCTGTCTCTCCCTTCTGTACCAAATTCTGAGTAACATTAAGACATGACTAACATCTCTCTGCAGATTGCAGCAAGGCAAGGAATTTTATTGCCATTTAGAAAATGAATCAGTAGCTCCGAGAGGAATAGAACCTTCTAAAAGCTTTTACCTTCCCATATTCAAAAACATATTTTTAAATATAATTTGATAAAAGCATAACTTTAAATACATGCTGAAAATGCTTTAAACATTAATTCCTTCATCATCAGTATTACACGCTGCCAAAAACTGTCCTCTCTTGGATGTGTTTTGCTTCTTTCTCTAAATTATCAAGGACCAAAGCGTGCTACAGAAAAGTCAGTGGGAGCAACAGGTGGGCAGAGGTTTTGAAAATCTGATGCCGCTCCCTTAAGTGACTCATTTTGGGCTTCAATGAGCAAGAAGTGCATTAAACTTTAAAGGGATTCCTGTGCAGAAATAGCTCTCCACAGCTGGCTGACCTCAGTAAGTTTAAAATGAGATGTACACTCTGATGAGCAGGTTCAAGATTGCTCTTAAAAAGCTGGCTATCTGCGGCTTGCCTGTAATCTTGTCTAAATTACAGGCAAGCTAAAGATGGCCAGCTGTGCTTCTCCTAAACCCCCTGTGCGGGGGAAAATCCCAGCCGGATGGGGGGATCCAGCCATCTCAGGCAATGTGGGCGGGGGAACCATTTCAAAAATAAGATGATCGACCCATGGACTTGTGATAAGCATGGCAAAGTTGGAGCAGGTTCTGGTGGCAAGCAGTATCTGACCCCGCTGACCCCGGGAAACCCCACAGCTCAGACTAAGACCCCATCCCAGTGCAAGGGTGCATGTATTTACAGGGGCTGGCAGGCAGGTCTGCATCTTGGAAATGAGGTCAGCTGAACACAAAACTGACGCCAAAGGCAATTCCTCAGACTTTTTGTTCCTATTGTAGACAACAGCTCTAGGCTAAAACAATGTAAGGTAAAATGCATGGGAAATATGTGAAGTATATTCAATAAATATCAGAAAAACTTTGTAAATGTTCCTTAGTCCTCTAAATCTATGTGTAAGGAGCCACCTTCCTTTACAGAGGCACTTGAGACACCAAGCAACCAGGCCTGAACTTTGGGCAAGTCAGCAGTAGCAGAACCTAATCTCTTAGTTCAACCATCAGACTATACTCCCTGCTAAAAGCAGCCTCCTTTCATCTCTTCAGAAAATTAACACTGAAACCAACTTGAAAGTAAAGTTTTTGGTAGGGGAGAGGAGGGGCAAGGAACTCAGCAAAGCCTTGAATGCAGATCAAGAACCTGAAGGTTTACTTGCAGAACCTCACTCAGTACATCCAAGTTAGTGTTACGTACTTGTCTCATGAGCACAAGGCTCCCCAGACAACACTACAGGTGAAAAGCAACCCCCACAAAACTTGAGCTAACAACAGCCTTCACTGGCACCTCCAGAAGGAAAGCTGGTCTCTGAGGAATAGGATGCCATCCCTGGATAGCAACTTCGTAGCTCTTTGCTACTCTCCATCAACCACACACTATATTGTCTTCAGCCTTGTATTATCATGTCATCTCTATAGCTCTGCACATTTTAGTATAGAGGATGTTGGGTTTTTTTTCCCTTAATAGGTTTATTTGCAGTTTTGCCTGCCTGACCACTCACTGTCTGGGAGCTCTGGTTTTACTGGGCTTCTGCAATTAACCTCCAAAGACATCAGCCTTTTTTCCTCTGCACATTTGTACTCGGCACCAAACAAACATTTGTTAGAGCGCTTCACTGCTTACTTTCAGAAGAGATATTTCTCTGATGTTCTGTGTTGCTGAATTATGCAAAAATAGCATACCCCACCGACATACTTCCTATAGGTTTTCAAGTTGTTGTATCTGCATTTTATACACACAAGGGCCATGTACTCTGGAAACATTTTTCTTCTGAGACGCCATCCACTGCAATCACCTCCTGAGAAGTGCTCATGGATCCCATTGCATTTATACTGCAGTTGCATCTGAAAGCTCCCGTGGGGACTGAAACCAGAGCTCCCAGCTGCTTTACAGTCACATGGGGATACGTGATCCTTGGTCCAGGAGCTCACATAAAGCTGTAGCTGTTTTCCTTATCATTCCAGACTCCGGCTTGTCAATTATTTCATTGCCATTTACTTGGTGCTGGCAGGGGAAGCTAAGCCATGCTTTGTGCAATGGCGCGGTCCCAGTTCCCATTTCACATGGCACTTTTGGGGAGCCAGCCCACACTATTCAGCAATGGAGACCAGGTTTTCAGCAGGCATAAAGTGTCTCAGCCTCCTGTTTTCCAGGAGGACTAACTGGCACACATCTGATAAGACTCCAGCCCTTGCAGTGTTGGCCAACACATCCAATTCAGAGAGATCAACCCCTGTTTCTATCTCTCCTACAGCCTCATCCCATCCCAGATCCTTGCCCTTCCCCACAGTCTGTTCACTGCCAGCCTTACCAAAGACCTTTCACTGGAAAAGGAGATCCCAATGAGGACAGCTGTAAGGTCCTCAGAAACATGAGGCTTCTTCATTAGCTGTGAAGCCACATGGGCCCAAATGAGGCTGCAGGTAGACCCTCCCCACAAAGCTTCTATTTCCAAATAATCCTGCCCCCTTTCACCAAAGACACAGCTTCAGCATCCCCAGCCCTGCAAATGTTTTTACTCTCAAAGCCATGCTCCTGAAAAAGCCTTGATTTCTTTCTTCTCACTTGCCCAGAAGCACGAATCAAAAGCCAACTGTGACAGGTAAACACAGTTTTCTCATGCTTCTGGACAGCCATGTTCTGCTTATTCCACACATTCCTTAATGTTATGTCAAAATACGAACTCCAGCTCTCTGAGTACTGGCGCAGATGTGCAGTTTTGCCCACCGCCGGCCTCAACCCCCTGCTGCAAAAAGCCTGGAGGCCACACATCAGCAGAGACACCTGCCATCCTCCAGTGAGGAAGGGTAAGGGGCTCACAGGGACACTGCCAGTGGGTCCAAAATCTTCATGTCACTCTGAATATTTATACAAGTTTACACAGTCCTTTACTTCCTCCTCCAAAAGAATCTCCTGTTCTTTTTAATTTTCCATAAAAAAAAATTCCAAACTTGAAGGTATACTCAGGTAACCACGTCAAGCATAAAGACCTGTTTTAAACAGTAAACAGAAGCTGAAATGTCATGCATTCATTCATACGCCTCCAGGAATGACAGCCTGAAGGAACAACTCAAACAATATGACTTTCTAAATTTTTTAAAAAAACAGGTTGGTAAATTATGGTGATTTTTCATTCCATAACAAAGCAAACACACACAAAAGTGCTTCCCAGAAAAGAATTACCAAGAAATCATCCAGATGTTACTAAAGTATTACAACTGATTTGCTTAAAAAAAAAAAAAAAAATAAAAGCAGCAAGGAATGACTCCCACTGGCTTTTCTGTCTTAAGTTTCACCCTGGAACTTCTAACTAAATTGACTTCTGTATTCTGCCTCAGGTCTTACACCAAGGCTACGGGCATTTCTGGTGCCTGCTGCCTATGCTCGCATCTCATACAGCAGCATCTCGCTAACTCCACTCTGGGATGCCTCAAGAGTCAACAAAAATGCAATTTTCCTCTCACTATAAGTGAAAAAAAGTAAAAACAAAAAAGCGTTTTCATTGTTGCAGTTGTGCAGAGAAAAAAAAAGAAAAAAAAAAAAAAGAGGCTCCTTTGTTACTGTTAAAAAAACAGAACATTAGTCATTTTTAACCAAAACAACCTTTGGCATGTATTATACATCACTTACAGTGAAAGTCATCAGATGCTTGGCAAAGGTTTTCAGTAACCACTTTAATTCACTGCATCAACCTGCAGCCATCACTTAATAATCCCCCTCCCCCAAGAAAACCTGGAGTAGTTAACGCTGCAAGTCCCGTGGTGCCTGGTGGGCAGGTTTCCTCCCGCAGCCCCCGGCTGCAGCCACGCCAGGTCCTGCTGCACCCCTCAGGCCGCAGAGGGGCCCACGCGTGGGTCCCCCCACACTAGGAGAGGTGGGAAGCCACCTGCCAAGGGGGACAAGCGGCCTCCCAGCAGCCGAGGAGCAGCAGACAGCCTCCGGTTTGGGTCTTTCCAGGTTTTGCCAGCGTTCATGCAAAACCTGGGTGTGGGCGAGGAGGTGTCTGATCCCTTTGGAGACAAGACTTCGGCGTTGAGACGCAGCTTTCCCATGACTAGGATAAGCCAAAAATCATCTTCTCAGACACTTGCCATGGGCACTGAGCACCAGTCATACAGCTGCACCTTTCTTAAACTCAAATTGATCACTTGTCTTCACTAATTTCAGGTTGGGAAGTTTATACCACACAGTTAATGACCTTTGACGCAGTGGATTTGGGGGTTTGGGTAACATTTAGCATAATTCCATGCAGGTCCTTAAAATCATTTTAGCTTCTCCGGCTAGGTGTAGCATTTAGCACGTAAAAAGTATGCCTATCAAGGAGTGCTGTTCACGTGATTTTGTTTCATACTTAACTATTCAATACTCCCTCTCCTGCACATCGCTGAACTTCATCAAAACTCCTTCTGCCCCAACCAGGATTTGGTCCTGGTTCCTGCCCAGGCACAGGGAGGAGGCTGCACCCGGCAGCTTCCCACCTCCCATCCTGGCGGTGGCTTTGCGCAACCAGCAGTCTTTGTCTCCATTTCAACGTCTATGGGCCTGGAGCACACTCTGAATATATCTTCTCCACCCAGATTAATGCAAATTAATAACAAAGCAATTTTCAGCTGGGAAGCAGACAGCAGAAGGCTTATTTGTTTTCCCTATGACTTGAGAATTAGAGGGACTCCGCGCAGGATCACAGAGGGTTGTTTGCTTACCTGGGAAAGTCACAACATTAGGTTTCCAGAGTTTGCTAACAGCAGTTTCTAATACGAACCATGAAGCCCCCTCTCTCCGAAAGCCCATCTGCTGCCGGGATATTTTCAGCAGCCACACAACAATGTAGTGTATGGAAGGAGAGACTGGCACAAGGGGCTCTGTGCATCCTCCAAAAATGGTGGAGGCAGATATTAATGCAAAACCTACACACTTTCCCTTTTCCCTCCCACCTCTGCTATTTTATAGTCTTTCAAGCAGCGCTTTCTGGCTTCGAACAAAGTGCTACAGACAAGGTCTGGCAACTTCCTGGCTCACCCATCTCCAGCTGTGTCTTGCTGGTGCCGTACGCTGCCTGTTTCAGAGAGCCTTATATTCAGAGAGGTCACCCTCAGCATTCAGGACAACTGCCCCCATAGCTCAAACCCAACAGGGAAGAGTCTTTTCTGTACACACGCAGGAGGCTTTGGTCTGCAGAGAAAAAAAACAGAGCAGCAGAACCACTCACCTCTGCCAGGCAGCTGCCATGGTCCTCCAGCGCCTGCCTGCTCTATAGCAGTTCCCTATAGCCATCCCCATTAGCTAAACTGCATTTGGGCAACGAAACCAGCACTGCAAGTATTGAAACAGAGGAAAAAATAGGGAAAAATAAAGACTGTTTCATAAAGACAACACTATTCAAGTGCTGTTTCTGTGCTTATTATCCAATATAAAATCCCGTCAACAAGTGAAGCATTTTCTTGTGCTAGTCATACGAAACCGAGCCCACCAGCTCCAAATTGTTTGGAAGGGAAAATAAAAATTCAGAGCAACTTTCAAAAGAAAAAATGTTTTTGCCTCTTCAGAAACAAACACAACTGTTTCCACCACCACAGCCACCCACTGCCACTGCCTCTATCCCCTTACCTCTCCAGAAGAGCACATTTATAGCGATTTTCAGACATTCCTATGTCCACAAGTAATCCATATGCCTGATCTTCTGACAGACCCAAACTGTTCCTAAAATGTCCCTGCCATCAGAGCTGTATATACGTATGCAAGGTGATTTGCAGTCAGACCCAGCCAGCTTACAGAGGTACTGCTCACCAGCTCTAACTCAGGTACACCTATGGCAATGCAAGGTAATGCAATTTATCTTATACCATACATGGTAAAGTTGCACCAGGGTACATTTGCTGTGCTCCTCTTAACAGCACACACACAGTTCCTGCCACCCAGCTAGTGCTTGGCAACTCGTTCAACTTTGCCAGCATCACTGTGAGTTTGAGCTTGTAAACACGCCATAATCTAGATCAACTCTAGACAATACTAGAAAATGCAACAGTTAAACCACTGCTGATCTACCACGCACTAAAGTCACTTGGTTTGTTCAGCCTGGAGAAGTGGAGACTGAGGGGAGATCTCATGGCGGCTACAGCTTCCTCACAAGGGGAGCAGGAGAGGCAGGAGCTGATCTCTTCTCTCTGGTGACCAGTGACAGAACTGAGGGAATGGCAGGAGGATGTGCCAGGGGAGGTTTAGGCTGGACATGAGGAAAAGGTTCTTCCCCCAGAGGGTAGTGGAGCATTGGAACAGGCTCCCCAGGGAGGTGTCACGGCCCCAAGCCTGACAGTGTTCAAGAAGAGACTGGACAAGCCCTCAGACACATGGTGTGAACTGTGAGGTTGTCATTTGCAGGGACAGGAGTTGGACTCGATGATCCTTGTGGGTCCCTTCCAACTCACGACATTCTGTGATTCTATAACCTCCACGCAGCCACCCCACACCTTGCTGCTGGGAAGACCACCGAAGGCAGCGAGGGAAAAAGGAAACTGCTGTAGGTGCTGGTAGTAGTGAGACCAGAGACCCTCCTGTGTGGGCTGTGTTTGAGCCATGGCAAGGGCTGGGCACAGAAACCCTTCACAGGACTGCAGCTAGACAAGTCTTATGGAGCACAAGTCTGATGAGGAGCAGCTGAGGGAGCTGGGCCTGTTTAGCATGGAGAAAAGGAGGCTGAGGGGAGACCATATTGCTCTCTACAGCTACCTGAAAGGAGGTTGTGGCATGGAGGGTGTTGGTCTCTTCTCCCAAGCAGCAAGTGATGAGAGGAAATGGCCTCAAGTTGCATCAGGGGAGGTTTAGATTGGAGGTTAAGAAAAATTTCTTCACGGAAAGGATTGTCAGGCACTGGAACAGGCTGCCCAGGGAAGTGGTGGAGTCACCATCCCTGGAGGTGTTTAAAAGACGCATAGACAAGGTTCTTAGGGACATGGTTTAGTGCTAGAGTTAGGTTATGGTTGGACTCAATCTTGAAGGTCCCTTCCACTGAAATGGTTCTATGATTCTACACAGGACCTCTCACCCCAATGCCTGCACTGTCTTGTGTCCACCCCACTACGTCACTGGGATCCCTTATTTGCTTCGCTTTACCAGGGCTTTTTGAGCTGCCTGAGAACATCACATTCCAGTCCTTATTGGAAGCGTAATTGGAAGTCTCAAAAAGCAATTACATTCAAAGTACTCCGCAGTGAATCAACTAACTACCCCTTTGCCCAGAAGCCTCTCGCAGCAGCCGCAGCACCAGCTGGATGGAGCGAGGCTGCAGGCACGGGAGTGACACAACAGCTTACCCCTGGAAGGAAGAGGAGCTTGTGAGTTACTACAAATGCTCCCCCTTCCTCAAGCCCTTTGACACCACCCCACTGAGAAAGCAAGCAAGCAGCAGAGAGCAAACCTGCTGAGCCAGGGAAAAAAAGATGTCCATGTTTGTTTACAACTGAATTAAATTTTGAGATGTCGCAACCAATAAAGAGAAAAACTACATTCTGGTTCTAGAAACTCCTAAATCTTATGTGACCTATGCCTTGCAAGGCACAATAAAAACAAATACTTACATGATAACTTCCCTTTTTCCCCCCTGCTTCTGCACTGTTTGCAGCACAGCTGGGCTAATCCCATTTCCAGTGCACTGTATTCTGACCTCCTTAAACAACCTCATGCTAGGATGTTAAAACACTCTGATCTATAAATAATGTATTCCTCTCATCCAGCAATGGATTACTGAGCCATAAAACTCACTGGAACATACTGCACAGTCGCCAGTTCTGCAAAATAATACTGAGAAAGACATATCAGTAGCGAGCTATCCTCATTCTTGTAGAATTCTTTTAAAGATTTGAAAACGCCATTACTTTTACATTGGATTTTTCTTTTTTAATAAATGGTTTAGGAGCTGATATTTTATTCTGTTGATCTCCTTTTTGCCCCCCACATTAGACCCTTTTTTTTTTTTTTTTTTCCAGCTATTAATCCTCGCAGTGTGGCAAAAGACCAGCACTGGCTAACTAATCAGAGCCAAAGCGAAGGGGGAGCGATGAAGGGCTCACCGCTGCCATACGCCACGGGGTCTCAATACACACGATGAGGCCATGCTTTAGACCTAAGTCAATTTGTTGCCTCAAAGGGGGAGCTCCCATTTCTGCCCCCCATCCTCGCACCCCAGCTTTTGCCAGGAGGATGCCTGGGCACTCACTGGATCCTTTGCTGCGCCAGTCCAGGTCACTGATCCTGCAGGTAACTATCGGTACTTACTTCAGGGTTCATTTTGAGACAGCCATTACCTTCAAGTCAAGCCATAATGTGTAACTTCATTTAAAGATAAATGAGTTTGCTCTGAAGACCAATGTCTGACAGGTTCGCTCCAACCACTGCGATGGTACGAAACCAGTGCCTCCCTTACACCGCAGACGCCAGCAGGAATCCTAGTACTTATTTCCCAGAGCAAAAGCACAGAACTCAAGCAAATGCTTAAATGATGCAAATTTGCAGTTTGTCAGTTTTTTGTTTGTGTTTTTTTTGTTTGTTTTTTTTCTTTTTTTTTGTTTTCATGAGAGGCATTCTGGAAAAATAAAGTGTTTCTGCCTCAAAACAAGTCAGAACCCTCTTAAAAACAGAAGTGCACCCTTTAAAGAGCAAGTTCCCCTAGGAAGCATAACCAGGCACACCACACTTGAGCACTTGATTCCTTAGCTCCATTTGCCGTGATTAACACAGCAATTTTCCACACATTTTTCATAATGCACAGATCACTTTTAACTCCGAAAGGACTGGGGAAAAACAAGCAACCCACCGACACCCACAAAACCTGCTTCCTTCGTTCCACTGCACCAATCACATGTGAAGATTTAAATGAGTCCCGCAACATGAAAACGACGTCAAAGGAATTAATAGCCGCTTTGACAATGGGTTTCAGGTATATTAAACGAAACAATTAAAGCACTAACATTTCCAACAGCTACAGCGTGACTTAATTCCCCCTAAAAGGTACACATTATACTTTGCCTCCGCATGAGAGCATTACTCATGGCCGATGGGTCTGCAGCGCAACTCTGAATCAGGTCTGAACGCTGGCCGTCCAAAAGCAAACCCGTGCCCCTCAGAGGAAGCAGAAGCCACACTGAGGTGTCTACAGCAGCTCTGAGGACAGCGGGGTCAGGATGGTGAGCCAAGAGAGGGTGGTGAGCGAGCCCCCTGACAGCAACCAGCTGCTGGGGGATGAGCAGGGCTGGGAGACAAGGCTGCCCGCTTGGTTATTAGCCCGAATGCTTAGTCACAGTAATTGCAGGGCCAGAGCTCTGTACTCACATTTCCTGTCACCAACCCAAGAATTAGGCAATTTAGATTTAAAGATAGTAACCCATGTATAAAACAACTTGGTAAGCGATCGCAGAAGTAACGAGGAGAAACACCGGCAACCTGATACAGAAAAGCTTCCCCCAGCCCCTGCTTCTGGAGCAGTATTAGATCTTCGGCGAGCACAAGACACCACCAAAGCCAGCCTTCCCACTGTTATTGAAAAGCATGGTAGCATCGCCCTTTGCAATGTTTCAGCTTTCCCCACCTCGCAGAAACACCTAACAGAGCTCAATTCAAGTTGAAACCTTTCACAGGGCTCATTTTCAACAATTAAAGAGCACGGCAACCTGTAATTACTGAAAATAAAGCCAGACAGCTGGAGAAGGGAAGCATCTTTAATAAGTAACACAATACTACCTTTTCTTTCTTAGGGAATTTAGCTATTAAGTCCCCAGCTCCCATGCAGTCTGACTGAGCACTCAGTGTCTGCAATGAACTCTGTGTGCTCCTGCCACCTGGGAACAGCGCAAACCCTGGAAAAGCAAATAACTCTTGAAGATCTGATTAAATGCAACTCAGAGAAAGCAACACCTCCATCCATGCTGGGGAAAGACAGAAGTTAGGAGAGGAAAGCTTGACAGGGCTTCCTGGACACACGGCGTCTTAGACAACCTGACGATGCTACACCCCACAAACATGTTTTCCCGGCTTTACCTGAGTTTCAGCTGCTCTCGCTCCCCCCACCCAGCACACACAACAGGAGCAAAAGTTAATGTCGCTGGCGAAGTATCTTACCGCTCATCATCAACAGCACAAACATCTCTGCTTCTTGTATTTCCCAAGCCCCAGCTGCCTGTAACAGAAAAGAGGAAGCACGAGCGTTTCATTCCCCTTCTGCTTCGGAGTGGGTGTAACTCGTCAAGTTTCAAGCTAAGATGAGATGGGTCAACTGGGTGTGTTTGAAGGTTTGGGTTTGTGCCATCTCTCCCTCCCTCCCTCTTTTCCTCCCTCCCTCTCCTGATTAATTCCTCCCGTCGCAGACTTCAGACAAGCTGCCACTCAGCCCTGGTGGCTCCCGAAATCTGAATTCCTAAGGACACCCCTCCAGGGTGACTTTAACTCACCAGTGAGAGAAGCCAAGAACTAAAATACACCATCAGCCCACAGAGGTGACGTACACATCAGCTACCTGTGAGCCAGCTGCGTGGCCCCCTTCCTCACACTGCTAAAATGCATCGTCCTTGGCATTTCATTGCATTTTCAGGGAGCAATTCACCAGCAAGACATAAAATAAAAACCTCTGACCTAGTCTGCACCTTTTGCCACAGCCCTAAACTCCCTTGTGTCCCAGAGGATTTCTCCCTGGACGGTGCTTCTGTAGAGGACACGTGTTCAAAACACAGAGGCAATTCCCTCCCACTGAACTGTCCACAGGTGCAAAAGTGTTTGCAGGATCCGGAACTACAGGGATTTAAAAATTACTCATGGGTCTGGTTTTACTTCCACCTAACTGTCTCTGGATTAGGATTTGAGCAACTTCGTCCTCAAGACCAGAGTTGGTTAACGGTTGCTATAAATAAGAAATACCAATACAAAATCTAAACCATCTGTGTTTATCCCCCAGCATCCCCCACCTTGACTGTGCACCACTTACATGGGAGAAGAAAAACAGATATCAAACTATTCTCAGAATGAAGTACACCAACACATTAAATATTTCTTACAAACAGAAATCATATTAACAAATTAACATATACAACTCTGTGTGAAACTTCAAAAATACAGAGTAGTGAGGAATAACCATATCTTTGCAGTTCTGCCCTCTGCAACCCAGCAATGACCACAAACTGGGAAAAGGACAAAACCATTAGGAAAAGAAAAAAAAAAAATGGCAAAAGGTATGTGCAGGAGCCCAGTTCTCCTATAGGGTTATACCCAACATTGTGCAACTGCAAGGATTAAATAGCTGCAGTGAGGCCATGGGGCTCCACGTGCCCAGGTGCTGTGGATGCTGGAGAGTATGGTAGGAAATGAGTATATTTTGGGCCAGCCAGAGATGAGATAGTTGGAGAAGTGATTTGATGCAGCACAATCATTCTTACACACCCCATTATCAGAAACAGGCATGCAAGTCGAATTTCCTGGTACAGCAGTCAGTTTTAGCCCACTTCAAACAGCAGGTTTGGTTTAACTTCATGTTCAAGTACTTGCAGCATCAGATGTTTCTGATCTATCTGCCCACGCTCAGAAAGCACCAGATCCCCCCATGACCGCAGGCACTCCCGATAAGCACTGGAGTCCTCCACCTAGACAGCAGGGAAGGGCTGAAGGAGGGATGACACCAGACACCATTTGGACTACAAAGCACTGAAACGATCGATTCTTAGCCTTACGGTTAATTCAAACACCAAATGAGCACAGCCAACAGCTCCTGTTTGCAGGCCAGGCAGGAAAAACAAACGGGAGAAAGCCCAGAAGAGCAGCAGGCTGCCTCCTCCAGAAGTTTCGGTTTTACCAGTGCCGGTAACTAGCAAACCCCGAGCAAGCGAGCAGGTTTGGCGAGCCACGAGTGACTCAGAAGGTGATGGGGGCTGCTGCTACCTGCCTTGGGGTTCACTTGGGCACAGCCAGCACTCGCCACCTTCAGTCCGTCCGAACAGCCCGACAGGCAAAGCCGCGTTCAGAGCTCCAACACCACCCACCCTTAATCGTTCCCATCAGAATAGCTTCGCCATTACACGGAAACCGATGTGTACGTATACACAGGAGTGAGTATACACAAGCTCCCATAGATACAAAGCAATTATGCTCCAGTCCTAAAGGAGGAACACATATGCTTACTACGACAGATTGCAAGTGATTGTCTGAAGCATTTTTCAGCTTAAGAGGACGAAAGGAGGCACACCCTTTTGCTGCCAGTATTAGGTCGATCTGCATTTTGTCATGACAGCTTGGGGTATCTTTTCCTGCTGGTTACCTATAGCAAATGCATGGCATGGCCAGGACTCCCAGCAAAACGTGAACTACATGTGCTCCCTTCCCTGTAAGAGCTGCTTTCAGAAAGCTTCAGACAACCAAGTCATAAGGCAGTAAGTCCCACATGAGTCTGACCAGGGCTGGATTTTAAATCAGTGCAAATGGATAAAAGAAAAAGCCTTGATTTCTCCTTCCCATCGTGACTCATAGCACTTGAAATAAGAAACAGCAAGCAATAAAAAGCAAGACTGATGTATGGAGAGAGATGCACAGAAGAACTACAGGTGCCATCACCTAGCTAAGATCTGGGGGTTTTGTGGATACATCACTTGACTTGGTTGATCCGGTCGTTGCTGCGGTCCTCAGGAGAGGCTGGAGGGTGAGGCAAGTGAAGCCTTCTCCCTGGCTGTCTACCAGCCAACCCACCCTATTTCAAAGTTTTGCTGACAAACAAGACAACAGGGCCTTAGGGAAGCCCATTTAGGGCAAACAAGCAGCCATGGTCTGAGCCACAGAGCAGGTGTCCCCGGCCACTTGGGCAAGGTGCAGAGCGACCAGCTGACAACATCCTTGCTGAGAGCCCTCCCGGGCAGTGCCGTGGCTTGTCAGCTCACGCCTGCCCGCTGCGGGAGAACAGGCATTTCCAGGCCCCGGCCCCGTCACCCCGGCTCAGCTGACGCGTTTGGATACACGCCTTTTGATGTGGGCTTCCTCCAAAGGTGCGTGAGCCAACTTATATAATTCTTAATGCTCTCCTACACAAAGTGATTCGCGAAACCTGTTTTCAGGCAACCTAGCGTATTTTGCCCAAAATGGGCTGGAGATAAGCAGGCCAGACGCTGAGCTGGCCAACTGGAGGGTACATCACCTCCAGGAACTTGAAGAAGAGGTCATCGGCTAACCCCTGTGGCTGGAAGAGGGTGCACACTGACCCTCCCATTCTCAGCTAAATAAAGATGACACCACTAGGAAAAGCCCCTTTTTCTTCCAGCATCTGCAAGACAAATCCCAGCAACCGTCCAGGGAGTCCACGGGCTCTCCCAAATACCCAGCCAAGACGTGGAGACCCCTCCTCAGAGCCTGGAGGAGAAAGGTTCCCCCAGTGTGGCATCATTCACTGCAGGACAGCACCTCCTTGGCTGTGAAAGGAGAGGAGAGGGACTCCCATCAGGCACAAGCCAAGTCTGTATTCTGTGCAAAGGTGTATTTATCAACCCTAATTAACACCCCAGGCTTCTCACACCCTGGCGCACCTGCTGATTAGCACACATGAGTTAATATAATTTTAACAATGGATTATCACTTTGGGCAGAAAAATGGTTGGGATTCACTTCAGTACAGTGACTCACCCCAAGCACAGCAGCAAGGTAAGATACAAAGAGCATCCATCGGTCTTGCTTGCAGAGGGCTACGCAGACCGTATCTCTTTAACTACAGCTTACTTTACAAAGCCAAGGTGCTTCAAAAATTCATGATTGTATCTGTCTTATTTTCTACCTGCGCAAACAGGTGGCCTTGGAGAAGCATCCTGTCTCCATCTTCCAGGCAACTGGAGCCACTCAGGTGTTTCTTTAAGTCCTTACAGTCATAGTGGAGTTTGTAATGGTTCTAGCCCATGTTTCAGAATACTGCTAAAGCAAAGGGATGTCTCTGGGTAGGTTAGGGATGCAGCTTGGCCCCAGTCATCAGTGATAAATGGAGGGAGAAAGGTGACTGAATGGAGGAGGAAAGTCAACTGAGCCTGCTTTTATTTCTTTTTTTTTAAAGCCCCAGCTTTCAAACTGGATCTCTGTGATGCACAAGCTCACAAGAGGGCACTGGTGGAAAACCATCACACTCCCATCAGAATCACTTCTACCCCCTCAAACTGATGTTTAACACTGCCTACCTTCACTTTGTCCAATAAAAACCTGCAAACCGAGCCCTGACAATTAAAGAATGTTAACAACATGAAAAATTATACTAGATTGAATGTATCCATACTCCCTGTTATCAGAAAGATTCTCAGCCTCATGTTTCTATTTGGGATTAGGAAGGGAGCTGTGAAAGGCAAGTATTGTTCAGCTGCAAATAGTTCCCTTTCAGCTTCTACAAAAGTAAGGTAATGAACTACAGAGGGTTTTTTTACCTTTGGAGCGGTCAGTAGATGTATTGACTCACAGGAAAACTGATCCCCGTTGTTACACTGCATGGGTAGTTGAAAAAAGGTTTCTAATGAGCTACAGGGAGTGGATGTTGGCAATGAGCCAGCACCCTGGCCTGCGAAACTAAGACAAATGACAAGACGCATGAACCACCTCTGGGAGCAAGTGTAAGTTAAAATTCAAGGTTTGCATTTCATCATGCTGCTTGTGGCTGGTAGTTCTCACATCGATTTTGCAGCACATATGTGGGCATGCTGCTTGCAGACACTCGATGTACGTAACTTCATGTGCAAAGGTAGGATCCTTCTCTCTTTACTGGGACCATCTGGGTGTGTGCAGGTAAAACACACACATTCGTGTCTACAGAATTAATATCTATAGAAGCAGTCTGCTTCTAGTCATCTAGCCTCAAGAAAATGCCCACAGTGGTGAAGCTCTTTTGGACACACACACAAACATCTGAAGTTGCCACAAGCTTCTGCACCTCTAAAGCATCAGGATGGTTTTATAGGTTTGTCTGGCTCCAACCCAGTCTCCCCTGGCCGGGGAAGTGGGTACAGCTGCAACACCCCACATTGCACAAGCCTCGCAGCAGCACCCAGGAGCCCATTCAGTCCTCAATGCAACTGCCACGTGGTGCACTAATGAGCCAGAGCTTACAAAACAGGGACTGTTTCCTTTTTCTATGAGAAGGCTCAAGGAGGAACATTTTATTCAAGACCTCTAATCCAAACACCTCCTCTCGTTTCTTTGAAAGAAACTAGGCGGTAGCTGCTGTCATTTTCATGCTGCGTTCTGACACGCTTCCATCGCATCCCTGCCAATAGCTTTAATTTCGTTGCAAAAATCAGCTCAAAATGAGAATGACAAGCTGTACACTGGTGATGGATGCTGTCAAATGATGGGTAACATAGGCTTACATTAGTTGTCAAAATTTTTCAACACTAAAAATAGGTATCACAAGCTTTTGGATTCACCACATTGAAGTATTAAACATACAGTATATTCACAACTTTAAAAAAGCCCAAAGCCTCTCAAAGCCAGGTAGAACCAGCAATGTGTGACACAGAACAAAGATCTCTGAGCATTATTTATTTTGAGAAGAAAAATCAACACACTCCTGTATGAAAACTCACAACAACACTGGCCAAAGCAAAGACAACATGTTGCATGCAACATGAAATACAACAGGCCAACATGGGATGAAAGAAAAATAGGGAAAAATAGAGAAAATAGGGAAAAATAGGGAAAAGGGGAGAAGAGAGAAAATCCTGCATCCTGTTACCCCAGCTCTTGGTCCAGATCCCCCTGAAAGGGAGGGCAGAGATCTCCCCACAGCAGCTCCTCTTTTCCCTCCTGCCATCCCTTGCCTGCCCCAGCCCAGCAAGAAAGGGCCCAGAGTCAGGAGGCTGAGAGAGGATGGGAAAGCCCAGGAAAAGCGAGCAGGTTGCTCGAGGGCTGATATTTCCATTTGAGGGATGACTTCTGATCCACTCATGGACACTGGCCAGGCAGCAGGTCGCCAAAGGGGATATTGTTTTTATAGGTAAGATGGCAGAGGAGGAGGAGGCGGGGGGAAGAGAGACCATTTACAAATCAAATCCAGCTTGCTTATTCCCTCTGAGTCACCGAGATGACTAGCGCAGGCAGAGTTGTCCCTATATTAGGCCAATATTTATAGCAGAAAGAAAATGAAGCATCATAAGGAATTACTAATTAGATGTTATCATAACACTGTGTAGAACTGAAGCAGCATTCCAATGTGCTGTAAAAATAATTAGCAAATTAACCTTCTCAACACCTCTGTGAGGCAAGTATTATCCCCATCTTCCACATGGCTAAGTAGAGAGTGAGTGGTTTGCTTACAGTCATAGTCCTTGAGCAGAGGCAGGATTACAACCAACACCTTGGTCCCCTGTCACTAACACCTGATCCAGGCATGGCCTGCTCACCCAGGGGGAAAACCTGACTCAAAACACACTTGTGTTGAGTTCACCAGAGCACCCAACCTGCCATCTGTGCTTTTATGCCAACACTGAGAGGACAGAAGATACTTGTTACAGCCAACAGTACCAAAAAAAAACCATGGTGGCACAGTTGGCTTAAACCCACCAAACTCCACGATGTCACCTTAATGAAAGAACTCACCCTACAGCCACACACTCTCTTCCTGGCACAGGTACTAGTGCTCACAGCAGGCCAGTAGCTTGATGGTTCAGGGGACAACTTGGGGTGAAAACTGGCCAAAAAGGCAGAGTTTGGGCAGATGGGTTCCCTGATCCATCCAAGTGCACAACTGGCTGAGCACAAGGCTGGGATATCAAAGAGGAAGACAGAACCGGGAACCCTCTGGTTACATCTCCTGTACCATCAGACCATGAGCTGCGCTGCTACTCCCTCCTAGGCTTCTGCTTGGTCCAGCAAGCTGGAGCTCCTTGATTGTCATCCCAGCATCACACATGCCTACACACTGGCCCAGGCTGTGTTTTTCCAACTCCTTGCCACTGGGATGAAATGCACTTGCAGCCATGGACTCAGGGCCCGAATTCAGGGCTGACTGATGAGCTGACCCCATGTTACTTGGCATGGGCGCAACTCCTTTCACTCTAGAGATAAATTCCAGCTTCCACCAGCGCGAGACCAAGATGCAGCCTCTTCCCTTGCTCTCAGGAGGTGCAAGACAGACAACGCAGCGAAGTCCAAAGTTCGTTCAGTGGCTCAGTCCCTCCCACTCTCCCCAGAGGAATCATCTTCTCACAGTTCATGGAGAAGCCTCTTCATGGCCACAGAGCTGGGGCAAGGCCGGGTGGCAGAGACCATCCCAGTCACAGACAGACCCCCATCCATCCCTTCCACCCTGCCCAAGGAGACTGCAGCCCATGGCTCTGCCATGGCAACAAAGATGATTAAGGGAGTGGAGCATCTCCCGTATGAGGAAAGGCTGAGGGAGCTGGGTCTCTTTAGTTTGGAGAAGAGGAGCCTGAGGGGTGACCTCATTAATGTTTATAAATATGTAAAGGGTGAGTGTCACGAGGATGGAGCCAGGCTCTTCTCGGTGACAACCAATGGTAGGACAATGGGTAATGGGTACAAACTGGAACACAAGAGGTTCCACTTAAATTTGAGAAGAAACTTCTTCTCAGCGAGGGTGACAGAACACTGGAATAAATTGCCCAGGGGGGTTGTGGAGTCTCCTGCTCTGGAGACATTCAAAACCCACCTAAACACCTTCCTGTGTAACCTCATCTAGGTGTTCCTGCTCCGGCAGGGGGATTGGACTAGATGATCTGTCGAGGTCCCTTCCAATCCCTAACATTCTGTGATTCTGTGTGATTCTGTGGTCCTTCCCCCAGAGATGGAGTGGCACCACCAGCTTCAAGCCTGGACTATAAACATCTGCAAACTCAAGCAGCACCCTCCCAGTATTTCTTCTGTCTGTGTGGTGCTTCCCTGTGCATCCAGCTTTCATCAGAGCAAGGGGGCTACCACAAGTGTTCTGGTTCCCTTCTTTGCACACTGAGCTTTTTATTGAAGGAGAAGTCCACAGCAGCATCAATGCCATCCGTACACACACCCCTCTTGTCACTGCCACCTCCACCCTTGCGGTGCAGAGCTGATTGGCACATCCAAAGCCAAGTCACTTTCTCAACAGCTCACTGTCAAGCTGCGGGAGCAGGCAAGTCAGGGACAGGAGCAATCTGGCTGACAGGACAGGCAGGAGAATGAAGAGTTGCACAGGCGGATGCACGCACTCTGCTTCTCTGAACTCCTTGCATACAGTGAAAACAAGGATGCTCTTGCACAGCTACCTGCACAGCCCAAAGTGGGCTTTGGAAGCGAGACCAGCTCAGGAAGCTCCTGTCGCAAGCTCTCACGCTGCCTGCCCGCTGCCAGCCACGCTGGAGATCGGAGCACCGGGCTGATCCAAGATGAAGACACGGTTTCCCATCAGCTGGTCCTCCCCATGAAGTACTCCGAAATCGTCACAGAAATAAACAGTACAGAAGCATAAACTGCTGCTATTACTTTCTGCCAAATGCATGTTAAGAAAATAGGAAGATCTGCATCTATTTTAGGTGTATTGCATAAAAATAAAAGATGCAGGTTGACTGCATGTGTTCTGGTTCTTAGTAAACAAGCTCAAATTCATTTTTTCTCTTTCTTTTATTTCTAATCTTTACAGCCAGATGTTAAAAAACTTTGCCTCAATGTCACCTCAATGAAAAGAAGCGCCGACCTGGTTTCAACCTCCCCGGACCAGAACGTAACATAGGAATCACATTGTTCAGTGAACACCTCTCTCCCGGGGGCCTCTGACCTGACACCGGTCACTCACTGCCTGACCCAAAGCCCTCCACCATGAGCAGAGATCTTGACTTCAGATTCTGCCCAGAGGGCTACCACTGCTGACTTTTGCAGGATGACTCTATGTTATAAACACTATAGCAGGAAGACAGAGCTGGCACAACTGGACTTGCCCTCAGAGACTTAAGGAGATATGTCTCTCTGTTCTGCATCTTAGAGCCTTCCCTTTTTTTTTGCTTTTCCATTAATTTGTTCTAGCTACTTTAGAGGTCCCTTCCCCTTTTACACACCCACTTCAAGTTATTTAATTGAAAGATAAACACAATTTTAAAGGAAGCATATGATGTTTTTCTACTTTTCCTATTTATACTCCTCTCATTTGCTGCCATGACACAATATCTCATATAACAATATTTTTAGTTATTTGTTTGCCAGTGCAGTGCTCCTCCCAATGAACAAACCTTTAACTTCGAGGCATAGTTTGCACCCATCTATGGTCTCTGTCAAGCATCTATATTGGTGGTGTCCCTGTCAAGCCTGCATACACTGTGTTACAGTGGTTATAAGGTGAATCACTGCCAGTTCTGTTGGGTTCTACAGAGATCTTCACCATGAAGACGCACAAGATGAAAAGTGAAGGGGGATCATGTTTTCCAGGGAGGTTGTGCAGGCTTCATCCTTGGAGGTTTTCAAGACCTGCCTGGAGAAAAGTCCTGAGCAGACTGGTCTGGTCCCAGAACTGGCCCTGCTTTGGGCAGGGGGTTGGCCTGGAGATCCCCACACATCCCTTCCCACCTGAGCAACTCTGATGCATTGACTCCAGGCTCAGGGGCACCCTCCCAAACAATTATCAACCAAATGCCCAGGACTATGCCTGGCACAGAGAGCAAAACTCCACATCAAGAGGAGATGAGCCTTTCATAGGCATTGGGTCCACCCAGCTACACTGCCTTGAAGCCTCTTCACAGTTCATGGAAGGGTTTGATCCAGTCAAACCGTACCTACAACCAGGACGGCTGGATCCTGCCTCCTTCCACACCAGCTGCCAAACATGCCCACCAACCTAGCTCTAGGGCCAGCCACAGCATCCTCAATTCATTTTAGTCCAACGGAGCAGAGGACACACTTGAGCAAACAGGTCTCTACTAAACTGGAGTATACTGAGTGCCAAAACAGCAGGAGAACTCAGGAAAATGGTTTCATCAGCAAACCTGAAAGTCACTGACTTGCAACAGAGGTGGTAGCAGGATGGTAACCTCCTGTGAGTCCACAGCAGCCTGCAGAGCACATCTCTGTCTACTCCCTTATTCCCAACCCACAGCTGAACAAATCTGGGGGTTTTATATACATAGGTTGGAGGCCAATGGCAAAGCATGGCAGAGGCATGCTAAGATAGGATAGAGAAATGGCACTGGTGCATTTTGCTTTGAAAAGCATAGAAATTACAGGAAATTATTCAGACTCCCTTTATTAAGGGAACAACAAACTGAGAAACATGACCAGGAAACGTTGTTTAAAAGCTGGCTCTTTTTCATGGTTAGCAGGCAAGGAAAGGAGGTGCAGAACAGCAGCAGGAGGAAAGCATGAAGCAACTGCAAGTATCTTCTCCAAATTACAGTCTGAAGTGTTGGGCTTTCTTTTGATACAAGTAAATTTAAAAGAAAACAAAGAGTTTCCAAATCTTGTTCCAAACTGCTGTTTGGAAGAAGGCCATAGCTCTTTACAGACAAAGCAGGCAAAGAGTGAATGGTTTGTGACACTCAAACAACAGCCCTGGTCCTGTGAGCCCACTCTCCCATGTACTTGCAAACAGTGGCAACACTGATAGTCCATACATAGGTATACATAGGTATAAATTAACGGTGTTAAACACTCACCTTTGTAAGACCTGCATTAAGGTCTGACCTGAGCCTTCTAACCCCACTGCCACTTGACATTGCCTTTATACTTGCATAAATGTGCTTCTGAATGCTCAGAGATGCATAATTTTTCTGAGTGATCCCTAAGATACACAGATGGACTGCTGAAGCAAGCTCAAGGGCAGAGACCTGGTCTCTTTCACTGCCAAAGCCTCGTACTCTGAAAATCATAATCTTTCTAAAACTGCTGATTGTTTTTCCTCATTTGTAATTTTTTCTCCTCTAAAGTCCTGCCTGTTCCTCTTCTTCCTTATGAGGCTTTTCAGTATTTGTTACTTGAACAGTAAAGCCTGATTTGTGATTAAACACAACATTTTGGAGGCAGACTACAATGCTGCCTGCTGTCACTGTTCCAACTGTAAGAAGCTCTGGGAGATATTATTGTATAAGGGCAGATCCTTCTCTGCATAAGTCTATGTGACCGAAGTTATTTCTCCCCCTCTTCTATCTCCATGCTCTCAAAAATAACCCTAATTAATACACAGTGGGATAGCTGCAGGATATTAATAGTGATGTGTATGTATTAAAGTGGCAATAAATAGGACAACAGAAGGGAGAGCATAGAAATACAATGCAGAGCAATAAAATAGTTCAGTTTCATCCGCTGCATTAATTGCACAAAAGCAGTAATCAGAGATCGTACACTTCAGTATGCCGAGAATGCTGCACTCAGTAACTTGAAGAAATTACTTGTATAACTTGGCCCTCTTCTCCCACTGTAGCCGCACTCAGCAGATAAGGGAACTCTTCAAACTTAAATGACCACATTCTACATTTTGAGGTTTTGCAAAAACTAGCTGAGCTATCTGGAGGCCAGCCAAGGTCAGACCAGCTGAATTCGGGCCAGCACAGAGGGTTTGATCATAGATCTTCTTACTCATTCTACTAGCACAGGCAGTCAAAGGACAAGAGAGCCTCCTACATCATCCATGGATGAAAGTCCTGGAGAGACCCCTGCAAAAGCAGAATAAAAAGAACAAAAGGCCTGCAGTCTCCTGCACTCTTCCCATTAGATGATCCTGCAGCACGAGTGATCCAGGGCCTCTCCAGGGAGATACATCCTCTTCTTCACTCTCCACCTCGCTCCCAGCATAGGTCTCTGGTTGGTCCCTAAAGCAGATATCTACTGGGACATCACCTTGCAGGTCACAAGTGAAGAAGGGGATTGAGTGCATCTGCCACAAATCCACAGCAAAAAAGCACAGCCCTGTAGTTGGCAAGGAAGGGTTAAGCAAAGATGTCCATCTATCACTGGGCTTTGGAATGAAGGGTCCTAATGACACAGATTGCTGGGCCATGAGAGGGCTAAACAGGTTCCAAGACACCTCCTTTCTCCTCAAATCTCCTCAAAAATGACACAGTCATATGATGCAGAAGGGCAGAGATCAAAGAGTCCAAACTGTACACGCCCTAGAACAGGGAAATGGAGGGACAAACCTCCAAGTGCTTGCATATTTATGCAGTAACACCACCACTTGAAAAATTATTCATTGTAGGCAGCATACAGATGCACAGTTCAGAAGCAGGGTGCATCAAAGCCCTTGGAAAGACACCCATGTCAGAAGTGTAGTGCTGTGCGCAGACGATGTGAGTGCTATACAACCAGCAGCAGCCCCTTACAAGCAGGAACCCTCTTCGCAGCAGCTCAGTGCCTGAGACCTTCATGAAATACCAGGAGAATCAGGAAGGACTGGTCTCAAGTACACTGTGGAGAGGTTCAAGTTTTGCAGAATGTTTCATTAAACCCTCTCTTTGGTCAGCTTTCAGCAGAGTCCAGAAGTGCTGGGAAGTTGCTAGCTTCCCAGCACTGAGGTAGATTGTCCCAATGCACTGGAGCAAGGAGAGATTGCAGATGGTGCTGGGAAGCACCAGGCTGCAAGAGAAGTTTTCCTCCCTATGTCAAAGCCTCTGAGGGGCATCACTGAGGAACTAAGGAAAAAGTGGCTCTGCACAAGAGGAAATCCTCTTGAAGTTGTGCTCCGTGGACTGCCAGTGACTCTACTGCTGTTCGCTCTTTCTAAGCAAGGTGCAGCAAAGCCTTCCAGGCAGCCTCAGAAACTGCCCATCATTCCTCAGCAAAAGACTTAGCCATGGGGTTGACTTTAGATGCATTAAAAAAACACCCTTGATTTTAACCAGAGCTCCAGTATCTCCTTGAAGCTGATCATCATGCTTATAGCTTTTGCTACACAGGAGTCAATGGTGACACATCTTTACTCAAACAAGCACCAAAGGCTATAGAGGCTGCTGCTAACCAGCACTCCAGTGCAGGTGAGCAGCCAGAGGTCTTGCGAGATCATAAAGAAACGTGCCCAAGAAAATGTAGGTGGCTGTATCCACCATAGCACCTTTCAATTCATCACACCCAAACTTCATTAATTAGAGTAAGGATGTGCATAAGCCACAGCACATCTTCACTGATGAACTCAAAGTAGAGCAGAGCTTGCTGTAAGTAAAGGACTGCAAGATCTCTGATGCAGCTTTATTAAATGAAGTGTCTCCAGACTGGGCATTTAGTTCAAATCTATGCATTCAGATGCTGCTGTGGTTTTGGCTGTAATTTCCCACGTCCCTTCCCCACCAAGATGGAAGGGATGTGCATTGTTAGCCAATGGAACCTTCAGGCAGCCACTTGCTCCTCATCCCTACCCCTGCTCACCCCACTGAAATGATTCCGCATCAGGGCTGCCACATCCTGCCCATGTATTCCCACCTCCAGACAGCCACCAGCCCTCTTCTGGTTCCCCAGATCACAAAACATAGCTGGGCAAGACACCACATTTTTATTTTCTGGATCAGTACCTTGGTCTGATTCACGACCACCATGGCAATGCAGCTGTGTGATGGGGCAGGATGCTCCAAGCTGGAAGTGTTGAACACTTGGTCTTACAAAATCCAAGGCAGACACAAGCACGAAAACATCACACGCTATATCTGTCACACACAATACCCTCCTTCCCCCATCCCAGAAAAAACAAACAAACAAACAACAACTTTGGGGTTTGTCTTGAAAGATGCAACAGCCTTCAGAGCAGAAGCCACTTTGACATTAGTCAATATTTGATACAATGGAATAGGAGAGAAGGGAAGAAAGAACGAAGAAGAGACCTTTCACGCTTTTCTTTTTTTTTTACAATGCACTGTCTATATCCTCAATAAATGTTTGTGCACCTCTTTATAACATAAATGTCAGACTTGCAGTGGATTGGAACCTAGGGATTACTACCCTGGCAGAATTAACATATTAGACATAAAAACCATAAAATTTCATTATCCATTGTAAACTGCATGCGCTTTCACTCTAGGGAAACTGGAAATATCACCCAATTTCATTATCATTTTCTGCTAAACGACTGTTCTGCTGTGTATTTGAATATTGGCACATTCAGTTTGATGATATATCAGTCTTCCAGTTTCATTCTTCTTTGTCTACAATGCTGATTTTTTTTAAATCAATTTTTTGTTCTCTTTTTATATGTGTGAAGCTACCATACTACAAAACCACTCAGTTCTAAAAAAAACTTACCCTGGAAGAAACAAAAAGGATCATATTTGTTAAGCTGTAAACACACCAGAAGGAACCTATCCTGACATCTGAAATAAGGGTAGAAGGAGGTAAGAAAACCTCAGACACAACAGGGAAGGCTTCGACTCATTTATAGGCACGCTAGGGTCTATGGTCAATAGTGAGGCACTAAAGAAAAGAAAATGTTCCCTTCTGCAGTTTCAACTCCCGGTATTTTTCCTTCCCACTATTAGGCTGGCTGCAAATTCAAAGCTTTGCATAAGCCACAGATTTTGTCTGTCTCTTTGAAAGGTCAAAAATTAGAAGCAGCACAAACAAACACACATGACAAATAAGCCAGCTGGCAGCAATTTGGAGTGACCACATGGAGGAAGTGCGCAGAAGAATGAGGGCAGGAGAGGAGCCTTTAAAAGCCTGGGTCATACATATATTGCAAGTTACAAGCTGCCTCAGGGGCATTTTTTTTTTTTTGTTTAATCAGTTTTGTATCTTTGGAAAGGTTAGCGATCAATTCTCCAGTTTTAGTGCTGTCATGTTTCTAGAAACACTTCTGCATATACTTTCTTTGATAAAACATGCAGCTGCTGACATGATTTTTTTTGTATAAACATTTCACTATGTACTACATTGTATATTTCAAAGAAGCCTTAACATTTTTATTTCTAAGAGACCACTCATTCTCCTCTGCAGGCTGTGGAGCATTATCCTAGGGCAGAGAAACAAGGAGACAAGTTAACAGAGCAGAAGGGGGGTGGGCAGGAGCTGGGAACAGACACAGCAGTAAATGGCTTTACCAAAACCACTCTGGTTGTTACTCACATGAGGGTGCTACCGAAGTAAGTAGAGAGGCAGAGAAACATTTGTTGTCTCGCGTAGCTTCTGGAATGGAAGAGAAAGATCAACAGGTCAACTACAAACATCAAGCCAGATGCACACAGCTGGTGTTAATCTGCATGACCCTCATTACCTGCAACAGACCTCTGCCAAACTACAGCAGCCAAAGAGCTGGCCAGACTTTTATTACTAACATCACCTCAACCTATTAATGCAAGGAGGGAAATAATTCAAATCCAAATTGTTCCTCACTATTTGTTGCTGTTTATATTCTGCCAGAGCCACAAAACCCAATTAAGTTGCTTTCCCTTTAGTTCACAGTCAGTCAGCTCCAGGTGCTTGGGGTTGCAGTCTCTGGGGCTGCCATTCCTGCAGGGAACATTCACTTGTTTAAAAGCAGCTCTTTCCACTGGACTTGTGTTTAGTTAATTGTACTATTTCTATTGATCTTAAGCTTTATAAAAAGCTTGGCTCCTGATTGCATGCTGTCAGCAAAATTACACTTGGGGGCTAAATTTGGTTTAGTCTGGATCTCATCAAATAATAAATGGACATCACTGACATAGGTTTAAAGTAGTAAAACAGAATGCATTTAAAAAATAAACCTCTAGAATGCCTATCCAACTAAAGTAGTAAATGGTCACTTATCCCCAGCAAATATCATCACTGCACACCATTCAGAGATTGGAAACGTGTTGATTGTCAACTCCTGGAGCACCATCCAAGTGAGATTTTCTACTGCCCTTCTTCCAGCCAGCCCTCTTCACCTCAAAACACAGGTTAGTGGAGGGAGAGCTTGCTGATGGCTCATTATTTAAAATGGTTTGGGTTTTGTTGTGTTTGGGGTTTTTTTGTAGTGCTTTTTTTGTTTGTTTGTTTTTCTCCCCCAAAACAAGAAAGGTGGAGAAGAAAGCTTCCTGTGGCCACTCGACCCAGCACAACGCACTGAGCCCTTTCAAAACCCTCACAGGCTCTAAGCGCTGAAGATGATGTAACGTCAGCAGACATCTGCCAAATGAATAAGCAAGCTCCAACATGCTTCCCTCCAACCTGCAGAGCAATTTCCATCCCAGTACAGGAACTTGTACTGGGGTTTAATACTCTCCTCAATATATCCCCTTTCACAAAGAAAATCCGTGCCCACTGCTACAGGAACATGCTTAATCCTTGTAAGCAGATGTCAGCCTCCAAAGCTGAGAAAATGACTTTGTTCTTTAGCATCAGGGAATTTAAAATGCACGAAGTTGAAATGCCCTGATGAATTTGGTAACTTAAACCCCGAGAGGAAGCACCTGCTTTCTGAATAGCCACCCAATTAAAAGCCCGCCGCTGTTTTATGCATCCATAATTCAATGTGAATGGTCTTTCGCTAGTTGACAATATATCAGTTATGGTCAAGGAGCAATGCAGCTGAAAAAGAGGGGAGGGAGCTGCCAAGAGCAAAAGACCCGAATCCCTCAGCATTGCCCCATGCAGCAGTTCTCAGACAAAAACTTCTGAGCCAGGGTTGCTCCACAAGCATCAACAAAACTCTGCATGAGCTCCACCAGTCACACCGGAGGGACAACAGTTCACCCCAGTGGCAGATCTGGGGCCCGGATCCACATCTCAGACAGCTACACCTCTCATCTCCCAGGAACCCGCTCACAGATATAAAAGTATCTCCCTTCACTATTCAGCAGGTAAAGTAAGGCTCCAGTAAAGCTGCAGGTTAAGGCATGGCATCTTGCAATTTATTCACACAAGCAATAGCAGGGATGGGGAGGGGAAAAATCAAAACAAAAAACATAAATAGGGGATTTTCATCAAAAAGTAAACAAAACCAAAAGCTAAGAACACACCCAAGCGATCAGCCTGCCAGCAGGATTAGCAACTGCAACAACAAAAAACAAGAAACAGTAGCAATCCCCTTAGCTGAACTAGAAATAAAGCTGTCAGTCTTCTCAGCGCAGCCACCCAGGGCAAAAGGTGGCAAGGCTGGAACAGGGGCCTCATCAGGCATTAGGCAGCATCTTCAAATATTCATAGAATCATAGAATCATTTCAGTTGGAAGAGACACCTCAGGATCATAGATTCCAACCATAACCTCACTCTAGCACTAAACCATGTCCCTAAGAACCTCCTCTAAATGCCTTTTAAACACCTCCAGGGCTGCACCACTTCCCTGAGCAGCCTGTCCCAGCGCTTCACAACCCTTTCCGTGAAGAATTTTTTCCTAATATCCAATCTGAACCTCCCCTGGCACAACTTGAGGCCATTTTCTCTTGTCCTATCACTTGCTACTTGGGAGAAGAGACCAACACCCTCCATGCTACAACCTCCTTTCAGGTAGTTGTAGATAGCAACCCAGGTCCTGATCCACCTTCACATAGACTAAGAGAAGCTCCCACCAGTCGCTGTGTGAGGACAAAGCCATTCGGCCATTTACCAAAACATCTTGTTTACTTTCTGTTGGTTGTTGCTTTCTCTCAGTACAGCCAGTTTTTCAAGAAAGAAATGCTTTCCCTGTGAAGAGGCCTAAACTCGGCTAAAAATAGGGTGCCCCCCCACACACACCTCATGGAGCGAGGAAGACTGGGCAGAAGAGGCACTGTATCTATAAGGAGCTCAGGCAGGACCGGCAGTAGATTATCAGCCTTTCTGGGAAGTTTTATCTACTACAAGTGCACGAAGGATATCAGCTTGGAAGCCTTAAAACATGCTGGCGTGAATCCTAATGATGGGCAGAACTGTCGCTCCACTACGATTAAAATCTGCGTCGATATCCAGGGCCGGGCCAGGCACTTTCCCATTTTTCTCACCGCCTCTGGAGAGGTGTGGGAGGCCCTGGGCAGAGGCTGCGTTGGCCTCAGGCCAGCGCTTGGGTCAGCAGCAGCTTTGGAGCACTTCAGTCGCCATGTGCTCGGTGCAGACCGTCTCCTCGGGCATGCTCACACCAAACACCAGTAGTTCTCATGGTCTCATGGAGCATGTATGCCAAAACCATTCTCCCGGTCCACAAAAGCCAGCCCCTGCCCTGCTACAGAGGGCTGCCCCAAAATCAGCTCCCTCTGACATGAGGCATCTCCCTCTCTCACCTGGCATGGGGCTGAACAGCATGAGTGACAGACACACAGACCACAAGCCAGAACCAGACCAGACTTCTATCCCCCTAGGCCAGCAAGTCGGCAGGAGAAGCAGAGCCACGGATTCCCAAACTAGAGAGCAATAGCAACAAAAAGCCTGCTCCTCTTCTCCATTCTTGAGTCCCTCTAGCAACAAAACCAGGGTTGCAGGCATCCCTCACTGTGTGCCTGTCACCATCAAGCAAACGTGCTGCAGGCAAGGCAGGAGATGTCCTGTAATTAAACACTGCATCAGAACAGTAAGATTAGGCAGACAACCTCAGTTCTGACATCTTCTAAGTTTAGCTTGCTTAAAACTGTAGCTTCAATACAATATGTTTAACACAGAGATTGGGATACACACAGTTTTTAATGTGTCTTTTGAAAGGTCCACAGAAAAAGAAATGAAAACTTTTAAAAAGATTTTAAGGTTTTCCATGTGAATTTAACTACGTGTGGCTAGAAGATCTACAAACGGTTTCCTTACCTTTGCATTTTCTGTAAGAAAAATCTGTGATACCTGACTATACTGAGGTCAGAGCATTCCTATTTTCTCCTCCCAAGACTCTCTTCAATCAGAGCTCCAGCCTTCTGAGGGATCCATTTTGTCTTATCCGCAAAGGTCTTGTCTTCTCTTTTGCTATTCCCAAGCTCATAGTGAACCCCTCAAAGTGTCCCCAACAACTACTGTAAATCCCCAGTCCTCTTCTCTTGATTTAAGAATGGCTGCCACAGTAAGGTATCATCATACAGTACTTATCCTTGAAAACATGTAACTCCAATTCAACAATCCTATTACATATGCTCCTAGCATTTGTACAGAAGAGATTTAGCTCTTAGCTCTCCATTGCTTTATCTCTTTCCGTGTTTGCCAGTGCAGAAATTATCTCAGGCTATAGACAGGTCACGTCCAAATGCTTCTCCTATCTTGCTGCAAATCTAGAAAAAAAAAAAAAGCAGCCATCATGTAGCTTGCACTACCCTATCAAGCTTCCCAGCTCAGTTTTGAACAGCCGCCCCTCTGAAGTGCAGTGGAAAGAGCCAGTTAAGCTGTCTCCCCAGTATCCCATCGCTAAGCGATGCTATCAAAAAGACCACTTGCACAAATGGTCTGTTGATTCCCCTCTCAAGAAGCACAGAGCAGATGGAACCTGTGTCACGCTCGTAAGGATCTGGGTGGCTTCAGAAGTGAAGGCAGTACGAGCCTAACGCGGGCAAAGAGCCTGTCTAGAACTGAGTAGTTGAAGGGGAGAACAAAAAGAGGGGAAAGGACAAGAAACACGGACATGTGCGTGGGTAGAAAAACCCACCTTCTATAATTTAGTGACTTGCCCTAAAATTTGGGGCTGGAGTGTTGAGGTAAAACCACACCAGATGGCAGGGGGAAAGCCCCCGTCCTGCTTTCTTCAGGCCCCGATCCCCAAAGCCCACACACACGTCCTTACCCCGCGGGCACTGCCCGCTGCCCATGGCCCTTCCTGTGCCCAACACATGCCAACTCACTGCTTCTGTCAGCAAACTGAGCCACCATCGAGCTGCTGCCAGGTCTCAGCAACACGCCCACTTCTTGCATAAAAGTAATTAAGAGCCAAAACACTTCTGTTTCATTTATTCCAAATGCACTATTCCTACAGGCCTATCCTCCACAATACATATATATACACATTTCCTGAATCATCATCTCCTACCTCAAATACTGAATGCCCATTTTAATGCTGTTTTGCCATTCACCTGCCAGGGATAGCCTTTTTCTTTCACCGCAGTACCTGCTTCTGTGGTCTTGCCCAAGACCTGCTTTTTACTTCATCCTATTTTTTTCCTCATATCACGCCTCCAACACATTCTTGACAACTCATAGTTTAGTCACCATTGGCAAGTCTAAACCTCGGCTGCACAGCATTTACCAGCAAGGCAGCTCTATCTCCGTGAGAACATCAGCCCGGCTTTCTAAATACACAGCTCTCAGCAGGTCTGACGTCGCAGCCCAGGGACAGCCCACGAAGCAGGCAGCGCTCTCGAGAAACATGCCCTTTATTTACAAGTATTAGTGCAATAATGGCACTTACAGATGCTTTTGACTCATCTTGCAGCAGCTCCACTGGAGGAGCTCTAACTGGAACATAAACTGAGAGGAACAGAAGGATTAAGACAAACGGGATCGGCAAAGTCGTTTTGTCTGTGCTCATCACCCCACCAACAGTAATACTAAAACTGAAGAACAGGAGATGTCACTCAGGGTACACTTTCACTATTAGTTCAAACCAAGACCATGAAAGGGACAGCACGACCCAGGGCTGCACATTAGGGTGGACCTGCTGGAAAGCAGCACTGCAGAGAAGAACTTGGGAGTTCTGGTTGACAACAGGTTGACCATGAATCAACAATGTGCCTTTGTGGCCAAGAAGGCCAATGGTATCCTGGGGTGCATTAAGAAGAGTGTGACCAGCAGGTCAAAGGAGGTTCTCCTCCCCCTCTACTCTGCCCTGGGGAGGCCACATCTGGAGAACTGTGTCCAGTCCTGGGCTCTCCAGTTTAAGAAGGACAAGGAATTACTGGAGGGAATCCAGCAGCAGCTATGAAGATGATTTGAGGCCTGGAGCATCTTTCGTATGAGGAGAAACAGAGAGCTGGAGAAGAGAAGGCTGAGAGGGGATCTCATCAATGTTTATAAATATCTCAAGGATGGGTGTCAAGAGGATGGGACCAGACTCCTTTCAGTGATGCCCAATGACAGGATGAGGAGCAACAGGCACAGACTGAAGCACAGGAGGTTCCACCTAAACATGAGGAGAAACTTCTTTACTTTGAGGGTGCCAGAGCACTGGAACAGGCTGCCCAGACAGGTTGCGGAGTGTTCTTCTCTGGACACATTCAAAACCCACCTGGACACATTCCTGTGCAATCTGCTCTGGGTGAACCTGCTTTAGCAGGTAGGTTGGACTAGATGATCTCCAGAGGTCCCTTCCAACCACAATCATTCTGTGATTCCCACTGACTCCTTTATGCCATCCAAGCATAGCTGCCATCTGAGCATGTCAGTCAAATCAAGCTGCCCAAAAACACACCTGATGAAACCAGCTAATTTTTCAGCCACATGGCCTGCCTGGGAGTGCAGGTACTGACACAAGCAAGGCAATAGGAACACAGAGCCCACTAAAGGAAGAGGTGGAATAATACTGTCCTCTTCATGGGCAACTCAGTCTTAGAGCACTAAAAATAAATAAATAAAAATCACTCATATGCTCAAGAAAGTGGTTTTTTTCCTAAAAAGTAAGCTCAGAGACACATGGAGCAAGCTGTAGTTGGCCTGCGCCATGCTCCCTCAACACCATCAGTGCTTCTCTGAACAGTCCCGTGTTCTTCCCGAGGATCTTCTAAGGCAGATTGGATTGCTGGTTTGGCTTCAGCACCCATGAGGAACATCCAAATCTTGTCCTATGAGCGCAGCATCTCATCCCACAACAAGCCACTTCCATTAACCAAGCCTGAGTTCCACTAACAACATTGCCCTACTGAAATTTTAGTTTAATTAAAAAAAAAAAAAGGAAAAAGAAAAGCTACAAGGTGCCTAGGAATAATCCCAGCTTATTCTGCTGAGCTGCATCTTCTCTCCACCCTCGCAGCATCACGAACTCTTTTAACCGCACTGTTTGCTCTGCCCCACGAGCCAAATCCCGAGGTGCGCCTTTCACAGCCCCTCACCCCTGACCCACTGCTTCCGGCACCCGTTCCTCATCCTCTTCCCCTCTCTCTCTTTTCTGGCTCATTCCCACCAGCCCACAAACCCAGTCTTTGTCTTCTCCTCCAAGCAGCACTGATCCCCATGCCCTCTCCCACCCCTACTCCCTCCAGTCACCCAGGGCTATTAACTGCACTGTGGTATTCAAACACTGTAAAGCTTAGGAATATATAAAAGCCCCAGAAGGGAAGAAAAAATAGCCATTGCGTGTGTGCCAAGCGCTTTTATTTAAAACACAGCTTATACCTGAATCCAGACACCGGCGACTGCACACGCAGCCCTCCTCCCCTCGCCTGGCTGCCAGCCACACGCCACGGCTGTGTCTGCTTTCCTTCTGCCCTCCTCCTGCATCTCCCCAAGGTGCCTGCTCTTCACCTTCTCCTTCACCCACGGCCCAGCTTGTCCCTGGCGGCCTCTGTCTCACAGCTCGCACCAGCCATGGCCCCTCCCGGCCTCATTCCTCCAGCAGCCACGTGCCTGCACGGCCCTGACTCTGAGAGGGCCTCTGAGCAGCACCCCAGCACAGGCATTGGGCAATGAGACAGTGACAGCAGCAGCCACAAACCCTTTCATCAGATTCCTGCCTTGTTACCACATTGAAATGGCAGCTCCAGAGTTACCGTAGGCATGCCAGACCCAGGACACATTTTTAGCACAGAAGTAATGCGGTGCTGGAGGGTCTCACCTAGGGGCACAGCAGACCCTCATCAAACGAGGCCATGGCAAAAGGAGCTGAACAACTGAAGAAACATGCTGCAACTTGAACTGAAGCACTGCAGGCCTGGAGAAGAAGGTATGTGACGCATCATGATCGCTGACATGCAGGAGACCAGACTGGATCAGGGTCTTTGGCTTTGGTTTCTGTTCTGCGAGCAATTCTCCGATGCAACAGCAGCCCTTGCAGAAATGCCTCCGGGCTGAACAAGCTCGTCTATGCTCTCAGCAACATGAATTTGCTTTCACAGGTAACTCCAGCAGATCCGCTCTCAAAGGAGATTCCCAAGGATTCCTGGACAGAGAGCTGCATGTGCACACGATCGTCACCAAGTGCAGATGACAACCACCAGTGATCTGTCCTCATGGTCCTATGAATCTACGTATCACATGGATCAAAGAGGGCAACTTCTGCAGCAAATGCTGTTTCCATTTCTAGCTTTGCCTTCAAATCAGCCTCTCTGATAGTACTGTTTCTTTTTCATTACTGCTCCTTTGGTCTCCCAGTTCTGTCCATGGCCCTGGCATTCTACTGTCCTCTTGGCTACCTTGCCAATATTATTTTCTCTGTGCCCACCCAGCCCTTCTCTTCCTTCAAACTCACTCTTTGCATCAGTTTCTCCAAAGACACCTTCTTTCAGTTCATGTTATTGCTTTCTCTACAATAGAGATGCAAGATCTGAGTTTGCACAAGACTAAGCACATCACTTTCAGACCCGTGCAGCAAAAATATCCTCTCAGAACACTCGCAACAGCAAACAACAGCAATATGCATGATGTTCCTGCATCAGAGTACTGTTTACACACACACACACACACACACACAAAAATGCTTGTTAATGCTTTTTGAAAGGGAGGTGGGACCAGAGAGCTCTTCTAACCTGACAATTCTACAATTCTGTCATCTTTTGCAAACAAAATAATGAAGACAGAACTGGAAACAGCACTGCTCACTTGACAGCATTCAGCAGAGCCTACAGCTCTGCTGTAGTGCCACAGTGTGACTTTTGCTATGACATTTCACTTCTCAAAAAATCACCATTCATTCCCATTAAAGCAGATATGACATCAACGGTCTTCTTTTGCAACGCACCTAGTAATCTACCAATGAGAACTGTGATGTAAACATGTAGATAACTATGACTGTGCTTAGGACTGAGAAACAACTATAGTACAATGTATAATTATTGTATCACCAGAAAAAAAAACTTGTAAATATAAATCAACAGTAAAAGTCCTCAACACTCAGAAAATATTTCATACTCTTCCCTTTCCTCAGTCCTTTTTGATAGGGTAAGGAGGGCTGAGTTACATAAACATGCTATTTACATGAGGTATTTCTGACAGCCATTAGGTCTCCTGAAGAGACCAGCACTGCCATGGCCAGGGGTGCACAAACCGGAGACGGGCGTGTGGGCTGGAAGTTGAGCCCCTCAGCCCCATCCCAGCACAGACCCACAGGAGCAGACTGCGGCTACCGGATCCACCAGCATCACGGCAACGCCAAGTGTCACGCTTGCCTCTTTGGTGCCGGGAAGACAAAGGCGTCATCACCAAATAGATCCCATAAACTAAATTCAGGAACCCCTCTTGGCATCGGCTGAGGTGTAGATAAGGACAGGCAGCTCTGAAGTTCGCTCTCCTGTAGAAAGCAAATTTTACCGTGGTAGAGAATGGTGGGCTCTGTCCTGTTTCAGGCACCTGTGCCTTCCACCAGCATTTTGCCCCTAGAGAGTGGGGAGTTAGTCAGTTAGCAGCAGTAAGAGAGATGTTTAGTTTGATAATGCAACTGTCAGTGGGATTTTGAAATGTCACTCCCACACCTAGCAGATGCAGTTGGCTCATTCCTCATTTTAGAAAAATGTACTGAAGTTCCTTTTGTAATTGATGCAAAATGTTTCACAAGGCTGGAGCTTTATTTTGAAAAAAAAAAAAAACCTCTCATTCCCTTTGAATTGAAAGGCATTTTAATTAATTATCTTGAACATATTTAAACTGTTCTATCCTTTTTAAAGATGCTTTGCAAGGACAAGCTATCTCCTTAAGTAAAACCCATATGGCACTGAGCTGAACTAAAAATGCCCAAAACAAAAAAAGAAGAGCAAGCTGATGGTTCAAGAAGGTGGATCCTCCACCTATCATCATTCTTGGCCCTGACTTTGCCAAAGCTTACATCTGTGAATAACTCTGGAAGGATGACCAAGAAAAATGTTTGTATACTGGGAGCCTGAAAATGTAACTTGTTTTTAAACAAGCATGTAAGACAAATCACAACTGGGATGACAGTATATAAAACAATGAGAGGAGACACCAAAAACCTGTGGGAGAAATATGACATGAGTTCCAATTAGTTTTACTGCCTAAGTAAGCTCACCTAATAATTTGAGTACCAAAACTAATCTATTAGATGAGCTTTTTTATAGTATCCATTTTCAATCCATATGAAAATTGTCCCAAAAAGCCTTAAACACCACAAACCCATCCAAACTCTTCACATTCTCTTCACCACTTCAAATGTTTCCTCTGGACAAATGCAATTGGGAAGAAGAGGAAAGCCCTACAAAACAGCCCCAAATTTACGATATCTTGAACCCAGGATATATAAAAATGTGGATGTGGAAAGCTAATTTATTCCTGAATTAACATTTCACTCGGAAATAAATATTTGATTTTTATCTTGTGGCGACTAAATCTCCTTTCCCTGCAAGTCCCGACATTGAGCTTCACGGAAATTGGACCACGTTGCTAGGAAAACTGCAGTGACATTTTCTAAGGGCCCAGATCTATATACCCAAATGGTGATCTTTAACTTCATAATCTAAACATATTGTATGATTTTCTTAAGGCTGGAAAAACACTGTTTACCCTCTGTTCCACCATGCAAAGTTTAAAAGTGAACTCAATTGGTTTTGTTATTTGTCCTAAAGCTAAGGCAACAACCACTTTATCATCAGCAATAAATTCAGCTTTTTCTTAAAACTCATCACAGTACTCTAAATAGCTCTTCTGTTTTCACAGGAGGGTTGGTTGAATTTTCTTATTTGAGGAAACTGGCTATATACAAATATATCTGCCCATGAAAGGGTTGCCAACATTTGGTAGAGAAAGAAAGACAAGCATACTCTGGTACCAGCTTCTGTGCAGTTGTTAATCCTCCATCACACAAACACTTGGCAGGCTTCCATTATAAAATTTATACAGTAAAATTAGCTCTCACAATTGCAATCAATTGCAACAATCAAGTATTTATTTTTTTTTAAAAAAAAAGGTGAGCATGGAAAACAACGTTATAGCAATGCAGTGGTTCCTCTATTTCTTTATAATTATGTCCAGTACAGTCTTTCTATCCATCATTTCTAAGTCTGCAAGCACACAACCCATAGACAGCGTAATTCTTCATCAAGAAGCTTCCTTTTGCAGTGCCCCAGAATGTTTCCTTGTCATTTCATTTTTGAAATGTCATTTCCCATCTTGGGGAAGAAGGCTGGGAGGAGACAGAGAAGGGACCCTACAAACTCTCTGGTGCAGAAGATGCCCACCTCCATGTCCTCAGAGCCCAGCTTTAATCCAGCACCTCTTGGGCTGCTCCACGTAAAGCGTGCACGCACCCCTGTTCCTGCAGAGGAGTGACCGTGGCACCGCTGCCCTCTCTCGCCCAGGACCCGTCCATGTGGTGCTCAGGGAGGGGACAGTGCAGCTCTGCATGACCTGAGGGACCACCAAGAGGCGTCCATAGATTCTTCCCAGGGCTGAATCCCATCCCCAGCACTGGCTGTGGAGCAGCAGAACACAGGGGCTTTTTCCAGGAGGGGTGGGGGGGGCAGGTCCCCAAAGCAGCACCAGGGCTGCCTCTCACCATAACTTGCAGAGCAGGAACATGCACATCATCACTTTGAAAACATGAGCCTCATTTTCTCCCTACAGTATGGAGAGGTGTTAAGGGTTAAAAGCTATCTTACCAACCAACAACAAAGCATCAGGAACACTCCTCAAAAAGATTTTCAGGACTGTGAATGACTTTAAGACAACTACACAGTAACTTGGTTGATATGCCTTTTTTTTTTTTTTATCATCCTCTTTGATGCAGATGGTATACGCTGTGTATGTATGGTATGGTGCCAGAGCAGAACTCAAAGTTACAGGCAGCTTTGTACAGATTTTTCCCCCTTGAAACAACAACTCGTGAAACTAGTAATAAATGTTATATTGTTTGGAATGAAAAGCAGATAATGTATATAAACGTCTGGAAATGAAACACATATGGCAAGAACACACTAGAGAATACAAATAATTGAAAAACCCTCTCTGTGTAATTCAGTGTAAATATTACATCTGATGATTGTCTTTTCTCTTCCACATACATACAAGCAAATCAATGTCTGGCACCCCACTTTAATCTGAGCAGTCCTCCATCTTCTGTACTAACAATCTACGTAACTTCTGGCCCCCAGGGAACCTACATCTTGCATGTCAACACACATTCAAAATGGATTATCTGCCACTGTTTTAATTAACTTTTGGGTTTGGGGTTGGATTTTTGTTGTTTTTTGTTCTGCTTTGTATTTTTAAACAGGTGAAAGCTGTATTTTAAAGGAATACAGATCGATTAATAAGCATATGGTACGAAAGGAACATTTTAGTTTTGCAGAGAGGAGTAAGAAAAGATTGCGTGGTACAGTTTGATCAAATCAGAAGCAAAGCCCTCATGTACTATGCATTTGTCTCCCTCAATTCCTAACAGCAGATGCTCTTCTGACCCAGACCTAGCACACTGAATAAAAAAATGAGCATAAACTCATCATTCTTTATATCTTCTAAAAGCTATTTAACAGTGGTAACCGTGAAACAAATTAAGCTGTTTTGGACACAACAGAGACCCACCAATGCAACTTCAAGAATTTTCCATGGATGTCACTTGGCTTTGGTCCAAGCCCATAATGTCACTTCTCACTGTCATCCTTTTGCACCATGAAATTCACATTCAATAATTCATATCAGATAAAGCCAAAGAGCCCTCTCAGCAAAACGTCCAGAGAACCAGCTGACTCTTTGGCGAAGTCTACCATAAAAACAAAAAAGCATATGGGCATGATAAAAAATGGATTTGGTATAATACTCATTCATATGACATTAAAAAGAAGCCAGTATTTAGCATATCTTGCCTGTATTTTTTCATTGAACACACCTGTTCTTCTCATTCAAGATGAAGGGTAAGCTGTTTAAAACAGTCATGTTACCTTGTCAGCTGTTTACCTTAGCGCACAAGCAAGCCCAGGCAAGAGAAACCACTCCTCCAAAATATGGCTGCCCCTCGGAGACAGGGCAGTGGGAAATCTGTGGAGTAAATAAGCTCTGTGACTGCAGAACAAGCCTCACACTCAAGCATTTCAGCACAGTGTATTCCATGATTGCTTTTCCTCCCTGCTCTCTGAAATGCACGTTGCAATTGGTTGTATCATTATACTCATCAATTCAGCTTTTTTGCTCACAGACAGAGCCACATGGACTCAACCTGGAGGTTCAAGTTGCTGCGCCCCTCCAGGCAAAGAAGCAGGTGACTGTCAAAAAATATACCAGAAAACAAGAGGTAGATTTTTTTTTAATATATGAAAAGTCTTTCAGTTGAGGGATGGATGTTTCTTTTCAAAGGAGAAGAGAAATCCCAGAAGACCCATTCATCCCATGGCGATTCAACTGGGAGGACTGGACATGTCTTGGGAAGAGCAGGAACCTGAACCTGGGCTCCCACTTTCCAGCCAAGCCCTCTGATCACTGCCAATGCGATGCTCCTTATTCAAGTCCAGAGCAGCTTCTTTAGTCCTTCTTTAATTCAGATCCAGTTTTAAACCCAAGCATAGCAAGAACATTTCTGATTTTTTCAGGTTTTATAGGAGAGCATTTACATTTTCAATGCAACTTCAATTAAAGTTATGCATAAAATGCAGAGGTGACGTCATGTTATTTAAAATTCCTCATTTTGAGTTTGCATTAAGAGGAAAAACATCTAGGGAAAGATTTTTCTAAAAAAATATATGAGCTGTAAGGGATAGCTTTAAATATAGCAAAAAGGAGATGGCTAGAGGAAAGGATTTGGAGGATAACTGAAGCAGATAATCAGAAAAGGGGAATATAACAACACGCCAGACTGCAGAATGCCCTCCAAAAGCACTGAAAAGATAACCATTGCAAAAAGCACTACCACAGCACAAGATGATGGGCAGCTGAACACATCTCTCTAAATTCTCATGCTCCTGCAGCGCTACGGAAATGCAACGGTAACCCAAATACTGGAAATTTCTCAGACTGGAGAGACAGGGAAAAGAAAATGGCCACACTCTGAAAATATTCCTTAAAAAATTTCCTGCATCAACTACCACAAAAAAACAAATAGCAGCAGAGCCTTATATACCCATGTTCCCAGCAGGGAAAGATCTCGTTAACTGGCCATCCCACTCCTCAGCCTAGGAAGTTGCTGCCAAGCTGCTCCAGGTACCATGGGCCAAAGGCCCAAGAGCAGCCACTTAAGCTGATAGCTTCAAACCTGGCATGGCCAACCCAGGCACTACATATCTTTCAAGATCAGGTGCTCACTGAGCAGATGACTGTTCAGATAACAAGCTGTAAACAAAATCATACACATGGATACACAGAAGAAATACCTTGGCTTCAAAGGCATTTTTCTTCAGCACGTAAACATTGCAGGAATTTCTCTCATGTCTCAAATAGCATTTACTCTGTGCGCAGAGTCAAGTCCACTCACCGCACAGTTTATTTTTGTCCAACCATTAGAAACAAAACAACAGCCTTTAATGTCTCTGAGAGACTGCTGTACAACATCCTGAGGTTCAGAGATGCTCTACGACAACGGAATAAGCTATTTTTGGAAATTTATCTGGTTGCTAGGGCAAATTCCTGTAACGATATGCACCATCCACTAAGCAGAATCTGGCCTGCAAGTGAGGAGAGGAGGAAAAATTAAGATGAGAGATGACTAACCAGGGTAACGTGCGAAATCAAGTGAAATGCCATGCTATACAGAAACATGGTTAGGGCTTCCATCAAGACTCAGCTGAACTCCTACGTGAAACACATATGGTTGTTTTCAGCCAGCGGAGCCTAGATCACAGGCTTGAAAGAAATTTCAAAAGGTTGTACAAGGCATCCTGCTGCCACCAAGGCGGAATTAACTATATCTAAACAGTACCTTACGCAGGGCGCACCACTGCTGAATCACAAGCGTTTGTTCATACGACTCTCTTGTATCAATATTATTTGTCTTTTACACAAGGGAGTGAATTAGGCAGACACAAATGAAGCAGTTAGCCCTCAATTGCACACTAAGTCTACTGCAAAATTAGGAAATCATTCCAGATACTCAAAACCCCACCAAAAAAACCTGATGGATCAATTTTCTAGGAGCTGCACACATGGATATCTTCTCATTTTCAAAATTACTGGAGCCTCGGTTCACATCAACCTGTTACACATCTGGATAGTCTTACGTATTTTATAAAAGACCACAACAGTCTTCTATCCAAATTCTAAGCTTTCAGCTCAATAAATGTCTTTTGAACGTTAACAGGGCAAAGATGGTAAAGAAAGGACAAAGGGAGGAGGGAAGACGGTTATAAACTATTTTCCATTCTCTCCACGAACAGTGAAGAATGGAAACTTGCGTGCTAATGCTCAAAAACACCAGCTCTGGATGACGCAAACTGCAAAAGACTGTATAATTTATACCTTACTGCCATATCTTCTGGTCAGCTTTGCACTGAAACTGAGATCTTAAGAAAGCGTGCAGATCAAGTTTAGGAAACCGCCATACTCTTCTTGGTGGCTGAGTGGTTTGCATGTCAGAAGAAAGCTTCCATAATTAAAACAGTATCTCCCTTAGAATAGAGAATATTTAATTAGGTTTCAAACTGCTGAGGAGAGGCTTGTATAATAATCTCACTTAGGCCTCATAGGCAAATGAAAAGTGCCTTCCAGGACTTAGTCGAACTTAAGCATCCCTCACTGGTAACCAAGAGTACTCCCAACACAGCCAGGCACTGAAAGTGAATTAGCATGCTCTTTTCCTCCATTTTGATTTCTGAAATAAAAAGGTTCAAATCTATGAGATATCTAAACACCACAGAGAACATGAATTAAGTGAAATTCATAGAGCCATCCGGCTTAAAGATTACTGCTGTAACCTGTAGGAGTGACACCAAGAGCCAAATGACCACCGAGCCTGAAGAAGAAACTTCTGCCACGGGCGACTGACAGACATCCAGCTGGACAGACACTTCCACCACAGTTCTGGGCACGTTTCACAGGCCTCTGTTCAGCAGGGCTTGCAACTCTCTTTGGTGGAACAACCACAAACCAGGCAACACGTGAGACACGAGTTTGTTCTTCTGTGCCAACACAGTGCCCAGCTCCATGCCTTTGTGAAAGAACAGTTTTCAGATGAAGGCCCAGGTCCATCTGACTTGTTTACCTTTGGGCTGCAGATTCCTCACGTACGTGTGTGTGACACAGGGCTCCAAGGAACAGGCCAGCACACCAAACCAGGCAGCAAGCTCTCCACATTCCTACCAAACACACAGAGCTTCAGTGCTGTTCAGAGCTGAAGCCCCAGTCCCCCTGTTGCTCCTGTGCTCTGGAAACAAAACAACTCTTACTCGATGAAGCATTTGGGCAAGTAAAAATAAGGACCTAGCTGAACTATTCAGAGCTCCAACTGCAGCTGCCTTGAAAATCTTAACCACAGCACCAAACACAGGGTTTTGTGCTCTGCCAGCTGCCTCCCAAAGACCTCTTCAAAGGGGACTGTTTCAGAAGTGGGATTTCCCTGGCCAGTCACAAAAACCTGGCAATCTTCCATATCCACAGCGTGTTCTGCTGTGTGAGCTCCAGCCGAGTCACCTGCACTACCTGGAGGCAAAGCAGAAAGGTGCTCCCGTGCTTCTGCAGCGATACAGAGATACTACTTAGGCCCTGTAAGGATGATACTATGCACATGGGTATACACATGCAGCAATTTATGAAACAGTCTTGTTCACTTTAGGTAACGTTAAAGAGGCTAATGCTTCTAAATAACTCAATTTTGAAAAATGGAGCTTAAATGCCATTGAAACCTAAGATCATGAAGAGAAAAACACATGTGCACATGCTCCTAAGAAACCAAACAGCTTTTCAAAACAGTATTTCTCTGACATGCTCCTAAAGCAAGGTTTTTTTACTTAAACCATCATCAACTGAATGTCAGAAAAAGAGACTTCAAGAAATTTGTCAGTAAATATTCCATTCTACACAAGTAAAAACATTTGAACAAAGCAATCTAGTAAATTCCTAAGCTGATAAGATGCCACTATACAAAATATAAATTATAATATATATGTATGTGTGATATTTGCATATGAACAGATACATGTCTTACAATGCATAGCTCCTTACAAACAACTTCAGGAGAGAGCTTGGTCATAAGATGACCTGCGTCAGGGAAGCAGTACAGAGAAAGCTAAAGAGGAGGTGAAATCCTTAGCAGTCAAGAGATCCATCCTATTGACAAAGATGAGATAGGGAATGAGATGACCCAGCTTTTATTTCCCACAGGATTGCTTCCTTCTGGGAAGCCCTGCTATGTCTTTGCAAGCCCCTGCTGCTCCTGATCTGTGGAAAGGGCTGACACACGTGTGTGTGAGAGCATTCACCTGCACTAAGGTGCCCAGCTCCCTCCAAAGGGCCCCGCAGACAGATAAGCTGGCCTCCCTGCTTCCCGCTGAAGGCAATATAGCTTAGTATCTATTGGGATAGAGGCTGGCTGTAGCTTTACTAGACTGCAGAAATGGTTAAAATTTTCCTAGAGCAGCAGGGAGCTTGTGGGGGGACACAAAATGCACAGCTGCACAAACGTAAAGTTATGGAAGGAGGATGGAAGGTACCAGGAGGTCTGAAATATTTTCGGTGAGATACATACATAGGCTCACCCAGCCTCCAGAAAAGTACTCCGATTTTAAAAGGCGCTTTAATCTGCCATAGATCTGTATAAACAAAGATCATAGAAACAATTGTATATAGCAGCCTGGGAAAGAGGAATACTGGTATCATCTTTCACTTTGTAGCTTTATGCTGGAGAGGAGGGAGGAGAAGAGGGAAGTAAAGTAACCACACTCACCATCACAGCTTGACATGAACAGGCCCGTTTCTTTTGTTACTTTGGGTCATCAGGATAATTAAGTTATTTATAATAGCTACCGATCCACGTCAGACAGCGCCTGTAACTGCGAGCCAACTTCTGTAAGTTGCACAAAAGACCAGCTACCTATTGCAAAATAGCCTCTGCACCTTGCACAGCACTTTCAGGACAGATTCTAGCACCGCTCCTTCAGCAACGCCGTGCCATGCCGACCAGCCAGACTGACAGACAGCCTCAGCCCACCCTGGGGAGGTGCAGTGCCATTTGGGGAGCAAGGTGGTACCCCAGTGTCCGAGGTACAGCCTGCCCCCTGCTGCCTGGGGGATCCCAGGCTTTGACTGTGGCTCACACGCCACAAGTGTTTTTGGAAGCGCAGTGGAGTTGATGGAAAGGTCAGTCTGAGTTGCTGCACTTCTGTTTCCACCCCTCCTCCCACAACTGCAGAGTTTCTAAATTAATCTGGGTCTTTAAGCTTGTCGGCTTTTATTGCTGTTTCTTATAGAAAAGCCCAGCTTTCACGCTACAAACTACAGGGCTGAAATCCCCAGACAAGTTTAGTAAGTGCTTTTTGCAATTTGCCTTTGCCCTTATTCATCCAAGTGTACTCCCTTAAGTGTCTCCTAAAAATCTAAGATAGGAAAAGCGCTTATTTTCCCCTCCCTGCAACGTTTTAATCAAAACGCGCCAGCCAGCTACATCCAGCAGACGATGCAGGGCGGATGGGGAACAGCACTGCTTTGTACAGATTGCGCTTGACAAGTCACATCAGCAGGATGCCACCCGAAACAATAACCCCCCTCCCTCCCCAAATCCTGACCTCTGCTACTCAGAGGTCTCTGACTTTGGGATGCCAGAGGGCAAGAAATCCCATTTCTGTGCAACAACACACTGTTAAAGGGAAAATTCCTCTTGGTTGTTTTTTTTTTTTTTTTTGTAAATCCTTGACAAGGAGATCTCTGTGTGTATGGCCTTCAGCAAAAATAATCCTATGCCTACCAAAATCAAACAGGAATTTACTGACCAGCTCTCACGTGCTGCAGAGACCAAGCCAAAACCTAGAAAGTTGCACTGGCTGTCCTGTGACAATATAGCACCTTTTCTATTTTAGTTTTGCTTAAGTATAGAAGGGGAAAAATATAGTAAAAACATGTTTAACTAGTAACTGGAAACTTTCTGTTAAACTAATTAGAGTGGTATACTGGGGTAGGGGTGCACTACAGCTTCCCAGGACATGGTAACTGACCAAACATTACCCACCACTGGCTCCTGGCAGGATCAGCTGCAACAGCACACATCTGTTAGCGCTGGCAATTTACAACTGGAAAGTATTAGGGAGGGCTGATTAATTGCTACAATATGAAATTTCCATGCCTTCATTTCACATCAGTGGCTTCATGGTTAGCAAAAACCTGAGGAAAAACAAGAAAAAAAGGGGGGGTGGTGGGTAGGAGAAAGCAGCCCCTCTCAGACATGTCCATGGCCAGGAGCATCCTCAGAGGATGCTCCATCTTCAGCAGGGCTTCAGCTTTCATCAGAAGCAAACGAGGCCTCCACGCTTTCAGGCTGTGCAGAAAGTGCCATGGGTGGGACCTGACACAGCAACGTTGTCCAGAGCCCCTAGACAGCCCCACTGCCCCTCTGCACTATGAGGGAAGGCTGGCAGGGCTGCTGCCCAAGGGCATGCAGCACGGTGGAGGGACCACAACAGCCACAGGATGGATGAAGGCAACACCATCCATTCTCATTCCCCACCTCCCTCCTCTTCTTCCCCCAAAAAAGGAGAGGGGAGGGTTACACAGTGACTTGAAGGCTGCAAACCCCTCCCCACCCAGCCCCTGGTGCCACGCGTAGGGACCAGTCACCCTAAAGAGTGGGGACCATCAAGAGCCACCTTTGCCTTACCAGAGTGCAGTAACGGGTGCACACACCTGAACAGGCATGGGGGCTAGTGACAGCCATGGGAAAACCCCAAATCCTCTCTCAGAGGGCAAGCTCACCACTGGCCCAAAGCACAGGGATACACCGCACTGAGGCACGGGTGTCACAGGCTTCCCACTGAGATGCTCATGTCCAACCCATGAGCATAGGGACAACTTGCACCTACTGCCAAAGCAGGAAGAAACGCCACCGCATCTTGCTGCCCGGATGGAGCAAAGCAAGATGACGGCTTTGTTGTCACCTCCCCTGCATTCTTCCTTTTCCTTCCACACACAGGCACCGGGCTTATTTCCAATATGAACTCAAACGAACAAAAGAACAAAAACTCTTGCCCCCTCCCTCCAGAAGAGAGGGGAAAATTCAGAACTGGGTCTGCCACCCCGCTGCTAGCTGGCACTGCCAGTGCCACACAGGCCACCAAGTGCCGGGTAATTTCACACACCATATGTGCAGCAATCGGGAAGCATCAAGAGCACAGGGCTGGAGAAGCAGCCACTGCCTGCAAATCAGCAGTGATACAGTGAGGGAGAAGCAGCAAAACAACATCCACAAGTCAGATGTCACATGCAGTCTTTCCAAGGTGACATAAACACCCCTGGACACGCTCTCAGTCCAACACAAAAGGCGCATGGACACAGGGAACGCTTCAGCATCACCCACCTGTTTGTGCAGCATTGCTTGTGGTGATAAACCCGGAACGCAGCACCCACCCCCACCACTACATGGCCCACAGGCAGGGATTTGGGGGGCTAGCATGTCATGCAGTGACAGGTAGGGTCAGCGCAGCAGACTCAAGGCCACTGCACACATGGCTAGTTGCATGACATGCACTCGGCTGAGCCCTGCAGCTCTGCCCTGTCCCACCAGCCTACAGCCGTACCTCTGCCATCTCTGCCTCTGGCTGGGAAATCCACCGGCATGTTTCTGGCATTGCCACTGACAGGGACACACACCAGGCAGGAGAGCAGGGTGCAGAAGAACAGCCCTCAGCAGGGCCTGGTGATGCACATACCAAGTGCAAGACATGGGTATCCACTTGCCTGGGAGGAGAAGCCCCCTCCTTGCATGGAACTCCACCAGTCAAAATACAGCATTGCCAAACTTCAGGCATCAAAATATTGAGGTCTACTTCACATCAAGGGTTTTCCAAGGATTTTTTTGGTGGTGGCAGTGGTGTTTTTTTTTTTAACTGCTGTTTGGTCCATGTGACGAATTTTAAGCAAGCAAGACTCAAATGTTCATAAATAAAAACCCTTGGGAATGGGGAAGGGGATACAACAACATCACAGACATGCACACAATTAGATTGTAAAAATCTAAGAGGTATAACAGCACCCAAGTTCTTGTCTCAGAAGTAGTAAAGCTTTATTTTTTTCTTTATTGAAAATACCTCAGTCACTGAAGAAAAAAAAGAGAGGAGAGGAAAAAAAAAAAAAAAAGAAGTTTTAAAAACATAGTCTGACTTATCATTTGTACTCACCTTAGCAAGGTCTCTTGTCTTCCAAAGGTCTAACAGCTTCTAGATGGACGTAGCAGTGCTGGAAAGAGTGAGTTTAACAGCACTATCAGCAAAGAGATACCTTTAAAACAGATGGTCTGAGTTTTTCTCTGTGTAGTCCGATCAATAGATTTAGGTCTTCATGGTTCCTCCAGCTGGCTTCTCCTAAGCAGATGGGTCTGGAGACGAGTTACACAGTGGCTCTTGGACGAATGCGAGAAGCCTCTCTGGAAAGCTGCGGTCCAGCAATCGGGGTTGCAGGCCTGATGGACCAAACAGCTGTGCCCCGTGTCGAGCCCCACCGTCAGGTACCAGCACGCTCCCCTGCGCAAAGAACAAACAAAGAGCTGACAAGTGGAGCCTTCAGCTATGGTGCGGCGTTTTGCTTGTGTTTTATGTAACCATTTATGACTGTTATTCAATTATGAAGAAGAGTTTACCATGGAAACTGCAAGGAGGTGTTTTGTTTAAGATACAGAGCACACTTTTTAAGTAAGAGCTGTTCATCTCTATGCAGACATCTGAACTGCATTTAAGGTTTCACATTTAGATGCGTTTCCCAGAAGATGGCCAGTCCTACTTGGAGGCTATGCACTGCATGGCACACTTTAAACCAAAGAATTTTTACATTTTTTCTCCCTAAATCTAAAAAGCCACGTGAAACGAAGGAATGGATCCATTCCTTCATCCAGCCATTACAGGGTTTGGCAGGGAATGCCATTTTCTGCTGAGGTCCCACAGGACTGTAGCGACTTAGCAGGCTGCCAGCCTACACGAGCCCCCCAAAACTGTTAAGCCTCAGGGACCAGTCCCAATCCTGTAGGGCCCACAGTCAGCCAGTAAGTGACCTAGTAATTCAATTAGGCAGTAACACAGGCTGTCTGAAGAAATAAAACAAAGGGAAACGGAAGAAAAATTGTAACAGGAAAGAAATTATGCCTAAAGCAAAGTGTATCCTCATTACGCCCCTTAACCTGCAGCTGCAAGCTGGAGCTTAACTGGGTATACCCAGTACCTGAGAGAAAGGGGCAACAAGCTACAGAAAGCTCAGCGTACACCCCAGCCTGGAAATCCCATCACCAAACACAAAGGTTGCTCACTGGGTCTATGGAAGACTGGGTAGCAAAGAGTAAAGCTTGGCATATCTCCAACCTATTTGAGCTATTTCAAGTGCTTTTCACAGAACCATAGAATCATTCTGGTTGGAACAGACTCTTGAGATCATCGAGTCCAACCATAACCTAACTCTAGCACTAAACCATGTCCCTAAAGAACCTCATCCACACATCTTTTAAACACCTCCAGGGATGGTGACTCCACCACTTCCCTGGGCAGCGTGTTCCAGTGCCTGACAACCTCTTCTGTGGAAAATTTTTTCCTAATATCTAATCTGAACCTTCCCTTGCACAACTTGAGGCCATTTCCTCTCATCCTGTCACTTGCTACTGGGGAGAAGAGACCAACATCCTCCATGCCACAACCTCATTTTGTCATAACACGTTCAGCCACTGCCAGGTATTCTGAGTGTGTTATCCAGAAAGCCACATAGCTGGAAAGCGACAGAGGAGGGACACGGAGAATATTTTTTCTGAACATGGCTAGGAGACAGAGGTTGCTCCCGTGAGCACTCCCTTGGGGTGCCCATCCCCAGCTGCCCAACCTACCAGGTGCCCAACTCCAAAGAGTATCCCATGCTTTTCAGAGAATGCCCCACATCTAGCACAAATGCTAACAAGTACACAAGAAACCACCTGTTCAGCTTCAAAAGTCAGAACCCCTGGGAAGAGAAGGGAAACGCAATTTTGGGGGGCACTGTGAAAGACACTACAACTGCAAAGGGGGGATTTTCTGGTTTAAACAAATGTTTAAATTGCCAGTGGTTTCCACACGCCTAAGAAATGAGCACGGCCAAAGTTTTAAACACGCTTTTTAAGTAACTTCCTAGTTGAGCTCTAGCTTCTGTTGGGCTGTAAGATAATTACAGACTCAAACACAGAGCAAGAGATCTCAGCCACTGATGGATTTGTTAAGGGATATGAAAACTCAAAAGCACAAAAAATATCACATCAGCTTCCATGCTTGAGGCCCAAGCAAACAGCATTATCTGGGGTTTTGGAAAACAATAAAATTAAACCCAAAAAAAAAGCCTTATAAATGCCATTGCTCTGGAAAAAATAGCGTTTTTAATAGGAAAATAAACATAAGGCTTGTTTTACGTGATGATAACTATCAGCATGTCGGGGTTTTTATGGTTTCTCCATTATCATAACAAAAGCATGCTGAGCATCTTGCTTGAAGTGCAGGAGTTAAAAATGCATAACATCCTGACTTAGACATAATTTTACAAACAAGAAGTGATGAGGATGCACTTCTCCTACCACCGAGTTCTTTTTATGAATAACTTCAACAGCACTTTAAGTCTGCAGAGAGATCCAGTTATTTTATCAAGATGGACCTGCAATACAAGATCAAAGCTGGAAAGCAAAATAAGTTAAGGAGCTCAGCATCCACCTCTGGCTTTGAAAAATCCTTCTCGTGAATATTATCAGAAGAGACTCGCTTTTGCTCTGAGTTCTGTGACACTACACTGCACAGCACCATCAATCAATGAAACGATGCCTCTTGGTAGCCATTCACCATACTACCAAGACCTTGGATGAGTGTGACCAGGCACCCTTTTAAGACAGAGTGGCTCCTGCACTGCTCCAGCTTCTATGCCAAGGGCTGCTCTGGACCAGAGGGGCAGCCAAATTGCCCTCCCTGGCAAAGGCCAGACATGGAACAGCTAAAGCCCGGCCTGTTCAGCCACTGACAGGTTTTTCCACCCCAGGGGTGCCCTTGGGGGCTCCTCCGTGCAGCACAGGGGGTTGCCCAGCAGCAGCAAAGGCAGGGCCAGCCTCCCACACAGCAGGAAGCACGGGCTCTGTCACACGTACACAGAATCACAGAATGGTTGGGATTGGAAGGGATGTCTGGAGATCATCTAGTCCAACCCACCTGATAAAGCAGGTTCACCTGCAGTAGATTGTCCAGGAGGGTTTTGAATGTCTCCAGAGAAGGAGACTCCACAACCTCTCTGGGCAGCCTGTTCCAGTGCTCTGGCACCCTCAAAGTAAAGAAGTTTCTCCTCATGTTTAGGTGGAACCTCCTGTGCTTCAGTCTGTGCCTGTTGCTCCTCATCCTGTCATTGGGCACCACTGAAAGGAGTCTGGTCCCATCCTCTTGACACCCATCCTTGAGATATTTATAAACATTGATGAGATCCCCTCTCAGCCTTCTCTTCTCCAGGCTGAATAGACCCAGCTCTCTGAGTTTCTCCTCATAAGGAAGGTACTCTAGGCCCCTCCTCATCTTCATGGCCGCTGCTGGATTCCTTCCAGTAATTCCCTGTCTATCTTAAACTGGGGAGCCCAGAACTGGACACAGTTCTCCAGATGCAGTCTCAGTAGGGCGGAGTAGAGGGCGAGGAGAACCTTCCTCAACCTGCTGGTCATATGGTGACCCCAAAACATGCTCTCACATGTTCCCCGCTGTGGGCAGGGACAGATGAGCAGCTCGGGACCTGACCAAGCAAATCTTGAACAATGCAGGTTCGCCCCAAGCGGCTGGGCGGTATTCATGCCATTGGCTACAGGGGTCTAGGGAGCAACCAGTTTTGCCTTGAAAAAAAATATTTTTCTACCCTCTCCTCAGACAATTAGCAATGCAAGCCTGAAACGTCAAAAAACGATTCTTAATTACCAAAGTCAACACTTAATGACTCCAATTATATTTTCACTGATTTCTGAAAATTGGATTCTCCACTACACTTGCTGTGTTTAAATTAGTTTCTTACCTCATTCACAGTAATTATACTTTGACAAACTAAATTAAAATACAGTTGAGATTTCTAAAATCCTCTGTAAATGTAGTAGGGATTTAAGAACAAAATATCTCTTAAGGCTACCGTCATCCTCATTTTTCATCACACTCCCTTCAGGGCACAGCAATGCAGGGGGTTAAAAGAGGTGAGAAATGCAAAGGACAGTGGTTTTTTAAAATGGTGTAGAAACAGTGTTTTAGTAGTAGGAAACAGTGTTTTAGTTCTGTGATAGAAATTCACTGTCCATGTTTCACAGAAATTAGCTTCTCCTTTCATCCTAAAAACCAACAGAAGTTATTCTTCAGGTTCACCGCCACCAGTACCACAGAGGACTCCAACAATGAGGAGATTCAGATGTGCATTATTTGAGAGGGAACACATTTCTCACTTAGAACTAACAGCTCTCTGTATCTACTCTGCATGCTGAGACCCTAATATCTAGACTTATCATCAAAATATGCCTATGGGATAATCATGGCTTCTGCAGGATGCAGTTGTACCCATTTGGGGATGCCTACCCTTTATTAGGGAATTATTTTCAAGTTCCTGTTTGTAATTAGTATTAGAAATGGAAAAGGACTGGAAAGTAGGCAGCATGTTTCAAGAAACTAAGCAACCAATGAAAAAAAATGCATTAAAACACAGTGTTTTAAGGAAAGCCTCTACAGGCATTTATTTCATACAATACAGAGAGAAGAGTGATTTCTCCACAGAGGATGCTCCTCCATAATTTTTTCTCCCAAAAGATAAAGTATTAAACACTACCAGCCCTTAATCTCTTTTCCAGTCTCAAAACTAAAACCTCTGAAGCACATGGGTATGTGTTACATTGCAGCAGCCTGGCAATAGCCACGGGAAGTTGTCAAGTATCCACAGTAACTACAGCGAAGCCAAAGTGCCTGGCAATAGAGTCACAGGAGTGTGTCTCAGCACCTGGACAAATTAATCCCAATCCCTGCAGGACCAGAGCCGTTTCGGGAGCCAGATGCCTGGCACTGTACCTCAAAGGACAGGCAGTCACTACTGTGGCTGGGAGGTTAATACACTGAACAACCAAGCCAGCACTGAACTTGACTGATGGTAAATTTAAAAGAGGTTTCAGGTTTCTCAGGGATGACAACTGCCCTAAAGGAGCAATGACAAGTCTGGAGCAGTCTGGAGCGACATGGTGTGCCACCCAGCAGCTCCTTACAGCAAAGCAGTAAGACACTGCAAAGCCCCCAGCAGTTCACTACAACTAAGAGGAATACAAAGCAAACTATCTGCACGTGTTCAATGTGTATCGTGTTAATTGAAAAGGCAAGAGGATACAGATTTACATGGTCACATTTTCACTTCAGTATAGGGATATAATATGCTGCTGTCACAGCCACTTCTTGGAATAATACCTTTTCATTATGCTTGTTTCTGCTTTATTTTTATTCTCGTCTTTCACAGATACTCATTACTCAGCAGTGGTTGTTGGATTTTTATGTTCACATATGGTTTAAAGAGGTGGCTGTTTAATGTTCCCTATATGTAAATAACTACATGCTGTTTCAGTCCCTGCTGTGCAAGTGAAAGAATGATTAGATTATAAATCTCAAATACAGAAATATGTCAAGTTGGTTTTCATCTACAAATCTATTAGAGCTTACTCTGGGTTACATTTCGTATCTTCCCTTTCGCCCACAAATTCCCACTGCTTTTAATGAGCGCATAAAGCAACCAGCAACAGGCTAAAACAGCCCAAAAATCAGGACTCCTGGGGAGCAGCCCTCTTGTAGGCATCCCTCTGCCTGGAAGCAGGGCTTTCACCGCCACCCGTGCAAAGCCCAATCCAAGGTGGCAACACCAAGGATGTCCCCCTGCTGCGGATGCCTGGGGAACCCCTCACAGCACAGCACAGCACAGCGCCCAGGGCAAGGCCACGCGGGACAACACGGCAACCCCTGCTGCCACCCATGCTGGTGCCCCAGCGAGTGGGAACCACCACACAGGGAGCTGGTGTCACCAAGAGCAAAGCGCAGCCATGGGGCAACACATGCAAACAGCAGTGCAGCACAGCATGGCAAGAGCCAGAAGGGGTAAACACCTGCGTTTCAAATGATTCTGCTTTTACTCTGTTTGTGGCATAACCCTAGTGCTGCTACTTCAACACATGTTTTTCAATGTAATTTATCATCTTTTTAATAAGGCTGACAGCATTCATTTCAAATCAAAGCTCCTATGTCAAGCACATTAAACCCATTTTTATCTTTCAGAGGTGAATGCCATGAGAGCCAGGAGCAACGTTAACACAACCACTAACATTTCCAGCTTGTTCAGTATCAGAAACCAGCACATAGAATAATCTTTTGAACCTTCCAAGGCGGAGAAGCACTCCTTAAGTAACTAAAGAGATACATAATTTGTTGTTCAGCCAGTCTCCCTTCCTCACCAAGCAATGAGAGACTGCAGGAAACGCTCCTGCTCCTTGCCATCCCTAGCCCTGATGCTCCCAGGCCTCTCAGTGCTTGCTCAAAACAAACAAAAAAAACCAAACAAAACTGGGCCTGTACTGCAGAGGATGCAAAGCCTTCATAAGTATGATGTACCAATGCAAGCAAGCAGGAAACATGACAGGCAGCAGCAGCATCCAATTTATTTCCAATGAAGAGGGAATTTGGTTAAAACTCCCATCTCATCCTGGGGGAGTGAGAGCACAACTGGCTGCTGTGCACAGGTGTGGGGCAGTGAGCAGCCGTCGCTGCCAACTCAATCCAGGAGCAAAATCAAGTGTATCAGTACCACTGTGAACAGGCACAAGCACTTCTCATGCAACCACCTGCCTCAGGTACATGGGTGTAGAAATCAGTCTCTGGTGGCAAACAAAAAAACAAAACCAGGAAAAGCCTCAGAAAGCAGAAATTAAGACACTAATCAAGAAACCAGGAAGGAAAGAAAAATTGTTGGCCTGTGGAAGCAGGCAGTAAATAGCCTGAAACTGGATATTAATTCAATTTATACAAATGTAGTCCAAACTATCAAGTCTGGGCATAGTCTTTCTGTAGTCAAAAGTCAGAGTGACTGCAAGAGCTACAGGATTCAAAAGATGCTCCAAATCAACACTGTAGTACGAGGACAGGAGGAACCCACAGCTGCTCAGGTTTGCCTTCTTCCATCCCCATCCCACCCCCACACTCCTTGAGTATATTCATGAGGAATCCTTGCCCAAATCCAGTTCCAGTAACTGATTTCTGCTGACCTAAAGTTATCCTGTAGCTCTAACAACAGATGATGGATCTCATTTCTTACCCTAGCAGCCTCTGTTCTGTGGCATTGTTCTGCATATTAATGATCCTTAATGAGATCTAAAAGCATCTGCAAATTCTAAGGTATGGATTTTACCACTTACTCCCAGCCAACGATGGTAAAGTATATTTAATGATCAAAACCAAGAAAGGAAAGCATTCATTAAGACATCATCTTACTCTTGTGGAAAGGGCATCAAGATGCCACCTCAACCAGTGGTGGCAGGTGACTAAGGTGATGAGTAATATCACTCTTAAAAGGATTTTTTTTAAAATAAATATGTGTGGGTTTTTTGGTTGGTTGGTTTTTGGTTTTTTTTTTCAGTTGGCAGGGAATAAGCCTATTCAGTGGAAGCAGGGGAAAAAAAAAGGTCAAGGGAGTGAAGGAAAAGAGTTGCCCACTTGCCCGTGACACTGTCAGCTTTGGACAATAATGAAAGATTAGGCCTTATGAATACAAATCACCTCCAGTTAGGGTTCCTGGAATTCAGTGCTTCCCCTAACTGCTGAAGAGAGGCTTGTCAGCTGATCCTTATTTCTCAAGTTTCAGATGATGACTAGGGTGGAATAAGGCAGAAAAGAAGGGTTAATTAAACAAAGAAGCAAATAGGCAAGAGCTTTAGAAATTGATTAGACAATGAAAGTAAATGACTTGGCAAAACAACCTTGATTTCACTGCCAGAGTTATAAAACATTTAAGAGATGGAATGCTGTTTTAATGATTGATACTCTCACTGTACATTCCTGCAGAAATGATAAGTATTTATTGGGGACAATGAAATCACAACCAAGCCACCTCCTCTTCTACTCTCTGAAAGGAGAAAAAGCTGCCAAGGATCTCTTCATCTAGAAACCAAAGCACCATCAAGGACTTAGGAAAATGATCATGTTGTCAAAATCAAGCTCAGAAAAATAAACTCATCAAGCTTATGTGGCATTTGTTGTTTCCTTCCTTGGAGGAACAATGCATCAACATTCAGGTAAGTGACCAAAACCAGAAATCCACCTTCCCTCTGCATTCCTGCTCTATAGCTAGACTCTGCATTTTCCATTCTCACATGTAGATCTATTTCTGTTTGTTTGGAAAGTCATATGGCCTGGGGAAGGTCCAGAGCCTCGGGAAAAAAATATGCATAAAACATAGACCATGCCTATGTTACTCATGCAATGGTTATTTAATGCTTTTTTGTAATATACTGGTAAAGAAAAGATACTCCAGACCAATTTCATAACACTGAAGTCTTGAATCATCATGTTCATGAGGTCAGAACTACAGCTAGTATAAATTTACTTACCACAACCATAAATCCCAGCATCATACTGCTGAAATATTTCAGCCGTCAGAGCAGCGATGTTGCAGACTGCCCCGCATTTTTAACCTCAACTGTACATAATTGTTAATCACTGACCCATTCTCTGGCAGCCCTTGGCTGGAGCGGGTTGCTAAGCGACCCATTTTTGCTCCAGATATTTTTTTAAACCTAGATTCAAAAGGGCCAAAAGTCAAAGTGAGGACTATTGCAGACAGATCCAAGGTGGAGGTGCAGGCGTAAGAAGCGAGACCAACCCACACCTCTATCAAAAGCTTAATAATATTCAGTGCCACTTTGCTACATATGAAAACCCTTTACAGAAGCCTTGCTGCAGCTCCGACACAGCTTACACACCTCCTGACCTGCAATATAAGTTGCCTCCTGCTTCTGAATAAGCTCCCATGCAATCACCAGCACTAGAAGACAGAAATGAGGAGCCAGATCTCCATGTTCCCACATCTGGGAGGCAGAAGGGCTGCAGCCTGGCAGGGCTGAGAGCAGGCACTTGGCTGTGCCCACCTGCCAGCCCTGCAGGGTTGGGAAGCCCAAACGCTCACAGAGCCCAGGGGTGACAGGCAACATCCTCTAGACCAGCACTTGCAGGCACCCAAAGGACCGTGCCAAGTAAGAACAGCCTTCAGAAACACACACAGGGTTTTATTAAAAAACCACGCTGCTCTTTGAAAGCTAATGGGAATATGATTACTCCCCCCAGCAAGGAGTGCAGGGACTTTCTACACAGTGATGATTAGAAATAATCAGATAGAATTAATCAAGCAGAGGGTAGAAATCGTCCAGCCTCTGTTTCTGCACCTGCGTTGCCCCACAGCTGCCCCTTCCCACCTCCCACATCAGCAGGGACACCGACACACAGGCCTTGCTGGCACCCAGCCATGGGACCAATGACCAGCACATCAGGCAACCAAATTATTTCTGCGGCTCCCTTCAACACGCAGGAGCCTGGGGCTCTTACACCCATGGGGCTGCCACACTCCTTGGGACTTGCAGGGAGGGACCTCATCACTCCAGGACTTCTATCCTTTTGCCAAACTAGCTTGGTTGGGACATGGGTGGCCAGGGAGGACTGTGAACACCGCCTTATCTCTCAGTCATGCAAGACTCAGGTCTATTTTTTCTCCTTTTTTCTTCTCCTTTTTCTTTATGAAAAAGCATGCTGAAGAAGAGGATAAACACCATGTTATGTTGTCTCAGAGAAACATCCTTCTCATCCTGGTATTTTACTCATGTATCACCATCTCATTAACAAACACTATGGTATGTCATTAGTTATAGAAACCTAATATCTGTTCTGTAGAAACCAGTGGTAGAAATGCTACAGATTTAAATAGAACCAAAACTGAGCAACCACACTACTTGTCAAGAAGGAACTAGAAAAGTTACAGCATTCAGGAGGAACATGCAGGCAGGAAAGCTCTGAAGTTCTGCTTTTTTCTGCTTAACCTGCCCCCTCCGCTTTTTTAAAATATAACCTACTAATGTAGGTTACAGTAGGAACTATAGTTACTAGTATAACTAGTGTGAATCAGACCTTTATGATCAAGTTTACAAAGCAGCTGAGCAATTCAATTCAGTAAGACAAGCTGTGGCTATACACCAGAGCGGACACTCAAGTAGCTGAACATGTCTTGTTTTCTTATTTTCAGAAGAGGTTGTGTATCAGTTCAATACATATATGCAAACATGTTTTTTTTTTTTTTTAATTTAAAATTTCAAGTAAACTCTAACAGCCTAGCCCAACAAGTACTGGGGTAAATACACACAAAACCAGTAGAGGCTTCCAGCTTGTGTCTCTCTTACCATCACGAATCTTCTTTTCACCAAAAGTAGCCTAGGCTACAATACCAAGGTTTTAGGAGTAACAGAGATGGGTTAAAAAACAATGTAAGCTATATTTTGTAAAGAGGCAGAGAAGGATTTGGGCAACCACATGATAGCCAGGGACAACATGTGCAAAAAAGGCAGAGAGCTAAGAGGATGGAGAGGTCAAAGAAAAACAGAGAGGAGCCCTGAGCAGAGCACCCACCCAACTGAGCCAACGGGCATTGCCCAGTGTGGCCCTGGCCAGACACACATGTGGGCAAAGGGACAGAAGTTGGGCTCCCCATCCCTGAATCACAGTATCACAGTATGTTTGGGATTGGAAGGGACCTCAGAAGATCATCTAGTCCAATCCCCCTGCTGGAGCAGGAACGCCTAGGTGAGGTCACACAGGAACATGTCCAGGCGGGTTTTGAATGTCTCCAGAGTAGGAGACTCCACAACCTCCCTGGGCAGCCTGTTCCAGTGCTCCATCACCCGCACTGAGAAGAAGTTTTTTTCTCAAATTTAAGTGGAACCTCTTGTGTTCCAGCTTGATCCCATTACCCCTTGTCCTATCATTGTTTGCCACCGAGAAGAACCTGGCTCCATCCTCATGGCACTCACCTTTTATATACTTATAGACATTAATAAGGTCCCCCCTTAGTCTTCTCTTCTCCAAACTAAAGAGACCCAGCTCCCTCAGCCTTTCTTCATAAGGGAGATGCTCCACTCCCTTCATCATCTTTGTTGCCCTATGCTGGACTCTCTCCAGCAGTTCCCTGTCCTTCTTGAACTGAGGGGCCCAGAACTGGACACAATACTCCAGATGGGGTCTCACCAGGGCAGAGTAGAGGGGAAGGAGAACCTCTCTTGATCTACTAACCACCCCCCTTCTAATACACCCCAAGATGCCATTGGCCTTCCTGGCCACAAGCACACAGTACTGGCTTATGGTCATCCTGTTGTCCAGCAGGACCCCCAGGTCCCTTTCCCCTACACTGCTTTCTAATAGGTCATTCCCCAGCCTATACTGGAACCTGGGGTTGTTCCTGCCCAGATGCAGGACTCTAGACTTTCCCTCGTTAAATTTCATCAGGTTATTCCCCAACCAACTCTCCAGCCTGTCCAGGTCCCGCTGGATGGCAGCACAGCCTTCTGGAGTGTCAGCCACTCCTCCCAGCTTAGTGTCATCAGCAAACTTGCTGATAGTACACTCAATTCCCTCGTCTAAATGGTTAATGAATATACTGAATAATACTGGCCCCAGTACTGACCCCTGAGGCACTCCACTAGATACTGAGAGTCCTCCCTCAACCAGCATCTCCCCTCCTGCTGGGTGGGCCAGGGTAATTGGGAGACCAATGGCAAAGTCCTATTTTCAGCCCCCTGAGCAGCAGCTGAGGTCTACAGGCAGGGATGTGCAGAACATCAACCTACGCCACCGCGTTTACCTACATGCTCTGCAAACACTTGGCGTTCGCATTGCTTAGTCTTCTGTTTTATAACCTTGTGAAAGAAATGCCATGGAATTATTAGCTTGGAAAAGAAATTATTAAGCATGAAGAAATCATACGAATTCAGGGGGCCCCATGAGTAATTTGACTGCATCTGTTTAGACTATTTTTTTGATAGTTTGTTATAAAGGACTTAAAACCTTAACCCAGCTTGCCTTCACTGCTACTCTCAGGGTCTGAGCGAGCTGTTTATCACACTTGGTGATACTAAAATGAGTTATGCAGCATAAAGCTTTGTCACTGCCTTGTCAGTCAGTCCAAGCAACAGGATACCATCACCTCCAGCTGACCCCTGGAAGTTAAGTATTGTTTCATGAAAAAAATATTGAAGCTTGTTGATGGCAATCTGCCCTCCAGACAGACAGACCTTGCGCAACACCCGACCTGCATCCCAAGCCAAGGCATCACCCAGCAGGACTGCTAACGGGAGATGAATAACCACAGCACATGGGAAGGTGACGAGACTGAAACACAAAACCAGTGACTTCAGGAAGGCTGTTGGGATTAAACAATGACTTTCCACTGGTTCTGAAGAGGAAGAGCAAGAGACGACCCAGAGTAGGAAACTTGGCCAAATAAAACTGCTAAGAGCTGGATTGCTCGCTGTTCCCTTTTGCAAGCAAAGCTTTTAGGAAAAGAAAACAAACCCTTTTCAGTTCTAGAAGCGCCTGGAGTACAAAACCTGGACTCAGCTTTGTACACTGCCTGTCCCTGAGAATAAAAAGGATGAGGCAGAGGGAGAAGAAAGGTGCGATATGTGTGTGCATACAGGCATCAAAGAAGCGCTGCTACTCGGAAGCCAGGACACAGACAGCAGAAGTAATTTAGGCCCACTCATCTCTGCAGAACACTAACAAAAGAATAGAGGAACTGTAAAGAGCTCCAAACAACAAAACACTTCCTGGAGAAAGAGAACTATTCAAGTAGCACCTGATAAATATTGCAACTGTTAAATGATTGATGCCCACAGGAATCAAGCAACCAGTCTCCTACCAAAGGCAGAGGTGACTGCTGAGATCACTGAAAGTTTTGCCTGTACAGACCTGAGGACCAAGCCTAAAAGTCTCAGTGAACATCCTGATCCCTAAAGAAATAAAGCAAATAAATAAATAAATAAATAAAAATATTAAGGAAAAAAAAAGGAGAGAAGAAAAAAAGCACAAGAAGAGACAACCAGAGCTAATCTTCACAGTGGTCTGCTCCATTGGACAGGAAGCAAATTTGATCATGCATAAAACATGACAACATGGATTTGGAACCAAATTCCTACTTCATCAGGCCTACTAAAACCAGCCATCAAAGGGAGCCTCAATCTGCTTGACACAAGCAAGCACCAGGTGATTGTGTCTGCCTGGGGGCTTGGGGCAGCAGAGAAGGCAGGCAGGAGCACACATGAGAGAACAGAAAACAAAGAGTGCACGAGGCCACTTCCACCGCACACTGGAGACAGAGATGCATGTTACTCCAGGTGTCTCAGGCAGTCCAAACCCACACTGTTGCCAGAGATGACAACTCCATCTTCCATCTGTACCCTGCATGCCTGACCCTGCCTTCTCCAGTCCTGGATGCTCCTGCACCCACACAATGCAGGGTGTGCAGGTGGAAGTGAACCCTTGGTGAAAATCCACCCTACCAAGAGTGGTTTCAAGTGGACTGGCTCCCTGAACACCTCACCACATGGTCACTAGCATTTTCCTTGTCCTTTCCCTTGTGCCAGCCTCCCCAGGATGCCAGGGGACGGAAATCCACCTCCTCCCAGCTGATGGTGCATGGAAGCACATGGGGCAGAACGGGGCAGAGCTGGCACAGCCACTCCTGTGCTGAATCCTTTCTAGTAAAGTAGCCTCACGTTTCCAGAGAGCCATTAATCTACCACCTTTCAGCTCTAAAATTCATATAAATTATTTTATTCATAATTAACTAAGGTCTCTAAATGTGGAAATTAAATTACCATTTACAGTGTAAAAGGAGATAGCACAGAAAAACCTAGATAGCACCAACAGTTCTCTCCTCTGCATGAATCAGGACATGTGGGGGTGGGGGCTATCCGGCAGTAGCTTTATATCACAATACAGATCTCAGCATCTTTGAAAAGCTGCTCAGGCCCAGTCACAAGAGACCTCTATGTCTACAGTGTCAAATTAATCCCCCAAACTCAGATGCCCCTCAACTCTGCTCCCAGTAATCCCCTGAACTCTTGCATTAGAAGCACATTTGCAGGACAGCTAAAAAAGCAGCGTTTCTTTATCACTTGGCTCCTCTGCTGGAAAACAAACTGAAGCACAAAAGAGCTGCTCCTCATCACATGTATTTAGACTCACCTTTCCATTCAAATCAGGCTGCAGCAAAAGAGAGAACATACAGGGAAACAGATGGCCCTGCACTGAACACAAGGTGTAATTCACTTGAGGGGCTGAGAGACAGGGAGGGAGATGGGATGAACAAGCTGCAGATCAACGCCACCACTGAATTCAGCCTTATATTTATAGCAGAGCCCAGCTGTAAATACTGTTACACATACTACAGCCATTAACGTTTTCTCATTAACTCTGAAGGGAAAGATTCTGGAAAGTTTTTTTGCTGCTTGTTTCAAAGGCAAAGCAACATCTGAATCAGTGATGGGGATGATGATGACTGTTTCAAAGGCAACTTCCTCCCACCCCTCATAGCCCACCGATGCAGTTAGATCCTTTCACTCTTGTAATGGATTCTGATACTTTATCCATTATATTCAGCTACTGGTTTTCCCAATTGCAAAGGGATGTTTAGGCTGAGAGGACAACAGGAAGATAGGAATCTGATGCGGAGCAGCTGAAGGAACTGGGGCTGTTTAACCCGGAGAAAAGGAGGCTGAGGGGAGACCTTATCGCTGTCTACAACTACCTGAAAGGAGGTTGTAGTATGGAGGGTGTTGGTCTCTTCTTCTAAGTAGCAAGTGATAGAACAAGAGGGAATGGCCTCAAGTTGTGCCAGGACAGTTGTGTCTGTGTTCAGACTGGATATTAGAAAAAAATTCTTCATGGAAAGGGTTGTCAGGCATTGGAACAGGCTGCCCAGGGAAGTGGTGGAGTCACCATCCCTGGAGGTGTTTAAAAGGCATTTAGATGAGGTTCTTAGGGACATGGTTTAATGCTACAGTGAGGTTATGGTTGGACTCGATGGTCCTGAGGGTCTCTTCCAACTGAAATTACTCTAAGATGGTCTGTATACAGTTACCCAAAGAGACCAGGAAACATGTATCCTAAGACATTAGCATACTCAGCCAGGCAGTCAGATTGCAGAAGGGTAATAGCCATGTTGAAATTAAGCAAAGAAGAAAAGGTTAATATATGTGACCTTTCCAGTTCTGTGCAGCCAAAAATAACGCACAAACTACAGAAAAGTTTTAGGGGTAGATTTGCTCCCCTCAAGCACCCTCATGTCTCACCGAAGTCAGCGGGGGATGAGTTGATGCCTGCGCAAACAGCATGCACAACTTTTCCTTACAGAGGGAACAGGGGAAAGCTCCTTGCAGTACCCCACAGGAGCCTTTCAGGATCAGTTCTTCACTTGGCAAGACAAAAACCACCAAGCCAAGTAACAGCACAGTCATGTTTGTTGCTGAAAAAGCAGGCTCTGAAAAGATTGAGAATGTGGATAGCAGGAACAAGAAGAACTGCTCCGTCTGGTCTCTCTTCCTCATGCGCCCATCTCTGTGAACCTGCTGTCTTTGTGAATCCAACCAACTGGTAAGTCCCCTTCTGCCGCTGACGCACAAAGGATGCGAAACCTCAATTAAGGATCCATGTCTCGCAGGCTGTCGTAATTCATGCCTTTAGCTCTGTAGGACCCCAGGTCACTTCCTGATGGGTAGCTGCTCCACAAACACAGTTCAGAGGCTAGCACTTCCGAAATGCCTACAGATACACATGCAGAGGTCTATAATCGAGCGCCAAAGGAAATGCAACTGTTGTTCAATAGTCAGTTTTTAAAACCCACAATTGGTTTCTTGCAACATATCCATTAGATATATGAACACATAGTTACTTTTTCCATTTCAGTTCAGGCTATTCTACATTGCATCTGATGGCTTAAGTCTTGCAAAGTCCAAGGCATGTGCTTGGCTTTATATCTCTATGCATGGTCTATATTTACACAGCATGAGAGTAGAGTTAAGAAGATACTCAGATCTCAGCAGGAGTGCAATTGGTATTTTAGTGCCATACCCGAAAGAGCTCTATATCTCTGTATTTTCAATGTGACGTGGCTCCAGCTGAATGAAGCTCTTGGTTTTCAGTTGAACTATGTAATTTTACATGAGAGGCGGCTCAAATTGATGCTAGCATCAAGATGCTATCAAATAAGGAGACAGATGTGAAAAGTGAACAACTGAGGTGTACCTCAAAAGGTGTACCACATAGAAACACCACTGCAACACTGAGGAAAGCAAAAATCCCCTCCAAAAGGCAGCTCTATTATTACCTGTAGACATACCTCCTCTTGAAGAACCCCAACAGTTGCAGCCACGTCCCAGGTGCCCACATTGCACAAACACAGAACCCAGGCCCTGTCTCCAGAGAGCTACAGCAGGGCCAGGGCAAGCCTCCCAAGCAGTCTCTTGCAAAGACTGCTTTAGCTCCTTCCTCAGCCTCTTCCTCAGCCAGGGACACCAAATCAACCTGTTTGCTGGGGTATCTGCACACTCCCAGGAGGCAGCAGGGAAGAAAGGAGATGTTTCCACACTCCCTTGCCAACGCAGCTCTTTCTGCAAAATGCTGTTCTGTGAAGCCTGGTTTAAATCAGATCCCACGTCTGCAAAACACATCCTCACCTCCCACTCCCAGTGCACAAACCTCACAACCTAATGAGACTGTTCACAAACACAGCCACAAATGGATGTGCCATACCATCTTCAGACCTGGCACGGCACAGCATAAGCCTTTGGGATGTGCAAGTAGTAAGCGATACACAGAAGACCCAGATTTTGTTTGCACATTTGTCGTTTCATCTAACACCAGATAATCCCAGCCACATGGGCTCCCATTTGCTCAGAGACCCACTGAGCTCCTTGTTTGGTCTGAATGCAGCAGCAGTGCTGCCACCCTAATTTCTGACCCCTGGGGTCAGGTCCTCCAGAAGGAAGGGGGTTGCTGCAGAGCCACTTGCCTTCCAACTTGGAAAGCCAAAACCCGAGACAGTCCACCCACTTCCAAGCAGCTTGTACACAAACAGCTCAATCGTGGTTGACAGGACAGAAAAAAAAAAAAAAAAGGAAATTTCCTCATCAGTACCGCTTTTGTTAGCGACACGACCCAAAGCAGCAAAAACACCTTCTGCTAAACCACCCTCACCAAACCAAGAGCACATAACACATCGTAAATACCACTCTTCAGCTGGGGATGAAGTGCTTTTCTTTTTAATGAGCCTTTCCCAACCAGAGCAGATGATGACCACAAAACAATTACAAAGAATAATATTGGAAATTGCCAATTAGGTGCAGTATATAAAAAAAGCTTCAAAGAAGAAAAAGAGTTTCAAAGACACTACTTACTTTTACTCAACTACAGACAGTACTTATTTAAGGGAAAACATTTTGCTGGAAAACATGTTTGTTTTAACTATATAACTCTGACTTCACGCACAAACAAATCGAAGCTATGGAAAACACTGTGCCTAGGCTTTTAAAACAGCAAGAGTCAAGCCAAATGGAAGAATATGGTACAATAATCAATATTTCTTTGCAATCTAAAAGGTATTTACCATTTGGTTTTGCCCCTGGGAAATAAACGCTGTTGCAAAGTGATATAAAACACTGTTCCAGAGCAAAATTTGCCTTTGCCGTGTCCTCGTTATTCACTGGGAAAAAAAAAAAAAAATTATATTGTGCGTACATGTGCACAGAAAGAAGTGGGTAACCCCACAAAGGCAGAGATGCTGCTCCTTCTCCCATTCCCGGGCTGAGCACCACCTGTCTCCAGGAGCACCTACAGAGGCCACACTGGGAGCTCCTTGTGGGAGTGCTGCTGCCACCCTTTGTGCCGGGGTACCCGGGGGCTGCCTGGGGAAAACAGCAATGCTGCTGGCCAGCCTGTGCTGCCTGTCACAGAGGTACCCAGGGCTGCTTTGGATGGCTCTGGGACACATGGTGTGAGTCCACGGCCCATTCCCACAGGGACCAGCAGCAACACCAACACAACTGCTCATGATGTGGCAGCACGCAACCAAAAGTCACACCAACGCACCAGGAAAGACTGAAATCACTGCCACCTCCAGCGCAGAAAACTGTCTTTGAGTATAAAAACTTTTTATTTTGGCTCCATTTCTATATAGTAGAAGCATCCCAAACTGCCCCAGGTTATCAGCACAAACATCAAACGTACAGAGCCATATTAAACACACCAGCAGCTGGCCCCACCAGATCTCTAAAAGCAATGCTTGTGCTGGCAGAGTAAGTTACTAACCCAACTACGAGCACCAGGATCCAAGGGAACTGGATGCAAGAAGAAAAAAAGAAAAAATAGATATATGGATAGTTAAGAAGAAAGCTCACTGCACAATTAAAAAGAAAAGAAGAATATAAAACATCTTCACATCAGAAGAGAAATCATCATCCAGGCTATTTCATGCCATTCATTTTTTAGCAGTACTATCCATTCAAGTCAAATATCAGATAGAGAATTTATACTTTTAGTCTTTTGAAGCAAACCTTGTTCCATAAAAAGAAAAACTGACCTGATAGCAGTTCACTGGCAGTGAGGAAAAAAAAAAGGCAATTCCCTCTCACGCATAGCAAATTCAGTGGCAAAACTCCATAAATATTGCAAAGCAGTTTCAGCAATATATCCAATTTGAAAGGAGCTCAGAAGCCAAGGCTTAAAACAAGCCATTAAAGTAAAACACTTTCCCAGTGAAGTGTTTAGAGGCACAGTTTGGAGGCTTTTACCTTTTTTTTTCTCCCCAGTTTGTGACACTGTTGTATCAGAAGCTTGATCTAAACCCCAAATGGTAAAATACCAGTAGAGGTCTGTTTAAGCCACAGAAGGAGTCTTTTGGACCCCTCCATCAGGCAGCAGTCCCAGCCAGAGAGCCAGGCTGCTTCCCAGCGAAGAAGCCAAAAGCTTCTTTTCTCAGCAAGATGCTTAAACAAGGCCTTCTTGCTTTAGGACTTAGGGGTTAGTACTGATCTCCCTGCTCATAGCATTTAACAGTTAAAAGGACAACCTCCTCTCTAGCCCAACAAAGAAAATTTGACAATTAGGACAGGACCAGCAATTGCTAGGAAGATGAAGCACTGCCTGGGTTCCCCTAGCATCTGCATCATTTCTCCAGGGAATTCCCATGGCCAAGAAAAGGAGAGAAACAGCAACTCCATAAAGCCACAAGAGAGATCCAAAACAGAGCAACAACCACCACCCACCGAAGATGTGTCCTGCTATTTTTGCACAAACTACTTTTACAATGAAAAAGGAAAAAAAAGGAAACTGCTGCTTAAAATATTCTTTGGAGGTTACACAGGGTGTGCTTAAAAAAAATAATCTATTAATTCTTTGCTAAAAGGAAACATCCTGAATGAAGATCCTATGAAGAAAACAAATAAACTCATTACACAATTGCATATCATTTACTTAAGATCGCTGTGATGAATGCACACAAGCAGTTTTCAGGCAGGGTTTCCCCTGAACTTCCGAGTGTTCAACTCTTCTGCTCTCAACACTGAATAAAACAAATAAATAAAATTTAATACTGCACGCATGAGTAGCTCCTGACTTAAAATATTTATGAAAGACTATTATCATTACCCCCCGACACGGGTCATCTACAGTGCAAAGACATTGAAATCCACAGCACAAGCAGCAAGGACAAGTAAGAATGAGCAACAGAAATGTTCTTTGCTACCCGAGCCATAACTGCTGGCAGGTCCCAAAGCTACCGTCCATGAAAGAAGGGTTCAAATAGTCACAATGGTTTGGTTGGACTGCGGTTTTCAGAGAGAAGTCTGCTCCTAAATGTAACCCTGCATTAAAGTATCCACACAATCAAAGCATCAGCACAATTAAAACGAGCTGGAACAATCCTATTACAGCTAGGCTGGCTAGTTTCTCACACAGACAATATTTAATTTAATATTTTAAGGAAGCTCAGTAGTCTTTTTCCAAGACCAGCTCTCCAGAACTGAAGGGATCACCAGCTGCATTTTCAAAAGACAGTGAGGAAAAAAAACAAAAACCATTTCCTTCTGTAGAAGAAACAGGGAGTCTTGTCTGCAGCAAACCCCCTCGACAGCCATGGGGCATCACGCAAGCCCACACCAGGTGCAGGTGAGTCAAGAGGCTGCCTTTGGTCTCCTGCGCCCTGGCTGGGGCTGGCTGCAACACCTCCAGCAACAGCCACATTCCAGGCACCACTAGAAGTTTCACTCACCCTGCCAGATAACAGAAGTACCCAATGTAAGCAGCTGACTCCCTCATCCTCATTATACAGTACAACAGTGATCTTGCAGCCCTGTCAGAGTCCTTGCCCAGTACCACACGCAGTAAAACTGAACCATGGGGCAGCAGCATTTTGTGATCCTCACAACCTCGTGGTTATGCTTTGATTTATTTTATTTATTGGTGTTTTCTTTATGAGATGGGCTATTTTATGTGAAATGCTGAAGCACACTGTGCCTTTGGGTCATTAGCCTGACACCACTTTAACACAAATAAATACTTAGAGTATGCCAGGTTACATTCACCTCCAAAAAAACAACTGAAGAGAATACTTGAGCAAAAGCAGCAGCAGGTTTACTTTAGGCATCTGGAGTGGAAGCAGGTATTACAACCCAAGTACAAAGAGAGCTGTAAGTGGCAGTAAGACACTGATAATGAGACAGGGAGACTGAAACAGACCCAAGCATCAGAACCTTTGAGGAATCTGAACGGAGAAATACAGGGTCTGACAATCACTTTGACATCAATGCAGCTTTAGCTACATAGATGGATGGATAGGTACCAGTGTTTAAATTCCCTGAAGGATTTCTAAAAGTTTTATACCGTAAAAAGAAGTTACATAAGACAACTCTGCTTTTGAATGTTTTCTCTTCAACAAAGGCTACAGGTACTTCAGTCTCTTCTGGCAATGCCACACACTTTCAGCCCCACAAATTTAGAATGTTTTTAATTTAAATGACAATGGGAAATTCCACATTTTAATCTCAGCTAGGAGAAACAGTATTTCAAATACATAAAACATTGGCTTGGGTTAACAAAAGACAAATTAATTCAATCTCTTCAAAAGCTTAGAAGGGTAGAAATTATCTTCTTCCACCAAGCACTACAAAAGCAATTTTGAAGGAAAGCATCCACTGACAAGTGGAGTTTTGTTGGCAAGCCTGAGGAACTCCATCGATATCAATTGTCCTACCCTCTTATGCGAAGCCAGGACTTGTTTTATACCATTGCACAATGTGACCTCAGTTTTGAGCTTGTATTAGCTAGGAACAGTGTGTCTCACTGAAGCATTAAAGTCTATGGACTCAGCCAAATCTTCCATCTCAATATGCCACTAAGTCAAACCAGCAACAATTATCATCTCGGTCTTGAAATATGCAATAGCGCATGCAAGAAATACGCTCCACTTGATCTGGAAGACAGATCAGATCCCAGCACTTCTTAATTCCTTCAGAAATGCAGTCGCCTTTAATGATTCAAAAAAAAGAGGTAATTCCAACAGCATTTAGCTGTCAGTGCTTGGTGGGAAAGAAGAAAAAGTATTAATTTTTTTCAACAACTATCTAAATATAGAGAGGGAAGAGAACATGCACCAAGAATCCTGGGAAGGAGAGCAATTAGCAACAGGGTACAGTGCAGAGTAGTAGGAGTAGTTACATTTATACAGTCCTAAAATTACATTCAACAACTGCGAGGCTGATGTGGCCCCTGGTGAAAATGAGTTTGACATCCCCGGTACAGAGGGAAAAGTACATGTCCTGTGAAAACAAGACTGGAAATCACACAGTAGTGAATTACAGCAAAAAAATCCACCCCCCAACAAAACCTGTGCTGTATGTGTTGGTGCTTTCTTCTGCAGTCAGTCAGCACAACTGGCAAGCAGTAGGTCAGGGCATCCCACAGCCTTGCCAAAACAAAGCCCAGCCATGCATGGTGTTGTAGTCATGCTCCTTGGACACCCCTGGGAATCCCCCACCCTTAACCCATAGGGTGGGAGAGTGAGAAGCAAGTGACATTTCTCAACACACATTATCTTCCAATTTCATGTTGGTTAAAATTTATCAAGGCAAGCATTCAGTGGCCAGATAACTGCCATGGATCAGAGATTCATTCACTTGCCACAGTCAGCTGCAGAGAAGAAGAAAACAGTCCCCTCCCATACACAATTGCCTCTCCTTTCCTGTATTTCTGGTGTCTTCCTATTTCGTGTGGCTTGTGACACCACCAAGCAAAGGGAAAGCCTAGCATCCCACAAACAAAAGAAGAAAAGCTGGTCTTTCATGGGGATAGAAGAATTAGGTATAGTACCTGCCCTTGAAGTACAAACAGGTTCAGACAACTTCTCTTAGATAAAGAGTGTTTCACATACAGTTCCTCCTACCATCCCAAGGAGGCTTTAAAGCACTTGGGGAAGGATGTGCCAAGAGAAGACTGTACATTTGCATCAGACACTTTGATGGTATAAACACTTCTGCGTACCCACATTTATTAAAGAGATTATTATGGTTGCCATGCATGAGTGGAAACAGTCACCAGGCTTCACCAAACAGAATGTGCAACACATGCACGTGTGGTGGAGGAGGACTCAGGACTCCAGAGCTCCTGGGTGAGGGAAGGTCTTCTACAGGTCCACATATGTACCACTCTAACGCTGGCAGGTCCATGACCATGGTAAATCAAGGAGGAAGAAGAAGGAAGTGAGAAATGGAAAGCTGGCACACAGAAATACCGTGAAATATTCCTCTTGGGTATTATTCAGGTTAAGACTACACTTTAGTAAATATTTAGGTAACATGATGAAGTACACAGAGGTACTAGAAATGAAAGAAACTTAAGTTTTTCTTATTTTCCGTCAAACTTGTGACAACTAGTTATTTCTATCCACAATGAGGAGAAATCCAGAGTTGCCAGCTCAAGCCTGGTGAAGACACTTCTTGTCTCCCCAAGAGCTTATATATATTCGTAATCACTTCAGAAACACTTGTGTTTCTTAACACCTGAAAACCTGACTAACAATATGTTTAAAGCTAAGACTAAAATAAAAGTCATTGAATTATTCCTTTTCACAAAGGCCAAAGCAGGCCTAGAAATAAAACAAGTCGTGCACAGATTTTCTCCCCACCACAGAAACACGCATATGCTTACATTGAGACCTGCTGATGCTGCCTGATTTCATGCAGTTGGGTCTTACCAACCTTACTCTTCTGTTTTTTGTTGCTTGCCGTAACTGTACAATTAAGGTATCAGTCTTCTCTCGCTATCTCCTACAGATATAGCCAGTCCTCTCTTACTGCAGATTCAGGTTCAAGGGATTTTTGGCACAGCTCTCTGAAGGAAGCGGTTTGAACACTGAGGTACAACTGACAGCAAAGACCAAGAAAATAATTTAGTGACATGAAGAGAGGTGCTTATCTTAGCAGATCAGCTAATGAGCACACTTGTGCTGGAAAAGCCATATGCAGATTTCAGGCAGGACAACACTCTGGCCTAACTTTCAAAATGTTTGACAGCTCTTATTGCTTCCTTGGAAACCCTTGAAAAGTATAAAACATAAAGCAATTTCCAGCTTCTGCTTGAGAAAAGCTATGCACACGTTTTAAAGACAGCCACCAGCCCTAAAGAGAGACTTCTGTCTGTCACAGACTGAATCCTCATCATTTGCTGAATGCTCAGTTTCCATTTTTTTCCTTCCCTTCATATCAACCCAGGGCATGCTCAAAACAGCTACAGTAGATAGCATCCTTGCAGTCAAAAATCATGCCTGTGTACAAATAGGGTGAGATAATAACAATGCTTTCAGAGGGTCCCCACTCAGTAACAACACCATGACTCCCCATGTTTGCAGCTGGATGCTGAAATACATCTTCAAATAAGCCTTTCCTGTTCAAGAAAAGAACTGAAACCCAGCAGGAGGCCTTCCAGCCCCAAAACCCAAAGATTATCAGTGGCCCAGAGATAAACAGGACCCCCTCTATTGTGTGCATGCAGGGTGTGCTGGAGCAGAGAAGTCATGAGGCAAGAAACCTTTACATTCCTTCTGTCAACGAGGATTTGAGCAGATCTAAGAGAGCAACATTTACTACTATCAGTCACGAGTGAAAACCTCTGAAGATGTTTATGTCAGCAGAGTCCAACAGACAAGTCAGCTCTTGGCCCGCGGGCTGCATCGCTCAGAGACCACGCATCCCTCTGATCTCCCGCCCCCCGCCCAGCTCTGCCTGCATCAGCAGCCCCAGCTTGCTGTCAGTCTCTTATCTGCTTGCTTGGCAGGGTTGGGGAACCTTGTCCTAAAGCAGGTCTGTGTGCTTCCTCAAGCAGCCTCCTTCCCCCTTGCACATTCTGTTAACCCATCGGGCGTTACAGGGGTACATCTGCTTCGCATTGTTGGCTGCAGCTCCCCAGCATCAAACCGAAGCCTCGGGAGCTCCCCCTGGGCTGCTGGCTGTCACAGACAGAGGCCCTTGGGCTGTGCAAGTTACCGAGCAGGATCCCCAGCCTGAGATGCCTGCATGATGCTGCTGCTCACTCCTCGCACATGCCAAGAGGCACCATGCATGATCTCTTCGCTTTCCTGTCCATCAAAAGAAGGAATAAATTACCTATGGTGGATTAAGACTCGGTTATTCACTGAGTCTGGGGACCTCAAGCATCTGCAGCAGGCAAATGTCCCAAGGCATTTCGTATGCTGCCATTCCCAATCCTGCCACACGATTATTCCCATTAGGGTGCCTCCAGCTCCTCCACAGACCTCAGTTAGGGTTTCAGCTGGCATGGATCCTGAGGGCTCTCTCCACCAGCAGCAAAACTATGCTTTCACTGCTGCTGCTGACCCTTACAGCATGCCAACAGGGCACAGCTCAAATCGTCCCAAAAAAAAAGCCTTTTCTGTTTCTGGTACAGAGCTCCATCAATTTATTTTTTTTTTTACCCCACCCCAAGATGGAGCAAATAAGACAAGCAAGACCCACACCCGAGGACAACCTCCCATACTTCCAGCACAAGGTGGGGAACAGAGCAAACTGAAGTATAATTTCTCTTCCTCTCTTCACGTATTTCAAGATGATTCAGGCTGTTCGCAGAACAATTATGAATTTGCTTCAGCCACACCAAACGGAAAGTTTCGGGTTAGAGCATAGGATTCAGACATCTTTGCTGCTGCTGCCTCTCCTGCTCACACGGCAGGACAAAAGGAGGCAACAGGCAAAGTGCTGACCAAAAAAAAGTCATTAACCTTGTAAGACTACTCCATTTGAATGGAACAAACCTAGGCAAAGAGAGAGTAGATATTACCCCAGCAAGCCCATATTTCAAGTCTGAGCTCCACAAAAATAGAAGGCCAGATCAAGAAAACAAACTAGAGGGGCCATGGCCAGAAACAGCCACAGGAGCTCAGCAATAATAACCAAGCACGCAAGCTCACCCAGCTGGTCTTTCAGGTGTCTAGCAAGAAGGCAGCATTTGCAGAGGACTTGCTTCTCCTTCCAGCAGTCCTCCGTGCTTGTCCTGACACACCTGCCCTACACAGACCTGTGCAAAGCCGGGGAAGAAAGCAGAAGCCCTCCAGCATTTTGGGATCCCACCTACAGCAGCCCCAGTCGTATCCATCCACCTGAGAAGGCTTCTTGGGACTTGACCAAACGTTTAGTTCTCTCTCAAACTGTCAGTAAAACTAGGAAGCACTGGGGCTCTGATGGGGAACAGATAAGGGCCTACGTGGGGTAGGGGCTAAGGGAATGAGACCTCTCTTGACCACAAAAATGCAGACAGCTTATCTATCATACCCTGGGGGGAGCCCTTCTGAAGGCTAGTTTTTTCTTCTTTTACGGGAAGGGAAATGATGGGGGAATGACTTTTGGCACTCTTAATTTAAAACAAAACAAAAAGGAGAGCTACTCTCTCTTGGCCAAGTTTACAAATGCTTTTTCTGCCCTCTCTCAATCTGTCGCATTCTCTAGATGTCTCTTTACAGTCCTCTAGCTTCTTTCACCCAACGGGAGGACATTAGGGCAGCTCTCATCCCACAACGGAGAAAAGGCAAGGGAAGGTGATGATATGTGTGATCCCTCAGTTAAGTCAAGCATTTGGCTTCACGGCACCAAATGGCCACATTTTCTTCTTGGTTTAATTCAAGGGCACCCATACTCACACCTTTTAGTTGTAACAAGGTCTGCTTTGTTAAAAACAGAGTCTGCTTTCTAATTTAACACAGACAGGAACCAAGGTACAACAAGTGATGTTTCTGTCATCTCAGAAGACCTTATTTATATAATACACATCCCCAGCTTCCAAGAAACTCACCTACCACATACACACTGTCCTCAGATGCCACTAACCGCACTTGCTCAGGGCCATTTTTACCAGAGGGCTCCCATGGCAGCTTTCCCATGTTTTTTTTTTTTTCTGGATTTTGTGCCCTATCCTTCAATCTCTCCACTTTTCCATCACTGTCCGGGGCCAGGCATACTTGCACACGAGACAGAATGACTGCCTGCTGGCAGATAAATACAGAAAAGATATCAAGTTTCCTCACTAAAACACCTGTCTTTGTCTGAAGTTTTAACACTTCATAAGCATTTTGCAAATTTTTTTTTTCATCCCTGGCTTCTTCCTACAAGCTTAGAGCACCCGATGTTTGGAGAATTGTCTCCGTACTTCTCTGTCAAAGGGTACCTATTTGTAGGGGCCAGGCAGACAGCTGAAGCTCTTCTTCTGAGCATTGCTATGGGAGAACTGAGCAACCTCTACAGCCGTGTCAGACCTTAACACTGTGCTGCATAGCCAGCAGCGCATTAACCACAGATGGCCCAAGCAAGCTGAAGTAACCAATGTAATTAGTGAACCACTAAGTACATCCACGGTCACCTGCTTCAGTGACTGTCTTCAGAAGACTATCAACAGCCCACTGCAGCTATGCCCAAGCTTTTAATATTGAAATTAATTCATCCTTGACCTGAGGCACCAAAAAAACCCATCACCACCCACATCATGGATTTGGTCGTCAACTAAATTGGTGGCTGCTTGACTGCTGATCAATACCATCCAGGCCTTTCAAGCCATTTCAAGCCTCGCACATAACATATACCCAATATGGCTGATACATACAATGACGATGCTGCCAAATTTCAAGTTCAGGTTACTCAGGGAGAAATGCATCCAATCATCCCAAAAACTGGTGCAGACCATCAGAAATTAAGAGAGGACAATCAGCACTTCAGTACTTCTGAACTGGAGCATGTGGTCTCTGATGTCCTGAAATATGCTCACAAGGATATGAAATCCCTTACACTTGAGCACCCACAATGAGGTGTATGCCTTGTTATGGATGCTCCAGCATAAAGGATTTCATGTCAACGCCACCACAAGCTGCCATGCAGAAGTCAAACCCAAGTAAGACTTCTCACACAACCAGTTGAAACATTAAAGCTCGAGGTAACACCAAAGTAAACCTTCACTCATTATCAAAACGGGCTTTTTTTCCCCATTTTTTCGGTTGTGGTTACACTGCAGATGGATAGCAGCAGCCAGGTGGCAACCAGCTGCAGGTCCACCAAGATGAGTTCCATGGCCATGCCAGTCAGAGCCACCTTTGGAACTTGCACCACCCAAGTCTCACAGCCACTGCCACGCATAAGAAGGGCAAAATAGCACATTGCTTGGTTCTCTCTTGAAAAAGCTGTTAAACAGAGACTGCTGCTGGCCTGAGAAATCCTCAAATTGCACGGTGCTCAGAGACCACTCCAAAGAAGTGACAGCAGCATCTGCCCTGGGTCTTATACTAATCCCTAGGACAGAAGGGTCTGGCACTATTTAGTAGCCTTCCACAGATGTATTTCATGGAAGAAGAAAAAAAAAATTAGTACAACATGAGAATGTGTTCAAAAGGCTCCGTGGGAAAAGAAGGCTGCATGAAGAACAGCCTCATGCATCCAGTTTGAGCCTACCTTCAAGTCATGCCACAGCAGGTACCTCCAGACACAAGTGACCAAAGGAAAACTGTTTCACCATTCTCACAAGCTTCTTAAGCCTTCCTGTGATGCAAAAAGAACATTACCCTGAAATCATATTTTGCCAACAAATAATTTTCACATCCAGAAGTAAAATTTCAGACCAGTTCAAAGTTGAAAGCTAAACAGTCTCAATTTGGGAAGCATGGATGAAAACGTGAATTGCCAACAAATAATTCTCCAAAGTAACACAACACACACACCCCCTCGCCAGCAAGCCCCAGACACAACACTTTCAGAGAGGATACATGCCTGATGTCTACGCACATTAGGAAGGTTCCAGTGGAATAATTACAATTAATCCATTACTTAATCCCCTAATCACTTCTGAGCATTCCAGGACATTTGTTAATAACATTCATTTTCATACCATCCTACTCATGAAAATTTAACCAAGAAAATAAATTGAAAAATGCCTCGGTAACATCAGTTACCGAACTCAAAGCTACAAGCCAGAAAGATCTGCAGCCAAGGCTTCATCCACAGCAGCAACTCACCATTGTCACCTGTGCGGGCACAGAGAGGTCCCCTACATCGGGGATCTCATCAGTGACCCCCACACACAGCAGCTACCCTCTGCTTCCAGCTGCTCTGACTGGGTTCTAAGTGGCTTGTGGTCCAGGAGCTGCCTCGTTAACTGGATACACAGAGTCTCCCAACAATTCCCCTCTTACTCAATATATTCCACCTAACACGTATATTGCAGGTTTAAACATGCAGTGAACAAGTTTAACCGCCCCATGGGATGCGATAACTAGGTGTTATCAGGGAAGTCTGAGAGCAGACAAGAGCAAGAATAGAAATTTAGGCAGTCTTTGCAACACTTCAGTTTTGTGTCTTGCCTGGGAGGTTTAGGAAAGACCTCTAACACTGAGTTGGGTTTTTTTGGTGGGTTTTTTTTTGGTTTATTACCAAAGGAAAGAGAATATTCCAGCATGGAAGCCCTGAAGCTAAAATTAAAAACCTATAATTTGGGTTCAGTAGCAGTTGGTATAATTCAGATCCCAGCCACAAGGAGAGGTCTCCAACATCATCAACTGTCAACAATTATTACTGGCTAGGCACACAAAACAGCTTTGTTCTGAACTGGAAGCCACAACTGCAAGCAGCAGTAATTGCTACCAAAGGCAAAACACACAAAAAAACCCTCACAGCCTTTCCACACAAAATACTCTCCAAAGAGGAATATAGGAATGGACACAAAAGTCTTATTATCTCCACTTACATCTTAAAAAGAAAAAAAAAGAAAAAAATCCAAGACTGTATACCCAGTTAAGGAGGGGGCCAGCAAGGAAAAGGAATCCCAAAAAGACACTTGTCAACTATTCTGAGCTGAACACACATTTAATGAAAACTCTTGTTCATTAGTTATCGAACTTTCATTAGCAGTTTAAGGGAAAGCTACACATGGAAGAGATGAAACGCAATCAATTTCTCCTGAAATTGCATACATTTCCACACTAATCCTCACTGAGTTCATCCTAACCGATATTAAAAAACAAATCAATTAATACTAATTGCCCACCTTATTTTCACAGAGGCATCTTCACACTTCAGCAAACCTCCGGGGGGAAAAAAAAAATAAAAAAAAACAGAGAAGAAAAAAGTCTATTTGTACAAAAGCAATTTACTTGTCTGGTCTTTTTTTATTAATTTAGCTATGCACTTAATTATTTTGGCAGGTAATTCTGTCAGCTCAAGTTTCCTTCTTCACAGCTACTCTTTTGCAAACTGACAGCATGAAGCAATCACGTTTTTATAAGCCCACAACCTATAGCAACCAAATAAACAATGTCTTCTGAGTCATGGGGCAATATCCCGAATCCAGTGACTTCATTAGCAGATCTGCCACTAGGTTAATATGTGTAACTGGTGCAACTTTCCCAGGAGATGATGATCAAGTGAGGAAATGTATTTTGCTAGCAACAAGCAAATGCAGCAGGATTTACGTCCAATTTTTCTTACACACAACACATAAATTTTTAACACGTGCCATACAGATAAGCACAGGGTAAATGGAAGCTACATCTGTACTCCTCTGCTGTAGGAGTGCAACAGGTTTTCTCACTATCACCCGCTGAGTCTCCAGAGGAGGTTTTTCTCTTCCAGCACTCCATATAACCACACTATATTTCAACACCACCCTCCCATTAACATGTCTTAACACGTTTTTGTTTGTTGTTTTTTTTTTCTTTTTAACATAGGTCCATTAATGTCTACAAGCAAAACAAGCCAAATATATTTTTTTTAAAAAAGTCACTTAACACGGACAATCTTTCCTCCCGCTTAGGGTTAAGGAGGCAGTCCTGCCAAAATGGTTCTCCAAAATGCTAAGTAACTTGGAACTGCATGGCCCCAGTTAATCAGCATGTCCCTAAAGCATCCTGCGCCCCTCACTCTGGGTAGCAGCGGGTGTCAGTACCAGTCAGGTCCCTGGGGTGGCTTTCCCAGGGACTGAACAACAAGCACATCATCTGCCCAGCCTCGACTTCTCCTGGGGTTTCTTCCTGCCTCCAAAAATCATCACAGCTAGCTCATCTGTCCAAGCTCCCACAGACACAGAAAATGCACAATAATATAAGACAGCGCCAGGCTGAAAACCTTTGCTTCATCTGAAAGGAGACAGCTCAGAACCAGAGGTAGTAACGGTGGTAGAGATCCTTTTGGGGGTCTTTTGCTTCAGTTGTATCTGAGCAGTCAAGAAGTGACTTAAGCGGATCCAGTAACAAGGTGGGGATACAAAAGTCTCCACTCAAAATGTGTCTTACATCATCCAGTTTCTGCACTTTCTGCATTGTTTTGCATTTCTCCTCCCTCACTTGGTCTTGGCTAACACTGTAGAAAAGCCAAGTCTCTTTAGGGAAGATGATTAAACTTTTTTTGCTCCCAAGACAGAAGAAGTTAAGCATCCCTAGCTATCATGCTTCTTCGTCACAACAATAGCTCTCGGTCTCCCAGCACAGCAGATATCAAACCCTCTGGATCAAAACCCACTGTCATCTCTTAAAAGCGTGATGATAAATGAACATGATATTAAGTGGAAAAATTAACTGGTCACCCCGTCTGCATTTTTACTGTGGTTTTGCAGATCACCTGTCACAGAGTCAGTGGAGAATGGTTTTGAAAGTGACTCTGCAATCACGTCACACAGGCACCTACTCAAACTCTAAGAAAGGTCCATCACGGAGGAACAAGCTACAAATGGAGACCTCCTACAAGTTATGCATGTGTGGACAGAAATGCAGATAGGGCATGAATTAAGGATTTCACAGAAGTTTTAAACAGCACCAAAACTCTGCAGGAATCTGTTGGGTGCTTAGGAAGCAGTCTTCTTCAAGTTTTAAGACATGCTTTTGATAAGCAAGCTGAGCTGAGGATCTGATGCAGCCAAACAGAGCCCTACTGGAGTGCTGGCTGGGACACGGAGGGAGATGCCTTTTGCCCAAGGCTTCACTGGTGACTGACAGCAGCAAGTCCCAGGGAAAGCACCAGGAGAGAGGAGAGCAGTAGGATAGAGCAGTGGGGCACAGCAGAGAGAGCCTGGCCCCTTCACTAGGCCATTCATCAAAAAGGAATGACTTGCAGCAGGACAGTAAATTTTCAAAGCTCAGGGGGTTTCCACAGCCCAGGAGATCAAAGCAATGCTGGTGCAAGAGGAGGTGACAAACTGAAGAGAGGACAGGCTTTGAAATCAGGATGGCAAGAGCTGAAGTCAGATGGGAAGCAGTCAGAAAGCCTGCCAGGGGTTAATGAGAAAACCTACATCTCTCCCCAAACCCTGCCAAGAGATAAAGGCAAGCACAGCATTTGCTTTAGAAGACGCAAAGGGAACTAACCATGATGGACTAGGGAGAAAAATAATTCGATACAACAAAACTTGCCGGCTGCTACAATAATGGATGGGTCCAACAAACAAGCAATAACTGCATCAAAGCAGGAATTGCCCTGGCTTGTTGAAAGCCTGGTGCCTGCCTGAGCACTGCTTATCAGGGAGGGTGGAAAGCCAGACAGAGGGCTAACGGCATGACAGATGCAGAGGGTCAAACAGGTTACTGTGCAAAAAAAAACAGGGGGAAGAAATCAAAATGCAAAGAAAAACTTTCATAACATCACAAGTTTTCTCTGTGTTTTCCTCTGGGAATAAAGACAGACAAGACAGAGGCGATCCAGGTATTCTGTTCTTGCAGAGTAGTGCTGGTACAACAGCAAATCACAGGCAAAGTATTAGGCCAGAGCTTTCTGGCATGACGTTTTAAATCTCTAGATGTAAGATGTTTTGAGTGAGAGATGAGAGATGTTTTCCAGCTGTGGTTTAACTTTAGCCTAGAGATATGCAGCCGCTCTATAAAGGTAGTTCCTAAGAGTATTTTTTACAACAAAGGGAGAGGAAACTCCAGTCATCCAAGAGTGCTATTGTCAGCCAGTCTGAGATGAAATGGCACAGAACTGACTGATAACCATGCAGGATGAGATGTGTCTCACATTGGGGAAAAAGACTCCTTTTCTTAGGTAGTCGGTTTGCAGTTCTCCAGAGGCAGCTATGGAGCACATATGGCTTTACCTGGGGAGAGCAGGAGAGCTGTTCCTCTTTGGAAAGACATTTTGGGGAAAAAAATAACAGAAAGGACCTTTTTCCAGATAGGGAAGCACAGCTACGGCTCCACCAGCTTCCCCGGCAATGGGCACATCTGCCCCCACCAGCACAGGGGTTTTGCATGAGCCCTCAGATGAGCCCACAGCATCAGGAAAAGTGACAGCAGAGAGGGAACTTGACAGCTCCTGGTTCCTAAACCTCTTTGACAGCTCTCTTCACACCAGCATCAACTGCTGCCACCCCTGAGCAGCTGCTCCTGGCACCACTGAGCCAAGCCCAGACCTTCTGAAGCAGCCCCCATGAGCCCTGCCACCGCTGCTGCAGGGTGGCACCACGCTTGGCCCAAAGGACCCCGGTATCTTCCCATGCCACGCCACGAAAGGGGCATGTTTCAGGTAATACACAGTCAAATCCAACCTTGGAGGTTGCCTCAAACCTTCTGCAGTCAACTTGGTCTTCACAAAACACCCTCCAACAGAGCAATAAAGTTACCGCACTCACTTTGCATTGACATCTTTGTCATCATTTTGCACTTTGCCATCATTCTACGTGTTTGCCATCATCCTGTGAAGGGAAGGACAGCCCTGCCCTCCAGTAAGTCATACAATTAAGCAAATTAAATGAGTTGTCAATAAACCCTTGATTGTTCAATGAGACGTCACTAATGGGAAGGCAAATGTACACTGCCAGAATCCATGACATAACAGCAATAATTCTCAAGTTATGCTTGATGTTTCTGTGACTAAGCTATTTTCAGATGCTTTGAATCTTCTTCAGAAAAGTCAGTCTTCGGAAAAAAAAAAAAGTCCTGATTGTTCTGAGCTCAGATGCATGCATTTAATCAGTCCAGGTGTTTAAATTATTTATCCATGAGGAAGAAAACTGTACTAATCTTAGGAATAGACCATATGAAGGAGAAAAACAAGTAGACATAAGGACATGCTGAATAATGTGAAGCAGTAGAGAATTCTCTCATGCATAAGATAACTGTGACCAAGGGTGTTCCAAGTATTTATGTTATTGTAACCTGGGCTGCAAAACTCAAAATCCAGAGATTTGCTGCTACTATAGAAGAAAAGTTTCCCAACCATAACGCAAAAATTACTGTTTTCAACAAGCACAAACCCCCAGTCAAGAGCTAGTACTTTCTCTAGTTTGAAAGACCAGACCTTTTTAAATGTTTTTCCAAAAAGAAAAACAGTATCTGAGGAAAAACAGAATACTTCATGAACTATTCTTCCATAAGTTAGCATGACATCCAATGCTCTGGACCAGAAGGTCTCTCCTCATCACTTAGGCATAGACAATAACCTCTTGTTTTTCTTCTTTCATATTAACTTTCTCCTCCTCTGTTCCACTTTTCAAAACCACAGGTCTACCCAAGCTGCAAGGGAGACCTCCCAGGTGGAAATAGGGTCAGAAGGACTCTCCAGCCTACTGTAGCCTTGTTAGATTGCTCCCCTGGCAATGGTCACCACAGAAGCAGCTGGTCAGGCATTGCAGCTGCAGGTCTCCAGGTAGATTGAAGGGCTCTGGTGATGCACCAGGACACCTGGTTAAGAACACAAGGCCTTCCCACCACCCTCACACACTGCCTGCTCTTTCAAGGGAAGAAATTCTTAAAACAAGTCCACATTAATGGATTCAGTATCTTGTTCCAATTCTCAAATGCCTTGTTCCTCACAAAACTTGGCCTTATCCACTGAAATTAATGGAGAAGTTCAAGAAAGAGGTGTATTTATACTGCGTGCTGGAGGAAAGTAAAACAAGGTGTCCTGCTGCCAAGAAAGATGCATTTGCACAACACTGAACCACAGCATTGGTACCTTCACCTAGAAAGACTTAGCCAATGAAGTTGATAGCACGGCACACACACTGGCACTTTCTGAGCATGCAGGAAAATACACAGGTGATTCTTCTTCCAGCAAAGAATGCGGCTCTTCTCCCTGCTTGTTACCAGCTTTCCCTGCCTCACCACCCGACAGGCAACATCACCTGCCATGGAGGTCGGCTACAGCTACCAAGAAACAGCCTGCTCCTCTGCGAACAAGCTAAAATCCTTTCTTGGTCTGTGCTGTATCACAAAGATTGGGCTGTCTACAGAGAAAACAAAATCCCTATCTTTGAGAAAAGAGACCCAGTGAGAACTTCAAGGTATTTCAACTCACTTCAAGCCACTGCCAGCTGCTGTTTCAATCACTTTGTTTCTATAATCTGGGCAGCACACCAAAGATCACAAGGTTTGGGTTTAAATTTCATTTTAAAACCATCTCATAGAAGAAGAATCGTGCCTCCGTTTTATTACACAAAAACCATAGGCTGCTGACAATGCTATTATGGGCAGCAACTTCAATGGAACATTATATGTACATAAAATATATAAAAAGAAAAACATTGAGCTGGAAGGTTACTAACAAAAATAGAAAAGAAGACGCCTGAGATATTTTCTTTGTAATTCCTTTATACACAAGCCAACACTTAAAGCCTCCTGGCTGAGATTCCCCAGGTAATCTACAAACATTTTATGGTATTATTGCTCAAACGAATCTGAGTATTCAGTAGGGCAATTTATAAGGGAATGACATGTCTATTATTGACAAAATTCTTCACAGAGCAAGGAGAAAACCTACAATGCAGATATATCAACTTTTTTGAAAGTAACATGGGCTTAAATTGAGTTATAATAGGAAAGTGACCTCTTTTGATGCCAAAGGTCCTTGGCATTACTGCTCAGAGGGAAAGCATCTGTGAAACACTGTAAGAGGGACCCATCTTCACAAGCAGCAGCAGCCAGAGGAGAGGGGAAGAAGGAAAGCAGAGAGAAAGAAAAGGGGGGAGGGGGAAGTCAGAGCAGCCCCCAGCATCACAGCCTGCCCAAACACTCCCAAGTACAAGACATCCTGAGTCCCTTCTTAGGATCAGTTCTCCAGCCATGGGAGTCCTTCATTTGATATTTGCTTTCAGCAAACATCAGCCTTTTTACTGAGTTTTGCCAGATTGCACTTCTGTCATTAGTTCTGGTTAGAGATATAGATGAGATGGGTCTTCCATTTTACTCATTTTTAAATAGTGCTTTATGCAGTAATTCTAAGCATAATTACTTCAGGGGCTGAAATTTCCCATTCTTGTTCTCGTCACAGAGGTACATATCTGAAGAAGATCTGCTTGGTCATTTAAGGTTTTAAAACGTGCTCTCAAATAAGCCCAGCTGCATTTTTAACAGTAGCTGAAATTACAGAATTTAAGAAAGGAAAATTTGATGTGATGTTTCATGTTTTAGTTAATAGTCTTCCAAGATACAAAGCTCCAGTTGCTCTGGAAACTGTAACTTGGACACAACCATGTAGATACCTCAGCTCTCCTGGCTATAAATGAAAACACTTTAGCAACACTGCACATTTGCGTGACAAATGTTTTTAAAAACAAGCATCGCATCCTGATATTCACATCGGGAGAGCATATCCCACAGCCCTCCACACAGGGCACAGTTTTCTACACTTCCTCTAAGCCTCAAGAGAAATGACTGAGCAGGAGCCAGGAGAGTGTGTGGACCTACCATTGAGACAACAGCCTTCCAGATAAGGGAGTGATGGGAAACACAGGTGGAAATTTGAGGGATATGCGAGGGATTCAAAGCAGGGCTGTTTCTCCCTGTGTTTGCATGGTGCCTATCACACCGCAGGCACAGGTGGAAGCAAAGGCTGGTACCAAAAGGAGGACTTAGAAGACATTGACCATGGTGGACTGGTTGGGATCTGGTACACAGTGCTCTCACTAGCTGGCCCAGGAGAAGGTAGCAGGAAGGACAGAGCTGGAAATGGAGCAAGATGAAGGCCATCAGGAGAAGGAAAGCTGAGGGGGATGCTCAGCAGAGAAGGAAGAATGAGGACGGGGTGTTCACAGAGGACTGAACACAGCACACCACCAGAAGCCTGATACATTTTTTTTTTTTTTTCCAGAAAGGGGGAAATATTACGTATGTAAACGATGGCCTGAGTGCTGGTTGCTGTGGAAACCACAACTTTCAATTCAGTGGCTAAGACCTAGCATTGCTATTTATACCATGCTCCTCACTACAGCACAAGAACTTCATCTGAGAAACAGAGAGCTCTGGTACCAGACAAATGTGTTTTTTCCCCCTGTTACAAGCAGTGATCCTTTCACATGATGCCTCACAAGGTTTTTTCCAATGTTCCTGGCCATTGAATGACTACACAGAATAATCACCTTTAAAGAAAACAAACACTACAAACAAACAAAAAAAACCAAACAAACAAAAAAAACCACAACACCACACCACCAAAACAAAACATCATCACTGTCTTTCCACTTCCAAGCAAGACGAGATGAATCACTAGACATACATCAGGTAGGATTCACCAAATTCTACTTCGATCAAGAGCGACCAGAGCAGCCAAAAAGGCAAATTAAAACAGCAGTATATCTTGTTTCCCTTAAGGCAAGTTACAGTCATCATAGCATGAGATTATAGAGAGCCAGATCCCAAAGTCAGTTATCATTAAAGATGACGGGCATTTGTTTAAAGGCTCCAGAATATTGCCTTTAATACACTGGAAAGCATAACTGGATCATAAATGCAAGAACAACAGAACAAAAAGGTTACAGATTAAACTCCTGTTGGGGAGAATCCCCTTTAAAAAAATGTAATTTTCAAGTTGCTCTGCTGTTTAAAAAGGAGACGGCTTCCTCCTCCATGGGAAACATGATTCTGGGGCAGACAAGTGTTCCCACAGCCTAAGTGGGAACAGGACTAATCTGCCTGTAACCAAAGCAGAGGTGAGCCAAGTCCCCATGGGTATGTCACATTCCTGTTCCACCTCCACCACTCCAGGGCTTGGAAAGGAATAAAAAGTCCCATTCCTCATCCACACCTAAACCATGTTTTACTTCCAAGTATTATGGAGGTGCTAGCACAGCACGTACATTGCCACCACAACACACACACACGGTAACTACCATGAGCTGATGATCAGGTTTTAAGACACTTATCACGACCTGTGCACACATCAGCCCCTAAATGAAAGAGCCTGTGGTGTACAAGGGCAATTAAGGCAGAAGCTGAGAGAGAAAACCACCGTGTTTTCCAAGGTCACTCACACCTTCAAAATCCCACAGGACCGTCCCATCCATGTGGGCTCATCGGGAAGCAGCAAGGACAACCGTTAGTGCAACCCGATAAGCAATACGCTGCCAGAACAAGGCAGCTTTTGCCAGGGGAAGGGTAGCTGGGGATTGCACAGGGTCAGGAGCAAGGATTCAGCAGAGGAGCTCCAACAGCTGCCGAACCAAGAGGGGTAGAAGGATGTTGCTCTCTGCAGGATGGGGCCCTTACCGCTAAGGTGCAGGAGGTCTCCTTTGCCCTTGTTCAATAATTTATATCACAGCATTGATGTGTCATTGAAATTGACAGCAGCGTTTCAATAATACAGGAAGGGTAAAAGATGCTCTAATCACAGATTAGGCACCCAAGTAATCACTCCATAGATCTCAACCTCTCCTAATTTATTCCAATATATTTTTAAATCAGAACTTCATACACAGCAAAATTATTAACAAGTCACGAGTACTAGCTGCTTCCTAGCTCCAGCTAGCTTTCACTAGCCCAGAGTCCTCTGGCTGACACAGAGAGGGGAAACTGGGAACGAAAGCCCAGTGAGCCCAAAGTCGACTTCTCCCAGCACTTCCCAATCCAACGAGGTAGTACTGAGCTGTGCGCTGGGATTATGCGCCCATTCCTCCAACTCGGTTTAAAACCACATTTTACCAGTGCCTCCCGTCAAGCAGAGGACGGAGAGCATCACTCAGGAGTCCCCAACTTCAGCAAGGGCAGCGCAGGCCGGCCGTGCCCTGCACTCAGTGACTCGCGGCCGAAAACACACGGCCCCGACCCGCTACGTGCACATTAAGTGGCTTCTCCCCAAATGACACCCCCGGCTACGTTCCCCGCACCGTGGCCGCTACGGCTCCCTCACAGCAGCAGCATCACCCGGCGGGGAAGGGACCTGGCCAGCAACGGGCAGCGCCGGCTGCTGGGGGTCTCCGAAAGGGACCCGCAGCAGCCTCACGGACTCCGCGCGGGGGGGCGGCGGTAACACTGTAGGCGCAAAACCGGCGCTCCCGGAGGCCGGCTGCCGCAGGGCCGGCTCCCGGAGCAGCGCAGCGGCGGGGAACGGACCATGGCGAAGCCCCGGGCATCCCGGCGGGGCCGCCCCCGCGCCGCCGCACCGGCGGGGGGAGCAGCACCGGCTGACGGCGGCCCACACCGCGAACAATAAAGCGGGCCACGGTGCGCCGGGAGCCCACCCGCCTGCAGCGAGGCAGCGCGGCCGTGCCCCCCCGCCCCCTTGCCAGGCCGCCCGGTGCGGGCGGCGGCGGAGGGGCTGCGAGCCGGGCCGCGGCCGCGGTGCCGCGCAACGCCCCTGGCACGGGGCGCTCCACCAGAGCTCACCGGCATGAGGGAGGATGCTGGGCGCAGGAGACGGGAGCGCGATCCGCCGCCACTCACCTGGCGCGGCGGAGCCGAGCACCGAGGATCGCCACTGCCGCCCGCCCAGGGAGCTGCTCCCCGTCACCGCCGCCGGGCGCCCGCGGCTGCCGCCGCCGCTCAGAGCGCGCCGCCACCAATAGGCGCCGCTGCCATATTGTTACTGCCGGCGCTGCGAGGGGCGGCACTGGCGGCCGCCTTGGAAACCGGTGGCCATTGGCTACCCGACGAGTCAATCCGGGCCGGGCGAGCCAATGCGTGGCGGCGGCGGCGAACAGCGGGGCGTTCGGAGTTGGAATGTTGTGTGACAATGGCCCACGCGGCTCTCAGGCGGGAGGGGAGGGGCCGCTCCCCGGGGGGCGGCGGGGGCGGGCGACGCCGCGTGCGGACCACCCCTCCTCACTGGGGCGGGGGGGCCCGCAACAAAAGCGGCCAATGGGGCATGCGGGCCGCCCGCCGCGCGGGGGAGCCCCAGCCAATCGGGGGCGGAGGGGGCGAGCGCGGGGCGAAGTTGGCGCGTGCGGCGCCGGCGAACGGGATTGGCTGCGGGCGGGGCGAGCTGGACTTCGAAGTCAAACCGACTTCTAAGGCGGTTGTGAGCCGTCCTTCCCCCCACACGGCTCCCCGGTCCCCCTGTACCCTGTCTCTGTCGCACCGCCCGTGTCTCCTGACCGCTGCGAGGGGAGTGTAAGGTGCCCGACCACCTCAGAAGTCCGTTCGACTTGGAGGGGGTCGGGAGCCGTGAGTGCAAAGGTGCCCGACCGCCAAACGCAAGTTCACTCAAGGCTCTCAACCCCTTCGAAGTCGCACCCCCCGTGCCAGCTTCCTGTGCTATTCCTGCAGCTAAACATTTTGAGGGAATTTAAGCCGGTGCTTTAGCACGTCACACATACAGACTCCATTTGATGGGATGCAGAGAGCACCTTGTCACAAACATTCCCTTGCCTGCCAAAACGTTGAGGTTTTTTTTTTAAGTCATGACTCAGCTCAAATCCAGGTAAGTACATTTTAAAATGCGTTAATAAATAAACATGAGCTTTGCCTTAACTGAAAGCACTTTACGAACCTACGGAATGATACAAGTTGATTTTTAAGCATGAAAAGGTGAAAGCACCTTCCCATCCACCTTGAAAGTCAAGATGGGGAAATCCACATCAATTGTCATTGTTAACATTTGGATGTGTATTGAATAAATATTAATTTCCAAATACTGTGTAACAGTTCTGCCTTTTAAAATCAAATACAAAATCTCAACTATCTACTCATTAATCACTATGTTACTTGCAAATCAAATCCAAATACAAAACATCAGCTTTCTTAATCAAGCCATTGATTAATTAATGGCAGGTTTTAAATGGTATTACCATGCCAAGCACTTTAGTCAAAGCATTTAAAATCAGCAAGATTAAATGCAGGTCCTTTCCTGACATTGATTTTTAGGTAAAATTCCCCACTCATTCAGCCAGGAGGTCTTATTAAAATTTGATAGTGTGCTACGGCTCTGGATTAGGAAAGTTCAGCTAGTCAAGTGGCCACTCAGAATAATCATACAAACCCAAGTAAGTGATGGCTACCCCAGGTGAGCAATTTGTTTTATAGCTCACCGTCAGTGGCATAACTTGCAACCAGATCTTCGAGGTGTCCATCAGCTTATAAACAAATGTATCTCATCAGACTGAGGGCCAGCCGGGTACAAAGGAGACCAAGAGACCAGGACCAGGAGGACAGCCCTGGCCCTCGGCCACCTCAGCCCCTCAGTCACAACTAGGACCACAAAGGGAAGTCATGCTTGATCAACCTGGTAACCTTGTACAATCATAGAAACAGAGAATCCTTTAGATTGGAAAAGACCCTTAAGATCATTGCGTTCAACCGTAACGAAATGCTTGGTTTGGTAGATAAAAGGCGAGTAATGGGTATTGTCTACTCTGGCTTCAGTGTGGCTTTTGACACCATTTCCCATATGATCCCCATAGACAAGATAATGAAGTATGGACTGGATGAGCAGAAAGGTGGGATGAAAACCAGCTGAACAGCCAGGCCCAAAGGGTGGTGATCAGTGGTACAAAGTCTAGTTGGAGGCCAGTAACTAATACTGTTCCCCAAAGGTCAATACCGGGTCCAGTCCTGTTCAACATCTTCATTTATGATCTGATGTGACAGAGTGTACCCTCAGTAAGTTTGTAGGTGACACAAAAATTAGAAGAAAGACACAAAACAGAGTCATGCTGCCATCCAGAGGGACCTGCACAGGCTGGAGAAATGGGCTGACAGAAGCCTGATGAAGTCCAGCAAGTGGAAGCGCAAACTCCTGCACCTGGGGAAAAACAACCCCATGCACCCATATATGCTGCGGGACACCTAGCTGGAAAGCAGTTTGGCAGAAAAGGACCTTGTGCCCTTGTAGCAAAAGCAGCAAAGTCTATCCTGGGCTGCATTAGGCAAAGCATTGCTAGCAGGCGAATGGAGGTGATCCTTACCCTTTATTCAGTGCTCATGAGGCCACACCTGGAGTGTTGTGTCCAGTTCTGGGCTCCCCAGTACAAGAGAGACACACTGGAGAGAGTACAGTGAAGGGTCATGAAGATGGTGAAGGGACAGAAGCACGTCTCCTGTGAGGAAAGGCTGGGAGAGCTGGGACTGTTCAGCCTGGAGAAGAGAAGGCTCAGGGGGATCTCATCAGTGTGTATAAATATCTGAAGGGGGGGTGCAAAGAGGACAGAGCCAGGCTCTTCTCAGTGGTGCCCCATGACAGGACCAGAGGCACAAACTGAAACACAGGAGGTTTCCTGTGAACATCAGAAACACTTTTTCTCTGTGAGGGTGACCAAGCACTGGCACAAGTTCCCCAGAGAGGCCATGGAGTGCCTCACGTTGGAGAAATTCAAAAGCCATCTGGGCAACCAGCTCTTGATGGCCCTCCTTGGGCGAGGGGTTGGACCAGATGCCCTCCAGAGCCAAGTGGAAAGAGAAGAGGCAATGCTGCTGCATCATCTGGTGACCTGTTGTCCCACCAGGCAGGCGTGCCTGGCACAACAGTGCTTTATTTCTGCATGTCCTGCAGCGCAGGATCAACTTCTTCCATGTTGCAGGTAGCTCCACACAGCACAGGGAAAATCTGCCCTGCTGGTTAGCACGTTGTGCTTGTCTCCTCAGCCAGTGCTTGGGCATACTCAATACACACGTTCCTTTATAACAATGACTTGTGAGTCTTTACAGTCTCACAGCCTGGCTATCAGTTGTATGGTTAATGAGATTGTAACTCCGATTGGATTTGCCATTTTGGAAAACTTGCAGCGAAAGGAAAAGGAAAAGACATAGTAAAAAAAGGGGGGGAGAACATAACTTCAGCTCTCAGCCAAGGCAAAGCTATAAAAGATGGCAAAAGACACCCATGCAGCATGGATGCTCTGCCCAAGCAGGGGTTGAGGAAGGTTGTATCACTTCTTGGGTTTGGCCAACACCATCCAACAGGAGAGTGCTTTGACGATGAGCTGTCCTCACAGAGAAAAATCAGGATAAGGAGACAAATGCTCCCCCTTCATGTGATTCATCAAAGAAAAGCCAGAAGGACTGGATTAAGCCGAGCATGCTGAATTGTCCATGACCTACAGATGGCACTACCAAGCTGCTACCACCCCACAGGGTAAGCAAAAAAACTCAGAGACAGCTTAATTGAAGTGAGTCAGGGGAAGGGTATTTTAGGGAGAGCTGAGGAAGTCAATATGGTGCAGAAGATCTTCCTTATTCCATGGAGCACAGGTGGCATCGGTGGGACTGTAAATCACAGGAAAATTAAGTCAGAAGGGACCTCTGGGAGCCTCTGGACCAATTTCCTGCTCAAAGCAAGGCAAATTTCAGTCAGGGAAGTAGAACATGGACTTGCCTCATCAAAGTTTGAGTATCTTCAAGGCTGGAGGTATCACAGCTCATGGGCAGCCTTTGCTCCTTGCACACCAAGAGCTCCAAGCCCTGGCTCTGTGTCCATCCACACTCCAGCTTTCCAGTGTCCCCCGGTACAGGGGCAAAACTGCTCACAGTACTCCAGACTTTCATAGGTGTCCAAAGGAGAAACCCCACAGCTGTCAGCATGCTTTGAGACAAACACGAGGCAATAAATCAGACAGTCATCCGGCAGGTCCTGTTGCACCTTGTATCTTCCACTTCATAGCCTATGGCTCCCACAGAACACCGTATAGCAGAGCACCATATGGCAGAGCACTGTATAACCACCCAGGCTATTCTCACACCCAGTATCCACTCCCTCCCATAGGTCCTCTGCAGTATATGGTGTAGAACCATAGGAAGAGCTAAAGGTGAAGAAAGCCCAGGACATTTTCTAGCAGCTTGTAAAGCAAAATGGTAGCAAGACACATCCAGTGGTGCATGAGAGTCCGACGCCAGAGGTCTGAAAGGAGGTTGTAGCATGGAGGGTGTTGGTCTCTTCTGCCAAGTAGCAAGTGATAGGATGAGAGGAAATGGCCTCAGGTGGTGCCAGGGAAGGTTCAGATTGTATATTAGGAAACATTTCTTCCCAGAAAGGGTTGTCAGGCACTGGAACGGGCTGCCCAGGGAAGTGGTGGAGTCACCATCCCTGGAGGTGTTTAAAAGGCATATAGATGAGGTTCTTAGGGACATGGTTTAGTGCCAGAGTTAGGTTATGGTTGCACTCGATGATCTTAAGGGTCTCTTCCAACCAAAATGATTCTGTGATTCTATGAGTGTTGTTACCTCCTGCCATCACAGTGCACAGCACTAGCATGGTCCTGCTTAAACACTGGTGTGCTTTTCAGAAGCTGCCCCAGCACGGGGGCAAACCAAAAGGGTCAGGGGTATCAACCTGCAGGTGATGTCTACCATCAGACCTGATCGGGGAATATTTTTATTCCTGTGGAAAGCTCCAGGTGTCTGAGGGAGGAGCAGGCTGCCCTCTTCCCAGACCAGCTCCAGCATCCCATCCACCGCTACGCTCTACAGATACTCATGTCAGCACAAGGTGGGGAAAAAACGGCCAGAGGCTGGACCCCCTGCAGGGATGGCTTTTCTCTGCTTCAGTGCAGGCTTGGGTGCACATCAAACAGCAGCGCAGGAGAAACGTCCCCCCCTTTTCTCAATGCTGCTGCCCTGCTCCCCTGCTGCAGCCCCGCAAACGTCAGACGCAGGTCCCGCAGTTGGACGTGTGTACCTCAGCAGACCTGACTGCAAAACTGGGGCTTATGCCAGCTACTATAGGCATATTTTAAAGTAATCCGACTTCATTAGCCACTTTTTGAGGGCCTTGGCATACAATGAGTGAAATTCATTAGTCATCTGACAGTTCCAGTTATTCTGCATGTCAAGTCCTATCTCTTCATTTATACATCCAGACTGTTACAGCAAGCTCGTGTGCTAGTTGTACCCCTCTACCTACTCAGTGCTAATTTAAGAGTTGTTATTTTTGGCTTGCAGTGTGCATAAAAAGTTCAGTTTCCTCCAAAAAATTTTAAAAGGAAGCAGAATGCGGGACTGAGCAGAAAACTCCCCTCGCTAAACGCCATTTGCCCTACATCAGTAAAACTTGTTTTCAGGTAACGTAGCAGAAGTAAAGCATCTTCCTATGGAGATTCTGGCTGACTTTACGAATTATTGAGTTGCAAAAAACATAGTCATTTTTGACAGGATCATACAGGAGTAGCTCACGTAGAAAAAAAAAAAAAAACAACTTGGCTATTCACAATGAACAAAGTATAACTTATTGCAAGGACAGTAATTCTGTGATTGAAAATATGAAATGGCATTTGCTTATCAAAAAATTTGTATGGATGAGGAAAGGTCAAAAAGAAAGTTCTCTCTCTATTCCAGACCTTCCTTGTCTATTTGTAAAATTAATTATCTGTAAATAGAGTATTTTTCTCTTTGTAGTGCATGTTTTGACATTTCTCCTCTACACAAAAGGGTGCTCTTATTCCAGAGCAGTGCACTCATGTACCTGAGATACAGGAATGGCAGAGCATATTTCAAGTTGAAAAATTGAAAAAGGGTTTAAAAATATCAGGGAAATAGTTCTTTGAAAAATAGTTGTAGGCTTTTACCAGTACATCCTTTCAAGTGTGTGCTGCTGCGTGCATGTAAGCTGACATTTCATTCACAGTTAACAGAAGGATCACTTACCATTGAAGTCCTAACCAGTCTGTCGAAATTGGATTGAATTAGGACTTGTTCTGTACCAGTGAACTTCATGCCTTCTAGTTATTTTCCTGTCAGTTTTGCTTGTAGCTTAAAAAAGATGTTCACCACCACCCAGATGTTGTTGCCTTCTTTTTAATTTGAAAACAAGAACCACAATGTAATAATTGAGGTTTTTTTGCCTGGCTTTTAAGTAAAAGTAACTCAGGCTGGTTCTAAGACCCTGAAGTCCATATCCAGACAGTAACTATCCCAGATTTGTATCCCTTTTAGTAGGGATGGTTTGCTTCTGTGAGTGTAAAATATCTGTTACCCCCTGAAGAAGCATTCCCAGGCCTTTGCCTGCTTCAAAAGTTATAATGCTGCCTTCCCTGTTTTTTTTTTCAGTCAGTATTTGTCTGAATAATTTTCAGGCTGCTGCAAGGCTAACTGTAGGATCACATCCTTGTACATCTAGGATTATGTAAAAGAGGAGATGCATTTGATGAATTATTCATAGAATCACAGAATGGTTTGGGTTGAAGGGAACTTAAAGATCATCTAGTTCCAACCCCCCTGCCATGGGCAGGGACATTTTCCACTAGACCAGGTTTCTCAAATCCCCATCCAGCCTGGTCTTGAACACTTCCAGGGATGGGGCATCCACAGCTTCTCTGGGCAACCTGTTCTAGTGCTTCGCCACCCTCAGGATGAATCATTTCTTCTTTATAACTGATCTAAATCCACCCTCTTTCAACTTAAAGCCATTACAACTTGTCCTATCACTACATGCCCTTGTAAAAAGTCCCTCTTCATCTTTCTCATAGGCCCCCTTTAGGTACTGGAAGGCTGCTATAAGGTCTCTCAGGAGCCTTCTCTTCTCCAGCCTGAACAACCTCAACTCTCTCAGCCTGTCTTCAGAGGAAAGGTGCTCCAGCCCTCTGATCATATTCATGGCCTCCTCTGGATGCACTCCAACAGGTCCATGTCCTTCTTAGGTTGGGGGCCCCAGAGCTGAACACAGTACTCCAGGTGAGATCTCATGAGAGCAGAGTAGAAGGGCAGAATCATCTCCCTAACCTGCTGGTCACGCTTCTTTTGATGCAGCCCAGGGTACAGTTGGTGCACATTGCCAGATCATGTGGAGCTTCTCATCAACCAACACCGCCAAGTCCTTTTCCTCCAGGCTGCTCCTAATCCATTCTCCACCCAGCCTGTGTTTGTGCTTGGGATTTCCCCAATCCATGTGCAGGACCTTGCACTTCGCCTTGTGGAACTTCATGAGGTTACACACGGGCCCACTTCTCAAGCCTGTCAGGGTCCCTCAGGATGGCATCCCTTCCCTCCAACGTGTCAAATGCACCACACAGATTGATGTTGTTGGCAAACTTGTTGAGAGTGTATTCCGTCCCACTGCCCATGTTGCTGACAAAGATGTCGATGGCCCCAATACCAGCCCCTGAGGAATGCCGCTTGTCACTGGTCTCCACTTGGACATCGAGTTGCTGACTGCAACTCTTTGCATGTGACCATTCAGCTGATTCCTTATCCATTGAATGGTCCATCCATCAAATCTATATCTGTTCGATTTAGAGACTAGAATGTCATGTGGCACAGTGTCAAATGCTTTTCACAAATCCAGGTAGATGACATCAATTGCCCTTCCCTTATCCACCAATGCTTCAACCCTGTTGTAGGTGGCCACCAAGTTTGTTCAGGCACAATTTGCCCTTAGTGAAGCCGCATTGGCTGTCACCAATCACATCCTTATCTTTCATGTGCCTTAGTGTAGTTTCCAGGAGGATCTGCTCCATGATCTTGCTGGGCACAGGGATGAGACTGACTGGCCTGTAGTTCCCTGGGTCTTTCTTTTATCCCTTTTTATACATGAGGGTTATGTTTCCCCTTTTCCAGTCAGTGGGATCTTGAATGAACTGCCACAACTTCTCAAATGTGATGGATAGTGGCTTAGCAACATCATTTGCCAGTTCCCTCAGGACCTGCAGATGCATCTCATCAAGTCCCATGGACATGTGAACCTTCAAGTTCTTTAGATGGTCTCAGACCTGACCTTCTCCTACAGTGGGTGATTCTTCATTCTCCCAGTCCCTTCTTTTGCCTTCTGTGACTTGTGTGGTGTGGCTGCAGCACTTGCCAGTGAAGACTGAGGCAAAAAAGTCATTGAACACTTCAGCCTTCCCTATATCTCAGGTAACCAGGTCCCCCATTTCCTTCTGGAGAGGACCCTCATTTTCCCTAGTTTTCCTTTTATCACTGACATACCTATAGAAGCTTTTATTGTTGTCCTTGATGTCCCTGACCAGATTTAATTCTATCAGGACGTTAGCTTTTCTAACCTGATACCTGGCTGCTAGAACAGTTTCTCTGTATTCCTCCCAGGCTACCTGTCCTTGCTTCTACTCTCTGTAGGCTTCTTTTTTGTGTTTGAGTTTGTTCAGGAGTTCCTTGTTTATCCATGCAGGTCTCCTGGCTTTTTTGCCTGGCTTCCTTTTTTTTTGGGATGCATGACTCCTAAGCTTGGAGGAGGTGATCCTTGAATATTAACCAGCTTTCTTGGGCCACTCTTCCCTCCAGGGCTTTATCCCATGGTACTCTACCAAGCAGATCCCTGAAGAGGCCAAAGTCTGCTCTCTTGAAGTCCAAGGTAGCGAGCTTTCTGTGTGCCCTCCTCACTGCCCTAAGGATCCTGAACTCCACTATTTCATGGTCAATGCAGCCAAGGCTGCCCTTGAGCTTCACATTCCCTACCAGCCCCTCCTTGGTAGTGAGAACTTTGTCCTGCATAGCAGCTCTCCTCTTTGACTGCTGTATCAGTTGGAGAAGTCATCATCAACACATTTCTGAAACCTCCTGGATCACTTATGCCGTGCTGTGTTTTTTCTCCAACAGATATCGGGGTGGTTGAAGTCCCCCATGAGGACAAGGGCTTGTGAAAGTGAGGCTGCTCCTGTCTGACTACAGAGAGCCTCATCTGTTTAGTTTCCCTGGCCAGGTGGCATGTAGGAGACCCCACTATAATGTCAACTGTTCCTGCCCTCCCTTTAATCCTGACCCATAAGCTCTCTGTCAGCTCTTCATCCGTACCCAGATAGACCCTCATGCACTCCAGCTAAGCATTGACATAGAGGGCAATACCGCCTCCTCATCTCCCCTGCCTGTCCTTCCTAAAGAGCCTGTATCCTTCCATTCCAGCCCTCAAGTCATAGGAGCCATCCCACCACCACTCCGTGATGCCAATAAGATCACAGCCATGCAGGTGTGTGCACAGCTCTGACTCCTCTTGTTTATTCCCCATGCAACGTGTGTTTTCACAGAGACATCTAAGCTGGGCCCTCAGTGATGCTGATGTATTGGCTGGAGTGGCTGGAATTCCTTTGTGCTGCTCTTCAGGTACTCTCCTGCTGACCCGTGACACTTTTTTGTGATTATTGACCACCTTAGCGTCTCCTTTGAAAAATGCTCTTATCTCTGTTCACTGCCGGTTGCGAGTGAAGTGGTATGTAAAATCAGAGTACTTTGGATAATGGGAAAGTCTGAGCCTTCCTGGGGGTATGATTGCTCATGTCATAAGGACACACATGTGGAAGGCAATAGCCCTTGCTTTCAATCCCCGTTTTGTTGTCAGTTTATAGTATTAAAGGGTTTCTTTCAATGTCGTTGCTAATTTATGGATAAAGAATGCATTACTGAAAAGCCCATATGAGGAGTAGAAAAAAAAAAAGAACCATCATTGAAAATATTTGTCTCTTGCTGGATTAGCTTAACCCACACATGTAAACCTAGGCAAAATCTGTGTTATCGTATTAGCCTTTTACTACTAGAAACCTGGCCTCAGCCCTGATGTAGGTCACAGACAGAAAATTATTTACTGTCCTTAACTAAATCCCAAAGGGGACATTTACCCTTGTGACCACCTCACTAAACCTCATCAGGCTTTGGTCTGGGTTTTGTCTTTGTGAAAGGAACCACAAGGAACCCACGAAGGTTGGCAGAGGAGAGGACAGGGGTGGCACACTTTGTGGCAGCATTTTCCTCTTACACCCTTCTGTCTGCAAACACACTAACACAGAGGTGTGGGATAAAACAGCAAGAGACTGGTGTGTTGAGCACATAACAGCTTCATAGGGAACACCAGTGCTCTCTGAAACATCAAGGATGTGCTCTAAGAGGACAGAAGTAACCACAATTTTGCAAGCTAGATGCAAGGGGAGTGCATGCATGAAAAGACCCCCTTATAAATGGCCGAGCAAGACAGACAAGCCTACCAGACAGACAGACAGCTTTGCCATCAGGAGACATAGGTTGAGAACACCAATTTCTGTGGCACCTCTAGGGAGGTTAACCAATCTCACTTCTTTTGGGATGCAGCTTCATATCACGCCTAAGCCACACTTGACAGCAAATGACAGTGCAAAGGAGCAGTGTTGGTCCCGCTCCCTCACTGCTTGCCTTGCGCAATCTGACCCTGCAACGAGGAAACTCAGTCACCCAAAAATTAACTGTCCAACTCCAAGACGTCGGTTTTCTCTTGATCTAGCTCCCTGAGCAAGCTGGAAGGATGGAAAGGTGGGTGCCGGTACCAGTGAAAAGGAAAGTAGGCCCTTCCCTTAGCAGATAGCTATTGTACTGGTTTAGCTATCATGTAAAAAATACAGCAAGTGGCACCATGAAAGGTGGTGTCAATGCAGAAAAACGAGACGGTGGAGCTAGGACTGGGTGGGGAAAGTAGAGAGGAGCCATAAAACACTCAAGGTGCCGTTGTGGCCTGGCTTTGTTAAAAACAAGTTTCTCTTTTAGTGAATTTGCCTGTCAGCTAAAGCCTTCTTATTAACTGTGTTTTCCTGGAAAACCAGATACATGTTTTGGTAAATACAGCAATGGAATGTGAAGTTATTGATAAGAATGGATGGACATCTCGCGAGAGGGGCAATGAGAAACGGGTGACAAAGAAACTGACCAACGGAGTATAACATCCAATTCACATGAATACTTCATATAAAAATAGGAGATCACGAGGATCTCATCCCCTTTTTCCTTATGGCCGACATTAGGAGAGGACCTTGCTAGTTGCCCCTGCAAACTGAGGCCTAGTGACAGACTGAATCCAGCTCCGGTTGGCTGCAGAGTCCGGTCCAGAACTTTAGATGTCGGCTCTGCAGTTGCTGGGACTTTCAAGATTGGTTTTGTATATTTTGTATTATTTTCTCTATTCTTATTAGCAGCATTAGTAAAACATCTTTAATTTTTCCAACTCTCTTCTCTCTGTCCTTCTTTCCCTCCCGATCGCCTGTCCTCAGTGGGAAGGGGGGAGAGGGAGGGGCCGAAGGGGAGCAGGGGGAGAGAAGGTTAACAATACATCTGCCACGGTTTATTGTCACCCCCAATCAAAACCCTCAACACATTGCCATTGGGAAAAGCAATGCCTAAGCATGGGGTGTTTTCAAGAACAGGCCGTTTGGTTTGGTGTTGGGTTGGTGTTGGGTTTTGTCACTAAATCCATTGATATTGTTGAGAAACAGCAGCTTTCAGGCACACAAATCCTTCCTCCCTTCTGCAATAGAAGCAGCAATTTTCATGTTAAGAACAGATTGAGATGAGTTGTTCTGGGTTTAATTGAATTATGTCAATCAACTGGACAATTTGAGAGCAAGTTTAGTGAGTACTTGTGAAGTGCTCACAAGGGAGAGGTGGTAGGAGAGGTAAGTAATACTGCTTGTAGGATACTGAAGTGCTAGTAGGAGAGGAGCACCTTTATCTTAAAATTTAGTATCTTCTTTATAGATTAGATGTCTTTTTAGCCAGTAGATTTGTTAATTCCACATTCACCTTTTGAAGGTGTTTTGTTTCTCCAAGTGTCTGTTTTATGCAAAATGCTCCCCTCCCACATTTTCAGTTTGGGGCATCTTTCTCCCGGGGCTGTTTGTAGGAGTTAATACTGGTGACTAGTATTTGCCTGGTTCACCCATGTTATTTTTCCAAGGGCACTGGTGCACTGAGTGGTGTGGACGACCTTCTGGCACATGCACGTGTGTGCTGCTCCCCTGACTGCTTGGGTGGCTGGGGATGTGCGATGGCAGGTTTTGCAGCTGATGCTGTGCAATAATCCCTTTTACGGTGAGGCCTAGGGAAGAGTTCAGCTGAGTAATTCAGGAGAGGCACTGATGTTCTGCAGAGATTATGTCTAAGAAATACCTGTATGAGTAATAAGAATGGATTTTTAAAAGTCGTTTTATCTCAAAAATGGTATTACTCACCCTGCCAAGTATGTGGACTCCTACACAGTTGGCCTTCAGTGCTTCTGATGGCTTGCTCTGCAGCATCATCTGGTGGCAGCAGCAGGGAAAAATGACCCCTCCAGCACCTCTCATTTCTGTGTCCTCCATTACTGTAGTACCTCATAACCTCCTGGCCTCTTTTTCTTCTCCTCACCACTCCTTTGTCTCCTCTAGGTAAGTTATTCCTCCTACAGTGGTTGGAGTCACAGGAAGACCTCAAGGAGTACGTGGTTCAGGTGGCTCTGAAAGACTGCTGGTCCCACAAGTGGCATTGTGTGCAATTTGCCCCTTGACAGAGGCTCAGCAGGAGCCAACATTTCATTGAACCACTTTGGAGGATTGTGTAGGATTTATACAGCCCACAAGTTTCATGCAGTCCTAAGTGGAGGCCCACACATCGCACTATCACTATCTGGAGAGCAGATACAGTCCATGTAAAACTTGAATGAATGTTGGCTCGATCTACAGGGCTGCATTTCCCTGTACAACCTGAGCTGAGGTGGATGAGGCATCTCACCCTCACTCCCTGGCACAAGGAGAGGGGCAGCTGCTGCAGGCCTGATGTTCCCACGCCAGCTGAGCACTGTGAGGGGCAAGCAGGCAGCAACTGGCCACGCAGAGTCAGAGGCTGCCCACCAGCACCTTAGTTGGGCACAAAACCCTGTGGGAGAAAGGGCACAGCTTTGCTTTCCCCTAGGGCACGGGGAGATGGGGACTAACATGTGACCCAGGGGCTGTGTTACCATCAGATGGCTTTCTTGCAATGGGCGAGCACCACCACGGTTGCATCATCTGGTGAAACTGGATGCTGATAACAGTGGGGACGTGGTGGTCCTGGCTTTGGCATGGGCTGTTACAAGCTTGGTCTGTTACCTGCTCAGGTAGCTCGCAGTGCTGAGGCCTGGGCTGCTGCCTGCCTGGCCTTGCTGCCTTCCCCGAGTGGACTCAGGAGAAGCTGGGAAGCCGTGGTTGTGCAGAAAGATGATTTTGACCTGCGTGCTCCCCAGCCCATGTGCCGCAGCAGCAGGGAGCATTCAACACCGCTCTTTGTAACTTGTTTTCCTGATTGCAAAAGCTGACTCTGGGCAGCACGACAATTTGCAGAAACATACTCGCAGAACAACTCTGATGGATGTAGCTTTGCAGTGCATTGGACTTGCCTGCTGTCCCGTCTCCTGAAAGGGCTGCCTGAGGAAACAGGCTTGCGGCTCGCAGAATAACAGGGGAAAGGGGCTGGCAGCCCCATTGCTTGAGGGTGAGCAGGCTGCAGCAAGCCTCACCCAAACCTTTAAGACTTCTGTCCCCAGTAATGTTGAATCAATTTGCTTTTTTGAGGCAAACTTACAACCCAAGCATATTTCTGAAGAATTAATAATACTTCACCCTACAATGTGTCAGGACTGTGAGACATAGAGAAGCACACAGCTGCTTATGAAAGGCACAGGAGACAGTATCCCTGCCCTTCCTGTCTAAATCATTAGCCTGGAGCTTTTCTTCCTCAAATATTAATGTTTTCCTGATTATCCACTCCTTATGAAAAGGTGATTGTGCCTGCAGACTCTCTGAATAATTCATTTAAAATATTAAAGCCAGAGAGAAGTGAACTTTTACTTAACAGTGGCCTGCCCCAGGGAGGAAAGCAATGGGAAGCATTCCCAGCATCCTAGTCCTTTGGAGATGGCAGTACAGAGAGCAAAAACAGTGGTCAGAGTTGCTACAGACCATCTTCTCCCACATGCATTTACGTGCCTTTGGTCTTCTTGAGGAGCTAGGGACAAAAGTGCTACCCTGCAAGGATGCTCACAAGCCAGAATATGTGCTGTAAGATTTGGGGGAAAACAGCAGGTGAAACCAGACTCCGAGTTAGGTTCTCTAGAGATGCATCCTCCAGGATGATGTCAAGGTGGGACAGTTTTAACCCATTGACTTCTGTGAATTCGGGATTTTTTGAGATTTCTGCTTGAACTCTCAACCTCTGAGATGGTTTAATGTAGGCAATTTACCAGCGCAGTCATGGGTAGCTCAGGAGTCCAGAACTGGCTGGGCTGAGAGCAGACCCATCCATCTTGCCCTTGCCTGCTGTGATGGATGTTAGATCCCACTTCAGAGGGTACCAGAGAGTGTTAGGTGCTGCTGAACACTTGTGCCTATTGATTTGTGTTTATTAGTTCCATTATTTCTATTTACACACACACTTTTGCTGTCCTCCCATAACTCAACCCTGCCAGACTAATGCAGGTAATCAGTCATTCTACTTTCTGATTCCAGCAAACGGCTTCTCCATGATGGACACTTGTTTTCTGCCTACACAGACAAACTACAGTCTGTGTCTGTGCTGGAAAAAGAGGGAGCAAAATGGCTTTGTGCCAAGCATAATGCTTATGACCAGCCACAGCACTGCTCCCGCAGTGGTTTGGCTGAACGAGGGGAGAGGGGCAGGCAAAAACCTTGGAGCCTACGCATGGAATTCAGCCCCAGCAATACGAAATGGGTGCCAGCCAGCACTACTCCTGCACCTTTTCATTACTAAATCCTGTTATGGGATCAGCTCGTCCCCGCTTTCATTTTTGAAGCAGGCTGAATTGTTTAGTGATCTGTGTAATGAGGAAATGGTACGTTGGAGGAGCCAGGTGGTGCCTAAATTGCTATTCCCATCTCATGCATACAAGAGGGCTTCTGTTATGCGGTGTTACTATGTTCCCCACTTCCCTCTGTCCTGGTGAGGTCCTCTGTGTTGCCAAAGGGCAAGAGATTGCATCCCGCCATTTTCCTGAAGCTGTTAACAGTACATGATTATCGCAATATTAGAAAACTCACGAAGTACCTCTGTGTCATTCAGTTAAAAATCCCCTTTCCACTGACAGACCAGGTGAACATGACAAACTGTGGAACCAGTTCTACCAAGGATTTTTTTTTCCTCATAAGCAAGTCCTTATGCCTCTTGTTTTTATTACAGCCTGATGTGAAATGCCATATAAAGATCTCTTCTGTGTCCCCAGAGGAATTAAAACAATCATTTGTACGAATGTGAAGGCTTTCTGATCTCTTTTCAGAACAGTTGTTTTCGCCTTTTGTGACGAAGATTCCCTCTTCTAGAAAACTACTAGAAATTCACCCCAGGCATTGTGGGATAAGGAAGAAGATTTTTTTCCACAGTTTGTATTGTCACACAGCCAAAGATTAATCAAGGTTTCCAAATTACAAACCTAATTTTAAAAGGGCAAATTTATTTTTGTTGAGCTGATAAGCCTACCTCATTTCTTCCCTTTGCTTCCTCAGACCCGTCACCCACAAATTTTAACATTATCAAGCATATCCAACAAACCATTAGGTCTTAGCCAAGTGCTGCATTTGCTGGATGGTCTGAAGCTGGAATCTGTATAAAACGGGATTAGACATGAAGCATGTTGGCTGGTTAAAAGGAAGTACTGGGAGGAGGGCCATAAGGAGCCTGCCACAACTGTTCTTACTTAATAGAGCAAGGATCGTCTTCTCAAAATGTTCCTTTTAGGTCTCATTTTAACTGAAATGGGAGTGATATATGCACAAACAGAGAATTACACATTACTTATAAAACCTTGTCTGGCTCAACTGGGCTTCAGTTTCTTACAGTCCCTAGATCTGACTGCCTAGCAGATAGGTGCAGGGGTTCCTTGCAGAGGACTTTCCCTGAAGACGTAAATACTTCCCAGGGCCAGACACCACCAACTTGCACAGTGCTGGTTCTACTGAGCAGGGCCCGCCTAAATCCAACACTGCTAAAAATCAAGTGCCCAAAATTGGGATGAGATGGGCTGCAGAAAGTCAGTGGTCGTCACAGAAAAGCTGGTGGTTGGTCTGCAGGTTTATGAGGTGCAGCTGGAATTTCTTCTCTCACTTGTGGGTATCCTAAAGAAGAATGAAGATGGTTATATTTACATAAGAGAGGGCAGGGGCAGTTGTACGTATGTATAAAATAATCAGTGTGCCTGGTTATTTTATTTTTCTAGCTACTACAAATTTTCCAGTATTTTAGCAAGTGAAGCATAGAGGAACTGTGGACAGTAGACTCTGTCACACGAAACCTGGACCGCTAATGCCATCCAGTGGCTGGCACACACTAACACACTTGCCATCACTAATAAACCCTGAATTGAACAGAAGAAACATTAAATTCTTCCCCCTACGCTGTCTACAATCATTCACACAGAGGTTTTTTTTGCACTTGGTTTCATCAGAGCCCAGGCTTATACTGAAAAAAAGGTAAGAAACAACACATATGTTCTATTCAGCTTGTTTTAAGCACATTTTTCCCTTCCCACCTCTGTTTTCTTTAGAAAGTACCATCTAGAGCTTAGTCTCTGTGAAGTAATCCTCATAAATGTTTTACATGCTACTGAGTTTGTACCTGATCTTTCTCAATGTACCTGAAGCAAAAAGCTGTCCTTCCATTGTACAGTGAGTGCCTTCAGGCAAGAGCCATGAGGGAAATGTATTGACGTGAATTTGGTGCACAGCACAAAACTGATTTTGTTTTATTTGTTTCTGTGACCGTGTTACACGGTCACACACTGTTGCCTCCATGTAGCCCATGTAGCCCTTATAAAACAGCCAGGCACAACAGGAACTCTCAGTGTCGGCTGGTAGGAGGAAAGCAGTAGTTGCAATGGCTTGTACTAGACAGATTAGCCCAGCACCTACCGCTACATCCTCCAAAAACCCAATCGGCCAACCGCCATCGCAGCCAAAGCACAGTCATTGGCATCCTGCCCTGGTCTGCTCCTCTACCACATCTGCTGAGATAGAGCAGGTGGAGCTGCAGGATAACAAAACCTGGCCAGGACATGTTTGTGCATCCGCTCAAGTGTTTGTGCAGGGAACTTGCAGCGAGTTCCCACTTTCAGGGCAAGGGAAGAAAGCAGGAAGGTGGTTCGTTGTGGGTAATTGTCCTTCTGCTTTCAGACAGAAAACATTTCATGTGTTTTTCATGCCCTACAGGGGTGAGCAGTCCTAGCCTGGGCAGGCAGGCTGATGCCTGCTCTCATGGGCACAGAGGGCGAGTTTGGTGTGCAGAGGTTGCTGAGGCGAAAGACAGGAGAAAACTCTGTAAAGAAGCAGAGTGATGGCTTAAAAGAGAGAGGAGCTGAGGGTCCCACAGTCAAACCAAAGCAGGGCTGGTATCTGGGGAGAAAAGAGGCATGACTCACCAAGGAGCGCAGAGATGAGCCTTCTGTGATGGGAGCTCTTGTTGGCTGAGGCTGTGCTCTATACATGGACCTCAAGATGAAGGCTAAAAGGTTCCCCTGCCATCCTCAGGTGTACACCAGGTCCCAGCCATCCAGATAATGTCTTCTGTGTTGGTAACAAACCATCTCAGAAGCACCACCCACAGTTCCTCAGCTCCTCAATACCAGGCACAACCAAGCTGCACAACCCAAAAACCCTGAACGGGTGCTGTCTCTACCAGTTCAGCTGTAACCAATTTCACAGCAGGGAGGTTGATCTGAAATACAAGTGCATTGTGCACACAGCTGATGTAGCTGAGGTGGTTGTGCATGAATTGCCTGCATTGCATGTTCCCCCAGTGCAGTGGAGCAAACCCACCATGGCGCGGGTGATTGCTCCTCCCACAGATGGCAGGATGAAACAAGCGTCCCTGCAGTGACCCAGGAATAGCTGCTGCGATTGCTGTTTCTCCAGAATACAGTGACAATGCTCAGGATGGATGTCATGAAAAGCCAATAGCTCCAGGGGAAATTAGGCAGCAGATGGCTTTGCGTGCTTCCTGATGGCAGTCGCTTCAAGGTACTCGCCAGCTCTGAGCTGCTGTGATCCCAGTCAGTGGGTGGGTGCGTGGCACTGCCAGAAAGCAGGGCTGCCAGAGGGCAATGCCCACCCATGACTGAAATGAGAGAGGAGCCCAGAAAGCACGCTGTGGTATTCCATGTCCTGAAGTGAACGGCCTCCTGTTGATCATTACACCTCTGCAGAACAGTGCGTTTCTAAAAGGAGCACCTCTGGTGCATGCCCAGATCCCACTGCTGTGGCTGGCACTCACTGGTGGCAGCTGGGATTCGCTGTAAAAAAGGCATGAGGATTACTTTGTGGAAACCAGCTGGCTCAGGTGCCCCCCAGAGGGGTGTAAACTGAGGGTGCGGTGAAGACTTGTGGTGGTGAGTTGGGTCAAGAGCAGCATCTGGCACTCCATGGTGGTGGCTACATTGCACCCTCTCGTGCCAAGCAGCTTCTTCAGTCTGTCCTGAGCAAATGTTGTTGTTGTCCCTCTTACTTCCTGGCACAATTGCATGTGGAGTCACTCCTCAAGTACATCATGTCAGAGTGATCCCAGCAAGAAAATCCCAGCTATTAGGTGTGCAAATTAGCTTGGATCATGCTGATAGGAGGAGATGAGGCAATAACTACACATGAAGTCATGAAGCAGCACTGCTCTCCAGCAGGGGTGCCAAAACCTCGTCTTCCTCCACAGTTGCGGACGGACCGGCATAGCTGAGCTGGCATGTGATGCAGCGGGCTGCCTGCCAGAGACCATCAGGAGGTTTAAATTACTCCAGTTCTGGAAAAGTAAGGGCATTGTCCTGCTGGGCCCATGTGCCCATGCAGAGTCCCCCGCACTGACAAGCTGAGGAGTGTGCCAACAGGGCTGGGTGCAGTTCAGTGCAGACGCGGGTTTCAGTGGATGCTGCAGCCTGTTCCAGAACACTGATGAAGCTTGGCCCTGGGGGAGACCTACAGGCAGGCTCCTAAAATCCCTCAACACTTACAAGTGAATGCAGAAGGGGACTTTCTATTCTCTCCACCAAATCATAGAATCATTTTGGTTGGAAGACACCCTCAAGATCATCAAGTCCAACCATAACCCCACTCTAGCACTAAACCATGTTCCTAAGAACCTCATCTATACGCTTTTTAAACATCTCCAGCCAACAATGATGTTGCTCAAGTCCTGACCAGGAACTTGTGTATCTGACCACATTTTGTGAAGGCATTCCAGATCACACAACCCAGAGGGACAACGGTTCCTGGCGTGCACACTGGGTGCAAAGTCTGCACGCTTGCCTCCTGTGGTGCACTTCGTCCTTTTGGCGAGGCTGGAGAAGTCTGCTCTCCTATGGAAAAAATGTCCTAACAGATGCTAAGTGGACATATGAATATTAATTACATGGTACTGTGGAAATTGTATTAGAATACCTGGCTAATGCCTTTTGCAGCTGCATTCCCAATTATTAATTGCTTGTATTAAAACAGCACCCAGAAGCCTCATTTCATTGACAGATGTACAAAACCAAGCCGAGTTCTGCTTCTTGCTTGTGAAAGAACTCAGCCACTCCCCAACCACCCAGTGATCCCAGGGAAGAAATAACACGTTTCAAAATCCAAATTAAAACACTTTTTTTTTATTTTGGACATCTGCCTACATGTATTCTGTTTTCTCACTGCAGAAATTGGATAGTTTACACCGTTGTACCATTTAGGTATTTTCTAATTACATATTAATTAGCATGTTCACTGTGATTTTGTACTGAATCTAGCAATTGCATCTCTAGGATTACCCAACACAGCTGAGTTAAGTGAAAAACAAACAAACAAATCACAACCTCATCCTTTAATGTACTGACACCTGCTATACTAGTAAAATGTAAATGCGAGAGTGCAGAACAGTTTGTGTCAGGGAGTGCTGAAAAGTATATCCAAATGAAACTTCATGGAAAGTTACCTCTGGCTTACTCTTATATGGGTTGCGATTTGCAAAACAACTTATATATCAAGTGACATTAAGAGTTTAGTTAGAATTATAAGGACTTTTACAAATAAAATCTTAGCTGAAAATCTAAGAATAAGCTTTTCTTTTTCTACACTGTGAATGAAATCCTTAGCAGGTCATCATATATAACACACATATATTGTATGAAAAGGTACAGGCTTTCTTTGGACTTGATTTTTATCCTAGTTGATATTTTAAATATATTTTCCTAATGTATATTTGTACACACACACAAGGCGTTGTATCTGTTTAGGTGCCTGGACCCTTTCAGTGGACAAAACAACATTCCTGAATGCATAAACATTTTGACAGTTTCTAATAACAAACAAACAAACAAACAAACAAACTTATTTCAGACGACCTTTCTGGACAATATTCTGTCTTCGACCAGTTTCAAAGGTAGTTTTCACTTTTTCATGACAAAAACTTTAAACACCAGTAACCTGAAGTGTGCTGTAGTCCTGTTTCTGCTCCTCTGCAGAAGCAGCCTTGCCAGCCACCACCGAGTGCCTTCAAACACACATGTATCCCTTTTCCTCCCGACACTGCAAATGCCTGATAAGCACTGGCCGCCATGCGGGAGCTTGAGCACCTCCTGCTCTGCTCTCCTGGGCTTGGCATAGGGCTGGCCAAGAGCCTGGCCTCATTCCAGGGAGCTCTGCTGGTGCAGCCGCAAGAGCTGCCCATTTGCCAGGAACGGGGTGAAGGGCTCACAGGACTTTGGTCTGCCTTACATTGGCCACGCCAACGGCCCTGTGCTCCCGTGATGGCTGAAACCCAAGCTCTCCGGGCCTGATTTTTGCTCCGGTGAATCCAGCTGTAGCACACAATCCCAGGCCTTGCCCATATCCTTGTGCCCCACTCCATGAGAAGCAACAGGACGTGGGGGCTGTGGGGGCTGCCACGGCTGCAGGAGGGGTACCCATCGTCTCAGTGGGGGGCACACCGGAGCAGCTGTTTTCTGTGGCTGCCAGTTGTGGTTGTCCTTCTCTGCCTCTAATCCAAGTGGGCAAATAAACTGCTTGAGGCAGGGACTGCATGCAATGAGGCTGATGGAGCAACACTAGTTTAAAACAGGTATATGCAGGAGAATAAGGCCTCAAACTACAGTTTTAGTTATCTTAACCAAAATATTCTTTTGAATTTTTTTATGAACAATTCAAGCTCATTAAACAAATGACCAAAAAAAAGTCTAGTTAATAGTTTAAAAGCTCTTTTAAACTTCAGCTGTGTTTCCCCACAACTCCGTTTAATTGCAGTTGTCTGTGCTATAGCATGAGTTCCCACCAAGACCACTGCAAAGTATTTTTTCTGCAAACACCCAGAGAATCCACAGGATCCATGTGTGTATCCATCCTGTCTTGCATATGACAGTCTGGCCACTCACTGTTTGCTGCTTCGTGCTCCCAGTTTCAGCCTGTCAGGCTGATTCGATGGGGAAACTCCCCTGATGGCTGCCGGGTGTGCAGGAGCTCTGGCCCACGAGCTCTGAGCGAGGCGCTGCAGGATCGGCTGTCCTTGGCAGGAGCTCCTCACTTCCTCGGGTTTTTTTTTTAGCCAAAGGTCACACAGCCTTTTGAGCAGAAATAAAGGACTGAGTTTCTCTTATGAGCTACTTCTCCTGTTTCAGGAAGATGGAGGCAAACAATATCACAGCCTTATGAACACCTTTGAAAAACTGTCAGCCTTTCAGTGCAGAGCTGGCAGCTGCCAGGAACCCATCCTAAAATTCCTCCAGCAGCGGGTACTGTCAGGAGCAGCCTCTCCTGCGACTGCTGCTGCCCCACGCAGGCACCTACCGCCCATTTCCTTCAGATATGGGGTGCACGGACAAGCGGGGATGCTGAGCGTCGGGTTCGCACTGCTGTCACAGACCACCCTCTGTCAGCTTCCACACGTGGTTCAGCAGGGGATCTGTACGCTCCACTGAATTCACTAGAAATACACACTGGAATAACATGCACAAGCTCTGGCACTGCATTAAATACTTAAAGTCAGCCCTTGGTGAGTTTTATCAACCAAAAAAAAAAAAAAAAAGAAAGAAAAAATTGAAAAAACAGTAGACAGACCTTGAATAGCACCAGTGCCGTAGAAGGGTTATAGTAACTTGGCAGCTGCAAGCACCATGCTGGGTACAAAGGTCTTCAACAACATTTACGCAACCTCTCCTTTGAGTCTCATGTTTCAAGTTTACTCAGCTTGTCAAGCAATGGAGGACAAGGGACTTTTTAATCTTGTACATCCCATGTAAAGGTTTTCCAGCAGGCTCTATGTTAATTACATAAATGCTTCGGTTATCAGCACCACCACCCCTTAATTGGAACGGCAGGCTTTCCACTAGGGAGCCACCATCACAAAAGTTTTTAGTGAAATAACGCTTAATAATTTCCACAGCACATTTCATCTTCAAAATACTATGCAAATATAAACTCAGTTAATCACCTCTCCCAGCATCCCTTAGGGGTAGGGAAGTGCCATTACCCACATGTAATCAAATGGGAAGATTTTAATGACACATGATGTCTTATTCAGGACGACAAAAAGACTCAGGGTTTGATTTGTTTCCTCAGTGTATGTACCTAGTGCTCTTTGAGATGCTGTAGAGCGCCTCCAGGAATGTACAGGGGGCGGGCAGGTAGGGAACAGCAGCTCCAGGACCCCTTTTGTAGCAGCTAGAGGCCAGAGGAGACAGCCTGAAGTATCTCAGGTGGTGACAGACACTGATGTGTAGACAGCTGGGTCCAGTGACAAAGCATTAGACAGTGAGGTTCCAGCATCTAGACTGTAGGATCCCAAAAAGGAAAAACAAACCCACAAAAACCAAACCAACCCACAAGCCTCTTCCAGACCATCCACAACACAGAATAATAATCTGTATGTGGTGCAACACCCTCCTTACTGAGCAAGCCTGAACAAAACAAGCGTACGCTGTGTTCTCTGTGCACTAGGCAACTCTCAAATGCAGCAAATCTTCTACAGTGCCACAGCACACGGTCATACCAACATTGGAAATGCAGCTTCCATGTTTCCACAGAGAAGATCTAGATGACAAGACCATGCACCCTGTCCACTACAGCGCTGGGAAGTCACTGCTCATCACCTTCATGTTACAAGAGTTGCTCAGCCACTGAGCTGGAAAAATGGATTAAAAACAGCCAAAGATCTGCTGCAGGAGCAGGAGGGACTGCTCTGATCCAGCCCCACTGGGATTCTCAGTTGCTGGAGCACATGGTTGTGCAGAAGAGACAGTTATCTGCTTTCCTGCGTGCTGGGATGAGCATACCTGGACTTGTCTTAACAGTGGTGTCCTCTCCAGAGGTGCACATCAAAGGATGTAGCAGGCCTTACAAATAACCATTATTCAAAATCCATGCAGTTTCTGTTTACTTTTCTTAATGTAAGAGAATAAACAAACAAAAAAAATACATTAATGCAGATTTGTGGACAGCGACATCGACAAGCAACCATCTATGCACACAAATTCAGGCAATCTGGAGTGATATTTACCACTGCATTTTTATTTTCACCCTGTATTTTTCCAGAAGAGCCATCAGAAGCAGAAAATACTACATATTTGCACAAGGCACCAGAGGTATGATTGCCACGGGAACCAAAACCTTCAATACTCCCTCCCACTAATTTTTAAATCCTTAGAAAATTTTTATCAGAAAGCATGATAATGTGCTGCCTGGGCTTTATGCTTGATGGGGTTGGATTGTGGTTGGACTCAATGATCCTGGGGGTCTCTTCCAGCCAAAATGATTCTGTATTTTTACAGTACATTTTTGGATTTTATTACTTTTGCACATTTTGTTTAGAAGTTTATTAGCTTCTGTCTGCATAGATTTGACTTCCGTTAGCCTACATCACACAGTAATTATTTCATTTGCCCTTGAAGTTGGCAAATTAGGAAACAACAAAGGCTATCTTGAATCATGTCATTCTTCAGAGATCCCTGTGCACCTACCCTTAGGCGGTGACAGCAACTCATTTGATCCTTTGCTACAACAGATATGCTTTGCAGGCAACTGCAGAACAGGGCAAGCAAACAAAGCTGTGTGTCCACCCAGCCCTACATCTGTCCCTCCTGTGTGTACTTCAACTCTCTGGGCCCCGCATCACCCCAATATATCACCAGTTTGCCTATAAAGGTGCAGCTGGGCCCAAGCTCGATGCTTCTTCCAAGCTGGGATAGCAGAACCAGGGTACAGGACAAAGAGGGATGTCAAACAACATGCCAGAGTTGCAAGAGGTGTCACTCTTACGCCTGCCATATCCTGCATCTTACTGTAGTTCCTGCTATCAAAGTTAGTAATGCACTTTTTCTCCTTTCCTCTCTGCCTCTGGTACTACAAATAATGAAATAACATGCTGTTCAGCTACTTTGGGGTGGATTTTTCACAAAAAAAAAAAAGTTCCCTACTGGTGACATTTAAGAAAGCAAATGAGTTAAAAGGAAGTATGCAGGGGGAAACAAAACAAAAACCTCTCCCTAGCTTCTTGTATAACACTTCTGTGAAAGAGTACACCTGTAAACTAACACTTGTGTACTTCTATTGTACTTGTAAAAGAAAAGGGTAATAGAAAACACGCTAAAGGGTGAGACCATGACCTCTATAAGATTCCTGATCTCTTTTTGCATGTGCCATACAAATTTTTGTATATTAGTCCTCGACATTCATATCTCTCCTTTAGCCTCCTACTGCCGATCTTTTCACCGTGCTGTCTCCTAGCATATCAGCTTTCTTAGCTGCATTCTGCCTGAATTCAGCATGGGGCATTGCAGTGTACCTTCACACGTAACATGACATTGATGCCTAATGCAATAAATCTCTGAAATCATTACTTCAGATTATTTCGTTTCACATTAAGAAGCCTGACACACCTAGCTTTTATCCATCTGTTTGTCCTACACTCATGTAGAGGCACAAAGAAGGGCAGATCTTGAAAACTTACATCCAGGAAGGAATAAACCTGTCTGATAAAAACATAGGCGTATTTGGAGATAGGCCTAAAAATAAGAGAAAGCACTATAGCACAGCACTCAGGATGCCCCTCTTTATGAAAGGGCACTGACAAATAAAGATAGTGACATGGGAAGCCAAAGGTGACTAAAAATCAAATGAATTAGTACTATCCCTTTGAATTTACAAACCACTTAAAGTCAAACAAGATTTGCCTCGAGGGCACTGGAATCTTTCCTCTCGATCTAGCAAGCACTTCTAGTGCCGCAGATTGTGCCACGAGCACAGACCTGTTTGCTCAGAAGTCATTTCCAGTCTCTGCTCTCCAGGCACATCAAGAACGAAACTCTAGGGAGTGTAACTCCCTAGATGCCAAGATGCTTCCTAGATAAGAAGCTGTCCAGCTCTCCTCTCTCTGTTTCTTTCTACGATTAAACTACAAATCTTTGTCTGTCTCTCAAATAGTCTCCATGGATTTATGTGTTGTTTTTTTTTTTCCCTGTTGCCTTGGGCAAACAAACTTCTGTTTGTTTCAGTCACCTCACCTGAGCCATGACTCAGGTGTCATGGTTGAGTCTGATGCGGGAAACAAACCTTGTACATCCTTCGCTGACTATACGGCATTCTCAATCTGGTGACATGAAACCATCTGGGCATATACACAGGTTACCTAAATACCCAGGTACTGGACAATCATTCTGCATTTCTGATTTAACTTCTCCATCAACAACACAGCAGAAAAACAAGCAACATGGGTTTTGCCAAAGGAATTACTTAAATGCATTCTTTCATTCTTAAAAAGCTCAAAGGTTGTAGACATTTGATAAAACTGCAGAGCTTTATGCCCACCCAAGTCTGGTGTTAACCTTCCCTTGGAGTCTAAGGTTTGCCAGTGTTATCAGCATGAAGAGAACCTATTTTGTCATCTCTCCCTTACACATCTCTCACACAAGGAGTGGACCATGGTTACACCAAGACACTATTTGAAGCAGAACTCTTGATCTGCAATACTGCATATCCGCCTTGTTACCATGGGCTGCCTATATGCAAAGGTGCCTCTAAGAAGAGTCAGCAGCTGAGCAACACCAGCTTTGGATTGTAACTTTCATGCTTTCTCTACAAAACATCTGCTGGGCAGGACGACTATTTTGAAACGCAAAGCTGTTAAGGGCAACTTTGAAACTGCATACTCATTTCAGATGGGAGTTCATGATGCCACACACCTCAGTCACAGTAATAGAGGAAAATAGCCTCCAGGGGAGGGAAAAATATGCAGATACTAGGAAAAAAAAAACCAAACAAACCGTGCTGCTGCTTCTTTCCATGTCATTATTTTAGGACGTGCCCATAAAAAGAGATTTGTCTGTGTCTGGATGAAATCATAGCATCAGAAGATCACAGAACCGAAGCCTGATCAAGCTTCTAAAGTGAGGCTGCCTAAAGCGCCGGGTCTCCTCAGGGCGCAAGCGCCACCACGGATGTGAAACGCAGGAGCGAATTCACCCCGGCTCTCGAGGGCAAACGCGGTGCAGGCCAAAGCGCGGAGCCCGGCCACCCGCGGCGCGCTCCCTTGCTCCCTCGCTGCCCAGCTCGCCCGGGCCCGGACTCCGGTCGCCCAGCCCCGTTTAACCACCCCCTAGCAGCAGCAGCCGCCACACAACGCATCCCCCGGCGGGTACGGCCGGCTCGCCCGCCCGTTGGCCCAGGGGCGGAGCGCCGCTGATTGGCGCCTACCCGCGCGCTGTCGCAACACACCCCCATCCATTGGCCGAACCCCGCGTAATTATTTCGCTGAGAGACCCGCGAGCGCAGCGCGATTGGCCGCGGCGCTGACGGGCCGCCCTATATAAGGGCCGCAGGAGGGGCGGGCCCCTAGTCCCTCAGGCGCTGTGTGCTGTGGCGTGTTTTCTGTGCCGCACTCCGGCCGCCGCGGGAACATGGCGACGCTGAAGGCTGTGTGCGTGATGAAGGGGGACGGCCCGGTGCAGGGCGTCATCCACTTCCAGCAGCAGGCAAGGCCGGCGGCAGTGGGCGCGACCCCGTCCCCTTGAGGCTCGCCCGACCGCGGTGCTGAGTCATGGCGTGGGGCGGGCGGTGCAGTTCTCCCTCTCCTCCGTGGGGGCTGCACTGAGCGGGCTTGGCCTGGGCCGCTGCGGTGGGAGGGAGTGGGGCTGGTGTTCTGTCGCCCCTTGGTGTCCCCGGGTTGTTGCGACGCTGGGCTTTCGCTCCTGCGTTTCACATCCGTGGTGGCGCTTGCGCCCTGAGGAGACCCGGCGCTTTAGGCAGCCTCACTTTAAAAACTTCCATCAGGCTTCGGTTCTCTGATGTTCTGATTTCTTTCAGCTGTAGAAAAATCTCTTTTTACAGACACGTCCTAAAATAGTGACACGGAGAGAAGCACCAGCAGGTTTTTTTTTCCTTTTTCTGCAAACATTTTTCTTCTAGGATCTTTTCTTTTTTCCTTCCCTGGAGGCTGTTTTCCTGTGTTACTGTGGCTGTGCCCTCAGCCCTGCGGCTGGCCTTATGCTGCCGACAGAGCTTGTTTACCGCTGTCAGAGTGAGGCTTAGCAGAGCTTTGGTTGTCCAATGGCCAGAGCCCTTTTGAGCACGCAGTTGTTTATACGCGGTAAGGGAGTTGAGGCTGCACACAGGAAATACTGTGTCTGTGGAGGAGGCATGACCTCAGGGTCACTTGTGCTTCCAGATGGAAGTACATGATCATTCTCAAAAGTAAGCGATCTAATAAAAGGCATTCCTTTTGCTGTTGATGCATAATAGGAAGAGCATATTTTAGGCAGCTAAAATAAATGCAAACAGTCTGTGCAGTAGAGTATTGACATATAGAATCAGTTATGTAAGGTAATTGTTCACGTCTTTGTAGCTGAACTTGTAGCGTAGTCTCTTGTGTATCCTCTTGACTAAGAAGCTTCATTTGAGCCAAGGAGCTTTAATGTTGTCATTTTGGTGATCATAAATTCTCTCCATTAAAGGGCAATGGACCAGTAAAAGTTACTGGAAAAATCAATGGCTTGGCTGATGGAGATCATGGCTTCCATGTCCATGAGTTTGGTGACAATACCAATGGTAAGATGTCTCTCTAAGCTTTTGAGTTATGACTGTAATGTGATTTCTCACCTTTAAAGAACTTTTAGTGTTGCAGCAGCATCTAGTACTTGGGTGCACTGCACATCTGTGTTAAGAAATGATGACATTTCTGGAGGAATTGATTCCCATTTAATACTTTAAACACGTTTAGGCTTGTGTTCAAGATCTGACATATCAAGCACTGACCTAAATACTCTGTTAACCTAGTATTAAGAAATTAGAAAGCTTTCAACTGAACCCAGAGTGTTATAGAATGAGTAACCTTACTTAATTAAATTTCGAAGTCTGTAGTAGGTTACTTACCTCCAGAGGATTAGTAGAACATCTAACAGGAGAGTAGCTATTTCATCATTACTGACTTCACTGCCTCTGGATATAGGAAGACTAGCTTGGTGTGTATTGTATAAGCAACGGATTTAAATTGGCTATTGCAGATCAAAAGAAAGGTAGTTTTGATGACTGTGTTCTGTTTCAGGGTGTACCAGTGCAGGTGCTCACTTCAACCCTGAGGGCAAGCAGCATGGTGGACCAAGTGATGCAGAAAGGTGAGCTTAATGCGTGGGGCCTCTTACTGGGTAGCTACTCCATGCAGCAGCTACATGCAACTTTGTGCCTGAGAGGCCACTTAATGAATAATACTAGGACAATATCAGAAGAAATCTGGTAATTCCTGCAGGACTTCCCTGAGTGATAATTGCACAGCAATTTGTTAGGCACTTTGGCTCGAATGGTATGGGTAAAACCTAGTCTTTGGGACATATTCTTGGTTTTGTCATAGCTTGGGGAGAAGAGGAAATAAAGGCTCTTACTGAATGAAGTTACCTTAGGATGTGCATCTGGTGGATTTATTTGTTAAAGCCTTCTTTGGTCAGGGTTGATTGGTTTCTGTTTTGGGGCCAGCTTATGACAGGAGGGCACTAAACTACCGATTGTTGAGCTGCATGCAGCAGGATGGTCATGTGGCAGGTCAGAGTAATCAGTGGAAGGCACTGAGGCTTCAGGGCAGACTGCAAGGTGAATACAGAGCTGTGTGTGCCCAGGCATGGTGGCTTTTTATTTGGGCTGCTGGGCTGGTTTTAGCCTGTTAACTCAGGTACTGTGCTACCTACAGGATGTGCTCCTCAGGGGCTGGGTGTCAGTACACCATCTGATGCTTATGCTGGATGTCTCTTGGACCTCAGTGGGAGCTGAGACCTAATTCTGCCCCTGGAAGCAGTTTCCATAGTCTGGTTACCTTCAGGGAACCCTTGCATGTTTGAGACCTGATGCCTGAGTAACTGGTTTAAGTAGTATGCTGACTGGTTTTGGGAGGCTGGGAGGGGGCTGCATAAGAGCTAAAGGCCAGTGTGGTAGTGAGTGGAGCTAGGAGCAAGTGTAAAAGATGGGCTGGTCATGCACAGGTAGCATCTGGAGTAGCATTGGGACCGATTTGGCATTATCATGAGCCTTTGAACTCTCACATTTGTCTGTAACTGCACCTTCTGTGACTGATTAGTTCGTACCTGAGTGATCAGTTGCAGGCTAGGCCAAGCAAGCTGGCTGTGAGCCAGCTGTCGGGGTCAGGGAGCAGCATGAAATGGTGTGCTCATGGGCTTCAGGTGCAGCCAACTGTTCCAGTGCAAAAGGTCAAAATTGCATGAACATCATGGCTTCTGCTTTTCTGCTTTGTCAGATTCTGCTGCTTGTGTCACCTGCCTGCTCAGGCAGCCATAGGCTGGGGAATTCCTTAGGAGGGTATAAGAACTAGATTACACTTTTATCAGTCCAGAGTTGAAACAATTGGACTGAAGTTTAAATCAAGCAAATTTCTAAAGAGAAAACCGCCCTTGACCTGGTTTTATAGGACTTGTTTAAAAATACGAAGTTGGCACTATGCTGTTGAAGTCAGCATTTGGCTGGGCTGGTTACCCTGTGTGCATGGAGAGTTTCAGAAATAAGTTGCTATTCAAGGTTCTGAATCTGGATAGAAGAGTCTTGCAGAACATCTTGTTGTTTGATTGAATGTTTGTTTGCTTTTGGAGGAGGCAGATGTGAAGGAAACAATACACTGGAATGTCCAGAAGTTCAATGAAACTGAACTGCTTGAGGATTAATTCTTAAGGGGAGCCCTAGTGGAGAACTAGCTCTGATAAAAACTGTGTTAGGGTATAATGCCAAGTGTATGGGGAAAATGCCAAGTAAACTCAAATAGTCATTGCTGATACTGATTAGGACACAGCTAGCACTTAATGCGCATCCCCTTTGACCTGTCACTTGACAAATGGCTTTTACTAATCCTATTTAAACTGAAAGCCTGCAGCCACTTGTGGAATAGCTGATTTGTGATAGATATTAAAAGCTTTCAAGAGTAGTGGCAGTGCTTACACCAAACCTTTTTTATGTACAGTAAAGATCATTTCACCTAGTCTGAGAGATGTCCTTTCTGAGCAGAGGGAAGTGCAATCAGCATGGAGGAATTCTTAGCTAAAGAGTTGTGTACTGTTGGCTTGGCTTGCTAGGGAATATGGCCTTCCTTTCCCTAAAGGTGATTAACCTTCCAGTTTCCAGTTCTACCTAGGGCTGAATTTTAGTAATCCATTGAACTAAAGGAGTTAAAATAGTGGAAGTGTTCAAAATTGACTGGTGGTTATAAATGAGGACATATGTGCTTGTTTAAGCTAAAATGGTGGAAACTCGAGTCTTGTAACTATGGGTATTGTATTGTTCAGACCATCACTTAGAAGGGCTTTAAATTAACCAAGCATTCTTTGAGTTTCTCTGCATCTTTGTGTAGGCATGTGGGAGACCTTGGCAATGTAACTGCTAAAGGAGGTGTAGCAGAAGTGGACATAGAAGATTCCATCATTTCTCTTAGTGGACCACATTGCATCATTGGGCGTACCATGGTGGTAAGTGTCTTGGTGTTACTGGGGTGCTTTGAGGAACATCAGAGCAGTCTTTCCAGCAAGTGATGCCTTCTCGATGCTGGAGATGAGTCCCTGGTGTTTACAGAAGTGATAGTGCAAGTTGGTCCAGCATGGAGGGTTCTTTGGAGCCCTGCCTGAAAGTCCTGTGTGTCTTTGTATGGCACTTCATTGCTGTGAGAGCTTGATTTTCTGCCCTGCCTTCTGAAGGTGTTCCTCTCCATTTAACTTGGCTTCTTCCAGCTGTGTGTGACTAAAGCAAACTGATGGAGGGAGCTGGCTGCCTGGCACAAATACTGTCACTGAAAGGCATGGCAATGGGCACTGCAGGATGCTGGCCACTAGCACTAGTCTGGTAGCTGCTGATGTGACTGGTGCCTTGGGTACCCTGGGAAGGAGGGTGGAAGAGGCTGAGTGGACTTGGCCACAGATGAGTGTTGTCAGTCTTGTTTCCCTTGGGACTCCAGTGAATGCTGAGATCAGGGTGCTCCTGCATGAAAGAGGGTTGGACTGATGGCCAAGGAGCTGGGAGATGAGTTGTGCAGCACGTTGAGTGGTGAGGCCAACGTGCTGCACTTGCCATGTGGCAGTCACCCTTGTGTTGCGAGGGTGAACTTGAATGTCTAGGCCAAACTAGCTCATGGACTGGTGGTAGCTCTTTGAAATGTGGGCTTTTGGTGACTTCCAGTTCAAATTAATTCTGCTGAAGGCAACTAATCTCTTCAGCCAAGTCTAGTCTTAAGTTTTAGCATGAGTATAAATTTGGCATTCAGCATTACCTAATTACAATAGGTTCTCTGTTGTGTAACAGACCCTGCTGGTAGCTGGCAATACTCCTCGTCACTGCTGCTACTACTGAGTAGTGAAAAATGTTTAGTTATGCAATAATATGAATTAAGGTATCTTCAATTCTCTTTTAGGTCCATGAAAGACGCGATGACCTGGGTAGAGGGGGAGATAATGAGAGCAAATTAACTGGAAATGCGGGACCTCGTTTAGCTTGTGGTGTAATTGGAATAGCAAAGAGCTAAGTGTTGTACCTGTAATGCTTAAGATGACAGTGGTAAATGGGCTGTGTTTCATTGCAAGTGCTGTACTTGCCCTTCCTTGTGTAAGCAAAAGATTTATCACTTAATCTCATTACTCTTCTGCATTCTGACTATCATTTAAACTGGTTGAAGACTGACTTAATTTTGTATGATGTATATTGGAATTAAAAGTGACCCTGATGGAATGTCTCTGTAGTCTTCTGCTAAAGCATCTGCTGTAACCATTAAGTGTAACTTCACTAACTGGAACTCCTGTGTAATGGGAAGATGTATAACAATGAGCTCTAGCAAGACTACTCACCAAAGAGCAGTAGGCACTGTATGTATCAGGGCTTCCTCCTGGCAAAGTTGCAGCATTTGTAGGTTTCACGTTTGTGTAATAAACTTGCTGGACAAATATACCTTGGTCTTGCTGTTTGAAAGAAAATAAACTCCAAACCCCTACCTGCTGACTTGCTAACATACAGTGGGCCTGGACTTCCTCCTGTCAGTGGTTAATTTTCTAGACATCCAACAAGTTGCTTCCAACTAGTAACCCTGGAAGGACGGAGACCAGAGCTCTGTCAGTGTGTTTTACTTGCATTTTTGTGTGTTTTCGTCTGACAGAATCCCATGTTCTGTGGAAATAACCTGACCCCTTCCATGTGTTAGAGGCAGGGATTTGATGTACCCAAGGATAATTGCTGCTTTGCAGAAATACCTTCTTGCTGTTAAGTGTAGTAGTGTGTGGCATGTGTGATGCTTGCACGTGGATGCAAGGGGTGTGTGTGTGGTGGGGAAGCCTTGAGCATATAAATGCTCTGGTTCAAACGTGTCCTTGTGCCTTGCCTGGAGCTCTGGCTGTGTGGGCTGTCTTGTTCTGGCAGGTGCAGGCAGCTCCCATCAGTGAGAGGTGAGGCCTGGGGGGGGGCAGTGAAAGTCTGGGTGTGTTGAAGAGAACTCCTTTCTTCAAGCTGTGTGGAATAGGTCTTTCCTTAAGAAGGGTATACATAGCCAGAAGTTCTGTATTTAATTTCAGAGCTTTTTCAGATGTGTAATCACTATATACTAGTGCCAAATTTCATTATTTTCTCGTATGTACCTCTTAAACACAGATTTCCAAGTCTTTTAATTGAGAAAATGATTACTTTTAATGAAAACTTCTATCAACATTCCTTTATCTGGTACATAAGATATTCATGGTAGTAATTGGTTGTAGTTTTAGACACCCAGATTCCCATGTAGCATGTTACAGATGGAATGGCTTCTGGTAGTATAGTGAGAATATTGCAAAAGCACTTCAAATTCATTGCAGGGGGCAAGCAATTGTGTGTACAGTTTGTACCCACCTGTACCTCTTCCAGGGGATTATTCTATGTTCTCATTCAGCTGCTGCAGCAGAATTCAGATAGTAACTGCATGCTTCAGCTCCCTGCTCAAGCATCAGGGGATGCAGAAGACCCACAAATACCACCATCATTCTTTGTGTTCCTGAACTTCATAGTACTGTTATGCCATCTGCCCTTTCCCAGAGCGGGGGGAAACTAGCAAGTCCGTGACAACTGTAGGAGCTGTTGTGGAATGCAAGTGCCGGCAGCTCTGTTGCCTCCTCTCCAGCCTTTCTCTGTGCTGAACCTTGTGGCTTTGAAAGCCCAGTATGTCTAGATCTTGATTTCCAACTCTGTTTTCTCTTGCTGGGTTACATATCTCACAGTACACTAGCCTAGGAGTCAATGCTGTACTGAAGGACATGCACTTAATGTTTGGTTTATGTATGAACAAATTACTGCAACTGGCAGGCAGAGGCTCAATAACCCAGGTAGTAATAGCTAATGCTGTAATACATCTATGAGTAATGGATGCTTGCACTAGGCTAGTTAATCTTTCAGTACAAATTGCTGGCTTGTCTTCTTTTAAAGCTGGAAGTTTGGTAGTTGTACAAGGGTAGGATGCAGTTACACTGGTGATGCTGGAAAGATGCATCCCCAGCAGGTTCACTATACAATTACTGCTTCAGAAGGCATTACAAAACTTCTACATAGCATGTCCAAGGTTTTGATTTCCATTTCCTAGAAAAGGAAATGGAGAGAACGTGAGGTGGCATTTGTGTGAACAGAAAAGTCTTCTGTCTCATTCATTCTTGTCTTCAGATCTTTTACTGAAAGTGTATTAATTTAAAAAAATCCTATTTCCTTACAGAATTATGTCAGTTTTTACTAAGACAAGTTTTAAACATAAGACATAAATGTCTGGCTCTGTATGAAAGGTTAGTTCTGCTGGCCCAGCATGAAACAAACATTAAGGACACAAGTTGTAACACATGGAAGCTGAGTTCACTACAGTATGTAAGCAATTTTTTTTCTCTCTTTATTCTGCTATTGCAAGAACATAAAAATATATGTCCTCTCCCCAGTTCATAACCCCACATTTGCTTTCCCACCCCTCTCCCCACCCAGAAAAAAAATCCCTCTGCCGCAGAGCAGCTATGAAAAAGCACTGATGTATGAAATCAGCTGCCCTTCAAGGGGAAGAAAACCAACTTTAAAAGTAGAACACATCTATATCAAGGAGAAAAAAAATTAAATATGCACAGGATTCATACAATTTTTCCACTAGGCTTCTCGAGTTTAACATGCTTAAGTGTGGCTGATGGAGGAGCCTGTTTCAGGGCAGAACTGTGAGGGCTCTGGCTCCACTCACCTTGGCACAGCTGCCTTTTAACACTGTTTGTGCCTGAAGGGCCGATTAGTATTGTCCTCTTAAAATTTAATGAAATTACTTAAGTGATATGGAGAGGAGATGGTAAAACTTACATCAATACAAGCAAATTCATTCTTTGTCCATCAGTCCCATAGGTACAACAGTAGGGTAAAAATGTGACACCTACCTCTTGCAGGATTACAGGAGGTAAGACATCAACACAGACAACTGCAGCAGCCCAGGCTTGTGTGGCTGAAGAGGCAGCATTTAAAAATCCTTGGGTGTTATCCCACCTCCCTTTTCACAGCCCCATTAAAAAAAATATATGTATAGGTCAGCATTTTACATTGTCTTTTGGTGTCTTTGATTTATCTTTCTCCCCACTTTCCAAAAAGCATCAAGGAATAACAGGTACAAAAGATGCTGAACTGGTGTGCTTCTGAGCCACCACACACGGTACTGTTACAACATCACACGCAGAGCAGACCAATTATGTCTGAAGGTGTCCATTTTTAAAAAAAGGCAGTTAGGGCAACATTGACCGCAGAACCAGCTGGAGAGGGGGAAAAGGAAAAAAAAACCATAAAGAGAAAAAAATGGATTGCATTGCAAACACTAAACAGTTAACTCTTCAATTAACATTTTAAAACCACTAACTTTTACCTAGTATGGTCAAGTAGATCATTAAAATGCAGCAATCTAAAAACCAAGATGAGTTACAAATAAAAAATTGCTTCTGTGAATAGCTACACAAACAGATGTACTTCTCTTTAACAAATATAAACAAAACAGTCTAATTTAGACTCCAGTACAGCATTAACAGTTCCAACTTTAAGATGTTGAACACTCCTTTTCCACTTCAGTGCAGTGTAGGAAGAATAGCACACGTTAAAGTTTGTTACGAAAATAGAGTTTATTAAAAACACATCCCTATTGTTTTGAGGAGCTTTCACCGTTACCTTTTCTTAAATTAAAAAAAAAAAATAGAAAGCACTTCTACTTCTGATTTGTAAACTTTTTAAAGTCAAAACTTTAAAAAAGTTACAGCAAAAATGAGTAATATTTTAATCATATCTTCAGTATCTCATGTTATGTTGTGGCTATTTTAAATAGAAGGGAAGCAATCAAATTGCTTACAATTCCCCACCAACTACCGCGGGGCTGTGATATAAGCAGAAGCAAATATGATACAGCAGACTGTACAACTCTAAAGCTCTACACTCCAACAAATGTCACTGTCGCCTCTGGACAATGTCCAGTCTCTAGCGAGGAGCCTCCGCCACTGAGCCCAGATCCTTCTCCGCGTGTTCCACAGATGAGGTAGCCTCGGATGGTAACTCTTCCACGGGTTTTGCACCTGTAGGTTCAGACTCTCCCGCAGCAAGTTCAGAAACAATGTCTGCGTCTTCCACTTTGCCGCTATGAGATTCATGGTTTTTGTCGCCATCTGCCCTGTCTGTCACCTCCGACTTCTCCTTTCCTCGGCTTTCTTCCTTGTCTCTACGAGACTCCCTGTCCCGCGAATCTCTCTCTCTGTCTCGGTGGCCACTGGACCGCCTGTTCCTGTCCTCCAAGTCTCTGTGTCTGTCGCGCTCGGGACTTCTTCGTCCCCAGTCTCGCCTGTCACGATTACCACCTCGCTCGTGATCTCTTTCCTCGTTGCGGTTACCGTAGCGCTCACGATCATTTTCTACCCGATTTCCAAAAGATCTCCTTCCAAACCTTTCCTGGTCTCTGTTAGACGTGAATGTCTGCCTGTCGTTCCTAAACTGCCTCCCATCTCTGTTTTCCTCGGGTCCGCCTTGACCCCCGCTTCCCGGCATCCCCCCCGGTCTCACAAAGTGACCCGGTGGTGGGAAGGGGGTTTTCATTCCGTGGGGGGGTGGCATCCCAAAGCCCCCTGGCCCCGGCGGGGGCCCTCTGTGCATCATGTGGGGAGGCATGTGTCGCGGGGGCATCAAGGGGAACCGCTGCAGAGGAGGGGGTGGCATTCCGGGCGGTCGTTGGAGCGGTATCAAACCAGGCCGGGCACCCAAGAGGCCAGTGGATGGGGTCTGCAACCCAACAACAGGGGCTGGCGGGGGCGGCGCAACTCCTTGAGTGCCTGAAACAGAGAAACACACACGCAAAGTAAAGTCAGAGGCTGGTGGTAAGGAGGGGAAAAAAAAAAAAAAAAACCACAACACAAAAACCACTTTCATAATTGCAAAAATTCTGAAATTATCTCGTGAAATCAGTAACTCCAAAATTGGGGGGGGGGGGGCGGGGAGAGCAGCCTGCAAAGCCTCCTGTGCTGGTGTACACACTGTAAAGAGAACGTTGTCTCCAAACACAAGTTTGTGTTGTGATAGAAGTAATTAATATTGCAATGGTATTAAGTAGTCATTTAACCTATAAGCTTCCTTTTGTGAAGAAGCCATTGCTATTTGGCAGGTCAGCCCTTCTGGATCCCCAGCTCAGTGCTTTGCTTCGTCAACTGCTGATGAAACACCTTCCAATAGGTTATGCTTCCCAGGCTTCTAATTAAAGACAGCTCGCCTCCTCATTACCTTTAAAACATTTCTCCTCTATTAGAAACATCAGCGAAATTTTATCTGGCTAAAATGCCTGAGATTTGAACTGGGTCATCAACAAGATTTTTCATGCGCGGAAGAAGCTGCAGATACGGTCAGTGATGGAGGGAAAGGGACAGGGCTGGGGCAGGAGATGATAGTGGAGAAGTCAGTTTACCCTTCCAGAGAAAAGGGACATGTCAATGTTTAATTTTAGCAAAGCAAACCTTGCAATGTAAACTAAAAGGAAATGCAAGAGGTAACTTCTTCTGGATTTTTTTAAATACAGTTTCCCATCCTTTATAGCACATACCAAATACCAACTATTTCGCATTTCTATTCCTGGACTCTTGTTTTAGTATGGTCTCCATGAGAGATAAAAAAACCCTTACTCTCCAAACACATTTTGAGAAAGCTCGGCCCCAAGCTTGTTGACATCAACACGAGCCAAACTGAAGGAGGATTCCCGAGCTCCAGAGGACACCACAGCAATACGCATGTGCCAGCTTAACTCGTGTGTCTCCTTTTGTTTGAGCTACTAACACCACTGTCTCGTGGGCTCTGCAGCCTTTATACTGGATCTATCTGCTCTGCTGTTTACCTGAAAATAAGCTCCGTATCTGTGAAAGAATGTGTTGTTTTTCAAACACCCAAACTGAAATTTAAAGGTATGAAGAGCTGCCAGCAGAACAAGCACTAATCCCTCTTCATCCATCTTGCGTTCCTTTATAGATTTGTTGGGACTATAAATAATATTTTATTTCCACATATATTAATAAAAATGGAAAAATGCAGGTTATGTAAAATCTTGTAACTCCTCCCACGGGTAAAACTAGAATGTGAAATAGCTATGGAAATTCACACTGGGATTAAGTACTTGGCCAGTGTAATCAGTGAAAACTGCACTTTGATTTCAGCTTAATGAGCATGGTGGAACAGACAGCCCAGATAACCATCAGCCATCATAGCTTCCCTCTTCCTCCATCCGATTTATTTAGCATTTCTATCCCAAATATGCCTAAGCCTTCTCAAGAACATGTTGCCCTTTCACCAAACCATTTCTTATGCTTAGAACATCTCTAACAGAAACCTTTTTATTTGAGTGCTCTTTATATTCATCTTAGAAGGAAATCATCCTTTGCTGGTCAGGAGAAGTCAGGTAACAAAGATGTGAATGTTCTTCCAGTCCGTGGTATCATCCATCTTACCTTCCCCTCCCAGCAGTCACTTTTAACACATGCCTTGACAGGTCACACTCTTTGAAACAAATGTTCCAGCAGCAACAGTGTTTTGTTTTGTTTCCCATTTTAAAACACACAGCCCTCCCCATCCTCTTGTTTACAACCAATGCTGTAAGCACCCAGTTTAAACTCCTCCCATGACTTGGTACTACAGATCTGATGAAACAGACATATGGCTAATGATGCCTTCCAAGAACACTATTTTGCTGAGCTCTGAGGTTTGGGGATATTTTTGTCGATAAGTAAATTCCTCCACAGGAGATCAAAAATAAGGAGAAAAGAGTAACTGAGATCTAATGAGCTGAAGAGGACAAGCATATGCTTCTGCTCTATAGCAGCGGCGTAGATGTGGGTTAAAACAGCACGAACATGAGGCAAGTGTGAAGAGGGTTTTTTTTAATTTAGCAAGTACAAGTAATTTAGTTTCTCAACCTTACTTCTACAGAAAATGCAGCACAGAAGTAGCATAATGGTATCTGAAACTCATTCTCTTTGAATCTGGACTGCTTTAGCAGGGTAACTGAACACTTGTTTTAAATCAGCCCAAATTTTGAGGCTGAAGTACACTGTAGAAAGAACTATTAAGAGTTTCCCTGCTGTGCTGCCAAATCAGGCACCAATTAAAAATTGACTTTCAAAGAGCTGTCCAGGAACACATCCAAGCTTACTAAAAATGCTCAGTAAAATTAGTGGTACAGATTGCACGTGCAATGTCTAGGAAAATTTCAAGCCCTTTGTTGCCTTACATAAATACAGTATATAAAATTTAAATATTTTGTCAAACTTGAAAAGAAGTATTACATCCTAGAGAAACAATAAAGTGATTTAATAACCATCTCATACCTGTGCAGACGAGTGACGGAATTTATCGGCCCCAGCCTGTATTTTATTCATCTGTTCATAACTGTAAGCTGCTTTGTAGCAGCTACCCTTGTCTTCTTGCTTATAGGTATGAAATACAACCACCCCTTTCACCAGCTGCTTATTCTGCATAACATGGCCAAGATGTGGCTTTTATTACAAGACACGGCTTTTAACACTGGAGATGCAATCCTCAGATCTTACACCTATTCTGTTCAAATGTGTAGAAATATAGGTTGCTTTCACAACTTATTTTTATGTGTGACTTTCACCAGTGAAGCATATTGAAAGGTCCTCAGAACTTGCAGAGTGTTTACTATGATGAATGCAGACTCAAGTGCACTAGGAAGACACATTGCCAGCCATCAGTGTTGTTTCAGAGGTGCAAGAACAACCACACAGTGTCAAAAGTTTCATAATTTCACTTTACTCATAAGACATAGCCCAAAATACTAGAGCTGTCCTGAAGAAGTGTCTTATATCCAGAGATGTCACAGGAGCCATCCTTACTGTTTTGATAAATTAGGTAAAAAGCCAGATTTCTGTACCACTATCATTCCATTTCTGATTATCTTCTAGCTGGACAAATCCCATGTTCCCTCGTGGTAATTATCAGTGTTATAAATGCTGACATTACTGAGAAGCGTGGCATCTGATTTTATTTCCTCTTTTTTAGCTGGACTCTGCTCAATAGGTGGTTATAGTGTCTCTTATGATCCGCTGAATTACCTCTCAGCTGTCCCAGTACAAGAAAGCTGGGAATGGTGATTTTTCTGACACAGCAATCCTGCTTCTGATACACCTCTTTTGCAAATCATACGGAAATACATATGAGAATAAGAAGTCAGAAGCTTAATATTCAGCAGAACAGGCTCAAGGTTTACCCTTTGAGTTTGATGCTGATGTTATGCAACATTTAGCATGTCACATTAATTCTCCACTGGGGAACGTTTCATCTTAAAACTAGAACATTAAATGCTAGCAGGAAGTTCTTGAAAGAGGGACAATGTTGTAAATCTTGTGTCTTTTTCTGGAGTTGGATACAGAATCCTTTAGACCAGGCCAAGACTGTAAAGAAAGAAGCCCAAACTTAAGAGCCTAAATGTTGATTCACAGCCTAAATAACCTGCCATAAATACCAACATTTTTCAGGGTAGTCAACGTCCATCACTGAAACATGAATAGGAGCGAGCTCCTGCTGGCAAGATGCTTAAACAGGATCAGAGTCAAACTACGCTATGTGTACAGTACTGGTTATTGGTATTAAGACTTCTGAAATTCCTGCTTGGTAACACAAACACTAAACTGATCCGAGTCAAGGGAATCATCAAGGCAAAACTGAATTCCAGGAATGCTGCTTGAGAGTACATGTTCCCTTACCTCCAAATTCTCCTTCCGTAGTATTATGAAAGCAACAGTCATATATATATATAATTCGCAAACATGCAGTGTTTGTTGTGCTTTTAAAATGGGCTATCACAAGAAATCTGGAAATGTATTAGGCTTTTCATTGCTCATATCCTGTATTAATTAAAAAGCTCATCCTTCCTCTGAAGGCAGTATCACTTTATAATACAGTAAGGCTCTGATGAGCTCAGAGAATATCTTAGTCTGTCTTTGTAATCTGCATTAAATTATAAAAAAGACCACAACGCTACTTAAGAACAAACCATCAAGGGAGAAAATAATAATTCAGCATGCATGAACAGGAAATTAATACGAAGTTCAATAAGAACTACAGTATAATTGATCTTTGATAATATGTAATTATCATTGTAAGAGTTTTGGTAAAAAGAGCACTAGACCAGAACCTACAAACTGCAATATGGTGTATTTAATCAAGATAATAGATCACAGAATCTGAATAATCAAAACACAGCATCTGCAACAGCAGTTTATTACTGGTCCAAATTACAGCATTTGCTCAACACTAAGAACAAGTTGGCAAATCCAAAATGATTTAAAAGTCTGTCACTTTCTGCAATATGCACAGGTAAAAGGAGTCTAAAAATATCTGCTTTGCAGACCATTTGAAAAATGACATATGAGCACACACTCACAAAACCAGTTACAGTCTGGATGTCTTGTTCATATTAAGAACAAGAATCTTTAACAGCAGCGAATATGATCAAGGATACAACTAAACCAAAACAATCTGAGGGTGCTTTTTAGAAATAGGTACACAAAAATTCAGACACAATGTCCACCAGGGATCACGCCTCTGAAGCACAAACAATGTTTTTGTTGGAAGTGGTGAAAGAATTGCATTGGAGGAACAAATGAAATTAGTGGAGATGAAACAGAATGTAACTTACATTACTAAGAAAGCATATGAAATCTTACAACAATCCATTTAGAATTACTTTGTAACACATCTTCCATATAAAAACTGAACAGATAAACTTCATTTTGAAGTTACAAAAATCAGAAAAGCGCTCCTGGTGCTTGTACAGATTACATAAGGTGTTCTCAAGCAAGGTTAGCTTTAGATTTCTATGACAGTCTCTCCAGAGCCATCTTCATTCCTTGAATTCAGCCTGCTGAAGTAAGTTCTTCTATCCTGCCCAAATATCCGAAGAACATTTCTTCATTCTTCATGTTACACTAATCAACCCCCTTCATCCCTATTTCCCCAAGCAGAGTCCTCATGACATACTTCACGATGCTGTCAAACAAATCTTTCTTCCAACTTCTTATCTCAGCTTGGAGAGCCACACGATGGGAATGTTTAATGAGCAGTTTGAGGACTTTGTGAGAAACCAGTCACACAATCAGTCATTTATTCAAATGGCTAAGCCATGAGGTCCTTTAGTCTGAAGCATTTGGTTTCCCTTGTCTGCACTTGCCCATGGCTAACTGAGGGTCGATGCTGTACCTGCTCATTTACTTTATCCAGTTCATTTGCCTCTGATCAGTACAAGACTAGGTCAGACACTAAGGCTACGTTTAAACTGTAAGCCTGCAAGTAGTTGTGGGCTCTGGGACCAGGATGCATACGTAGATTGCATCTCATGTTCGCACACGTGGTGAAACCCTGGCACACTCCATCTCCCAGGCTTTCATTTCCCTAGGAGCAAAACCTGACACACAGAATGAAAAGGAAGGAATGATGATGCAGCCTGTCCAGCTCTTCAGCTCGGAGGCTGGGGAGGGCAAGACTTCAAGGGACACTTCTTTGCCATTTTCATCAGCATGAGTGCTGGAAAACATCACCCCTTTCGTGTTTTCCTTCCAGCCTAAGGAGAGACCAGATTTGGACTCCCACACACTGAGCTAAGCTCAATTGATAAGTGAATCAAAGTGATCTTAAGAAGAGAATTTATGTTTAATTAGTGAAAAGTTTTCAAAGCAAAGACAATTGATATTAATCTTTAATCATGTAAAATAGCATAATCTGTTCCTTCTAGTTTTCTTGTATCAGATTGTGAACAGTCCCTCTTATCTCCAAAATGTCAGGATGGAAGGACTTCACATAATTCCTTGATTATAAATAACTTCTTCTTGAAGTAAGACACTCATCAACATAAGATGTTATTACTTAGGTAAACACATAGATCTCTAAGCTATTACTTCAGGTCTAACTCTGTAAGCTCACACATGCAATCTAACAAAAAGAAACAACTCTGCTGTCCTCTTGTAGATGAGACAGAACATTGGAGGAGTCACTCTGACCGCATGGACCACTTTACCTGCCTCAACTAATCAGTATACAAGTTAATAAAAAACAAAGACAAGTTTTTGATCTTCAGATAAGCTACTGTCCTAATGTGGGTGTATCATTTACTTCACTCCGATCTTTTTTTTGTAAAATGTTTTTCTCATGTGTATAGCAATACAGCAACCTGCAGAGAGTAATTCAATACATCCCAAAGGCTTGAAATAAAAAGTTCAAGTTATGCCATAAAACACATAGTACCATGAAACTTCAAAACTCTGGTAATACCGTGTTCCAATTACAAAAAGTGTAACTTAATCATTAAGATGTGAATGTCTTAAACGTATAGTCCTTATCGTTACAAAATTGTTAGAATCTGTGGTGTCAGTGCAAATTTTTTTTTAAGCTTTTCTCTGTTTGCCAGGTGTCCAAGATACTCTAAAACAACTACCTGCTGGTTTTATCTGCTTTCACAGCTTTAACAAAGCAGAGTGAAACTCAGAGAGAAGCAACTTTAAAGTTTTTGAAAAACGCCTTTTAAAAGGGTCTTATTTTGAATTCCCAACATGAAGGATCCAAAAATCACTACTCATAGCTGGAAAATTCAGCCATCAAATCCAACAGAGCAGTGAGCTCTCAGGGAGACAAACAGCTGTTCTTTTTTCAGTGTACACTGTAAAGTTCTGGGCAGAGACATCCTAAATCACAATTATATTTTTCATTCACTTGTTAGGCTTTCACTTAGAGGTCTGAAATCCCATAAACATAATAATCTCATTAAAATTTGTAGGAATCAAGTCTCTTGAGTATATTTTTGAGGTTGACGCATAAAAGGCCATTGTAAAATCAATATCTAGTAGACCTCTGTAACATTAAACAGTATACACCACCCTCTTTAAAAATCTGACCAAGTTCATATCATATAGTGAAATTATGTGAGATACTGAAAGTTAGGTTGGTTCTGCTATAGTCAAAATACCATTTTGTAATATTTAAATAAGGTTAACATACTGTTTAAAAAGTTTCAAAACTTGTGATACTGCAGGGCTGAATAAAAGCTTTTTTTAAAATTTATTAAAATACTTTATTCCATACATAAAAAGCAGACCATATTTTCACTGATTTAAAAAATGCTAAAAAAATTACTGTTTCTAAGTTGATTTTGTGCATGTAATAGTTGAGTCTAGAACATTGTTCATGTCATATAGATGTTGTAAGTTCATTTTCTATGTGGTATAAACCTCAATTTGTTAAAAGTAGACAGCATTTCATTCTGTCCTGAATTTGTAACATAAATGTTACAGCTTTTTTGTTTCTTCAGAAAACAGACATTTGATAATAAAAATTATTGCTCCTTCTGTGCAAAATCAAGCCTCTAAAAATTATTTAAAAGCCAATACAAGGGCATAAATTTCAAAAAGTTAGGAAAATCTGCTTTACTTTCTCATGAACTGTAAGTCAGCTGTAAAGTCAAAATCATATTTTTAAATTCAGGGAACAATAAACTGAAGAATTTATACAAAAATGAACTTACCAAGAAGTGGAACACCTTGGGTGACAGGAGCAGGTACATTAGTAGGTGCTACAGGAGGTGGAACAGTCGCATATATTTTGGAATTATTGGTAGTTTCAGCATTCCCCCTGGATCCAGAAACCACTGTTGGGATGGGATTTCCTACAGATGAATCTTTTGTAGTGTCTTCACTTACACCAGTTGCTGTAGCTAAGAAACAATGCATTGACATGTTACAAAAAAGTCAGCCTTTCTGGTTGCACGATACCTTCTTTCCATTGCCACCTGCCCAAGATTTAAACACTTACAATTTGGGATGTTTACTGCTGGAGTGTGAGGAACTGATACTGGAGGAGTGATAGGTGGTGGTGGTCCGGGAGGAAGAAACCCTATGAAAAGGTAGACATCAACACTGAGCATCACTTTACCAAAACACACTTGTGCAGTTCATATGGCAGATGCTTTTATTTGCTATATAGTTTTAAAAAAGGACTTAGTATTCCTAAAATTATGTACACATACCTGGGGGTAAATGCATTGGGTTGAAACCAGGTCGTAAAAATGGAGGTGGCGGTGGTGGGGGCACTCCAGGAGCAAACCCAGGAGGTGGGATTCCTAAAGGTGCTGTGAAAGCAGGTGGCTGGAGCGCACCGACCACAGGAGGACCTGATGGATGTGGTGGAACCTAAGAAAAAAGGAAGGGGAAAAATGTGTTACCTCAAGACTGAATGCTGAGCTATTTCTTGTTCAGCTGTGTACTGCTGTCTTCTTTGTCCATCAAAACAAGAAGATTTAAGCTAGCTTAAATTACTCTGCAACAAGGTGACTTACATAACTGATCTAATTAGCAGTCAAAAAAGTGCTACAACTTAAAACATTGACATTGATCTTGTGTTTGTTCTCAAAGAAAAAAAAAATCTCTGTGGTAAATCAATATTAATGCATGCTGGTAGCTGGTATATCTATAAATACCCTTTCCACAGCAGCTGGAATTAATTTTACCGTTCAGCATGATACACTATAATGCACACAACTTCGGAGCAATTAAAAAACCTTTTATTTTTTCATTTTTGCTGCCTGAATTTGTACATTATATTAGAATGACTATTGTTTCCTTATTAATTTATTTTTTATTATTATATCAAGCTTTGAATGAAAATTGATTTAAATTAAGTTGTTCCCAAGACTCATATTTATGTGCTTACTATAAAAACTACATTAAATATGTGGGAATCAAAAGGAAAAAAGTCTAATCAAGATATGTTCTGCATTTAAATTGATTTATTAAAGCAAAGAAGAGCTGTGTACTCAAGTGATCGTAACTGACACCTCCATGACCATCAAAGCTTCAGAACTACTACACTAAGCCCCTTCATAACTCCTATTTCTAGAGTAAAGAAGGAAAAGCCTTTACTCTTTTATTCTCAGCACTGAAAGAAGTGGCACTAAATCAAACTAAGAAAAATACTCTCCTTAAACCTGGAGAAGATGCTAAAGCTGCCAAGCACCTGATACGACTTCAAACTTCTGTTCCAAGTTCTTTACCAATGGCCAGGTTAGCGAGCTGAGTCACATTAAAACTTGTACTATTAGAATTTTAAGAAAAATGAATTACAATAGGCTTTAATTCACTAGGCTTTAGCACGGACCACCCCTTTTTATTGTTAAATTTGAAACTGGTTTTTTATTGCTTTATAACAACCTGCTGGTTAGGTCCTGGCCTGAAGTTCAGCTAACTAAGCAGGATGTGAGAAACCACTGGATGTGACATGAGAAATTGCCAGACAGGACAGGTAACAATGTGTGAAGCTGACAGACGTTACAGATGGCACCGTGAGGGATGGCTGGATTCTGCAGGTGGTTAAGGGGGTGTTATGTGAACAACAGCCAAACTTCAGTGAGAAGCAGAAAGGAGGCACTGGGGACCTCCTAGACTAGCACCTTGCAAGGCCAACAGTGCACAGGTAAAGCATATATAAGAGCACCATATAAGGCCAAGACTACGTAGATGAACATTAGCCTGGAGTAACACTAGATGTGCTGCCATTAATCACAGTTTAAGCTATAGAAAAAGTACTCCAAAACCACAGCAACCTAATTTGGTAGGTATTTTTGTTTGTTTTGTAGGGCATTCCTTCAAAGCACAATGACAAAATTAGCTAGACAAAGCAACAGACCTGCTAACTGCAGTAATCTTCTGTGAAGCAAGTGTTAATGTACAGTGTGTATGTAGCAGAAGGAATTGAGGAGGGGTATATAAAAGGTTTATAAAAGAGGGGAAACTTGCTGAATGCTGTCAGTCCTTAAGTAGTTACAAGCTGCGAAAACCGCAGATGAAGCATGTGTACACAATGGCTTGAGAAGGTATAATGAATAGTAAAATCTTATGATGGAAGTAGAAGGAACATCAAAGGAAGATGGTTTAGGTATGTATTAGAGGATATTCATACCTAATTATCCAAGCTTAACTGCTGTATTTAATTTTTTTTCTAAAAAGTTAACCTAATGCATAGTTATAAGTAACACATTAAAACCTTTCCTTTAAGCAGAAAGAAAAAAGGAAAGCTGTAAAAATCTGTGCATAAATGTCAAAACATCCAATTTAAAATAAAATTTAAAGTGTTAAGTTTCTCTGTATGTTAAAGAGATGGAACCAATGGCTAATAAACATTGAGAGATACCAAACACAGAGGACTGGTGAACAGTTTCAAAATAATGGCTAATGAATTGGATGAAACAAAAGAACAAAAATGCTACTGGAAAGACCTTTTATTAATGGGCAGACCAATATTAGGGAAACCTCATATTTTACCAGCAACATTGGAAAGTGCAATAACTAACTTCTCAATAGCTGTAATGCAGACTACCAGGTGCATTTCAATGAACACTTCTTGGGGTCTGGCCTGTGTCCAGGTACAAATATTTCTTAGTGCACACCTATCAGATTGACACTTGAAGGAGGATCATTTGCCCTGTGAACTAAAGGAGCACGGCGTACCTCAGTGCTCCAAGACAAGTAAATATATATTTAAGTGCACCAGCAGGAAGACTGCCATTTTCAATACGAAGGGTATGGGATGGATATTGGACCAATGCACAACTCCCACATCTAGTTAGAGAGAGAAGGAGCATGTAGGATTGAGAAATACGTCAGCAAATTTAGGAGGTACACACTCAACTTGGACTATGGCTTCTGGCTGAAATCCCATTAAATGAAGGAAAGGGACTTTGGGTTGCAGTGGGACATTTAGAGAAAGAGTGGTCACAGCAATGCTCCTGGACTCCAATGTATTGCCTTGGCAAAGCCGAAGCAATGGTTCACGGTAAAAGAATGGCAGTTTTGGTAGGGTACCACCAAGCTCTGTCAGGAGAATGGAGCACCAATTGCCCCAAACCTCCTCAACGAATGAGCAACACAAGCAGTATCACAACACAAGTGCTATTAACCGAAAATGACTCTCAATAACTAGGAAATAGACTTAAGCTGGTCTTGGACACTGCAATATGACTTAAAAATTAACACAGACCTACCCTCAGAGTGGACCACTGAGGTGCCTTACTCAGACCTGCAGGAGTGGGACCAGATGCAGCAAGAGCTCAGAGATCTCAATCTACAGGCGAGAAAAGGGCTTACTCCAGTAGCACAACACAAGTATTCCATCTATCTTGCCAACAACTCCGGTCCCTGTGCCTGAGAAGATGCTCTGTGCACTACTGAGGCCAAAGAACCAGACTTAGCTACGCAGGCTATCACTCTTAGAAGGACATTATAGATCTGAAGTGCCTTACTACATAAAGGTTGCATTCAAGGGTCCAGGTGATACTGGCAGTAACGGGAGGTCAGTCTGCAGTTAGTTACACTGCACACAGGTCATGTCCGGTAGAGCAGGGCTCCATCCCTACATGTCCAGCCCATGCAGAGGGGGCAGCACAGAAGGCCCATTCAGGTTTTACTAGAGAAAGCAGTGGCGCAGCTTCTTCCCATCCTACCTTTAAGCATGGGATTGTTAGGGTTGTGGGCAGATCACAAAGCTGCTGACGAGGCCCTGACCTAAAGTTAAGCTTTAAGACAAAGGGCGTTATGGGCATGAGAAGCTACTGGACACAGCATGAGAAACTGCCAGACAAGACAGGTAACAACGTGAGAAGCTGACAAGTTACAGACAGTGGCATGAAGGATGCCTGGATTTTGTGGGTGGTTTACAGGGTGCTTTATGAACAACAGCCAAACTTCATGGATAACCAGAAAGGAGCACTGGGGATCTTATGGGGAAAAGGATCTCCCTTGTGAGCCAAACAGTGCATAAGTAACCACATCCAGGAATACCAGACAAGAACAATATTACTTAGGTAATCTGATCATAAATAGCAAATCTAGGTAGGGATGCAGCAAAACTAGCACCAACACGGAAGAGAAAGCCCAACAAAACAGAAGGTCAAGAAGTGAGAGAAGAGAGAGTATGTTATGGGAATCACACAATCAAAGCTGTATTTATAAAGCCTGTTCTGCCATACCACACACATTCAAGCTGCTTCTCCAGTCAGAGGGAACAGGCTGGGCAGGGGCTTTGCATGGCTAACACGGGAGCAATCAGCCAGCCAGAGCATCCTGGTATCACTGCACTGATGCCCATTGCAGGCTGGACAGCATGAGCAGCTACCCAGCACTCCTAAAAACCTCCCCACCTCTTACAGTCCCAAACATTAAAGACAAATACAAATGAAAGCAGTTCTGCTTGTATCACAAGACAAAAAAGCATCAGCTAATTAAAAAGCAGTAGTGCTCTACAAAGAAAGTGGAATGAGTTTTTTCCTTTAGGTATTCAGTCACATTTGCATATTACAGAACATGTTACTTTTACTACTACCATCACTAACATCATCACACCTGAACTTAATTTGTAAATTTTAAGAACTATTTACAAACTATTAAACTATTGTAATTTTATGGCCCGGGAAGACAACTGTGTTGGTCAAGTGTAAGCATAAAAAAAGTTCATAGCAAAACCAAAGATAATGACTTAATAGAGTTCTCTGATCCTGGTCTGAATTTGTGAAGATAAAAGCTTCTTTGCTATAGTAAAAATCTGAAGCTGATGAGGTGGAGACAAGCAATCAGCAGACTCAACATATTCTGAAACTGGTTGTTTTTTTCTTTACACTTTCTTTTTTGGTACAGATTTAAGGAAAATAAACAAAATCACTACTATTTAATACAGTTAATGGTTAATAAAACTCTCTGAAATTAGGAATTTGACTTCCATGTTCATTTACTAATAACACCTTAGAGCATTTCAGGAATCTATGTCAAAACAACACAAAATTAAACATACTATATTCTCAAATCACATAACTGGCTAAATGATACATGTCTTCAAATAATCTGAGTTCTTGATCTTTTCTGAGTGTCTGCCATATTGTAGTTCATAAATCACATTTTCTCAAGACGCAAAATAGTTTTATTCACACTTCTTCCTATTTGGAAGAATATATACTACTATTTTAACAGTGACAAGAAAGAAACTATTACTGTAAAAGTAGTACCACATCTGTCAGTATGTAAAGCTAAAAGAAAACAGATTATAAAACACTGGAGGGAATAATTATTATAACATGCTACTTAAACTAATGGTAAAATTTCAGAGTGTTCTTTTAATCAGTGAACACACAACATCAGCTTTGACTAAAGAACCATTGTAACAACAAAGGAAGGGTATGAAAATTTTTATATTAAATTCCCAAAGGCTGTTCAAAGAGAGTATACACAATATGGACAAACATGAAAGCAATATGCATATTTTAGAAAGTCTATAGCTTACTAAAGCCAACAGTGAGGAAAACTAATTAGGAAACCAGAAAAAGAAAGAAAAGGCAATCATAAAACTGAGAGGATGCAATTCAGCCCATTAATAAAAAAAATCTACTGCAGTAATTCCTCTGGGCCTAGGAGAACAGGTATTAGCAGTACAGTTCTACAGTACTTCAAATAAAGGTCTGGCATACACACATACACTGCCTACATTAGCATTAGCGCAGCAACGAGGTTTTGGAGTAAATCCACCATCATTCCCACTAACCACATGCTGACTCAGTTCCCAGGGCTGTTCTGGTACATGCAAACTACATCCCTTTTCAGGGAAATCAAACCAGACACTCTGCTCTTGCTGGGCACAACACATGCTCCAAACCATAATGGGTTCTTTTTTTTTTTTTTGGAGTCTTCAATTGCACTGTGGCTTAGCAGAACAAAAAAAAAAAAAAAGTTGTTCTATGAGAATGTGTTGCTCTTTTACATGAAGAAGCTCAAATAATGGACTTCAGGTGCATCCTTGATCTATGGCACAGCAAAGTTATCTTCATAAATCAACACTATAGCCAGTCTGCTAACAAGAGCATTTTTAACCCAGAACAACAACGTGACAGACATACATACACAAAATCAACTAGTTACCGTTCATCGTATTTCCCCCTCCTCTTTAACTTACCTATTGCCAAACTCAATTATCATTTAAAGTAAGTTTTTGTTTAAATATCCAGAGCAAATGAGAAGCAACTCTCACCTGTGGAGGAGGTACTGTTATTGGTGCAGGCATGGGAACAGGAATTGGAACAGGTAAAGCTTTAGGTATAGGTGACACTGGTTCATTATGTGTAGCTTCTGCACCTCCATTTTGAGCTACTTCATTTTCAGACTTCTTGGGAATCCCCTTCCACTCTAAACAAAAAGACCCAAACATACATGTATCAGCTCAGTAGAAGTGGACAAGTAGCCAAGCACTGCCATGTAAAATGACTGTTCTTTCTGATGTTTACAAAAAATGACATAATTGAAAATATTCAGATGAGAAGTACAGAGTTAAGATGCATTTAAACATTTCTGACAATAAAATTTCAAAATTACTTTAAACACAGTACAGCAAATCACTAACACATAGCAGTAAATTTATTCCTTTCATTAGTCATTCAACAATTTTTTTTACACTGACGACATGTATCCATGCCCAGGACTCTGAAACACATTATCTGTAACAAAACCAGTTAGGTTGTTTAGGGACAAGCTTTCAACAGATTCATTCTATTGCTTTCAAGCAAGAAGGCATCAGCTTTTTCACTACTTTGAGAAGTCATTTGTGAAAAACCAACATTTTCAAGTCTTGAACAAGGAAAAGGAGAATATAACAATGAAGAATAGAAGCAAATTAAGGGAAACATCAAACATAGCTTCAAAGTCTATCTACAGAAGAAATATGGCTCCTATTGTTTGTCAGAAATTGCTGGGAAAAGAGAGCTAAGCAGAAAAAAGGGATCAGTTAAGAAGCACTGTGGGAAGAAGCATTGAGAAGACTGGAACACACTTAGGTTATGTTTATCATTCATTAGACTTTTTGTTTCAAACGCACACTCAATTTATTTTTGTGTTTTTATCAGGACGAGATACTACTATTTAAAATAACCACCACCTACTTAAGGCAAATTGGAAAGACAAAACCCTGAAATAATGTCTCAATAACTATTAATAGACAGCACATCACACAATGATTAAAACCAACAGCTTAGAGTACTAATTCAAAGAACTTAAGGCAATTTCAGCATTTATTTAATATTACTTTTAAAATCATAATGGCCAGCACACTAGCAACTTTACACTGATTTGAAGCTGCTGATTATAATAGGTATCATTTTCTTAATATAACCATAGTAACCAGATACTTTCACTGTTTGCATACAAAATAACAAAAATCCTATTAGGTCCCTAGAAATACAAGACTTGCTAAGGTAACTGAAAATGTTACAAGTGAGAAAACTATGGGCACTTTTTCTAGAAATTACAAAGTTGCTGTCTGCTCTGCTGCTACACAAGTACTGCTAAGTCACGCTCATTTGTTAGTGGTGCCTCACACAAACAAGGGGTGGAGGACCAGGCTGGCTCTGGGACAAACAAGCACAACACACGTTGGCCATCAAGGGCAACCACCAGTGCAGCTGACAGGTCACCTGGTAACCACTTGCGTTTTTAGCCCAGCCTCTCATAACACAGCTGCACAATTCCTGATGAGGGACTATCCTTAATGGCTTCCAAACTCCTTCCAATCTACAGGTTGTACATGATATTCTTCTCAGCCATTTCAAGGATTTTATGTGCACCTCAGAGTCATGAAAGTCAGCCACACCAACTTCAGGACACCAGCACAAAGGAGAATTTTTTTGAAAGCATCTAAAGATGTAGCAATACTTTACCTGGACAAAGAGTTTCGTTGTCCAACATTCCTCCCTCACAGAAACTTTCAAGATCTTCAGGTTTTACTTTGTCCCATGGTATGTAAGTAACTCCTAATTCTACATCCCAATACTGCTTATAATCTGGCTTTATTCCTTTATTCAAAGCCCATGCAATCTTGGGGGAAACAAAAATACATGTAGTCAGTAAAATGTTTCCACTTTAATGGATTCAATATTTACTTCTCAAAAACAACATTAACACTTGAGGCAAAAAAGCAAAAAGAATACTGTAATAGTGGGAAAAATAGGTTAGTTACAAAACTATGAAATAAGAGGGGTTTTTATAGCAAACTTAGTTCTTATTTCTTGGTTTGACTCTTGCACAAAATAAAAATGTATAAATGTAAAAATATAAATAAATTATGTATAAATCTAAATAATAAATAAATTAAAATATATAAAGGCATTTTCTTCAAATGTTCCCCCATCACTAAAATTAATTCTGTTTCCCTTCAGAGGACAGTGTCACAGTCTAATACAATGTTCTTCAAAAGGAAGAACTTCACTAATGAATGTGTTCTACTTCACTTATTAGCACTCTTTGTAGGATTAGAATATCTAATATTCTAATATAAGACAAATAGCCAGCAACAAGAAAAACATAGTTACAGTCTGCTGTAGTGACTAAAAGGACACCATTTTAGGTTGTTAAATAGACAATTACTGGCAATCTTTCAAGGAAACAGATACAAGTCCCACTAGTCACATTACAAAACAGGAAGAATACTTTACATCAAGTAAATAGTGGTCCATTCGCATAAATTAACAGAACACCATATCCAGAATACATATAAGTCTAAAATACCCCAAAGCCTAGAATAGATGAAAAGGGATTACGGTGATTACAGTAACTTTAGAACAGCTTGACATTTTCCAAGAAGTACCTTTATAGATTTCTGATTGACTTTGAAGTTTCCTCGGCTCAGTTTCTGCAGGGCACGGTAAGCATCTTGTCTGTGAACCATTACAATATAGGCACATCCTCTGGGCGGTATCATCTGTTTGTATTTTCAGAAAAAAAAAAAAAAAAAAAAAGATTTTGCTGGCACATTAACAAAGTCATGAACAACACACAAGTCTTCAATTACAGCACACTGGAACATCAGCAAGTGTTTCAAAAAGGACTATGATAGTATGAAAGAGAGTGTTAGTGAAGAGGCACATTTAGCCACTATCTTCTGGAAATACAAATTTCTAGCAACTTCTTATGCGAAAAGTTTTAAACTTTGTTCTGTGTGAGAATATGGACAACTGTTGTATATTTAATCTTTTAAAACCGTTAAACAGTAGTATTCATGTACATGTTACGGTCTGGCAATTAATTACTCTGTTAGAAGAAACAAGACACTCTAATACCCCACTTCATTCCATATACAATAAGCAGCCAGCTGCACCTCCACGTTCTGTTTTATTTGCAGTTTTGTAATAATTTTGATTATTCACAATGCATTTGAGAAAAAACTTTGTTTTACAAGACTTGGGAATAGGAAGAAAATTACAGTCACTTATTTTTGTTTGCTTGTTTAAATTAAATTTTATAGCTACTGGAAGAGCTGTCATTTGTATATAAAAATATCCTTAAATACAACAGTGTAATAATAGTTATCCATGTTTATGACCAAAATGACAGAAGAGAAACAAGCAAAAGGGACAAGAACATGTGCTGAGAGTCCACATAAATTGGAACGGAGAAGGAAGTCAGCAGTATAGCATGAAATTCTGTACCCATCTCAACAGCCCTTTCTTGTTCAATTCTCTCCAAAGCATGACTTTTATGAAAATGGGATAATCTTCTGTATTACCCCTAAGTGCATTTTTTAACTGCAAGAAACTAAAGCAACTACCTTCTTGTTTTTCTACAAAGCAGCCAAATGAATTGAGTTTACAAGTTAGAAAACACAATCATGCAGGAAATCAGAGCTCTTGACTCTTCTGAATGTATCAACAGTAAAGCTGTCTTAAAACAGTCTGAAAAGCCTTTTTGTAATCAGGATGTATCAAAGTAGCCTACACCACACCATTTATACTTACATTTATTGATTCAATTGGGCCAAACTCCTCCAAAAGACTTCCAACATCCTGTTGAGTTGTCCTTTTGTCAAGTTGTCCCACCCAAAGCGTAGTACTACAAACTACAAAGATTTAATGCAGATTGTAAGCGCACTTGGAAATACACGTTTCACAGGCCACAATGTCAAAACAGTTATTTTAAAAGTCAGTTTTCAAATGAAAAAAAGCCAATATTAAAATTAATATTTTATTAATTAGAAGTTTTTGACAGAAATCTCTTTTTCTTGCCCACCTGGAGCTGCATTAACATTTAACCACAGCAACTACATCAGAATTGTTGTTAGAATGCCCTCACTAAGAAGCTCTCTAGTTAACTTAATATTGAAGTGACCTGAAACTTCTGATGATCGTGAGCTCTGCAAATCATCATAAAAAGGAAAGACATGCTTTGCTGCTAACAGTGCACCACGAAATATCCCAACACACACCGTGGATATTTCACAACAAGGTATTTCACTTCACTTAGTATGAAATCCAAGCTACGGGCCACCATCACAAGTTATGGATGGTACTTACTGGCAAGATGATAATTGTTTATGGTGATACACCCACCACTGGCAGGATTTCCCTCCAGAATGTGGGAACAATTCAACTACAATGAGCAACCAAACTTTTAACATCTTTAGTGACCTACTCAATGCCTTTTTTTCTATAGTTAAGTGAAAAACTGACATAAGCTTTTTCTTTCAGGAAAGAGTAACCAACGTGCTTACCTTGCTTCATGTTTCAAGGTAATAAAACACATTCATATATGTTTTCCCCACTAAGTGATAGAAAACTGCAAACCTAAAAAGCATTGTGTGACAGGATCTGGGAGAGATGTTGGGAAAAGTATATCTTGCACCACTGCCAATAAGCTTTTAATGAACAGCTACTAAGTCTTTGCAGTCCTTTTAAATGAATGGTATTGTAATTCACAATGTTTTAGCTAGATAAAACTCTCCAGTTTTTATTCCTCTTACATAAAAAAGAACGTTCTCATTTTACTTGGTGACTCCAGAAAGGATTCCACACTCCCCAGGAACACTCAGAAGACAACTACTACATTTTGTCTATAAACAGAGGCAAAGCCAGGATTATTTCAGAAATCTGAACATTAGCCTGTGTGTTTTCCAGGTCAAAGCTCCCCTCCAGGTTTGAGAGACACACAACATTGAATCATTAAAAAAATTGTAATAATGTGCTCAGCTTCTTGGTGCTCAATCTGCTTTACCTTATATGTCTTGAAGGAAGGAAAAGAAAAACACGGTGTTTCAGCTTTTTCTTCCCTCGTTTTACAGCCAAAATATTTCTGACTTGGAGATATTCCAAAATTATCAAATTGTCTACTATGAGTAAAGGAAGTACAAGGATGTGTGGTGAATTTAATTCTTACCAGCTTTACAACAGTTCAGAGAATAAATCACAGTACAGTTTACTTTCATTCTGTTTGGATGAGTCTTGGAAGCCACATCAAACAGCATTAAACCGAAGAAAAAGGAACAAAAAACCCAACAACAGCAAAAAAAACCCACCACACTTCAGGTTAAGAACTGTCTTCTGGGATATTCTAAGCAGATACCATACACTGAAGGTAAGTAGACATGTCAAAATTCAATTTAAGAAAAAGTCTAATAGAGACAAGAAGTATATTTCTTTGACATTTACATTTTTCCTAAAATAACTGTCTTCTTAGTATTCCATTTTACATAGGTATGGTATCTACCATAATATCTTCAACTACACAGGACTCTAAAATTCATTAAAGAAAATACTAGACAAAGACAAAAAAATTCCACGTATGAACCAGGCAGATGCTGAGCATCCAAAAAATGGTATTATGGGAATTTGCAGAGCTACATCAACAGTAAAGAGAAAGCATAAACTTACCACTAACAGTTTCTGACTTGATCTGAGGAAGGCCTTTTGACCTGCGTTCTCTCTCCCTCTCTCGTTCACGTCTTTCTTGTGACCGAGACTTAGGAGAGTGTCGGCGTCTATCCCTGGACCGAGATCGAGATCGACGATGACGTGACCTTCGAGATCGGGAGCCAGATCTTGATCGTCTCCTTTTAGGTGACCTAGTTTAAACAAACAACCAATTATGTTCAATCTTTCTGACCCAGACATTGACAGGTAACTATTTCAGATATCTATTTAAATAATCAGGGAAGAGTTCAGTAAATAAAAAAATAAATAAATCCAAGTTCATTCACATTCATTTAGAACTAGAATACTTTATTACAGTAGCTTATTAATGCACTACAAGTTCATTGTTTTTCAATATCTTATATTGCTTTTGTATTGAAGTTTACTATCAAAACTATATTCACCTTAACACCAAAAATAATTGCATCTGCTTAAATGAGGAAAATGTTCATTACTTTTACAAAAGAATGGCTAAAATGAGAGATTAAAAATAAATTCTGCAAGTGAAAGTGTATTTTACATCATGTTCAAGTTTTAAACCACTCAAGGTCTGGAAGACAGTAAACCTTCAAGGAAGTCATACAAAACTTGGCAAAGGAGAAGACTCGTAACTAAGTAAGATAGCTTTGCTTTACTACTGGAACCAAATTTGTATGATCAGCTCAGACATGTAATACTGCCTCTGTGATCGGCAAAGTCCCATAGTACACTGGATCACAGATTTTCTTCTTAAGAAAGATGTCTTTAGAGCACAGACAAAATTACACTACCATAGAATCACAGAATCATCTTGGTTGGAAGAGACCCTCAAGATCATCGAGTCCAACCATAACCTAACTCTAGCACTAAACCATGTCCCTAAGAACCTCATCTAAATGCCTTTTAAACACCTCCAGGGATGGTGACTCCACACTTCCCTGGGCAGCCTGTTCCAGTGCTTCACAGCCCTTTCCGTGAAGAAATTTTTTCTAATATCTAATCTAAACCTCTCCTGGTGCAACTTGAGGCCATTTCCTCTCATCCTATCAGTCACTACCTGGGAGACCAACACCCTTCATGCTACAACCTCCTTTCAAGTACTTGCAGAGAGTGATAAGTTTCCCCTCAGCCTCCTTTTCTCCAGGCTGAACAGCCCCAGTTCCTTCAGCCGCTCCTCATCAGACTTGTGCTTCAGGCCCCTCACCAGCTTCATTGCCCTTCTCTGAACTCTCTCCAGCACCTCACCTTTCTTGCAGTGAGGGTCTTCCCTAAATTTACTCAGTATAGACAGGCGTAGAAGCTATCTCTACCAATAAGAGAGAGCTGTATAGATACCCGGTTTTCCTTACAAGGTATATGGCTTTCAGGGGTTCACAAGTCTTAAGGGTCACTAATCTGTTTCTCATTACCACTGCACTGAAGTACATACAACATTTAGCTGTGTTTAAACACAATTCCTCTCAGAGAAAAGATGTTGAAAGGGTCTCTTTTTTTTTCCTCTGTTCCAGAAGGGGAATTCAAATAAAGCCCTTGACAGTTTTAACTGTACCAAGAAATTTCACTAGTGTTGTCCACACAGAGATTAATACACAGACAGTAACTTATTGTAATTAATCCTTAGATTAAATTGAAATGAACTCTTTTACTAAATGTGTCCTTTGTCATAGAATCCAACTTGTACAGCACAACTGGGCACTTAAAAGAAACTACCTCAAAGGAAGCACACTGAGCAGGGCACCCAGGAAGTCAACTCAAAATGGAGGTAACAGGACTATGTCCTAAGGCATTGAAAATGAGCTCCACCAACAGTTCAAGCTGCCTCACCTCTCAGCTATTTACTGTCATGTCAGTTTGAAATTACCACTCCCACAGTGGATTTGGCAGCACAGCAACACATTCTCTGAGCTCCAGATAATCAGTATAACTCTCCTCAGTACTTGTACAGAATTAGTAAAGCATTTTCAAGTCTCTGGACGTGACACACTTAGTTCCTCATGTTAAAATCCAATGCTTCATACAATATACACCCTCACTAAAAGAACTTTCACTAATTTACCTGGATGCAGATCTAGATCTTGACTTTCTGCTGTCAGAAACATGCCGTTTTCCCTCTTGAATAGGTGGCTGCTCCACTTCCATATCCTAAAATATTAAGTTGACTGGTGTTACGGGCAAGTAGCACAAGCATTTTATTTCATTTTATGCCTAGACTAAATTACACAACAGCATGAAAATTACACTGGATATTCACATACATGAAATTAAAATAAATAATAATAAATAAATAATAATAAATAATAAAACTCTCTTCAAAAGCTTCATCACCACTTTGTGGTCACTAATAAGGAGACAGTCCAGTAATAAATGAACATAATACAACTACTGCAAAAATATAATAAAAGTAATTTACACAGAATTCTCGTTTTTCAATTTGCAAATTATTGCTTTCCCACATTCTAGCCAACTTCAACACCGCATACATCTCCACAGAATATGATGATATTCCTTAAAGTCAGTAAGCGGATCTTGTTCTGTCACCAAAATCACAGAAAATTAAGGCCTACTAAAAAACTTTTCTCCAAGATGTTATACGAAAGTAGTTTAAGCTATATATATAAGCTAATTACAATACTATAAATTTGAAGAATGAAGCACTAAGTCATCAAAACAACGAATAACACAAGACAACCTGCTTTAAAACACCCCAGTAAGTTCCACAGTTCTTCCTTCCTACCCCAAATCCTCTACAGCTTCCCAATCTAGAACATACCGTGTCGTGCCTAAACTTTAGTTTTCACAATGCAACCCTGACACGGAACATCCACACAAACAATCTCTCAGAATGTACCGATTTAACAGAATTCAAGACTAAAAAAACTGATTACCAACATCTTCCAAAACCTTAGGAACAAGAAATAAGTGTTTACCTACACTTGGATTTTTTATAAACTTTTACAGACTTCAGAGTTTATTTCCACTATATTAGCAATCTACCAGGCCCTTAAAAACTACAGTTTCCAGATGGCTTATCTCCAGAGCGAGATTGGGCTGTTAGAACTCCATGGAACAAAATATTCCTGAAGCATGATGGGGACAGGAAAAGGAGGATGAGGAAAAGTGAGAGGTGGAAGGACAAAATGCAATCCAAAGTCTATCACAAAAGAAGAGTTAACACATATGTATGCTGGGTTTGCCACGCTTCTGAAATATCAGAATTGTCATATAGCACTGCAGCTATCCAGCTTTTTCTTGGATGAGTTACCCTCACAGTCATCCCTGTACATGGTTATCATGAAGTTTCCTCTCCTGAACAAATTACACAGGTTTGAGAAAGACATGTATTAGAGCATTTAAGTTAGTTGTTTACTGTGAGGAGTCCTCACCTGCTGATGTGGTTTCTGCATGTGTGATTCACTCTGTACTGGAAAAGGAGACTGAAAAGTTTGCTGCACAGGTGCTGTCGGTGGAATCACAGGCTGAGCCATGGGTGGAAACTGTGGGGTAGGCAGGAGGCCAAAACCTGGCATTTGCCCGTTAGGAGGAAGCGGAACCTTGGGAGAAGAAAAAACACAAAACCTTTCAGTTACAAAAAAAAATGCATTAGTGTTTCCAGTAAAATTGTATCCCTGCTCCAAAGTCACAATACAAGAGCAGAAGCCCAAGACAGATGAAGAAGCTCAAGTGTTTAGGCATATAAAATAAAAATCTTGTTCTTCAAAACTTGACCAGAACAGAGAACAGAAATGTTTCCTGAGAGAGCCAGAGGGCTAAGCTATATTCAGTCTTCATTAACAGGAACACCACTTCCTTATTTCTGCACCAAAGAAAGCAAAAGATAGAAAACATAACACAACAGAGGGGCAAGGGAAAACCCTGAAGTTACCTGGTGACGCATTGGATCCTGCTGCATTCCCATCATCCGCTGCTGAAAAGGATCCATATTTGGGATTTGAGGAAATACTGTCTGTTGTACACCTTCTGCTGGAAACCCACTAAAACCAGGAATATTTTAGTGAGACAAGTCAGTAGATACACAGATTTTTCTGGCCTTTATTTTATATATTTCCATGTACATTTAAACATTCTTGCTTCAAATTTAGACAGAAAAATCTTTATTATGATTCCATTTCCTCTCTAAAAAGTGAAAACAGAAAAAGGAGAAAGAGTGGCTTCCTTATCTTTTCTCCACTGTAAGAGCACTCCTTCAACATTTAAAAAAACATTACATAAAGGTTTAAGCCTCTCTTCCCTCTGTACTTATATGATCTTGCTAAAGATATCAGTCTATGGAAATTTTTTATGAAGGTTGTGTGCCTTAGGCTAACTTTCTTCCTCTCCACTTCCTCTTTTGGGAACAAAATAAGCAAGCTTTTTCCTCAATGAAAATAAATTGGTCATACTTTTGCTAGGAAAAAAACCTCTAGTTTGGGAGGAATTTAGGGCAGAGGAGAAAGGATTACAGTAATGTCATTCACTTCTTGATTCAACACACAGAATGGACAGTGCTCAGGGAAATAATGAGGTCTGTGCATTTAACAGGGCCTGTTTACAGGATGCAGTTTGTGTAAGAAACTGAACAGGATTTCAGGAAGATAAAGGAATTTCATGGTGATGTGAAACAGAACTTTGCAGTATTTTAAGACACAGGTGCCACACAATTCTTAGATGATTCTGGGCAGATCAGTTTTCCATATAGACTATTAACGATTTTGTTTGCCCAAAATTAGACTACTGGAATCCAGTCTTCAGAGGCATCTTACATAATATAAAAGAATAAGGACAGAGGCTTTGAAGTGCTACAAACAGAACATTAACATGCTGAAAAGCCTAGTCCAATGATCTCTAGTTGTGCATACACAAGAAGCACATATGTTCAACCTACCTCATCTTTCTGTACACCATGAGTTCCATCTGTATTACAGGGAAAACACTACCGATTTACTTAAAAGGCATTTTAATTAAGTAATACTTGTGGAACATTAAAGTGCTCAAGGTGATAAACACAGTAAGAGAGCTAATGACAAAGTTAGTGATCCTGTTTTTGAGAGTGGGGTTTGGATGGCATATACAGAGAGTAAGACATGGGGCCACATACTGAAGCAGGGAAAAAAGAAATATTGACTAACCCAGGTAATGAGCACCATCCAGCCTGTGCACTGAATGAGAGAGGGGTCCTGTGGAAAAAACTAGTATGTGATCATGTAATTTAAGACTTTATCATAATGCATATCAAAAGGGAAAGAGGAGTCTGAGTTAGTCTGCATGGATATTTCATGCTTGAGAATTTAAAGCTGCAAAGCCAATTTAAATGTTTTAAACAGCTAAAACTATCACAATGTTTGGAAAAGCATCTTGTCCTCAGCCAGCAAAGCAATCCAGCTGATTACTAACAATGCCCTGATGCTTGTGCAACAAAAACATGGAACTCATCTTGAAAACAAAACTGAGCTTTTCTCTACAGAGCACATCCTCAATCAACGTAACATGCCAAACCTACACCAGATTGCCAAAACCAAACCAATCCACCACACCAGAAGTTGTTAAAGTTGTTAATAGTGTTTTAACTTCGGACTATAACAGTTAAGCACTGAAGTAACTTGGAATTTTAATCTAATCTAAGTATTTTTTAGAACAAAAATTTGTGAATTTTATTATGACACAAAACTTACAAAGCTGGCTGAGAAACTGAAGGAGAAGGAGCTGAATCTTCTTTCTTTGAATCTTCCACTGCTTCTGGTTCATCATCATAGTCAAACCGATCCAGCAATTTCTGAAAGAAATTACACCATTTTTTCTGTATCTTACATAACTGGCAGCCAAAACATTCTTATTATCGAAGTCTTACTATATACCTAAGAGTTCTGGAATTAAAGACAAGGTTAGAATCAGAAAAGAAAAATCTATATTCTAATGCAGAATCAGAAATTACCCAAAAGTAGTTTTATTCAGCTTCATAAGCTGCAAAGGCTATAAAAACAGGAAGCCAACCTCCAGAGGGAAAGAGAAGTAACAAAATTTGTATCGTTTTACTCCTAGTAAGTGGAGGACATTGAGGCATCCATCCATCAGTCTTCTGCTGAATTGAAGAAGTTAAAGACAAAGAGCAAATGAATACTTACTTTGTCAAATGATGTTTTTTGCTCAGGTGGTGGGAAAGCAGCTTTCTGTTCTGGTGGTTGTGCTGCTGTAGTTTTCAACTGAGCAGTAATAGCTTGAACCTGAGCCATCACAGTGTTATCTATGACTGGTGACTGGGGCTTTTGAGGCTGTTGAAAAGTCTGAAGAATTTGCTGAAGCTACAAAAACATATATAGCATTAAGTATTCACTCTTCTATCAACACATAGTATTGCAAGAGTTGTAGGATAAAAATTTTACGTCAAGCCAGAATATGGTAGAGGATGAACATGTCCAACAACCTGACTGAACTATGAAGAACTTTCAGCAAGACCAAATGTCATTTTTAAATACTTCAGCGGCTAAATTCAGCAGATCCCAAGATTTCGGTATTCAGGTCTTTCAACACTGTGAATGTTTAAGTGGATCAAACAATAAAACTCAACATTTTGTTCAATATATTCTGCCTGTTCTTGAAACTTAGCACCTGCATCAATTCAGAACTAATTATTTAGGAATATTTAACGGAATTTTCCTCAAATACCATAACTACAGCATAGAAGGGTCACCAATCATTCAAATACTGACTTTAACTCTGACAAATTTTCCACTAAACACTTTACAGAGGCTTTTTGTTTTGCTTCAAATAAAGGCTGTGGCTTCCATCACTTTTCCCCCTTCATTTAAAATAAAAATTGAAGTTAGAAGGGAACCAAATATAAACAGCTTACCTGCTGTCCTTGTGTTGTTTGAAACAACTGAGCTACAGCTGCAAAGGCATCAGAACTGGGCAACTGTGGCACAGTAGGTACTGAGTTAGCAGTAACTTGAGGGGGCTCTGAAGGAACCTTCGCTGGAGGGGGCGGTGAACCTGAGAGTTTCATAGGAATTGAGAAAGTGCTATATTACTCCAAAACGTTCATGTTCCTCTTCAGTCCATACATCTACCTCCTCAAAACAACTATCTACAATACTCTATTTAAGCCAAAAAATCCTACCTAAACTACCCCGATTGCATATTCTATTCATTTTGCCTTTAACTGCTCCATTCACTGCTCACATCTGCGAATTATACTCAAGAGGGGAAAAAAAAAGAAAAATGGCCTATCTGAAAGCTAGTCCAGCATGCTATTTTAGATCACAACTCAATATTTACAACTGTGCAATTTATAAAAGCTAAGAGAAAAACTATTACTCAAACAGCATAAAGCAATGTGTATCAATACACTTAAAATGCTAGTTCTGGTTACAAAGTTCTGACTCATTCTTTTGGATGAATATTTCAAATCAGTCATCTACTGTAGGAGTAGTTACATTTATACAGTGCTAAAATTACATTTGGTCCTCTGAAGGCAACCGCAAAGCTGATGTGGCTCCCAGTGAAAATGAGTTTGACACCTCTGATCTACCAGTTCATTTTAAGAGCAATTGAGTTTCTCTTAATATTTTCTGTTTTCTAGCAGTAACTGAGCTTTTGCTGAAATGGCTGGTAATAATTAAAGGTTTTAAAAAATTATTTCACAAGCAACCTTTTCTTTGACAAGGTCTATTCACATGCCATTTTTGCATAGGCACAAGCCAAACCTGTATTTGATAATTAAATCCTACCATAAAAATAATCTTACTAATTTGTCGGCGAAAAGACTCCCATCTCCACTGAGCTTTAATGAAACTGAGATCACATTTTAAGACATGCTATTGGCTTTGTTTACACATGCAGCCTTCCTATTCTCTTTGCTTTAGATGACAACGCCTTTTTTTAATAAACATTTTGCCAGTACAAAGTAAACTAGCAGTAATACCATCTACTCCTACATGCTGTGAGGAAGCAACTATTCACCAGCAAATATATTTTAATGGACTACTATAAAACTGTACAAGGAGAGACAGTCAAAAAAACCCCCACAGATCTAAGTATTTTGCTTCACAACACCAACTTGTTTAAAGCCATTCATCTGTTTGCAGTTTAAATAACTGCTGTGTTGACATACAGCAAGCAGAGACAAGCACGTGGAATAATATTCTCCCAGAAGTCAGATGTTACAAAAAAACACTGCAAAAAGATACGTGATTGTTTTTAAATATAAATTAACTCCCAAATTATTTCCTGTATATATTCAGAAGGATATTTGCTTGCTCAGGGGAGAAAAGTTGCATCTCTCTCTCTCCCTCTCTTGTTTCGGGTAAACAGAATTTGTAGCATTATGAGCTAAACAGATTTTATTTCACATAACGCATTAATGTATTTATTATTATTCATTAGCATATTTATTTCAGGGCCAAATTATCCCCTTTGGTGCATCTGAATAATGTCACTGAAATCAGTAATTCTGTACATGAAAATCTATGCATAACGCATCCAATCTGTTAGCTATTAGTGATGAGACAAAGATGGGAAAACTGTGCCACTCATCCGTCATATCAGAATGAATCTGTATAGCCAGCAGTCTGCACCCAAGATGCTAAGACATGCCATCCCCTACTATGTTTACAAAACATGTCAACAGGATATACCTTCCAAAACACTGCTGGAGACAATTTCACTTATTCTATTGCACATCATTATTTTGTTGTCTGTAATCACACCTCACTCCATCACATTTTTTTGCCAGTCCTACTCCAACATACACAAGTACAATAAATAACGAGGTTATCCAAGTTAAGTCTGAAATATATAGTGCAAATTCAAAAAGAAGGCCCTCCAGAGAAAGAGAGAATTGTGGTATGCATATTCTCATCCACAATTCAGTAACCACACTACCAGCTTTTTATGCGGCTTAAAATAGGGCAGTGAAAATACTATGGGCAAGTTGTCATTATTTTATTCTTTAGGTCACTGGTTTTCAACCAGTACTGCCAGGCACAAATCTACTGTTCAAGAATTTGGATTTGAAACACCAGTTAAAACATTTTGGGGTTGCATACTGAAAGAGACTGACAGCTGTTGCTTTTGGATACTAAGTTAAACTCAAAGAAAGATGAAGTTCTTCAGATGTAAGACCACGCTTCACTTATCCAGATTCCAACATTAAAAAAATGTCATCAGAATTCTAAAATTGAGAAACAATCGAAAAATATTTTAGACCAAAAGAAAAAAGAGGGGACATTGAAGTAATCTCTAAGTAAAGTGTGCACGTGTGTACATACACATACACATGATATAAACTTCAGACATTTTCCAAATAAGCATTCACATTCTGATCACTTCTGAAGTACAGTATCAGCATTTATTTAGATTGAGCTTAGCTGCTCCAGATAATTGTGAAAAGGAAGTTGAATTTATTAACATGCAACTCTTGAAACTAATAGTAGGAGCTTTCATGTGAAAGCTAGCAAACTATTATCATTCAGCCTTTTAAAAGAAGTTGCAATGTCATTCATACCTTCATTATTAGCAGCATTTTCTGTCACTGGTGCAGCGGCACTAGTTCCTGCTGCCATATCCAGAAGCGGTTGAATTATTTCAATTTTAAATACTCCATTTTTCTGCCAAAGGTTCAGTACACGGACTATTTTGCTCTGTTGAAACAAAAGCGAGTATCAATGCTAAATACATCTTTCTTAATTCAAAAATTGCAAATTTGTCTTCCATATGTTGAGAAGAAAGGTTTGAACAGTACAGGAGTTCAACATAATCGGGCATACCTATTTAACAACCCCTATTTGGTCATGTAAGTCAGCAAGATCTTTTACACGGCAAAGATAAAAACTGCCAACTTATTTTACTATCTGCTTTAATAAAAAATAACTTGTGCAATTTTTCTAAAACTCTTGTGGCCAGTCAGAAAATCCAGGTTTGATATACAGTGAAGAAAGTCACATCAGCCCCATCATTTCTTCACAGATGGTGATAAAGGGGTGAAACAAAAACCAAATGCAACAAGAAAGACAGAAAATGAAGATAAGTGGGAAAACCCTAATGAAGAGAGGGGCAGTTAGACCATAAAACACCAGAACAAAGCTTTAAAGTTAGAAGATTATTTGCTTGAATTTTTTTCTATTAACCCAACCAATTCTGTGTTGACACCAGAAAATCGAACTCCATCATTAATCAAAAGATCAGGAAATAAAGTGGAAAACATTCTAACTGATCACTGCAAAAAGATTAAATTAGAACCTCTGATTGTCAGCTGTTATTTTAAGCTTGTTTCTTTTTTTAACATTAAGAACAAGGAAGCTTTTAGGAACAAGCTGGAAATTAGTCTTTCCTTCTTTAGCCCAGTATTTAATAATAATATCTAACTAGATGCACTGCTTCAGTTCAAACATGTAAGCAGGTGAAAGTCAGATTACATATTATCTTGCCATACCTGTCCTTTTTGTGTAGTCATCTGACTTGGACACATATACATTTTAAGTAGTTTTTATTTCTACTGTAAGTGCTAAGAATGAGTCGATTCTATTCCTTCTTGTTTCAACAATAAAATGCCTTACTGTGACTCAGTTATATAGACCCATGCAAATTCACCTATACTTTCATAAGCAATTAAAGACTTTCACAAAATGTTTTCTACAATCAATTAGCGAGAAACCTTAAAATGGCTATTTTAAAATAAGATTTTGTTTGAAAAACAGTTAACTCTAAACCAGCACATTTTTTGGCTTTGAGTATTCTATCTCTCTGAAGACTTAAAAATTATATGAAGGCCAAAAAATGAATAATTTTAATACTCTTGTTCTCAATCACATACTAATCTTACAGAAAGGCTGTTGAAAAAAAAAAAAGTAACACAATTCTCTTTTGATATCAACCATAGCTGTTGTCTATTTGCAGATCAGTTTTTTTGTTTAGGTACTGGAAATTCATTACAGCAAGCACATTTAAACAGTATCATTCCCCTAGTGGAAAGCATTTTAATTATTTTAGCAGTGAGGTATCAGGTAGTTCCATAAAGGAGAGGAATAGTATAATTGATTTAGATGAACAAAATGGTAATCACAGAGACAGAAAGAAGAAGGAAACTGCTCTGTTTCACCTGGGTATGAACCCAGAAGCTCCAGAATATCAGATTCAAGGCCTAAGGTCTAAATGTTCCACACATTAGAAAACTAACAGAGCATCAAAGCCTTTCAAAAGCTTAGAAAGAGAGGGAAAAAGTCAGTTAGAAGAAGAGTATTTTGCTCTTACAGTACCATTAAGAAAACAAACGAGTAGGCAATTTTCTGGAAACCAACTGGCAACATCTAAAACACACTCATCTTGGGAGTCTTTTGAAATTGTTCTGACAGAGGGCACAGAAGCCCTCTTCTGTTGGTAGCAACCTGGATCATCATGGATTCAGGATACTTTCTGAGACTGTTCTGTCAGCAAGTACAGCAAAACTAAGACAAACAAGGCCTTAAACCAGTCCTGACAATGGAGAGCAGCAACAAAAGTCTCAAGTTCGTGATTTGTAAAGACTGAAGAAATTAGCATGATCATTTTCTTAGAATATATTTGGGAGTAGAACCTTCATTGCCTAAAACACCAAAGATTTTCCTATAACACTTTCTTTTTGTAGGTGACACCACCTTCCACAGAAAGTACTCCTGAAGGAGTCTGAAGAAGAAAAGTTTTGGCATAGTCACACACACTGCTGAAGTGTCTGCATAAGCAAAACCGGTGAAGTTACGCAAAATAAATACTTCAACCAGAACTTGTATTTAACTACCACTTTTGATAATCTTTCTCAGCATGTTTTACCATTTCACATAATAACATTCACTAGCAGGGACACAATCACCAAATTAGCTTTCACGTAAGTGGAAACACCAAGGTAGCACTGTTATCAATTCACAACAACACTTCAGAAATTATAGTTGTACCTTGTCTTCAGATGGACAGAGATACAAATACTGGAATGTGGCAGTAATATTCTTAGAAAATCTTGGCCCAAAAACATCTTTGTCTGTTCCAAACTGGTGACGAGACTGACGAACTATAGAGTCAATAACGTACAATCCAGGGACCTTATATTCCGGTTTGCACTGAAAACATAAAAATAATTTTCTATTATGCAGTGATACTGACAGGGTAACATGCGTTCACCTTAGATCCTTACAGGAAATCTATACTTAGTATATTTGGGTAGGAAAAAAAAAAAAAGTTGATTTGTTTTAATTTGTTTTATGTAGAATTCTCTTAGTGCTTTATTTTCACTTTGTTTATAGAAACAGATAAGAAAGGAGAAAAATATGCCTTCACATTTGTGACAGAATAAATATACCTGGATACCTTGAAGCAGCCTTCATCTTCTCAATCACTGCTTTTAAAGTACCTTGAGCTTGACAACATGTGACAACAGGTCTACTACATTACAGTACAGACTGCCACAACTCTGCTATCAAGCTCCCTCACACTCAATGCACTGAAACTACCTCCACCAACTCTGTTCTCCAGAATTTAATACAAAGTCCTTCTCTTTGGAGGTCTCTGAAGGACTTTGAAAAGGAGCATTTTTCTTGTTCACTCAGAGGAACTTACTTTAGGCAGCATGACAGTTCTGCTTTAGTAATACGTTCTAGCCTGTTGTTCTATGCGCCCAGGCAAGCATGAAAACTGTGTTTTCTGAAAATATGTATTATCTTAGCCAGTGAACATCAATTTGAAGTTCAGTACCTCCAGTTTCCTCCCCAGCTGCTGGGTAGAGGAGAAAGGAGGAATTACACTTTTTTTCCCCCCTCCCCTTATTAATGTACCAAAGAAAACTAAAATGAGGAGATGATTTAGACAAAGATGTGTAAAATCCCAACAAAACAGAATTCCTCCCACAATCTCTAAATAACAGAAGACATCTTTGTTATTTACTAGCATTACTGATAATATGCAGTAACAGATGTAGACAGTATCTTTATCAGTAGATTATTTTTTACCATTTACCTTTTTGATAAACTTCTCTACAATCTGGACAACATGTTTGTAGAGCTGTAAAAGAAACACATAAATTATTTTATCATCTACTCAACAGTGGTACATCATTTCAGAAGTACTTTAACTCTTTGTGCTTAATACCATTTTGGGAAGACTACAAAATACTGTAGTCACATTCTAAAAGTATGTTATCAAGCTGAGTTAATCAAGTCAAGAGAAAAAAAAAACAAACCATACAGATTTCATGGAGGGAACAGACAGAAACAAACCATCCTTCCTGTCAGAAGTGTGTCTATGTACACAAAAGATATCCTGCTTCTAGACTACTAGTGAGAGCTTTCTGGATTTCCCTTCTAGGCAAATCCACTATGTTTTAATATGTCAAAGTGCAACATTTAAGATTTTATTATACAGAAATCACAACACCCTAGTGGGTGTAGCATTAAAAAGCAATGATTTAAAAAAAAAATAAAAAAAAAATCAAGCTGGCATTATGCAGCTAGTCTAAAACCAAGAGATAATATTCACCACCCACTCATTTCTAGATAACATTCTATATGCCAACTAGAATAAACATTTATGAAGCCAAGACTGGGAAATCCAGAGATGCATTTGCTTAAAAGTAAAATGATAAAAAAATCACTACTGTTACAGTTTCATGTTTGTCTCATTGTACTTTACCTTAATAGCTTTAATGGCAGCTTTTGTGATAAGAATCATTTTTGCTCGTGAAATAGGAGGTTTCATCTCCATCAATGAAAAGAGCTAAACAGAGAAAACAAACATTAAAAATGTAATCTGAAGTTTAAGCAGTTAGCCAAAAAGACAACATTTCAGACAACTAGTTGATTACTGATGTTGCACAATATGTATCACCACAATCGTGGCTGGCCCCTGAAACAAATCCTGAGAATAACAGACAGATCTTTCAGGCAATGTTTAAAGTTATTTTCCTTGTGAACTAACCTATATTCACCCATTTACCAGATTTTGATAGGATTGCTGTCAAAGTTCTATTTGTGTTTGAAAACTACTATCTGTTAATTTATGGTACAGACAATGCTAACTTATGGTATGGGAACTTGTTATTTTACAATAACAATATAAACCAGAAATAACCACAGCTTCATTCAAATTAGCCTGAGTATGAGCTTAACGAATAGAAAAATTAGGATGGCCCTACAGATAGCTGGACTGATATAATCCTATAATCTTAAAATTATGTCCAAAAAAGTATGACAACTTGCATTCATCAAGGCGATCAAATCAATACTAACTTTTCAAATTAACCTGCTATACACAGGCATTGCAAACATCTTTAATGGAGATGTTTACCACTTTGTTTGCTATGACCATAACATGTTATTATTAAAATTAACTGCACCAAATGTTTTGTAGAATCCTCTGCATTATTCTTCATACTAATATCACCCAGTGGAAAAGTTAATTTTTCGAGTACCAAGTTTTCTGAAGTTACTAGTCTTCACAGACTACAGTTCGAGGCATTCTGTGAACTTACAGAATAATTCTGATCTTGTTTCTATAAACATAGCCCAGGCACACTATTTCAAATAGTTTTAATCATATCAGAAGCTAAGAAGAGTGCTGGTTTTCGACACCATCAAGCACAAAAAGGGATTCTGCAGTGGTTGATTTAGACACTATTTTAAAGAAAAAAAAAAGGTCTGAATTCACAGAAAACATATTCTATATTCAAAATATGTAGGATACAGGTAGAATGTTCAGTGCTTCAAATCTGAAAGTGTGACTCTAAGCAAAAAAAAAAAAATTCCCAAACTTAATTTTCACAAATAGTATCACCATGACTTACATCTCACATGTAAGGAAAATTTATTACAAAGCTCTTTCAAAGTCTTGAACCTAGACATCGCTCTGTCTTCCTGTATTGACCATAACTCTGAAAACAAGTTATTAGCTTCACATTTTAGAAACTGAGATAAACTAAAGCTTGTACACAGAACTGTCAGAGCTGATGAAACATCTGTGAAGGTCTGAACGCAGAAAGCCAAGGAAAGAGTGGCACATTTTCCTTAGGACCCCAGCACGACCTGGACAGCATGACTTCGCTTCCTGTAGAGCATTTTAAGAGCACAGGGAAATAAGGGATTTGGAGAGGTTTGGTTTTAAATAACATTCCTACAGCCTGGCACTCATAAGCATGCATGCACACATACCAGAATCCGATGCACATTCCACCACTTTCCAGACCACCCTGCCTACTCGAGAATTACAATGAATATTCCGTAAAATGTTGTTGTAATTTCAAATCGTAAAATAACCAGTTGCAAAAACTACACTATATGCTACACTGTGTTTTTATGGCATACTGTGCACACTTCTTCTGATCTACCAGTCATTAGACCTGGATACATAATCAACACTGGCTTGTTAGGACCATTCTCTCTTCTCCAATCCTTCTTCCCATCTTTCAAGCAGAAAGAAGCGAAGACATCCCAGTAGTACTTCTTAATCCCTCCTTCTACATCACAGCTCATGGTAAGGTGCTCTGCTTCATTAAATATTATTTTCTATTCTTCCTTGACCTCTTATTTAAGCTGTGGCTTACTAAAGGTAGAATCATTATATCATCATGATTTGTATAGTGCAAAAAACCATGGAGATCTTCAACATTTCCTACATACACACATGATAATTTTTATCTTGAAATATTCACCCCAAATCATGGAAAAAAATGACTTTGCATTACATTGATTTTGCCATTCACAATAAAGAAAAAACAAAAGTCAAAACCATAATCAATTATTTGCCACAAAGCAAAATCAAGAGAATAATAGTATTTTCACTTGACAGTGTAACAGAAAGCAAGGTATCCTCTAAAAATGTATCTCTTTCTATTCATTTAAAGTTCCAAGATACTTCTAAAATGACCAACTTACACAAGTTTATCCATCATCTCAGTTAAGGTAAAAAACAATGCAGAAGATAAAAAAACTTGGCCAAATATTTAAAGGCAAGTAAAGTGATACCAAGACTTCCAGCAACACAAAATGAAAGCCTTACACCAGACATGTCCAAATAATTTTCACCAGGGGCCACATCAGCCTTGTGGTTGCCTTCAAAGGGCTGAATGTAATTTTAGGACTGTATGAGTGTAGTAGTTACCCCTGCCTTACACCAATAAAATACAAAAAATACTCAAGAAGGTACTTACTTACTTAACTTGATTCCTGTTCCAGGAGATATGAAGGAAGAAAAATTGTCCTTCAAAACAGTGGTAGCCAGATACCTTTTCCAACACCAACATCTAGTCAAGACCTTGACTTTTCATTACTTATCTCCACAAAAGGCATGTTCTAGAGCTAGAACGTTTGAATTTTAAAGATATTCAAGCTGTAAGACATAATTCAGCTAACATCCCTACTTGCTGAGAATTCACAGTATGGAGAAATAAAAACTGTCAGATAAAAGACAAAAGGAAAGAGTTATCTGTGAGTTGACTTGTTTCTTTTAAATAAGGTTTAATTTCAATTTCTAGCTATATTGCTTTAGAATAAGTGCAAAGACTCTTGATGAAGAAAGTCACTGCTATTATTAAAACTCAGGAAAATCTGTTTTAAGAGGTAACGAAAGACTTAAAAAAAAAAAAAAGTAAAGTAAAAAACCAACACCCACAAACAAACCACCAGAAGGCTCAAAAAATTAGGTGGAGGGAGAAAAAAGGAGCCAACTTTAAGGCAGCACTCCTTTCCTTCATATACCAAGAAGCAACTGGTCCTCCAGAAAAAAAGAGCCAGTCCCTATAACAAGAGCAAAGAAGCCAGTGTGAAAGCAGTACTTCAGCATTCACATTTCAGGAACACCACCACAGAGAACCATGAAACTAGGAAAGCTCATAGCAGGACAGGAGATGACAATAAGCAAGTGGCAGTAAAAAAATGTGTCTTAAAAGGTATCCCAAGAATGACATTGCAACCAGAGGGAAAACAAACAAACAGCAGAAAGAAACTGCCAGAAGGCAGGAAAATCGGAAATCAGCTTGATGCACTGAAGTAGCCAGGGAAGATGCAATAAAGAATATGGTAGCTTGGAGAAGTCGTTAATTAAAGAACAGGAGAGACTGAAACTTAGGCTAATAAGCAGGAATAAACAAGAGCTTTGGAAGAACAGGACTGAGGAGATCACTGTAAATTGTTCCTTTGCTATTACAGACAGCACTCCGAGCAACAAAAACACAATAAAAGCAGTGAGGTCAGTACACACAGATATTTCCAGTTCAGAGTGAACGACAGCTGAAACATGCATCAAACTGAGATGCAAATATTTTCCTATATAGATATGTATGCACACATACACGTATACACAGATATATGTATATGCATGTGTGTGTGCATATATATATATGTATTCTGACCCCTCTTCACACACAACCCCATCACTCTCAGAATAACACATCAAAACTTTGTTGCCTTTTAAATTTTCATAAGATTTTAGAATACCAAATGACTATTTTAAAGCTGATTTTTATATAATTTTCAGTATCACAGTTACATGTGTCAAAACCATGTTTTAAAGATGGGTAAATCTAAAATTTAACAAGCTTACTAGTTCCTCATGGATTTTTACTGTTAGAAGCGGAAACTTCAGTAAGGCGCATGTACTTTACATTTGCATATGTTCAATTAGACTTGGATCTTCTCTCACACACATTTCCCAAACCGATATATGAAAAAAAAGTCCTATTTTCAGAGGATTGTCCTTCCTATAATAAACCTAATTCCTCAATGGGTACCACGATGAGCTCACAAGACAGCCTAGACACAAAAACTTACACTTTATTTAAAAAATAAAATAAATTAGATGGATGTAACAAAAGAAATTATAATTTGCAGCTTGAGAGTGTTTCCAATGTGCTGCCTCACAATAGGAGCCTGTCCCTGGAATGCTCTGCCCTGCAGGGCTTGACCTGCTAGAAATGACTTGCTGCTTTTACCAACCATAACTGGATGTTTGGAGAAAACAGGTCCTAGCTGTTCCCTACCTTCCTTCCCCATATAGTGACAACAGTGGCTGAAGAAAAAAGCATGAGTTTAGCTGTGCCTCTATTTCTACTGCCCACAGCAATTTCATTTGGCAATGAAAACCGCCCATGGTATCCCATTCACTAGGAGAGACAGCAGGAGAAAATAAATGAAAGTTTATTTTTATGTAATAACTAATTAATCAAAGGACTATTCAAGACTTGTGTCTTTATTCAGTTTTGATAATTTCAACAGTTTAAGAAGAAATGTTTCCTGCTGTCTGCATGGATTCTTTCATACACAAGGAAAAACTAATGTAGGAAAATTAGCAGAAAAGCTTGGTCAGAAAATGTTATCAAAATCATTCAGTCAAAGGTCATAAGAAATCTTTTCCTATTTCAGTTATAACAGTTTCACCTGTTGAAAGTAGTACAAAAAAACACACATCTTGTTTTGCACAAGCTCTAGCTTAGGATACAATTTCAATTTAAGATTTTCCAAACATTTCTGGAACCTCCCTCCCTATATTTGAACGTCTGTGCACTGTAGCTACACCTGTTTTTAAAAGCAATAATTTATTTGTTGCTCCATATCAACTCATGTACTACGAAAGAAGTGGAGGTATTAAAAAGCCTACTAAACTCAAGCCACAATACAAAATATTGATCCAAGAGTACTTCTGTGTACTTTTCACAACAGTACAGCAGCACAGAATAAAACAGGTATAAAACCAAGAACCTCAAAGTCAGAAAAATCATCTGCTCATTTGCAGGCTAATAAATGCAATTAAACAACGCTGATGAACCACTCATTAAACCACAGCAGATAGAAAAAGGGAGACTAACCATACCGCCTGCTATTTAAAAAGCAAGCTAGTAATCATCCCCAAATTATAACGCAATGTATAGTACAGAAGTACTATAGAAAAAACGTGGCAGGAGTGAACTTAAAAGGCCTTTCAACTCAAACTGTAGAACTTGCTCCAGTTCATAAGCCCTGAGTGAGGTGTACTAAGAGGGGTTGGGTACTGGGAAAAGGAATAAGCATGATAGCCTTAGTTTTCAGTTTTTCAAGCAGCGAATTCTTAATTTCTGCTGTTCTACAAGTAATGCCCTTTGAGGGTCTATTTTACACAGAAACCTGAGAATTATGTGTTTTTGAAGTAAAGGGGAGAATCACTATTTTCAAATTTACCCACAGCCTTACCTTAGAATCCTAAAACGATCGCATGTCTGGGCACAATATGTCTTCGAAACAAGACCAAGTTGAAATATAGGAATATTATTAGCTTCACCTTTTTACTGATTTCATTACAAGAAAAGCAGAACCAGTGATATGTGAATTCCAGAAGAGAAGGAGCAGGGACGCCAAGGGAAAAACATAAGACACATGGTCAGAGAAAAAAGGCAGCTCATACACTTTCCAAACCTGAAATTACTAGGAAAGAAGTGAGACAGTGTCACCCAGTGACACTTATCCCATTGGCACAGAAGAAAAAAGCTCAGGTTTATATCCTTCAGGGTGTTTTGAGCTTGATGTATGATCTCAAGTCTATTATTTGTAACTGCTAAAGTTTCTTTGACACAAAAAGCTCTCTTTATTTGCAAATGAAGAGGTACAGCTCCACTTTACATACTTACTAAATAAAACGCACAGAAAAGAAGCAGCACAGATAGAAGCATGATCTACTGACAGAAACACAGTGTTAAGTGATTAGTCAATATAAAGCACTCAGGTCATTGTTACAATACTCTTGTTAGATCTTCCCTTCTCCAAGTTTCACAGAGCAGTCCAACATGCCCTCAACGATTTAATCAACTCTTACGTGTCTAAGAACACCTCTCTAAGAAGGCTCCATACACGCACGACACAGTCAGTACTCTGTACATTCATTCATTTTGTTTTGAATGTGTTTTATTTATGCATTTAGAAACCACCCAATACAGCCAAACTACAAGTCATTTATAGACATATAATTGTAGTTATTTGTTCATGTGCCTACAGAAAAAAAAAAAAAAAGGACGATGGAAGATGTGACTAACAAGCACAGATACCATATTATTCTGTTAACAAAACATCATTACTACTAATGCACAATCAGATCTTTAAAAGGTCAGACATTTTAAACAATACACATGGGTCAAAGAAAATCTGTTAGCCACATACATTTTCCTTCCCCTATAAAACTCATTGCTGCTTTTTTTTTTTCTTCAAGTCCCCATTCTTCCTTGAGCTACTAAGGAAAGGAGAAAGATAATTATGTCTACTAAACATCTGTCACTAAGCTATGTTTCAGAGGACCAATGTAAGTTTTAAATTCTTGACCATCAGCTGTGAAGCATACTAAGTACTAGGTACTGCAGAAGATAAGAGATCATAAAAAAAATTCATGGCCGTCAGGCTACATTCTTCAGAAAATAAAGTGAGATTTAAATATGACCTAATATGAACCCCAGGCAATGAAGTTAAATAGAACTCCATCTACTAAGCTATTTCTATGCCCTGAAAGGCCATTCACAAACTCCAATTCACTGGGGAGAAACATCTTTACAAAAGACACTGATATGAAAATGACATCATAAAAGTACACAGAATATAATTTTGTTTTCTGCACAAATGTTTTTGAAACTTATCTGACTTCTAGGATCAGCGCTATGCTCCTAAGTCCAGCATGTCTCCTGAAAAGCTGTTCGTCTCGTTTCTTCTCTTACAAAGAATCTCCAATAGAATGCCACAGCTTTCAACACTGCTGGAAACAGTTCAGTCCAGAAGCAACAGACAGAGCTCTTTTGGGATCACAGTGATGATGAGCCGTCAATTACTGTAATACAGTCATAAAAAGAACAAAGCAACTCCCATCCCAAAAAGCTGCACGCTGCTTCTGCAATAACTTCAGTTTGGGTCTCACAGTTTCAAAACAGGACTAAATTCATTCTAGAACTTTAGCAGCACTCTCCTATATTCCTCTCCCTCTACCTCATCCAAACAGTATCTGAACTGCTGCTTAAGCACTCTACCAGGACACATGATTGGCAGCACTGACAAAAATGCAGCCTATTGTACCTACTGGAATATGGTAATCATTTTAGGCAGCTACGCCAGGTAGCAGCTTTCACTGTTTTCTTAAAGAGACAAAGGGTGCCAAAATGCACAAAAGACTATCTTAATCTTTCCTCCAACCACATATGCTGGTAGTTGTGTCCTTGCTGCTCTGCCATACGACAGAGGGAACCTAACTGGGGTTCATGAGTTCCAGTAACTGCTGAAGAACCACTGTGAAGGATATCCTGCTAACCTCTATTTCTAGGACCTGCGGAGGATAGGGGAGGGGAAGAACAGTGAGCAACAGATTGTAGTAGAACATTCAAAATGAATTCTTAACATTAGCATAAGATAGCTACACTAGATCAAAAATAAAACTGCCCAGTTCACTGAATACGGATAAACAGTAAGAATTAAGCTGTAGCTCTAACTTTAAAGAAGCAGCCCACAAAGTACCTATCCTGTTTGTGATCTAGGCACACTTAAGTGGGATAACAATTATTTCAGTGGCACAGATTAACTATTACCAACCTGAGACACACAATTAAGTGAATATACTGCATTACTCAATACAAACATAAGATTACAAAACAGGAAATTTGACTTTATTCTACTTCCAGCAGCAAGACTGAGAGTAAATCTCCATTCCTAACTCTTAGAACCAGTAAACTATCCTTCAAGTTTTCCAGGTTGAAGAAAAGGAAACATATATCCCCTAAACTAAAACATTACAAGAATTAGAATCTTTGTAAACCATGACGGATGTGTGGGGTTTTTTGTAACAAAGTTTTGCAGCATTATCAAGTTACCTTTTGTGGTTTACTTACATTGTACTATTAATTTAACACAACATATACACTTAACAGTACATGAATTCTAACTCATACTTCCAGGATAGAGTTTGAAATAATTTCCTCAGGGAAAATATACTACATAACTGTCAAATCCCACCTATTCAGTTGTTAATATCTGCTGGATTAAAATAAAGCAGCAAACGTGGTGGGTCAATTTTAAAAAAATGTGCTTGCTCCTGTAGAAAAATGAGAATTTTTAAGAGGCACATTAAGTGGTAAACTTGCATTCAAAATACAGGTACAAAGACAAGGACTAAGGGAATGGGCAACACAATCAAACACGATCCAACTACGCAACCCCTCTAAGTTACAACCCATTGCCAGAACCAAACTAATTGATTCTAAGTGTTCTTTACTAGCTCACCACAATTGCTAAGTGCAACGTGCTAATTCAGACCTCTGTATTTAAGTTTTCAGATGGGCAGTTAAGATCACATACTTACCACAACTGGATGACAGGCAGAAACTTGTTACTTCACTGCAACATAATCACACTTACCATCAGCAGCCTATAACCCAAAGGGCAGAAACTGAACTTCCAAGTAGAATTGGAACCTAAGGCAGCCAAAACTAATGGTTTCTACTGGACTGGGTGAACAGCTTCAGCCAAAATAAAATGGTTCAAATTGCATAAACAGAAGTGTTGCTGGTGCTTTTCTCTTGCCGCCCAAGCTCTTTTGTCTGAGAAGTGGATATCAGCCTAAAAGCTTAGAGGATGTCTAATTTACAGCCAAGATTTGAACATGGACCTCCCACCATTCAAGAAATCGCTGTAATCATTAAACCCACCCCAAAAAATCCCAACTGATCATATCACCTGACGCAATAAGCGGTATCTCCTCCATGTAGACTGGCAAAGAGCTGACAGCTGCCACGTCCACAGAAGAAAAGACAGTAAAGCCAGAATCGCATCACCTCTAGCGCACATGGCAAGTCCAGCAGAAAAGTCATGGCTGCTGCAGCTGAAGTTGCCACTATAAAACTCCAGTTCTCTGTCTACAATGGTATTGTGCAGCCAGCAAGTTCAGGAATTCTTGACCTACGGGGTATTCTGTAGATACCCCAATCTTCACTGTTGAAGCTATTCCACTCTCAATAAAATAATTAACTATTCAGTGAACAGAGACTGGTATCTCTGTAGTCCTCACAATGTCTATGCATTATCAGAGTCTTATAGACAAAATGAGTTCTCACACACTCACTAGCCTGTGCTATTCCCACCATTCTGTGAATAATGTTGAGACCCTTTGTAAAACAGCTCTTTCAGTTTCCCTGCTTTCACTGAGAAAGCCCAGAAACGGAACAATATCTGACCGTAAATCTTATCCTCCCCAAAAAAGTTGGAAATTTTTCACACTTTTATGTTAGTATACACTGTTTTGCATGCACAGCTTTAAGCAACACACATGGAAGGAGAAGAGTTTAAGAGTGGAACTTCATGTTCTTAGCTAATATCATAAATCTGCCTTCTGAGAAAAGGACAGTAATTACACAAACCCTGAATTTATTAATATGCTGGCTTTACGCTTAAGTAGTCCTATGGAACTAGTCATACGCTTAAACGAGTGCAGAACAGGGATTTTAGCAAGTATAGTTTTCTTCCCCATAACTGATTTTCAAATGAAATCCGGTGTTTTATTACCCTTCAGCAGCCAGTCATCAGAATTTCAGTCAATATTTCTGATTATATCAAACAAAATCTTCACACTTTTACTACATCTGAGAGGAAGAAGCATGAAATAAAGCATGCCCATTTCTAAAAAGGAGTCACAAAGTACCAAGAAACACTGCTTTCATGCTCAAGTCACACAGACTTTCATCACCAGATCAGCAAAAAGTGGTTTTTGTTGTCTGAGAAACACTAAGCACTGGCTGTACAATTAAGTTTTATCAGGTAGCAACACGTTGAAATGAATGAAGTGAAAGCAATCATTTGCTAGAACTCCTATTTATATTTAGGCAGGTAAGAATTTTTCTGTCTCGTGAAAATTGAAAACACTGCACATGTGTCGTTCTATTTTAATGTATTTGGGAAGGCTGCTTTGTACCCTTCCATACTACTGGTTCGAAACAGCACAACAGACCTCTAACATTGGCAAATAAATAAAAATAAAACTGTTAAGGAGGCGTATGCGATCTGCTTTTCACTTTGAACTTCTATAATTTCGTTAAGGATGAGCAGATTTTCAGTTGTGTGTGTGTGTGTTTGACAAGCAGTTGCAGAGAGTGAACTTTACACAGCATGACTTCATCACATGAGAGTAGTCTGCCATTTTTCCTGATTCTGTTCAGCAAACATGCACAGCAACCTAACCTTCAAAACATTAAATATTCTGGAATACGCTCTGGCTTAGCTTTAATTGATGATATGCAACAAGAATATGCATGTTCTATAGTCCATAAAGCATTTGCAAAAGTAAAATCACCAAACTGAGGTGGGAGTGTCATTTAATCCAGGAATCATTTCAAGTAATGTCAAAAACTTTATAGAGGCTAGTGTTTTGTTACATATTATGCAAAAAACAACCACAGATCATTTTGTTTCCAATTCTGACTGGCTAAGTAATAAAAAGAAAAAAAAAAAGGCATCATTGAAGACAGGGTCCTTCGGTGTACCATGAAAGAATACTGAATGCCTTACGGTTTCCAGCCTACCTCCCATGTACCTACTGTTGGGGTCGATCCCTTAGTCTCAACCCCAGCAGTCGATTCTATACAGAGATAAGCCCCCTCGCAGTTTTCCCTCTCTCTTTTCAACCTCCAGCCTATCCTATTTGCCGCCTGTTCACATGGCAGGTCCCTTGCCAAACCACTGCGAGGAAATAAAAAAGTGCCTCGCGCCCTGAAACGCGGCTTCCCCCTCCTTAACAACACGCACGCAGTGGGAACGCCTTGTCACAGGGATCTCAGCTCGGACGCGCTCCACTGGGGCGAGGAGGAAACTGAGCGGGGGTGGGCAGAGAAGGGAGAGTGAAGATCCCCTCAGCGTCGTCTCCCCCCCTCCCCCCCGCCACCCGCCCCGTGCGGGAACCTGGGCTGCAGCGTCGCCCCGGGAACGCTCCCGTCCGTTGCAACTGCCGCGGCGGACCTGAACCCGCTCGCCTCCATTTTACCCAGGACACCCGATCTCCGCCCCACACCGCCCCTCGGGCCGGCGGGAAGCCCCCGGGCCGAGCCAGGCCGAGCGTTGCCCAGGCCCTCCCCAGCACAGGCCTCTAGTAGCGCCGCACCGGGCCCGCGCGGCCCAGAGCCGGAAGCCGAGCGCGGGTTGGAAGGGGAGCAATGGCGGCCACCGTGACCTCCCCTATCCCACCGCGGCCCCCCCGGCCCGCGCTTCCCTCCCTCGCTCCCTCCCGCTCCCCGGCTCCCACCTCCTGGTTGAAGGCGTTCACGGCCTCCATGTTGGCGGCGTCGGCTGCTGCGGGCGGGCGCCCGCGCGGGGGAGGGGACGGGGAGAAGGGGCGGCTCAGTCCCGCTCAGGGGCCGCGCGCGGACATGGCCGTTGGGGCGGCGGGGGGGTCGCGCTCTTCCCCTCTCCCTCCGCGCGCTCGTCCGGTGCGGGCGTCTCGCTGGCAGGGCCGCGGCACAGACCGTCTCTCCCAGCGGGATGGCGGAGCCCACGCCGCGCACAGCACCCTGGGATCGAGCAGGCCTCCCGGCCTCGCACCACCCACAGGAGACAGAGGTGGGGGGGGGGGGGGGAAGAGGAGGAGGAAGCGCGCGCGGCGCGGGCACCACGTGACCAGGGCCGGGTTACTCTCCGGGCCCCCGCCATGTCAGCGCTGGCCCCGCCCCGGGGAGGGGAAATGGCGGGGATAAAGCTGCCGCTGCCGCCACTGCTCGCCTGCTGTAGGCCTCGGTGGTGGGTCGGGTTTGGCGGTGTGTTCTCTCAGCCACTGAGTGGACAGATAGTGTTAGGAGCTTCTGCGGCTTCGTCCCCTGAGGGGAGGCTGCAGCTGCTTCGGCCATTTTGGGGTGGCTGGGGTCTGTCTCGGTGTGCAGGGCAGGGGGCGCGTCTGGGCCGGGGAGCCGTGGGGGCTGGGGCGAATGCAGTGCCTGCTTCTGGCTTCGTATGTAAAAAATGCTGTAGTTGGTTGGTTGTAGTCGTGTTTTGCAGGTAGCAGACAGCGCATGCTAAACCCCACTCTGGCAAGAGCAACGCACCAGCACTGGGGTGTGTTCGATAGCATGAATCACAGAGTGTTAGGGACTGGAAAAGACTCAGAAGATCATTAGTCCAATCCCCTGCCAGAGCAGGAACACCTAGATGAGGTTACACAGGAATGTGTCCAGGCGGGTTTTGAATGTCTCCAGAGAAGGAGACTCCACAACCCCCTGGGCAGCCTTTCCCAGTGCTCTATCACCCTCACTGTGAAGAAGTTTCTTCTCATATTTAAGTGGAACCTCCTGTGTTCCAGGTACTATCACGGTGGGAGAAAACAGCATTGATTGCTTAAACATAAAACAGAGCGGAATTGAAAGGCTGTTCTCAAACATAACACTAAAGAAGATGGTTGATGAATTACTGCATCCATGCTGACAATGGGGGTTGAAGTTCATGAGAAAAACTACACTTTGCAGCATATATGCAGTTTCAAGAACATTACCTGTCAGCATCTGTTTAAGAGCACATTTGTCAAGTGCATTGAAGTGCTCTAGTAAAGTGTTGGTATCAGTGTCGCATCATAGTGGTGTCAGGTTTGCAGGGTACTGCCTGATGCAGTCTGTTCAAAATGTTACTATTTAACTTGGAATTTCATTTTTCAGTACATCAACAAGAGAGTGAATGGGAAAGAGGAGACTCAGAATGTTACGGAAATCTCACAGAAAGTCCATTTGGCTTTATTTTGTGTTCTACTATTAAACTCTCAGTTGTTAATCAGGTGCACGTTGCTACTGGGAGTCTCTTCTCCCAGTAATCAACATGTGGCTATCCAACAATTAGTCCTCTTACAAAGAAAATGTCTTGAAATTCAAAGTTAGTTGACAGAGGAAGAAGAACTTTTGTTCTACTCAGATTATGAGTAGATTAAGGAGTTGGTGTACAGTTATATGTCTGGTAGTTGGAGGAGTTTTTAAAATAAATAGGTTCTAGTGGCAAATAGAAAGCTCTAACAGATGTCATGAGTATCTGTAGGTTCATCTTTTACCGGAAAAAAAATAGCTTTTGTAGTTCTTGTCTAAAGAAAGTTGACGAGCTAGAAAAGAGCAGGGGGAAAAGATAATATTGCCTGTCTAGTGTGATTGTCCTTGCTTTTTGTAATTTTTGCCAGTTTAAACATGGTAAATTATATGTAGCTTTTAGTACTGTTCTTTTTCATGTCACTGTCCAAAAACTCACAAAACGTAGTTTGTTCTGCTATCTGAAAAATAAGAGCAAAGGTAGAACTGAAATATGTGGTGAGAGATTGAAAAAAACGCAAATCGTCTGTGTCCAGTTCTTGCATCAACTAAAAAGCTTTCTGAGAAGTAAGAATTATTTCTTTAAGGGCTCCTGGCTTAGGGAGTGAGAATGGATATCCTGCACTGGTAATTAATTTTCAGGTTTCAAACCTAGGTGTTAAATGGTGACAGCTGTTTCTATAGTGTTGAGTACCTGACATTATGTTCCTTCCAGTGTGTACTTTATAATGTATATGCAGTGCTCTCAAAACACTATTAGTAACTATTAGTAACTTGTACAGGAAAACTAAACCTTCACAGGGAAAGCTCCCACTTGTTCTGGAAATTCACATTAAATTTGGGAGTTTTTTTACCTATTAAAACTTCTCAAGTTTTTTATATTATATACTTGCCTTTCACAGGGTGTCACTACAGGTTCTAGAGGTGACTCCTCTAAAAACTGAGTGTTAAATACTTCTCTGTTTTCCTCATTGCTATTTGTGTGTTAGGTATTGTTTTATTACTAATCTTATTTTTTCAAATATCTGCCTTTGTAGCACGTTTATAATCAGAATTTGTGCATAATTAGATTTTTATGTGACCTACAGAGGGGAAAAAATAATGTAGATGTACCCCAGTATGTTTCAGAATTGTCTAGTTCAGGTGCTGGTAGCCACAGTGCCGTGGTGCTCGATGGGCTCACTGCGTTAGTTCTTGCTGTGCAGTGCTGAACTCCGTTGCCCATTCCCTTACCAAGCCAAAATCTGGTGTGCTTTTGTGTCCTAGAATACACTGCTGGTTCTGCCTGCAGCATAAACAAATCCTTAGAGTCTGTAGAATTATCCTGGGCAACTTTAGTTCATTGAGAATTATGTTCCAATTCCTCAGGGGCTGAACATTATGATTTTGGGGTTGGATAGGGTGAACTAGGTTAATTACTGCAGTCTTAGACTTAAGTATGGGTTTTACTAGGCTATGGCTCTGCTGTTCAAAGCAAATCTGCTTCATCAAGATAATATGCTTGATAATTTTGAAGTCAAATTTGCCATTGCTTATACTGTATTATAACTACCTTTAGACAATAATATAATTTCTTAATGAAAAGCATATTATTTTCATTATGCTTTTGTCAATTTTAAATTTGAAGGTACTTGAGCTAGCAGCAAGTTTATTATTTAAAGCAGCTTTTATAGCAACCTTAGCCATTGTACAAATAAATGATGTACAATGCTCAGCATTTTGTTATATATTCGTGCAATCTAAAGGATGGTCCTTGCCTTAAAGACCATGTAATCTGGTATGGCTCATAGAACATTTAATACCATTCTTATTGTTCATATATATTTTGAAATATTGTTCCATATTATTCCAAATGTATTGTTTAACAGTTTTGACTTGTGTTGGTGTGTGGGTTTAGTTTTTTCACCTTGTTTTACTTTTGTTTCTAACAGATGAGCAATAAATGGGCTCACCAATGTATGGAAGTTACTGTTAGGAACAAATTACAGTTACGTGATGTAATGATTCTTTTTGTACCAGCTGATGAAATACATGTGCAAGTCTTATTCAAGCTTGCTGAAATCTGAAATATGTTTGCATTCGGTATAGTCCTTGTCATTTTGCACATAATGTCACAATCACAAGTTCAAGTGATTTTCAGTTAGCTTAAAGGGTTTTACATAATGATATGTCTGTAATTTTTTTTTTTCTTGCAGTGATGTTAAATCTTGATCTTTGGAGATGTTAAGAATCCTAAACCTTGCACAGTGTCCTAAATTATTATTAGCATTGTGCATCATCATTGATAAAGAAGGTGATTGACAATGACCATCCATAAAAATGTCATATTCATTGTTCTTTGATTATCTGTGTCTGCTTATCAGTGTTTCTCTGACTCATTTGATAAGGATCAGTTATCACTGGTGCATTATCACTCTTTATTGTTGTAATTTACCTTATGGGACAACTTTGGATTTTGACTAGAATTTCCTGGAATCCTATGTTCTGTGGAAAAACAAAACTCTTTTTCCTGCTGTGTTCAACATATTGCTGTGACTTTATATTCTGTAACTTTATATTATATCCTGTATGTGTTTACCATGATTTATAAGTATTTGCTACGTGATTGGTGCTCTGGCTAGATCTACCTCACACCATGGAGAGGGATTTACAGATTGTTTTCTAAATGTTGGCATTGAGTACATGCCACGCTAAAATCAGATGCCTGAAACAGGATGAAGCAGCTTATTGATGCTGATACATTATTTTACTTTTTACTGTTTGTAAACTCGGGTATTACAGACAGGCAGGCTGTCCTGGAACTTGCTCTGAAAGGCTTTAGGAAACTTCATAGGAGGGGGAGCTTTTTGCCTGCCTGCCTTGTGGAGTGTGCAGAAGCTCTAGACACAGCCAGCTTTCAGTTGGATTTTGAGATCTACTGTGAGTATGCAGGTATAGTTTAAAGTCCTGGGTTCTAACCTAGAAAACTTTGTAAACTTTTAACAGTTGGTCACCAGAGAGGTTGACTCTCATCCTTTGCACTGTTGGAGTGATATAAGTGACCGTAGCTAGTAATCAAAACCACAATAGTCCCTTGCTCACTACCCCCTGCCCCACCAGGCAGGGGAGAGAATCAAAAGGGAAAGGGGAAAGTCGTGGATTGAAATAAAAACAGTTCAATAAAATAACAAAATAATATTAGTATACTACTACTAATATATATAAAATGAAGATATAAAATAAGTGATACTCAGTGCAATTCCTCTCAAACTCTGGTGACACTGAGCAGCCAGCCCCAGGCAGCAGCACCTGGTCTCGATCAGCCAAGCCTGGGAAGAGGGGGAAAAAGGCAGAAAGGCCCAGAGCAGGATGGTAAAGTTCAAACAAAAGGAACTCCTAAATGGAACTCAACTGGAATGGAACAGAAGTGGAAGGGGTCTCCTGAGCCCCAAAACCTGACTCTCATTAAATATGAAGCAATGATGCTAATGGTATAGAATATTTTTATTGGTCAGCTTGGGTGTCAGTCAAGGTGTACCCCATCTATGCCCCATTTCTTAGCTGTCAGCACATGCAGAGAGAGAACCCAGGAAGACCTTTGTGTCCCACACAACAGCTAAGGTAACAGTAGGTTCTTACATTCTCTTTGTTCCAACTCATAACCACTAGCAAGTTACTTGAAGAAAAACATGGTTTCTGTCCTGGAGTGTTGCCTTATTGTTTTCAAACTAAATCCAAACAATGACTGTGCCAGCTACAAAAAAGAAGAGTTTCTAACTGCCTGAAAAAAATTAACTTTTTTTCAGTCAAACCAGCACAGTGACCAAAGTAAAACAAGGTGATTCTGCAAGCAGCTTTCTGATGTGGACAGTCTTGTATTCTCAGTGAATACCAAAATTTGAGCGTGATGTAAAATACTTTTTTCTGGCCAAGGGGCTACTTTTGTACTACTTATTGAGGCAAGGCAGAAGAGGGGAAATTTATGCTTTTTGTGTCTTGTGAGCATTTAGATTTTCACGCTCTGCCATGATGTTACTGCTGTGGACTTGGCTTTAGTGTTAAAAAAGTACTTTTTTTTCCTTCTACTTCTGATGACACCATACCTAAAATTGCTGTTGATGGCTAGCTAACCACTGAAGGTGTGGGTTGTCTATATCTGATGCTTAGTATAACCATTTATTTTAATGTTTAGTGGATAGGAGGAAGCCTCTGCCTTTAACAAAATGTCTTGGATAACCTTATGGAAATGGGACTGCCCACTAATCCCCTGCCTCCAGTGGATCTGGAGTATTACTCCAGTGTTTACAGAGATTCCAAATCATACAGCAAGGTAATATTATAATAAGGAGCTCACTTTGCAACGTCTCTGTGCAAATCCTTACTAAGTGAATGGAGGTTTTGCACTTGAAAGCTTATGGGATAGAATATTAACTTGGTAGAAGACAAGGGGCTGTTCAGGTTTTCTGTGCAATCTAGACTACATTTTGCCAGTAGACACGTGAGAACCGACTTACCTCTTTGCTCCTCCATAGTTATCTCACCAACCTCTTTGGTTTCATGTGGAGGCTCGCAAGATCATGAGGCTAGACAAGGTTTTATTGTAGGTGCAAAACTGAAGATCAAACTATGTCAGAAATCACTTCCTCGTCTGTAACACTGTGGTACTACTGTTCCTGCTGTCCATTGGAGGCACAGAGACTAATTAGAGCTAACAGCCATTAAACAAAGACTAATTAATTATTTTGAAAAAGTCATGTTTAAACTGTGGCTTGAGGGATGATGTGAACATATGGAATTTAGGACACAGGGCAAGGAAACAGATACAGAAATAGGTATATTGTATGGGATGGTTGATAGTCCATTTAGCACAATATGGGGTTTATAAGAACAACTGCAACAAATGTGTTCATATCATCACATTAAAATTAATTAGTGCTTTAGAAAACCTGCACAATAGAAAGGAAGTTGGATTTTTTTAAATTAGCAATCACAAATGAAGTTTTGTAGTGAATCATTTATTTGAATAAAGCCTGCAATTCTAAGGCAGCCACTATTCTGAGTTCGTGTTAATTTCTGGGCATGTATGTAAGCCAAGTGCAATAAAAATTTTAGAAATGTGAAACTGTTCACCACTTTTATAACCTTTGTCTCTTTCCGGTAACTTTGTGGTCCTTATTCTTTATTCTCTTTCTTGTTATGTATTTTAAAACAAAGTATTTAATTTTGGATTCAATTAAATTTTACTTCAAAGGGTTATGCCCAGCCTCTCCTTAAGTGCAGCAGCACTCTGCAAGAGAAGAAGCAAAAAACTGTTTGTGTCCAACTGAATAGGAATTGTGTGTATTTTCTTGTTTATTTAGGAAAAGAAAAATCAGATTACACAGTCAACAGAAGCAGAAAATACTGTCTTCAATGAACCAGCTTTCAGCTTACTGTGTTTCTTGTGAGTGAAACCTGGGAACATTCACCCCGTCTAGCACTGATACCTATTTTGCAAAATGATTTATAAATAGGATCAAACCTTGTTGTCCTTATTTAAGTTTCATGCTTCTGAAGTTCACAGAGATAAATCTTCCACAGATTACAGTGGGTTTTGGTGATACCTTATTGAAGGCATCAGTTCCTTTACTTTGTGCTTAACCTCCTACTGGCATCAGTAGGTGAAAAGCACTGGGGGCTTTGTCCTTCCTGATTCTCACAAAACCCATCAATCTCACTTTAGACCTCAAAAGAGTTTGTTCCAAACATGTTGTGCAGAAACAATAATTAGCTCTCTGTTTTTCCTTTTAGTTTCTCTCCTTCCCTCTCCGTATTATCTAGGACAAAAGAGGTTCTGGGTTTTAAAGTGATTTCTATTTGTGTGTAATCTGTTTGCAGTATATCGTATCATTTATGATTACAGTAACTCATTCTATTGAACCTGTGTTGAAGTGCCTTGTTTTATATTCTGTCAGGCATTAAAAAAACACGTTCAGGCCTTTTTTCTTCTCCCATAAGGAGTGAGACTTAAAAATCACCAAGAACAGTAGATACATATTTTGTAATTAATAATGCAATAATTGGAAGTTGTTGTTTGTTTTTTTTTTAATTTCTTCCTCACACTGAGGAGAAAGTTTGTTTGTTAACATCAAGATGTTCAAGTAGTCATGATGTAGTCACTGCTTCTGAAGATGAGATTTCAAAACAGCTGAGTGTCATGGGGTGCAGTAAAATTCTGTGTACTAACAGTGATGCTTGATTTACAATGGGATGTAACCATAAAGTGTTTAAGAAAGAATGTGTAACTAATTAACTTTTAAGCATTTTCGGTTTTGCAATATACTGGTAAAAAATTCTACTCGGATTATGCTTGAGGGAGGAGAAAGAAGTCCTGTGCAAGAGACGACAATTCTTAGGCCTAAGCTTATAAAATGTGGCAACAGGTATGTTGGTCTTCATGGAAGATGCATGAACAGATTGCTGAGATTCACTTGATTCAGTAGGGTTGTGTGTTGCTGCTGCAGCCCAGCAACACAGTCCAGGGGTGACAAATGTTAGGTTCTCTGAAATTCTATTGAAATGCCCTAAGAGGGATTTGAGCTCTTTTCCGTGGCACTGAGAAATACCAGTGGCACAGTCCTTGTTCGTGGCATCTATGTGGCTTTTCAGGTTTCAGTGCGTTGATTTTTTGTAACATAAGATAAAAAGGACTTTCTGGGCCACTGGCTGCAGCTGCTGCCAACTGTGGCAAATGACATTATCAGATGAAGATATATCTAAAAGCAGTGCTTTGTGTCTATCCTTCCCCACTCTACCAACATTAGAAAGATGTTTGCAAATGAGACAGCTCTGAACTTCAGGAAGAAGCTTTCACCTTCCTGATGAAATTTCTTCACATTGAATCTGTAGGCATTTGCTCTTTGTCCATTACTATCTCTAGAGAAAATAGTTTTTCACAGGCTTTACTCTTTAGACTTAAAAACTTAAAAAATATTACTTTACTGCTTCTCTTACAGTCCTTGTTGTGGCCAGAAGGTGGCACTTATGTACACAATAAGGAGGAGTAAGAGAGGCTCATAGTATCATTAATCTTTGCTGAAATTGTGTTTGTGGAATGGCAGTAAATATCTTGGGCAGATGATAACTCCCAGGATAAAAGATCACTTTGATCGCGTGGGACATGAGTGGCACAGATTCAAGAACAAAGTCCAGGAATTTATTATTCCACATAGAAACTCTTTATTTCCTTATTCAGTAATATGATATGCTCCTGAACTCAGAAAGCAACCAGCAAACAAAAATCCTGTGTGTTGATTTTTTAGGTTTTTTTTAAGCAGAATAATCTAAAAGCAGTTTTTAGCCCTTTTTTCCTATTCCAACGGAGATTTTGTGCTACATGTTAAGGCCTGGTCTAAAGATGATATTGCACTGAAATAGCTTTATCAGTTATGTTTTTTGTACTTCTACTTGGCCTTCTTTCTCAAATTATGGGTTTGTATCCTTCATGGAGACTGAGTTGTACTGTTCTTCAGCATAACTGACTTCTCTTACCCATTTGTGATAAGCCATCCCAACATGAACCTTTTTATCCCAGTATAACTTTGACAAGCGTCAGGGATATTGCTCCGAACTAGCCTTTTTTAAAACAATACAGCTCTTCTTTGCAGCCATGTTCAAAGGTATGGGGCACTGAATTTGCACATAGGAGATGGTGAGAGGAGGATATAAAGTGGCTGCAGTTCATTCAGGCAACTTCCTGAGACTGTCATTGTATTTTGTGCCAAATCATGGGGCCCATCTAAATCAGTGCAGAAACTAGAGTGGTTTGACTGGCCTGTTGTGCATGGGGTAGTGTTGCCTAAAATCCCTGGACTCGTGCCTGTGGCATTCTCACAGGGTTGGGATCCAGCCTCCCTATAGCCTGGCTCTTCAAATAAACTTTTTATCAGGGTCTGATGACATCAGTTCATCACACTAACAGCTGGAGTCACTGACCCTTCATGACCTTCTGTCCCTTTCACCTGCTGTTGCCTACAGCCTTCCTCCCACTACCATTTTGATCACTGATTTATTCTGGGAATTTACTTCCAGATCTTTTGTTTTTCTCTCTCTAACAGCAGTCAGCACTGTAGTGGAGGGTGCCAGCTTGCATCAGAACTTTCCCAGCTCACAAGTTCTGTTTCAGTCAGAAAACTAAGTGTGAGAACAACTTGAAAACATATCTCATTTGCCATTCTCATTGGATGTTTCTTGGTAGGAAAACCATTATATGTATGTATTTTACATATATACACACACACGTATACTGCACCATGACCGCTAACAACCAGATTATTTTCTATGTTGCATTCAGAAGGATTGTTGCAGAGGATAGTTCATCCCCTGACTCTGGTGATAATTTTTGTGATCCAAGACCACATTAAGCCTTATGAAACCCTAGCCCAATCTTTGAAGATCCATGTCCAAGTGCTAAGCCTATAACCAATTGAGAGGGCTCCTGGGCCTTATGAAATCTTAAGACTGCAATTGATAGTCTGGAAAGGGAAAGCAGTTGGAAAATACCTCTGGTGTCAATTGCGTGCCAATGTCAAATACTTGACCACTGGCAGGAGATAAGAGACTCTGAGCTGTGAAAGGAGGAAGGACTGAAAGGAGCACTAGGGGTGCACTGGCTGTGTCCAAACTGGCCTTGGGAAGGTTATGGTGTAAGTGCTGGAGTCCTGGCTTGTCAAGGATTCAGAACAGGGTCTTAGCTGGAATGAGGCACAGTTTCTATCCAGACTGCATGGTCTCTTTTTTTGTTTGTTTGTTTGGAAACCAGGTCTCAGTAGTTCTTTGGGTGGATGGCTGCAGGTACTTGGCGGTGTGATTTATGCCTTCTGCTGCTGTTCTGCACCATCCGACTGTGTGGGTTGTAGGCTTCAAGCAACTCTTGGCAGCGTGTGTGTACCTGCTACTAAATGCATTTGTAATACCAGGCCTTCTTTGACGATGAACTGTTAGCTGAACTGTTACATGCTTCATCTGCAAAACACACTGGGTTTTTTTGGCAAAGTAGAAACACAGTCATTTCAAACATAAATAATTAGCAAAACAGACCCTGCCAAAATAAATGTTACTCTGCATGTGTGAATCTTCCCCTACTTAAAGAGAGAAAACTAGTTATATGATGGGTGTGTTGATTCATGTGCTACTGTAAAAAACTCAAGTACTATGAAGAGAGGGGTGTTGTAAGAGCCTGAGTTGCACGTAACTGAAATCTGGACCTAATGTACTGTCGGAGCTGGGAGACCTGGCTGCTTCTTGTAGCTGTCCTGCAGCATCCTTGTGTTGCTGCTCAGCCACTTGGCCTTGGCACTCCTTCTGTCAGATGTGGGTGGTGGTTTCTCTCAGGAGAACTCGTGTCACTTTGGGGTCCCAGGTGGATTAGAGCTTATGAGCCAAGTGAAGGTTAGAGAGCCTGCAAAACAAGAGGACATGAAACATCAATACATATCAACTTGCATTTAACTCTGCCTAGTATCTCGTGAGGTATGTTTGCATTTCGTCAGGTAGGGAAAAATGGCTTCTGAACCCATTAACTGAAATTAAATCTATCAAAATAGCAATATGCTGTTGAGGTGAATTTTTCAGCTAATTACATAGCCTCCTACAAAACATATGCAGGTTGTTTTAACTTACAAAAAATCCCATTGTGTTCATGTAAAGTTGGTGCTCATCAGTCAGGTTTGCAGATGGAAGCCCTGTATTTTTCTGCAGAAAAGCAGTGGACTGTTTGATGTCAGCATAAGTGCCTTCTAGTGTGTCACATAGCGCACCTCAGTGTCCTGTCACCATGGCTGAGGTGGAAATTCAGCCTGTGTCCTTTGCTGGGACAACCAGAATGTTCTAGTTAGAAAGGTGGTTTGTTGGTTGCTGAAGTACCTAAAATAGTTGAAGAGGACTCTTGAAACCCTACTGTGAATGTAGAGTGATCCTTTTTTACTTTGTGTAAGTGTAGTCATTATCACTTAAAAGTATTAATCCTGTAGGTAATTGTTAACTTAAAGATATGTAAATCCTTTCAGTTTTAGGCCAGTCTGCTCCTCTGACAAAGAATGACTTGCAAAACACCTGATGAGAAACTACAGAGACTACTGACCTTGCAGCTTTAGATATTTTGGGGCCTCACAATCAGTTGAGTCTTGCTTTAACACATATCTCAAGATGGTTGGGTAAAGTGTCCTTAGCTGAACATTGCTTATTGTACACTAAAATGATTATGTAACCAATATGCTCTGTAGGGTGTGAATGTAGGAATGCTTTCCTTTCTAGCATGCTGGCCTTATTGCAGCATCCAGAGTTGTACAACTCTGTAATAAACAGTATCTTGTATCAGTGTGCTAAATTGGGCTCATTTCCGTGCACACTGGGTAAAGAACCTCGTTTTGGGGACAACAGTGGTACCCTGGGCAGCCCTCCCAGGCCTGAGCAGTAGCACATTCAGCTCTCAAGCATCATAACACCTGAAGGGTGCTAGAAACTCTGGAGGGTGCACATCAGCCGCAGTTGCTCTTCACAAGGATGGCAAACTTTATTTTGAAGGTGACCTCAAAGCTCTCTTCAAAAAGCTGCGGAGACTTACAAATGCATGTCCCAAAGCCGTGAAAGCTCTCAGAAGACTGCATCCCACAGAAGCCGCAGGAACTAGATGGCCGCGTGATGTGCTGTGTCTGAGCCCAGGTCTGTGTATGGAGGAGGCAAGATGGGCATCTGGGGGAGGGACCCTTGTCAGATGTCCCAGTGCCACCCACCTGGTAATATCGCCCACAACTCCATGTGCAGTGTGGGAGTCGGAGAGTGGCTGCGGAGTCCCTCCGTCGCCCTCCTGGATGATGGGCACAGCCCAGTTTGTCCACAGTTGCAAGTGCATGTGATGCTTAGTCGTAAACCTTCCCACATATCATGGAAGCAGGGAAGCCATTTGGGTTTTTCTGGATTTTCATCTTTAAATTCCTGTTAAAAGAGCAGCATTCCTCTATTTTGTCCTGTTTCTCTGCAGACTAATTATGTATTTGTGCTATCTTCAGAGAGCTTGCCATGGCTCTCTATACTGGCAATATTTGGGTTTCTGAGCTTGCTTTGCTGTTGCTATGCAACGAACCACCAACAGCAATTTGCATGACCCTTTCTTCAGATGATATTAATATGCAGGAATTAGTGCCAGCTGTAGCTGGTGATGTGATGGTTTGCAACCAACCTTCTGCTTGCCTATTTCTTGCCTCTGGTGTTGCTTCAATCAAGTTACTGTATGTGGTTTGGTATTGGGAAACATGTAAGAATTGAATATTGACAGAAACTTTTTTGTTTTTTAAAATTTATCCCAAGTAGCAAGTGACAGGATGAGAGGAAATGGCCTCAAGTTGTGCCAGGTGAGGTTCAGATTGGATATTAGGAAAATATTTGTTCACGGAAAGGGTTGTCAGGCATTGGAACAGGCTGCCCAGGGAAGTGGTGGAGTCACCATCCCTGGAGGTGTTTAAAAGATGTGTAGATGAGGTTCTTAGGGACATGGTTCAGTGCCAGTGTTAGGTTAACAGCTTGGACTTGATGACCTTGAGTGTCTCTTCCAACCAAAATGATTCTATGATTCTATGAAGCAGAGTGTAAGTGTCATGAGGTCATCCTCACACTTAAGGACAGAAAATAATAGTGTGGCCGGAGATTTGTGTGATGAGTCTCTATACGCAACTGAAAGTTAGAAGACTCTGTAAAAAAAAAACCCAAATCTTTGGGATGCTACATTGGTAATTCAAACACTTGTGAAATCTTAGGTGGTTTTGTGGCATGTAAGCAAACCTTCCAGGGAAAGGTTAAGCTCTCCAGCCATCCTTTTGGTAGTAGCACAATCCTCAGGATGGATTTTCAGAGGCAGCAGCAGCACATAGGCCATTGATTCCTATTGACTGTCAATGAAAATTTAGTACCTGATGGTTGTACCTGCATTTGAAAAGCCCTTTCATAGCAGAGGGTTTTGGTTTTTCTGTTTGTTGTTTTGTTTCATTGTTTGCTTTTTTGCTTTGTTTGTTTTTTCCTCAAACCAGAACAGTATTGTTGAAAGCACTTGTTGGCCTCATGGGTGAGCTGCCTTCCCTTCACAGCACTGCCACGCATCTCCTCCAGCAGAACCTTTTGGCTGGCATTTCCAGGCAGGCTCTGGCTTGTGGAATATTTTTTCTTGCCATTCTCGATATCCTTTGTACTTCTAGAGATGCCATTTGTACTCTGGAGTATGACTAAGGGGTTTCTGTAGGGAGCATTTTTAATGTATTAGCTGAAGTGAATAATTGATTTGAGATCCGTGCGTTGTTTTCTGTTGACATACCATGTAAGTGAGTATATAAATAGAAGTGTAATATGTAAAACATTTTATCCTAAAGTTAAACCAATATAAATCGATAACTCTGTCTTTTAATCTTAATATTTTTGCAAGGTCTTTACTGATATGTTAACTGCAGCCCTGATGTCTTCATTAGCATGATCCTTGTCCTGCATACATGTATGCCTGTGTTCAATTTTACTAATGTTTACATGCCTGAGGATTTATGTGTGATGAGAAACATGCATTGCAAAGATATTTTCCTATATATTCATTACTTCAGTCTGTTTTCCTGTAATTAATCTACATCCACAAATATGAGAGATATTATAAAAATATAAGTAAGTTTATAGTGAATTCTAGGAAAAATATCATGTCATAAGCATACAGATATAGTTGGAAACATATTAATGTTGAACACAAGTAGTTCTAAATAAGATTTTTATTTAGATATTTTACTTGAATATAGTGATTGAGGCATACTGTAGAAGTAACTATTTCTGACATTTTGGAAAGATTCTTAGAACTGTTCTGTGTTTTTGATATTACACTATTTTAAAATCAACCAGCTGGAAATTAGATACATTTGGAATGTATGGTGAAGATGTGTGCATTATGTGTTGAATGACCATGAGGTTTGTTAGCATTTTATTTAGAATACGAAGAAAATGAAGCTTATGTAATTATGCTTTTTGCACACATTTTGGGGTTTTTGAGACACCATGTCATCACAGGATGACATATTTATATTTGTTATTATTGCTTAACTGTCAAAACCTTTAACCCCCTCAAGTAGTATTCTTTATATATATAAAAATCATCCTGTAATGTCAATAGGGTTACTTCTAAAAATAAATTTTGGTAAGAATGGATTAATTTTAAATATTATCCTTTAAATATGTTTATGTATGACTTTGATCGACTTAAAACTGCTTATTCTTCTATTTGTTTCGAGATAACGATCTATTTTTTCCATCTGTCTTATTTCTTATCCTATATTACTGTATTTTAGGGGATAGACTAAAGGAGTACTTATAACTGTAAGTGATTCATAATGCTGCAGTTCACTCAATAACTAGGTATTTCATTATAATCTTCTTGCCACATAATCTTCACTGTCTGTCAGTTAGTTGATTGGTTTTCCATACCCACTTTGATTGTCTGGCACAGTAAAACACTTTGCTATTTATGTCAGGGACTTGCAGGATTACTGGCATCAGAAACAAGCTGATGATGAGGAGTATCCTGCTCTGTCTCTGGTCCTTCAGGGGCCATCAAGCAGCTGGAAGTGCCCTGACTCCTGCAATTGAACATTTCCTGCAAATCAAGCTTGTTGCTGATGGCTCGTGCCAAAACAGCAATTTTAAACCATGCTAGCCTCTTTTCTGAAGGGGGAGGAATTTTGCACAATATAATGTGGGTGTGGGAAAAGGCCTGCCTTGGAAAAATAGGATGTGACTTATGTCGGATGGAGCCATCTAGTTTTCTCTTTGTAAATCGTTTATCACTTTGCTGCATGCTCAGCTAACGCTTTTCCATGCTTTGAGTGTTTGTATTATGGAGGTCACTGTGTCTAAGGATTTGTGAAATTTCAGTTACTTGACGGAGAGAGTGAGCAGCCGATTGGCTAGGCCCCTCCTGACTCCATAGGAAATAAGAGAAGGGCACAAGGTCATCAGAGAGTAGTTCTCTTATTTTCATAAATGTCATAGATATCCCAAACTGAAAGCAAGATGAAGATATGGAGCCGTTGTATTTTTTCTAATATTTGTGCAAAATTCCACATGCACTCAGAAGGTCGGTACCTTTGTCATGAGTTAACCAAGAATTTCTGCATTTTGACTACATACCCAGTCAGTAGGCATTTAAATATGGCCCTGGATTCATTGCATAAATGCAACTTTGTCCCATTTGCCCTTCACCCTTCCATGTCTTACACCTTCTTCTCATCTTCACTGTAAGTCTGCTTCTCACTCCCTTTGAATTTCCTAATGGCAGTGTTGTGACTAGTCCTTCAATCATCTTCCACGATAAATGAAGCTGGGTTTGTCAGGAAATAAAGTATTTTATTAGGTTAGAATGGATATAGCTGGAAAAAACTCCAGACAAGTAAGTGAAAGCTGATCACACTGTATCAGTTGATTGAATAAAGGGTAGTGTCTCTCCTTATAAATGATGCTTTGCTTCACCTTTCCAATCTCCCTGTTCTAGCAATGTAGCTTCCAATTCTGATGGTAAAACTTTTTCCTGATTCTCCTTGAAGGATCTGATTCATTACAAAAGAATAATTCTAGTTTATGGTTCATAATGCCAGATGCGCTACTGTGATGCTCTAGCCCGCCTTCCTGTTTGACACACAGCATCAGGCTTCTTCCTGTTTGAGATACAATGTCTTTGAGAAAAACATCTGATTTTGATTTAAAGAATTCCAAAGAAGGAGACTTTGCCATAATGGCTTGCTGCATTGCTGTGGTGCTTAATTATCCTCACTGTTAAAAATATGTGTCTTATATTATAGCTTGAATTTGTCTAGATTCAGCTCCCAACCACTGGATCTCATTATAGTTTTGTCTGTGAGCCTGTGTTCATACTTAGACAAACAGACTATGAGTAATCACCCCCCTCCCTTTGCTAGTCTTAAAAGGACCAAGTTCTTCCACTGTAAAGTGTATTATTTAGGTCTTCCTTCACTTTCATATCTCTTTTCTGAATTTTCTTTGGTTTACCAACTTACTCCTTGAATTGTGGAGAGCAGAACCAGATGCAGTTTTCCAGATGGGGTTACAGAAGCGCAGACAACTCTGATAATTTAGCAGGTTTTTTCTTTACTCCTTTTTATTTTTCCTTTGTGTAGGTATTGATGGACCACATTTTAGATGGACTAAAGATTATTTCTGATAGGCAGAAATACCCACCCAGTGACTGAGTCACATTATCTCATTCAGCCATTTAAGTTAAGGACAGGGAGTAGTAGGGTCTGAAAGTGATACCAAAGTCAAAGCTTTTATGAGTAATTCCCCTTCCCTGCCAAATCTTTCAGGATACTTAGCGTTCATCAGCTAGGTGGATAAATCTATGCTGATTCAAGGGAGAAAGTATGTGTTTGCTATAGAAACAGGTGCAGAAGAGACTAACCTATTGGGTATTGTAGTAATCAACATATTATCCTGATATTCAACCACATCTCTGAGTGATGCTGTAATGAGGTAAATACAGAAACCCAGAACTGTGCAGGTTGTTTGTTTGGTTTTTTGGGTTTTGTTTTGGTTTGGTTTTTTTGGGGGGGTGTTGATTTTGGTTATTTTTTTAATATTTATTTTTGGTTTTTCAGTTTCTCTAGAAAGTCTACTAATAAAAAAAATATAAAAACTTTATTTGGACCTAGCAGGAACTGGCTTCCAGTATTCCATTGAAGGACTTACGAGAATGTGTTGACTGGAAGCTCTGTGCAGAAAATTTGTAAATAACACTTTCTACACCCAAAATTGATTTGGTTGTTCTGTATACATTTAGGGCCTAATTTGTAAAACTTCCTCAGTAGGACTAGTCTGATTTTGTTAAACAGGAGTGTTCATTTGGGCATGATTTACCTGTGTAAACAAAGGTTTGTGCTTAGGGCTACACTAAGTGACCTGTACAACACTAAGTTAAAAAAACAAAACCAAACCAACAAAAGTGAAACAGAAACCAGAAGAGGAAGACAAAAAGAGCTAAAACTTATTTTCAAGCCGGCTTAATGATTTTTGTAGTTGTGAGTAATGACTTTTTGGATGCTCGAATGAGCATTACTGAATGAGGGCCTCCCTATTGCTGGCTCTGCAGGTGAGCTGTCTAAAGAATCAGACAGAAGTGCAAATGCCAGTCTTCACGGTGGTGTCGGGAGGCTGGATTTAGTCTGCAGCTTCAGGATCTTCATGTGGAGACAAGGCTGGAGCCAAACAAAACCCTTTCCAAAATTCTTATCTCAGTACGCTTGACGTTCGGGGCTTTTGCCTTAGTACGCTTGGGATTCAAGAGCTCAGGACCTCAGCAGGGGTACCCAGGATTATGAAGATGCTTTGGACACACCTCATCTGGTGATGGAACAAGCTGCCTGTTGTCGAGGGGTATGAAAAATGCATCTGGTGGTGGTGGAAGATCCAGGGCATCTCTGGTGCTTTATCCAGATGCCAGTGTTGCAGCAGGGGAGCATTGTGCAGTACCACCTGCCGAGTGCTGTGTCTTGCTGAAGCAGCTACAATGATGGCTGTCAGGCAGGCCACTGCTGAAGCTGTTTTCTGCCGAGCTTGGTAGTCTGCCAAGCTCCTTCAACAGTTTGGGCAACTTTCCTTCTGCTAACGCTGGCCAACCCCTATAATCTCTCTCTCTAAGTGCTTGAAGCAAATCCTCCCCTGCCATCACTGGAGCTGGAGCCTGAGTGACCAAAGCAGCAGCCCAAGTGGGAGCTGAGGGCAAGAGACGCATCTCAGTACTGCAAGCACCAATAAGAGAAAGGACAACAAAATTTTGTGGAAAAGATTATTTCACCAACTTTTTTTTTGGGGGGGGAGGAGTGGGGGAGGAGTTGGAGATATGGGCAAATAGTCTAAACTATCAGTAATACTGATGAAACTGAAAAATAAGCAAGCAAGCAAAAATAACCTGGAGAAAAACAAACAAAAAAAGGGATCAGATGTCTCTTTGAATATGCAGTGAGCATCATTCAGATAGGTTGGTTTTGGCCACGTTCCCCATGAGGAAGTTGGTGGTGGCTTCTGGAGGAGCTGCTGCTTGTGGCCACAGCGTGGCAGTCCTCAGACGCCTGAGCCAGAAGCTGGGATTTGAGGTCGATATGTAGCTGTGCAGAAAGGGAACCGTGCAACATTGAGAGATTCGGCTGTGGACTATAACACGAGTGGGATGCCAACGAGCTTTGGAAGGAAGGCTTTGCACAGTGCATCCCCAAGCTTTTGGAAGGAAAACCAAAACAGTATGGTTGACCAAAAGAGATTAAAAAAAATTCGTACTGCAGGAAACTTTCAGGTAATTTATTAAATACTTACACAAGAAAATCGTGTATGAGCTGCACTATTGAGAGAGAGGTTTCTTCTGAAATACAGAGTCCTTGCATACCATGTTTGTTTCCAGGCATTGGCTCCTGCATCGATTCTGATGCTGTGAATCCAAGACCACCAGTCTGAAGCAGTGAAACAGCGTAGCTTGGACTGAGGCTGCCTGAGGAATTTCCTCTTCTCCTGCTCTAAGCACTATCTTGACAGCTGAGACCAGCCAGAGAGCTTTTGCTGACACACCCTGAATTTGAACATCTGGAGAGTGTAAGCTCTGCTTTCTTCGTGAAACATCCTCAGCTCAGGAATTTACTTCTCCCAGTGGCCTAGCAGAGCCAGCGTCCACTGACCTTCAGGGCACAATGTAAGGCCCATCTGTTTTCCCCATATTTTTGCCTGAGGGTCAGACAGGGAGGCTCATGGTTAACTTGTCCTGTGGGAGTCTGTGCGAGATGAACAGTGGGCAGCCTGGTATGTATCTGGGTTTTTCGAACAATATACATGTGTCCAAAATTTTACAGGGAAATTAAACAAAATCTTTTTACCTTACAGGCATTTTACAATAAATAAATTTATTGAAATAAATAAAACCCTCAGATTTTGGTAACTGTGCTATGAAGGTTCTTCATGCTTGAGTGAGAAATTGATCTCTCCCAGGCCATCTGTTCTTGATCCTGCGAAGAAAGTATATCACAACTACCTCCATGACAACAGACTGACACATATATGCTCAGGATTAAATCAACACTGCATCAGAAAATAGGAGAGGCCCATGTGACAGAAAGTCCTCATTAACACTAAAAGAATTTCAAGGTAACAAACGCATTTCTTTCCCCAGCCCCCTTTTTTGTTTTTTGAGTTCAGTCCAATTAGTCCTTCTTTTAGGCACACAAAGGAAAAAAACCGCAAGCCTGGCATCAAGCTGAAATACCTGTTGATTGAAATATCAGTGGACTAAATGGAGGGTGGGAAACAAGTACTAATTAATTCATGGTGGCTTTTGCCATAGATGCAAAGTCTGGTGGGAATCAGATGTCAAAAACTTGTTAGAAAGTAGCCTAGATCACAACAGGATCATACTGTGTTCCAAATGAAAAGCTCTGACTCTGCAGAATCATCTGTTTCCACTTGAAATTGGATGCGATCCTGCAAGTCATCCCTCCATTCTCCTACACTCAGCGTGGCTGCCTGCTTCCCCTGCAGCAGCATCACATCCTTCCGCATGTTGTTTCTGCTTCCACCGCTCATCCTCTGCACCTGCTTTGGCCTTTCAGCATTTGCAGAGCTCTGGAACCAAGGATCAAAAGCCACGTCTTTGCCTTTTCACTTGCATGGGCTGTCCTATTAAAATGTGACTCTCATAAATAAACTGGAAATTGGTCCCACACTTATTTTCATGTTTGCAGAAGGCTGTGCACCCCTTTCTTTTTGTGAGTTAAGAATAGTCCCATATAGATTTTTATGCTAATTGTGAATTGTTAGAGATTTCAGATACCGAGTCCGATTTAGGAAAAATCACAAAAACAAGTTTCATAATTTAAAATTTAATTCATTTATTATTAAGCTAATGTCACTTTAGAAATGTTGGAGGACTATGCCAGGTCCTGAATGTACGCCAGAGTATTCACCTGTAAAAAATTGTGCACTTCATAATTGGGTTTTCCAGCATTGAATTTTTGATGTGGTTTCAACAGTTAGGGAAGTTGCATACAGAGACATGACTGCAGCAAGTTAACTATGATTTCCAAATGAGATTTGCAATAGTCATGCAGCAAGTCTATCCATATATAAAGGAAGACACATGGAAAATGAATGGTTTTGGTTGCAGAGCACCAAGATTAATTTTCATAGCTTAGTACAAGACTGTATTCATTTCAAGATTTTTAATCTGATTAAATGTTTAAGGGTTCTCAAATTTGAATTAAAAATAAATATACTAACCAGACTTGTATTTGTTGCTGTTTCATGATGGAATTTGTGTGCAACAGTCAGAATGACTGAATGGCTGAACTTCTTAATTGTTTTTCCTTGCCACACTTTGCATATAGGTGAAACATTGCCCAAGTTAACAGACTACATATCTAGTACATTATGAGCCTATGGGAACCTGTTTATTGACAGCACAGCGTTGTTACTCTGCGGCTATCAAGAACCGAGGAAGCCTGAGCCAGAGCTGAGATGAGTGGAGCTGCTCTACATAACGTCCAGGTAACTCACACTAAAGCCAGCCCGAGTGGAACTGTGAGCGTGTCTGCTCCTGCTGTACACCTCTGTGCAGCAGGTCTTTATGCACCTTATAGGAAGGAGCAGGGGCTGTTGGGTAGGAGTGGGAAGGAACATGGCTGAATTAGTCCCCACGTGAGGATGAGAGCAGAAGTAGCGAAGACGGGCAGCAGTTTGACCCAGGCGTTGCAGATCCTACTCTGAAGGCACTCAAAACCCGCCTGGACACGTTCCTGTGTAACCTCATCTAGGTGTTCCTGCTCCAGCAGGGGAATTGGACTGGATGATCTGTTGCGGTCCCTTCCAATCCCTAACATTCTGTGATTCTGTGATCCGGTCCCTAAGTAGTCGCCTTCATGTAGCCCATGAGTATAGAGTACATACCTGCAACAGTTTTGTGGTAACATGCTTTTACCGCTGTACAACTCTGCCTTCTGACAATTC